>NW_028248499.1:0-691979 GCF_964263255.1 Lissotriton vulgaris | reverse complement strand
AAAGAGAATATCAGAATATATGAGTGAAAGAAATCCCCTTTGGAAACAAATCCAGTGGCAACCCTTATGTATCAAGGATTGAGTATCCTCCTGACTGACTGACTGACTGAATTGTTTGTAGAGCGCTCGAATGCCGCGGCGTCTTGGCGCTGTGGTGTAGAAGCACAGGGGGGTGTGACTATTGCAGGCAGAAAAGCCATGTTTATAATGCCTTCCTAAAGCTCATTCTGGGTTTTAGTGAGCGGAGCATGGATGGCATCGAATTCCATAATTTGGAAGCTTGATGGGAGAAGGATTTTCCTCCCAGCGCGCTTTCTTGATTCTGGTCTGGCAGACAAGATCCTGGGTTGCTGACCTCAAGATACGTGGGGGGGGAGTATCAGGAGAAGAGTTTTACGAGGTCATGCGGGCCATTATCATGCAGGGACTTATCGACCAGGCAGAGGGCCTTAAACTGAACCCTGCGCCTAACTGGGAGCCAGTGAAGTCCACATATGGCTTTGGAGGTTGGATTTCTTTTTGGGAGATTCAGGAGGACCCTGGCTGCGGCATTTTGGATGGCCTGCAGTTTAGTCAGTTGTTTTTCTCCTGTGCCCAGATAGAGTGAATTACAATAATCCACCCGTGACATAACTACAGCTCCCATCACAGTCTTTTGAAGAGTGAGCGGGATGTACGGCAGGATTTTCCTAAGAATCTTGATGCTGTGGAAACAAGCAGAAGTTATCTGGTTGATTTGCGCCTTGCAAGACAGGTCTTTATCCAAAATAAAACCAAGATTGCGGACTTTGTCTGCTGGGCTGGGGCAGGGACCAGCCTCAGGAGGTCACCAGAGATCACTCCATACGGAAGGTTTCTGACCAAACTCAATGACCTCAGTCTTGTCTGTGTTTAGTTTCCGGAAATGATGGCTCATCCAGCTTTTGATACCTAGGAGAGCATTCCTAAATCGCTCTGCTGTCTCTTCTATGGACTGGGAGATTGATACGACGATTTGAGTGTCATCGGCGTAGGATACTAATCGTAGGCCATGTGATTTTATTAATGCAGCTAGGGGGGTGACATATAAATTGAACATTGTAGGTGATAGTGCCGAGCCCTGTGGGACCCCTCCAGGGAGGGTGAATTCATTGGATTTCAACCCGTCCCAGTGCACTTGCTGAATGAAGGAGTTCAAGAAAGATTTTACAAGGGCAAGAGCGGTACCAGAAAAACCTAAGGTTTACAGTCTGGTTAGCAGGATCGAATGATTGACAGTATCGAATGCTGCTGTTAGGTCCAACAGGATAAGGGCCGTTCTGCCACCCTCATCCATGGTTCTGCGAATATCTTCAGTGGCCAAGATAAGTGCAGTCTCTGTTGAATGGTAGGGTCTAAAACCATGCTGTGAGGAGTCTAATAATTTATTTTGGTCTACATATCTCATGATTTCTTGGTTCATGTGTTTTTCCAGATTTTTAGCTGGTAATGGTAGACCGGAGATGGGCCGGTAATGCTTAGGATCAGAGGGGTCAAGAGTATCCTTCTTGAGGATAGGTCGAATGCAAGCCTTCTTCCAGCTCGAAGGGAATTATCCTGAGTTGATGACCTTATTTAGCAAAGGGGTGAGGGCGGTGGTGATGGTCTCCGGGATCGGATGCAGTACATAAGGTGGACAGGGTTCTAATGGGGATCCTGATTTCATTAATGCGAGTAGGGAACTAACCTGCGCCTCCTCAAGAATGGGGAAGCAAGAATAGTTGGATGTAGCAGAGATGGACTGTACATTGTTATCAAACCTAGTATTGGCTGCTAGGGTGCTAAGGTCATCATAAACTGCCTGAACCTTATGTTGAAAGAAGGTGGCTAAACTGATTACAAAATCCTGGTTAGGGCAGAGACCATATCACGAGGACTCCTGGCTAGATGGGTTACTGTCCTGAATAGTTCTTTGGAAGTATTTGAGGCCCCTTGAATTTTGGTTGTGAAGTAAACTGACTTGGCCTGGGAAATCGCTAGTTTGTATTCCTGCAGGACTTTCATGTATTCTAATTTGTGTGAGTGGTTATAGTCAGAGCGCCACACTCGCTCCAATCTCCGACATTTGCCCATAGCCCCTGAGATTTGGAACTCTGACCATATATACTGTATGTATATATACATATATATATTTCTCAAGAAAGAACGAACCCAGCCGGGCTCCTGTCCGTAGCCCAGCAGCTCGAATTCACCACAGCACAAACGGAATCCAGACGTGATTTCTTCAAAGTTGAGTTATTTTTAATATATTACAACACCATTAGTGCAAACAAGGAGGACGGTCAACGCATTTTGGCGGATGCCTTCAACTGGACCATAGCGTCCTGCGGTCTAAACTGTCCATTTAAAGTGTAAAAGTGCATAAGTCCCTTCTTTATTTAATTAAAAATAGACTAGACTGTTAACCCTGTTGATCTATTCTTATCTAGTGGCCATTATTGTCCAATATTTTTACTGTTTCTATTAAAACAGTACATATATATATATATATTCACTGAAAAAACCATAGGTTATAGACCATATATAGTTAGGAATTAGCATTTACAAAACCTTGACAATTCAGTGAAAAAACCATAGGTTATAGACCATATATAGTTAGGGATTAGCATTTTCAAAACCTTATTTTACTCACACAAAACCATTGAAATTCGCTCACTCATACAATCAGTCATGCACCTACTAAATCCTTCATCCAGACACTTATACATCCACTCATTCTTCAATATGTAAGACATATTTTAACTTTATAGAAACATACAGTCACTGGATGTTGTCATCAGTGATGTCATCAGTGATGTCACTGACCATGTCATGAATGATGTAATATGTGACATCATCAGCAGTGGATTGCGGGTGCGCGATATATAGTTAGTGCAACTAACTATATATGCAAATTTCAATTGTTTTGTGTGAGTAAAATAAGGTTTTGAAAATGCTAATTCCTAACTATATATGGTCTATAACCTATGGCTTTTTCAGTGAATTTCAATGGTTTTTTAATAGAAAGTATCAAATGGTGTAAAATATTTTCTTCTTTTAAAGGAAAAATATATTTTCTATGTATCTAATTTAATTTTTTTCTGTCTTTAATTTAAAAAAAAAATATTTTTGGTTGTTTCGCTACCGGTCCGCGCAACGGGTAGCTTCCCGTTAGCTCAATTTGGTGCCGCGACCCGATTCGCGCACCGGGAAACGTTCCATTAGCGCAACTACCGCGATCGAACACAACATCGTGACGCGTCGCGTAAGCTCGACAAATCGCGTTGCCGCGTAATGCGTCTAATGATGCGCCGCGTTAGCGCACCGAGAAGTGCTCTGGAGCGCGAACCGAGGCGCGAAGCGCAGCACCCCGGAAGCGCTACGGGTGCGTAGCGGGACGCGTAACGTAAGCGTAACAGGTCATGTGACCTGAAAATAACACTTTTCATTGGTTCATTACATTTTTTTTCACAAATGATGAAAGCCCCCACCTTTTTTCCTCACTCTGACTTTCATCTTTGTGAGAGGAAGACTTAGTTTCCATATTTTGTAAAATGGCAAGTGTTGTAGCTGCAGCTGCTGGAGCCAATCCACCACCACCACCAAAAAAGGATGGACCACCTCCTCAGGTCCTCCTTAATCAAGAGGAGGAAGAAGAGGAAGAAGAGGAAGAGGAGCAAGTGACGAGGGTGTTTTTGCCTGAAGAGCCAAGGAGGTCCCATGTGAAGAGTAATTATATTTGGCAATTTTTCACATTTCCCTGCGGCCAAAAAAAAGTAAATGCCCGTTACGTCACATGTCTCATCTGTGACCATGTTCTATCCCGAGGGACAGAAAAAAAGTACAGCTTCGGGAATTACACCATGCATCGCCACATGGAGAGGTGGCACCCTATTAATTATAGTGCTGCGCAGGTACGTGACCTGCAGGAAAACCCCCCTCCTGTGGCCAGTACATCAACCGAACAGGCAGTGACGGGACCAGAGGCGAGGGAGACGGTCCCAAATATTCAGATGAACTTCGGGAACATGAAGCATACCTGCATTTTTTGCGGCAAATTAATTTCCGATGGGGAGAAAAGTATAACTCTAATCAACAGAGCTTATGAAAATCTTAAATGTACAAAACAACGCAGAAAGTAAATTATCTTTTTTTTTTTGTTGCTCCTGTTGAGCCCTTTATAATGACTGATTTTCGTTCCCCCCCCAAAAAATAAAAAAAAATATAAAACCGTTCTTAAAATACAAACAAAGTTAAAAAAGTTCATAAAAATAATAAAAAAAATTTAAAACAACAAAAACAATTAAAAAAATAGTTCTTTTCAGAACTACCTCCCATTTATAAAAAATTGCTATAATGTTTAGCACTCTGGCAACCTCTTTTTCTTTTGATTCGCTTCCCGGTTCGCGCGCCGATACGCGAACCGGAAGCGAAACAAAAAAAAAAAAAAAAAAGAGAGTGAGTATAAGGGAAGGAAACAGAGAGTAATGTTAAAAGAAAGACAGCTAGAGGGAGTAACACAGAGATACTGTTTAAGAAGAAAGAAAAGATATAAGAGGGTATAATTGAGAAAAACAAAATAGATAAGGAAGTGAAAGAAAAAAAGGAGAGTAGAAGAATAATAAACAAGAGTTACTTGGAGAATGTGAGTGAATGTTCAAATTAAGAAGAAAAACAGTAAAGGATGTGGAATGAGAGGTAGGGATAGAACCGGACTAAAACAACAACCGTGAGGGAAGGTGTTAAGAAAACAGTGAGCGAAAGTAAATAGGAATAAAACAAGATGTGTGACAGTGAATAAGGTTAAAACATGTGAAATAACAGAGAGAAAAAACAGAAAGCAGAAAAGAAGAAGTGACAGAAAAGGAATAATTGAAGCAGCAAAGAAATGTAAATAACATAGTGTGCTTCAACTACAGGGAGAAAGCATAATGAACAAGTAGTGAAAGAGTGAAGAGACAGTGAGAGTAATAGAGACAGACTGAGTGAACAGGAGTGAGAAGCTATGAGAACAGAGGAACTGAGAAAAGGAGTGGAAGGAGTAGAATAAGTAAGTAATAGAAAAGGAATGAGGGAAGTAGCAAAGGCAGGAAACTGAGGGTTAAAGAAATGAAGCAGTGAAACTAATACAAGTTAAATGTGATAGAGATGTAACGGAAAGAGTACTAAACACTTACCTTATAATTGTCGTACACTTTTTTTTTTTTTTTTATTTTAATTTTATTTTTACCTGGTATAAGATTACAAACCATTCGACAAAGTTGCCATTCAACCATTAAATACCAAATTAAACATAAATTGATCAATCTTCTCATTTTGTCAAAAATAACTTAACATAAGATCAAAAACATAGATGAACATATAATTTAATTGTCTTGAGTACATCAGTTCATTTCTAAATTCCCCCAAATTTTCTCAAATTTTTTGAGCGATCTCACACCCCTTAATTCTGCCAGTGTATATTCCATAATTTTTATTTCATTAACCAGGTACCACCATTCCAAAGCGTTGGGTGGGTTGGGGTTGATCCAGGCCCTGGCTAAAATTAATTTGGCACAGGAAAATAAAATTGATAGTAGTATACAATGTGGTTGACTTGTCATATGTGGGCCTAATATTACCATGGATGCAGTTATTGGTAAGCTAAGAATGTTTTTTGTGGTTAGAATCTTTCCCTCTTCTTCCCAGAATTTCCTTAATTTCGGACATGAAAAGAGCATATGGACAAGATCTGCCGCATACTCGTCACATTTCGGGCATTTAGTTTTTTCTCTCGTAATGTTGTTCAAAGACCATTTAGAAAATCTTTCAGGGGTATAATATAGCATATATATAGTTCTATACTGGTGTAGTCGTAAACTGGATGATCTTACATAGTCATGAATGTTGGTGTAAGATGTACTTATTTGTTTTCCGGTTAAATTAGTTCCGAGTTTTAAATTCCATTTATTTGCTAGTGCGTCATTATCGTCGGAGCTTAGACCTATAAAGAATTTATATGCCAAGCTAATTATTTATTTCTCTTTTTTAGAGTTAAAAATGTCCCATATACCTCCGCTCGACAGAATGTTGATTCTATTCTTCCATATTAAAAAGTCGTGTATTTGTATATATTTAAATCTATGTATATCAGATAGACCATATAGTTGCTTTAAAGTTAGAAAAATTCAGTATACCTCGAGAGTTATATAGATCACCCAAAACCATAATTCCTTTCCGTTGCCATTCACGAGATATTCCGTCGCCAAATATACTAGGCAGTCCGGGATTATCCCATAAAATTAATTGTGAGTGAAATATAGTAGTTTTACAATGTATAAGTATGTCCTTCCATATCCTTACTGTATCTCGTATGGTCTTAAATTTAACCCTTTTGTAAAAGTTTGGGTCTGTGATACGAAGAAAAAATTGTTTAGTATCTCCCTTTAATGATAAATAATGAAAGAAAAGTAGGTCCTCTTCGTTAAGTAGTGATCGAATACGTCTTATAAAAGAAGCCCAGAAGTATAATTTCATGTCATGTCACCACCAGATCCTATTTGATTTTTTAGCATTTTTAGCGATCTCCTAGCCTTCTTATACCCCCAGATAAAGTTGCAGAAGATCCTATCTAGTTGTTTGAAGAATAATCTGTTCTGTGCCAGAGGAATTGATCTGAATAAATGTAAGTATTTTGGTATTATTTTCATTTTTATCAGATTTATATCAGATTTATTCTGCCAATTAAATTTAATGGAAGTCGGTGCCATTTTTTTAAATTTAAAGTGGTAGTTTTCATTAAATTTTTATAATTGATGTTATTAAGTTCTTTCACATTTGAGGTAATTTTAATTCCGAGATATGTCGCGGTCTTGCATATTTCCGGCATTGGTTGAGAGGGAGCAAAGTTAGCTCTTATTTGAGTTTTGTGAGCATTTAATTTATAACCTGATACATTGCCAAATTTTAATGCTTCAAATTTGATAGCTTTTAAAGAATCAGTTGTTTTGATAGCGTATATAGCAATGTCGTCCACATATGCAGTAATTTTTAAACTTTGACTGCCTGTCTTGAAGGGTATTATTCCGGCCTGAATATCCAAAGCCTTTAAAAACGGTTCTAATGAAAGGGCAAACAATAAAGGTGATAAGGGACACCCTTGACGTGTGCCCCTCTTGATTGGAAAACATTGTGAAGTGAGGCCGCCATAGCTAGTGTATGCTATTGGATTGTCATAAAGTGCCCGAGTCCCATTTAAAAATTTTCCACCAAACCCCATTGATCTCATTACGTGCCATAAATAGTCCCACCCCACCCGATCAAACGCCTTTTCGGCATCAAGCATTATCATAGCCAGGGGGGTAGCCTCTATTTCTGCTATATCGAACGCAGTTATTGCCGTATTGACATGAGCTGATGTATCTCTCCCTGTTATGAACCCATGTTGCTGCGTGTTTACAATTTTAGGCATTAGTGGTGCTAATCTTCTAGCCAAACATTTTGCGAAAATCTTTGCATCGGCGTTGATCAGGGAGATTGGCCTGTATGAGCCCATCTCCTCTTTAGGTTTACCCTTTTTATGAAAAAAGATGATTTTTGCTTTATTCCAAGAGCGGGGAGCTGACCCGGTTCTACCGATATAAATAATTACTTCTAACAAAAAAGGTGTTAGCTCATCCAAACATGATTTGTAGATTTCCAAAGGGATGGTGTCCTCACCAGCAGATTTTCCTAATGGGAGTGATTTTATGGCCCCTTTTAATTCTTCATTAGTTATTTCTGAAGTCAATTCCTCTGTCTCGTTTCTTGTTAACTTATTTGTTAAATTTTCTTTTAAATAATTTTCAATCATTTTATCATTAGGCATATTCTCTGGTGTATATAAGGATTCATAATATTTAGCAAATTGTTGTATTATATCCTCTGGCTGATTATATCTCTTGTTATCAACCCCCGTAATTTGGGAGATCATAGACTGCGCTCTATCCTCTGCTACTTTAAATGCTAACATTTTTCCAATTTTATCGCCACCTTCGTATTGTGAAAATTTATATTTATGAACCTGTGCACTTCTTTTTTTTAAAAGAGTTTCTTTGGTTTTACATTTTAACTGGCTAAGATTTGCACTAATATCCAGGGTTGGGAGATTATCTCTTAAAGCTTTTACAAGTTTTATCTCCTCAGCTACAATATCAGAAGTCAGAGTTAATTTATGATTACGTCTTTCATAATTTTGTTTTAAGACAAAGGTTTGTGTAAACCCTCGAATGCTGGGTTTACAAGTATCCCACACTGTTAAACATGAAGCTGTGTTTCTGTTGAAAGTCAAGAATTCTATAATGTGTTGTTTTAATTGTGAAATAAAATTCGTATCTGATACTAAATTCCTAGGGAAGGTGAAAGCTCTTGGAGGTTTACGTTTCAAAGACAAAGCAAATTCAATCATAATAGGATTGTGGTCAGATGTAATACGTTGATATATTACCATATTTGTGGATCTCATTAGAGTGTCTGATATAAAGGCCATATCTAAGCGTGAGCATAGTCTGTAAGGGGCTGAATAAAATGTATAGCCTGGGGAGTTTGGGTATATTGAGCTCCATACATCTTTAACATTATGCAATTTACATAGATCTAAAATGGATGCTCTATTTTTAGGCATTTGTTTATAATTGCCCGGGCGTGTTGTATCCGTCTGACAGTTCAGAATACAATTAAAATCTCCCATAATTATTACTTCTCCCTCCCAATCTAATAACGCTATGTTTAGTTGTTCAAATATTCTAGGATCTTCTTTGTTCGGTCCATATATAACACATGCCACAAACTTCATATTATCGAAACAAAATTGGACGATTGCCCATCTCCCCCATTTGTCGCCCTGTGTTTTAATTATTTCTGCCTTGAACCTTTTGTCTTTTAGTATAGCTACCCCTCTAATAGAGGATGTTGCTGCAGAACTAATTATCATCTCAAAACCCAGTTGACTTAACAGCTTCTTATCTTTTTCTATAATGTGAGTTTCTGACAGAAATACTAAATGAGGATTATATAGCTTTAATTCTTCAGTCACTAACTGTCTCTTGCGTTTGTTGTTCAACCCTGAGACATTCCAAGCCAAACATCTAATGTTATGCATCTCTAATAAAAAAGATATTGTCAATATTCAGCATTATTATACGTAGTTCAAATTAAAGAATACATTTTAATATCAAGAGATTCTCATCAAGCTTTTCTACCAGGTTGAAAATATTTTTTTCCTTTTCTTCCCAAACCCTCCCTCCACCTACCCCCAACTCCCACACCCCCACCCACCCCAGCCTGCGAAGACCCACCCGCTCCTCCCCCCCCTACCTGCTGCTGCCGCTAACAAGGCAGAGCCTGCGGCCGGAACCATGGGGCCCCCCCCACCTCCACCCAGTATGCCAACTAGTGTTATTGTTATGCTTCATAAAAATTAGTGACTAAATGTGTTAACAAAAAAGAGCAAAAGTTAGGTATTTTAGTGTTAGAAATGTCCGTATCCGTGTCCTTGCCCCAACCTATAACCCAGCCTATATCCTATAACCTATGTCTTAACATTCGATTGCTATCTATAAAAAGGTTTCTGAATCTCTTTGTATGAAGGCAACTGAAGACAGCTGAAGACAGCTGAAGACGGCTAAAGTGCTCCTTGCTTCTTTTCAGTCTTTACTCTGCTGACTCTTATTCAGACTGGCCAAATATTCCTGCGCCTCACATACTTCACTAAAAAAGTTTGTGCGCCCTTTCATGATTACTTTGAATCGGGCAGGTTCTTGTAATGCAGAGCCTCCCAATTTATTGATTGGATCTATCAGTTTGCGCATTTCCCATCTTTTGTCCATCGTGGCTTTACTAAGATCTGACCGAGCAAAGATGGTAAGATTATCAATAATTATTGGGGAGTTAGGTTTAGCTTTTTGCCAGACCACTTGTCGGAGCAGGAAGTTACCGAAATACATCAAGATTGGGCGTGGGAATTTATTACTCTGACGTTTTTGGACAAGAGGTAGTCTATGTGCACGCTGCACTTGGGAGTCCCAATCCCAATCTGAGAGATCCGGGAATGCTCGAGGTAGTAATTTCACTAGAAAAGCCCTCGGGTCGGATCCCTCCAGTCCTTCCGGGATTCCATAAAGTTTGAGGTTGGATCTTCTTTGACGATTCTCCAGGTCCTCAACTTTCCCCTGAAGTTGAATTAGCTCGGAATCATGACGTTCCACAGTAGTATCTAGTCGTTGTGTTCCTCTTCTACTAAGACTGTACGTTGCTGGAGCTCTATTATCTCCTGTGTGATACCCTTTAGTATAGAGGCTATATCAGTTATGGAATTTTGCAATCTTATATTATCATTTTTCAGCTGTTGATAATGTAGCTCCGATTCTGCCCTTTGATTTATCAGGAGTTTCAATATAGTGTCTAGTTGGGGATGATCAGTACCTCCTGACTTAGTAACTTCAATTGAGTTTGCATTCATCCTTTCAACTGATAGTTTATTTAGTTCAATGCCCGTATCCACAGATACCGGTAGTGCAGATGTCGTTGCCTTTGCCGCTGATAGAAGATCTTTTTCTTCTTTTGTAGACTCTTCGATAAGAACACGGTTACGAATTTGCAATGCCTCGTTATCTATAGGGCTATCTGTAGGACTCCCCCAGAGAGCCTTAGAGTCATAGTCTTAACTAGCCCTTTAGCCTCAATCCATTACCTTAGCGGACTTTTTTCACTGGCCATTCTTTTTGAGTTCAAAGGAGCTGTTCCAGTAGCCAGGTTAGACAGGGCTTTACCTTTCTTCTTGTAGGTTGTCTTAGCTTTACCTCTGCGTCTCTTCGGGGGTAACTTACTCAGAGTCTTATCCATAGACTTATCCAATTCCTCTTCTGTATCATAGTCACAGTCTTCAGAGGATAGATGTTCATCAGCTAGCTCCAAAGTATGTTCTGAGCCATGATTGTTCACAGAGTTTGTAGCATGACTATTGCATTCTTCTAGAGTTTCCTTATCTTTATCTTTATCAATTAAATCCTTCATCCTCGAAATTATAGCCAAGTCTGAGACTGAACTAGATGAGTTTAATGATTGGGACCCCCCTTCTGTTGCCTCATTTGACTCCGTCTTCTCTACTGTTATCTCAGTGCATATTAGTGCCTCCTGAATCTCATAATTCTCATTAGAAGCAGGAGATACTTCATGATTTGTATTAAACAAGGTTGTATTATTCTCAGCTATTATTACAGTTCCATCCTCCTCCCGAGTAACCTCATTTTTAGCAGTTTCATTAGCAATTTCATTGGTATCTGCGCCTGGTTGTGTTAAATTTTTTGAAACAGTTCCACAGTTAAATTGAGGAGGGTGCAGAATTGTCTTACCTACCGCCTTCCTGTCGCTCCCTTTTAAAGTAGCAGCCGGTGCTGTCAATGTTGCTGACATAGTGTTCACTGTCCTTTTCTCAGCCTCCCCCGTCTTTGTGTCTTTCGTAGCTGCTATAGCCTTTATGAAAATAGCGGAGGTTGGAGCGCGGGTTAGGGCTGGGGCTGAGGCTGGAGCGAGGGACATTGTTTCTGTATTACATTTAAGTGCAGCCACCATTGCAGCGGTTTTAGTATTCCGCGTTGTACGAGGAGGCGGTTTAGGTGACATAGTCTCAGGTGAAAACAAAGCAAACCTCGCCTTAGCCAGACCCAGCAAGTCGCTGCCAGATCGAGTGAACCTTTTCTCCAGCCAGCCCCGCACTGCACACCAGATACCTGAGGAAAGCCACAGCATCGACCAAAGTGTCCGTTAGGAGCAGTCTATGAAAATGTGATGCTGCTTGTAAAGTAAAAGCGTTGCAGAGCTTAACCAGGTGAGCCAGTCAGAAACAGATGCTGCTACTGCACTGCCAGCTACTCCGTGTGCTTGTTTGTTTTCCGCCAACCCCAGCCGTCTTTTTTTTTCCTTCCTCACCGGCACCATGCTGACTCACCGGCTCCACGTATCAGCCTCGCGGCTCTCAGCCTGCAGCATTAGTAGTATAGAAATCGCGCCGCAATCACGGCGTTCCCGTTTTCCCCAGCCGTCTTCTTTTTTTTTTCCTTCCTCACCGGCTCCACGCTGACTCATCGACGCCACGCCAGTAGTTTTAGAAAATCACGGCACACTTCTTTACAGCTCCTGCAATCTTCATAAGGTGCTTGTAGTCGCTGTCGGCATCAGAGTGAAGGGAGAGAGCTCTCGGTCCGCCGCCAGCAGAGTCCTCACTCCGCCATCTTGGACTCCGCCTGCTTAAAGAATTGTCGTTAACTTAGTCACTAGTTATTTTTATATTTTCAATCTGTGAAAGAAAGAACAAAAATTTAAAAAAATATTAAAACATGTATTTAAAAATTAGAAAAGACAAGGGAAAATATTTAAAATCATCCAATTTTACAAAGAAATAAAGTTAGAGATAAATATGCAGAAAGAAAGAGAAAGAAACGGTTATTGACAGACAGAGATAAAAAGAAATTATAATTCAGTAAATTACTAAGAGAAAAAAAAGGAAGATAGTTTCATTGACAGAAAAGAAGGATGAAAGAGAAAACTAAATTGAAGATGTGTAAGATACTAAAAGAAAGTGAGTAAGGTAAACTATATAAGGAAAGGGTGAATAAGGAAAAAAGTGTGAGGGAGAGAGGATACAGAAGAAGTGAAGGAAAGACTGTCAGATACAGACTGAGTAAGGCAAGAAAGAAAAATAAGTAAGTGAGGGTGAGTTATACTAACTGATTGCACCAAAAAAGGAGAACCTAACATTTTTTAATTTAGAAAACAAAGGGAGGAAAGATAGAAAAGACAAGCGAAACAGAGGGTCTAAAAGCTGGAAAATGGTGCAAGGGAGAAAAGAAAAAAGCAGAGTTAGAATAGGGAAACAATGTTTGAAAGATAAGTGCAGTTAGAGAACAAGGGTGAAAGAGAATAAAACAAAAGGCAATGTGAGTATCTAAAGAGGATTGATAAAAGGTAGTAAAAGATGAGTGAGCATGAGACAAGATGAGTACATATTAAAAATCACAATTCAAAGTACAGAATTAATTATACACATTAAATGGTTTATTTTTGCTGTTTTCAGAATATATCACATTTCACTAAAAACAGTGAGTTGAAAAAAAAACACAATCAAAATGATTGTGTTTAAAAAACCCATATAATATAACCAATCAGAAATCAGAACTCCTCAAAAGTAACTTACTTCCCATGACGTCAAAGGATGTCCTATGAACAGCTTATACTCTGTTGTGCTGTTATTATTTTCTGCCCGCCACTTGTGCATAAAGGAATTGGTAAGTGCTGAATCTCAGACACATCTCAAAAGGATTTTTTGAAGATGATATGTTCTTCCAGACGTTTAACATCCTTCATGATGAAACAGATCTTGATGGTACTGGCTAATACAAGTTAGAAATGCTGATCTTACCTTGCCAGGATTTAATCATGTTACCCCGAGAAGGCTCATATATAAGACAGCCAGTAGGTAGCTTTAATTAGGACATAATTGCATAAGGAAATGCATTTTATGACTTGTCGTAGTTTGACCAATCTTCATGAAATTATCCTAAAAAAGTGTCAAACAAGTGTCAAGAAAAATTTAGGGGTGATCAGTGGAGTGGGGGCCGAGTCTTTTTTGGGCACGAAATAAGGGTGCGCTTGTAATGTTAATTCACATGGGAGGCTTTAGCCACACCTTCAGTCCGAACCGCTGAATGGAGTACACAAAATATGGCAAGGAGGTATATGATGGTTGAAGGGAGTGCATTTTTGCCTATTTGGTGTAAATCTGTTCAGCAGTTTTTTGAGAAATTTAAGCTGAAATGTATAGTGATATACTTCATAATGGTTTCACAATTATTGTGAATGCACGCGCCAAAAGGAATGCTCTGATTGGCTGGACATAACCTGTACCAAAGCTGAGCCCGCCGTTTTATTTATCAGGAATGGTTCCCAGGGATTAAAATTCACGTGAAAGCCCAAATTAAGGCTCAGGGTGTAGATACTCTGACCCCCATGGTTGAAAATGGGGGGTGTTAGTGACAAAAGTTATGTGTCCAAAATAGATTTTTTTAATCACACGCAACATTTTTTATGACACCGTGACCACCAGCATGGCTCCCCTGTGTAGCGTTTTGGGACCATCGAGCCTATCACAGCGTCAACGCAAATACTAGTGGAAATATAAAAAAATATATTAGTGAATCATTAATACGCTTTGTTATAGAGATATTAAAATTCGGACAAATGTTTTTTTACAGTAATTTATATAGTGAGTTATCTACTGTGATGGTTAGAATTAATTATATAGTTATAATTTTTTAATGTAGTGGTGGCTGTTTAATTCCATCGTTTGTTTTCCATTTTTTTGACGTGTCCGTGGGGATCACGATTACTTACGTCATCGCGATTTCCAGAGTAAACGTAACAAGAGAAAATTGGTTTTAAAGTGGGTCTAGAGACACATGACTTTAGAGAATACTGTAAGAAACCTGCGGTGTGTAAAAGACTGTAATATGTGTGGATATATGTTTTTTGGGCTTCATGAAAAAGGTGTGATAGTTATTGTTAACGTTATCACGATGCCTGGAAACACTGCAACAATGGGAAATAGGCCTGAAAGATGTTTTTTAAAGAAATGTAGTACAAAAATGTGAATTTAAACATGCTTTTAAAGAAGTATGTAGATAGTAATAAGTATATTCTAGTGTTCAGATTGCATTTTTTTACATTTTATTTTTGGATGTGTTAGTGGTCATTTAAAGTCTGCTTTTGTTTTTTCTTGTTTTTGCAACGTGTCCCCGGGGATCGTGATGTTGTCGCGAAGATTGTAAAACACGAAAAGAAAAAACCTTTAGAACAATAATTCACAATATTTTGGGTACTAGGGTGACTCTGACTGGAGCTGTTGTTTTAGTTGTCTTTATATGGCTGCTATACAGAAGACTGGATGCAGAGTTTCATGTTACTTAAAAACACCCTATTGGCTTCATCTGTAAAATGCACTCCATCATTTCTATAATTTTCATGCATATCAAAATGCAGGTTGTTGTTATAGATACAGCGCATGCAATGATCTCTAGGGAATACAGAAGCAGTTTTATTATTATGTTAACTGGCTTTGTCAATCTGTGGACAGAATTGATTTGACCACTTCCATTTCTGTCTTTGGCAGATATTACAGTATACCATGAGTGATAGTGTGAGGGAAAAACAAAATAATTTCTGCAAAGGTTTTTTTCATTAGGATTTCCTGCGCTACCCAAGCAAATGTGCCTAGGTCGTTGCCACTACTGTGCACCATCATGAGGTGAGGAGCTTAGGAATCCACCAGGGATTTAGCCAAAGCCAGCAACTGATGAAAATGTAACCCTCTGTAGCCAAATCAAGTAATCTGTCAATATCTCTCTTTTTTGCAGCCTATTTATCCCAATAGATATAGCTGTGGCACACAATCCATACTTTAAGCATTTTTAAGTGAAGGAGCAATAGCAGTCAGGAGAATGCTGGAGCTGAGTGGGGTAGTTTTCCAAAGTAAAAAGCAGGTACAATTGAGTTTAAAAAAAAAAGATATTTCATTGGATGCTGTCAGCATAAACGGTCATAAAATTAGGTAGTGGTTTCGATACCTTAGCAGGAAGACGTAATATTGGCTCTTGTTTAAGAAAATATATGTAATAGACATGTATATGCTTTTGAATCTGTGGAGTGAAGCACACCTGATGTATTTTCTTAGAAGTACCATGTTCCTTCTAGATTGTGCTATAAACTTGTGACTTACTGGTTCCACTGGACTACTAGGTACAATAAGCTAAAAGTGTATTAGAGGGTAAGGGAGTTAAAGAGATAGAATATTTTTTTTAAAGTTGAGTAGTGATGACACAATTTAATTAATGGCAAAACACACAAGATGATGAACAAAAACATTCACCCCCAGTCAAAGATCTGGGTTTAATCCATTGTTATTTTGCTCACAAAGCCACCCCAGTTCAGACATGGCCATATGCAAATCAGTCTTTACCCTGTGCCTCATAGGAACAGTCCAGACTGAACTGCCAAACCATGTCTTCCCTGGACCGGAATCAAGCATCCTAGGACCGGTTTATGGCTATCAGCCGCCTTCAGCCAGGATAGCTTGACTCCAGTGGCGTAGTGAGCACGGGACCCACGTCTGATTTTTCCACTGCAACTGGCTTCAATAATGGGTCTATGGTGCTGAAATGACCATCTGCTCAGCTTTAAGGGACAGGCAGACTTTCTTTAGAAAACCAGCATTTTCTATACAGTTTTGTTATTTTACTGTGACATGGCCAAGTTTTCCATGTGGAGGTCGTCTGCGCCTCATTCCCCACATTTGGGGCAGCTCCTCTCACCTTGCCCTTTGAACTTAGACAGCCTCTTTGGGGTCCAGTAGGCTCTATGTGTTAAACATGTGAAGTTTTCTCAAATGTGCTGATTTTACTGTCTCAAGTGGTCATTGAGGTCTGCCATTCTTTCGTTATGTCAAGCTCCGGAAATGATTTTCCCCAGATTTTTGGGGGAATATCTTAATACTCTTCTCGTTCCTCAATCAGCATCCAGTACCAACATGCTACTTCATTTTTAGTATTTTTAAGTTCCTGCATGGTTTCCACTGCTGTTCCATATCCCTCTTTTAAATCGTTAAGATTTGTAAACCAACTACTTATTTGGTAATACTTGAATCTTGAGATTTTTCCATCTGTTTTGTCACTCAGGATTTCCCAGTCTATTACAGAATTTTAGGTTATTAGCTCACACCATTAGCTAATGTTGCTTTCTTTCAAGACACTTGCTAATTTGTCCTGCAGGCATTCGGGTGTTCTCGGCGAGTCCCATAGAGGTGCAAATCTACTGTAGTATGGGATGCTGAGTGTTCTTCTCAACTGGTACCAGAGCGATGCCGCCGCCTTCAAGCTTTTTACTCTTATTTTTTTTAAGTATTTGGGGTGACCGTACTTGTACAAAAAATGGCTTCCTTCCCTTTTGTAATGTCGCTTTTAGGTGGTCGGGGTAATGATCATAGTGGCCTAGCAGTATTATGACATTTTTGAATTGGAACGCTCTGCAGTAGTTTAGGATATCGTGGCTGGCTATCACTCTGTGTAGCTTTTTCCTTCTTATTCTTTTCCAGACTATTTTAGCCTCTTTTGCTGCCCTTTTACTGCCCATATGAAGCTGATTAGTTCCCCTTGTAGCTTTTTAATGTGGTTGAGGTTGAAATCCAGAGGGATATTGCTGAACACGTAAGTGAATTCCGGCAGTATAGCCATCTTTATTATATTGGACCTTCTAATGAATGATCGTGGAAGGCTTTCCCACACTTTCAGCAATTTTTTAACTTGATTATGTATTCTGTGAAAGTTGTGGTTCGGGATTTCATTCAAATTTGCTAGGAAATCGATGCCCAAATATTTTATTTTTTATTTTATCCTGGGGTCCTGATATTGGTTATTCCACTGTAGGATTTCGGTTTTAGTTTGATTTGCTAGGTAGCCTGATACTGCTCCATATTCCTCGATTATTCCTTCTATCTTGGGTAGAGAGGTTTCAAGATTACTTGTAAATATCATTAGGTCGTCGGCAAATAGCGCAACCTTTTTCTCCCATTCTTGGTATTTGAAAGGGATAATTCCTGGTTCCTTCCTTATTTTTTCTGCCAGAGGTTCGATGTATAAGTGGAATAGCAAGGGAGATAAGGGACATCTTATTTTTATGCTATTGGTTTATATTCCATTTACGAGTACTGTAGCTGTTGGATTTTTATATATCTGCTTTATAGGTTCTTGGAATGTTTTACCTAGGCCGAACTTCACTAAGGTGGCTGTTGAATAGGGCCAGCTTACCCTATCAAATGCTTTAGCAGCATCTAGGGTCAGACGGACAATGGTGTATCGTAGTGGGTTGTGATGTTGATTGCTAAAACAAGCTCATGTGTCAATTCTTGTATGTGCCGTCCTTTGATTAAGCCTTTTTGGTCCACCTGAACCACTGAGCCTACAACCTCCCCAAGCCTTTTGGCTAGAATGTGTGTGCACACCTTGTAGTCCATATTTAGGAGAGATATTGGCTTGTAGGATTCAGTTCTTGTTAAATCTTTCCATGGCTTGAGTATTAGATTGATTATTGCCTCATTCCAAGAGGCAGGTAGTGATTGTTCTGCTAGAAATATGTCATTGAATAGTTTTGTCATTGGGATTACTAGTTCCTCGCACAAATGACTGTACAACTCGTTTGGGAGTGAGTCTGGGCCTGCTGCTATACCTTTCTTTAAGTTCTTTAGTACTCCTAGGACTTCTTCTTTGGTTATTTTTTTGTTTATCCTATCTCTCTGTTCTTGTGAAAGTTTTGGGAGGGCTATTTTTTCCAGCATATGTTGTTTCATTTCTTCTGAGGGTGGTTCCTCCTCGGTATACAGGTTACCAAAAAATGCTGCAAATTCCTTTCTGATTTCCTCATCTTCTGTTGTGTATTTTTTGTCTCCCACCTGGATCTTACCTATTCTATTTCTTTTTGCATCTGTTTTGATCTTCCGCTCCAATAACTTCCCACATCCTTCTTCATACTCGTAGTGAGCTATTTTGCTCGCATCCCATCTGCCTTTTATGATTACTTCAAGGAAGACAGCCAGCTCCAGCTTTTTCTTATCTAATTCCTCCTTGAGATTTGTTTCGGCACCATGAGTCGCAGATCTACCAATCTCAAGCTCTAAGGTAGCTATTCCTGTCTCTAATTCTTGGATCTTATTTCTTTTGGTTTTATTTTTGTAGGCCGCAAGGCTGAATAATTTGCCACTAATATAGGTTTTGTAAGCCTCCCACTCGGTTTGTCTCGAGGTTTCTTCTTCATTGAATTGAAAGAATTCTTTGGTTTCTTTTGCTAGATTTTCTAAGCACGTGTAATAACAAAGAGGAGCCAAGAGGGAAACGAAACGGTACCAAAAGGGGATAGCCCTCCACTCATATAAATTCAATACCCAAAAATTCCTGTACCGTGGACTTATAGCTAGCATACGTCAAAAAACCTTGAGTATACACAAGTCTGGATATTCTTACTATCTAACTCCAAAACCACCCCCTTTCCCTTTTACGGTGAGGTGTGTGTACTCTTATAAACCGCTGTGTGATGCTTAAAATCAGGAGGATACAGGTTAGATTCAACTCGACACAATCCAACAATGTCTGTCCCAATAAGACAGTACATCCACCCACACTCAAACAGATATTCAAAATAGAAAAATGTGTGGTGGAAAGGAGGGCACCTCACGGGCGAACAACCCTCGGGGAACTTGGCAGATGTTACCAATTCAATGCCCCTTTCTCATCATCGGTTACCCATCCTTTTCCAAAGGAAAATTTGTGTACAAAGTAAGAACAGTGCGTGCAAAAAAAGTGCTCAACAAGAAGCTCAATAAATAGCTCCCTAATGTGACCAAAATAAAAGTGATATAATATCATCAGCCACACACACTCTGGAACTTTATTATTTGTGCTAATGTGAACTGGTGAGTTAAAAAGGCTGGTAGTCTAATGTCTCATACCACTACCTGACACCGACATGTTTCACTGCCCAGTTGCTTTATGGCAGATTCATCAGGGTATTACCACTCGGTCACCGCACCATTGTCGGACATCTTTTTAGGACACCTTAATCAGCCCTGTCCTCTCATACCAGCTGATCAGGCAATAATCCACCACTGATTCTTGGATCTTATTTCTTCTGGTTTTATTTTTGTAGGCCGCAAGGCTGAATAATTTGCCACTAATATAGGCTTTGTAAGCCTCCCACTCGGTTTGTCTCGAGGTTTCTTCTTCATTGAATTGAAAGAATTATTTGGTTTCTTTTGCTAGATTTTCTAAGCAGCCAGCATCTAGGAAGATTCCTCTATCTACTGTATATCTACGTGTTTGGGTTGCTTCGCTGCAATTTAGATATAAGATCACCACTGAGTGATCCGATAGATGAGCTGGTAAAAATGTTCAACTTTTGTGTTGCTTTTGATAATGCCTTGTCTGTTAAAAAATAATCTATCCTTGATGTATGCCCCAACCTTTTATTTTGCAACGTAAATTTGTTAGGGTTTCCTCCTTTCTCCCTCCATATATCAACCATGCCCAGATCTTTAATGTAGTAGTTCAACCACTCTCTTATTTTAGGTAGGTTCGGACCATGTTTGGGTCGGAATCAATCTTTTTTAGGTCCTAGAATATTTTAAAATACCCTCCCATTATTATTGGGGCTTGTGCAGTTAGCAGTTTTGAGTACAATTTTTGTACAGGCTCTAGGTCGTCTTGGTTAGGATCGTAATATCCAACCACAGTATATCTATTGCTGCGTATTTTTAGTTTCACCACTACCCATCTACCCTTTTTGTCTACTTCTGTCTCTTCAATTTGAGCTCCAATTGATTTCTTGATTAATACTGCAACTCTTTTTACAGTACAGTTCTGGTTTGTGCAAATCCAGTTAGCTATCCACTTTTGGTTTTTAAGGAACTTTCCCCATTCTTCTTTAAGCAAATGGGCTTCTTGCAGTATTATTATGTCGCAGTCTACTAGTTTCAGTTACTCTAATATTTTAACCCTTCTTTTTTTCAGTCTCAAGTCAAGTCAAGTCAAAATGATTTATATAGCGCGCTACATACCCAGAGGGTCTCAAGGCGCTTGAAGAAAGGAGGGGAGTTACTTGTCGAATATCCAAGTTTTAAGTTGTTTTCTGAATGCTAGGTGGTTCTGAGTGAGGCGAAGGTGAGTGGGAAGTGAGTTCCAGGTTTTAGCTGCCAGGTAGGAGAAGGATCTACCTCCCATGGTGGTTTTGTTGATGCGAGGAACAGTGGCAAGGGCTTGGTTGGAGGATCGTAGCTGGCGGGGAGGGGTGTAGAAGGAAAGACGTGAGTTGAGGCATTCGGGTCCAAGTTCGTAAAGTGCTTTGTGCGCGTGGGTTAGGAGGCGGAAAGTAATTCTCTAATTGACATGGAGCCAGTGGAGGTTTTTCAGGTGACCAGAGATGTGGTCTTTACGCAGGATGTCTAGTATGAGTCTGGCTGAAGCGTTCTGGATTCGTTGGAGTTTTTTCTGGAGTTTTGCGGTGGTACCGGCGTATAGGGTGTTTCCGTAGTCCAGGCGACTCGTGACCAGTGCATGGGTGACCGTTTTTCTAGTTTCGGTGGAGATCCAGCGAAATGTTTTTTTGAGCATGCGAAGAATGTTGAAGCAAGATGATGAAACGGCGTTGACTTGTCTGTTCATAGATAGTGAGGAGTCCAGGATGACGCCCAGGTTACGTGCGTGGTCCGTCGGGATGGGTGCTTTTCCAAGGGCATTTGGCCACCAAGAGTCATCCCATGCGGAGGGGGAGGTACCCAGGATAAGGACTTCTGTTTTGTCTGAGTTCAGTTTCAGACGGCTGTGCTTCATCCACTCGGCTACTTCTTTCATTCCTTCATGTAGGTTGGTTTTGGCAGTGTTAGGGTCTCTGGTGAGTGATAGGATCAGTTGAGTGTCGTCAGCGTAGGAGATGATGTTGAGGTTGTGTTGGCGTGCGATAGCCACGAGGGGGCTCATGTATACGTTGAAGAGGGTGGGGCTGAGTGAAGATCCTTGTGGCACGCCGCAGATGACTTCAGTGGCCTCTGCTTGAATGGTGGGAGGTGGACTCTCTGGGTTCTTCCGGTGAGGAACGATGTGATCCATTCCAGTGCTTTTCCTTGGATTCCGATGTTATTGAGGCACTGTAATAGGATGCTATGACAGACTGTGTCGAAGGCTGCGGAGAGGTCGAGTAGGATGAGGGCAACTGTGTCTCCATTGTCCAGTAGAATTCGAATGTCGTCTGTTGCTGAGATGAGGGCGGTCTCAGTGCTGTGTTTGGCTCGGAAGCCGGACTGTGAGGAGTCGAGGGATTTGTTGGTTTCGAGGAAGGTGGCGAGCTGTTTGTTGACAGCTTTCTCTATGACTTTGGCCGGCAATGGAAGGAGCGAGATGGGGCAGTAGTTTTTGAGTTCGGTGGGGTCAGCTGTGGGTTTTTTCAGAAGGGCGCTGAGTTCTGCGTGTTTCCAGCTTTCCGGGAAGGTGGCGGAGCTGAGGGTGTAGTTGATGACGTCTCGGAGGTGTGGTGCTATGATGGAGTCTGCTTTGTTGAAGATGTGGTGAGGGCATGGGTCTGTGGGGGATCCTGAGTGGATGGAGTTCATCAGGCGGATGGTGTCCTCAGTGGAGATTGTTTTCCAGTCATTAAGGATGTTCGGGGGGGTGGAGGTGTGGCAGAAGGATGGGTGGGTTGGTCTCCGGGTTGGTTGTCGAAGCTGTTATGGATTTCTGCGATTTTGTTGTGGAAGAATGAAGCTAGGGAGTTGCAGAGGTCTTGGGAAGGGGTGATGTCATTGGAGTTGGCAGTGGGGTTGGTAAACTCTTTGACAATGTTAAATAACTCCTTGCTGTTGTGGGCGTTGTTGTCTAGTCGATCTTTGAATGCGGCTTTCTTGGCAGACCGGATAAGTTGGTGGTGTATGCGGGTGGCGTTTTTGAAGGCGTCCTTGGTGCTGGTGTTTGGGTCTTTTTTCCAGGCCTTCTCGAGGGAACGACAGAGTTTCTTAGATTTCTTAAGATCATCATTGAACCAGGGGGCGTTTTTGCTGCCTAGTTTGATTTGACGTTTTTTCAACGGTGCTAGGATGTCGGCGCTGTTGGATAGCCATTGGGTGAGGTTAATGGCTGCTTGGTCGGGGTTTGAGGAGTGGGCAGGGGGGTTTTGGAGAAGCGATGAGGAGATCTGGTCGATGGTGATTTTGTTCCAGTTTCTTCGCAGAGTAGGTTGAGGATGGTTGTGGGTTGTGGTCTTATTGTAGATAAAGTGAACGCAGCTGTGGTCCGTCCAATGGAGACCTGTGGTGTGACTGAAGGAGATATGTTTGCTGGAGGTGAAGATAGGGTCGAGTGTGTGACCTGCAATGTGGGTGGGGGTAGTGACAAGTTGTCTGAGTCCGAGGTTAGCGAGGTTGTCCAGAAGGGTGGCGGCGTTGCTGTCATTGCTCTTTTCCAGGTGAAAGTTGAGGTCTCCCAGTAGAATGTATTCCTCGGAGGGGAGGGCGTGTGGGGTGATAAAATCAGTGATGTCGTCACTGAATTGTGCGCGGGGTCCTGGAGGTCGGTAGAGGAGGGTGCCTCTGAGTGTGGTCTGAGGCCGTTTACGTTCCATGATATAATTTTAACTGACATTTCTACCCACTTTTATTTTCACCATCCCTTGACATGTCTGTAGTTTCCCAGTGTTATTTTTGCAGATGTCTTTACGTTTTTTTGGGCTCTTTCCACCTCATATTGCTTTTGTCCGACATGATTTTTTTTGTTTTTTCCCCGTCTTGCTCCGCACCTTGTGCACTTTTTTATTTTTAAGTTTATATTTTCTAGTGGTCCCTTCTCTCCTTCCCTCCCTGGAAAAGCCTCCCTTAGCTCCTTTTGGGGCATTGTTCTTGTTTGGCCCTCTTTGAGTTCCTTACCCCTTTTTGCTTACATACTTCCCCCATATGCTGCACAGATCCTACTTTTGTGTTTTGATTTATTCTATAACGTTTTCTACCACCTTTGGGTCTCTAATGTTGTACATTTTGTTTTGCCACATTATTGTTAATGCTGCTTGAAAACACATTTGGACTGTCGCTCCTAGTGTCTTTAGTTGCTGCATGTACTGGCCTAGTTGCCATTGCCTGTCTTGCGTTGTCTTAGATATATCTGATCTTATCCTGTAGGCCAGTCTTTAACTTGAAACAGGCCAGCTTTCAGGCCCTCACTCAAAATTCTTTCCTTTAGAGTATAACTCTTGAAGTTTATGAGGATTTTTCTTGGGTTTTTCTAATCTTGTTCCTGCCAAATGGGTCTCCATGGTACTGTATTTTCTAGTAGCTAGATTACAAATGCTTTAATATCTTCGCTCTCTAGGCCTTCGGGTACATTTAGAATTCTTAGATTATTTCTTCTTGCTTGGTTTTCCATTGCTTCCAGCCTGTCATAGACCACTTTGTCTATTTTTTCAGTGGAGTTGAGCTGGTCAATTTCTTTTTTATTTTCTTCCACTCTTTTGTTCAAAGCCTCTACTTCTAGCTCGACTGAAGCTACACTATCCATAAGACTGTTTATCTTCTGGTCCATCTCCTCGCACACTTCCTGGATTTTTGTTTGGTTCCTTTCTGACTTCTCAAAGTTCGATCTCATCTCCCCCATCATGGTCGTCATCATACTTTCCAGACAATCTGTGTTACTTTGAGGTATTGTAGGCTCTTCTGGTTTTTCTATATTTGCGGGAGGGTGGGCACCTGTTTCTATCTCCTTGTGATTTGGTGTTTCTAAAACAGCATACCTATTGCTGATACTTACTTTTGACATTTTGCCCGCTGACCTTTCTTTGTATGTCTCTTTCTGATTATCAGAGTAGGTCTTATTCTGGTGTTCCCCCTCTTCCAGGTTATCTCTCAAGCTTTCTTATACTTTAAAGAAGGACTTTAGTGAGGGGGATAGCTTTTGTTTCGTCAGACCGGGTGTTATTCATTTGCCTGACTTGCTCTAGATGCAGGGTATTGCAGCTTTCCGGCTGCATTCGGTTTTCTCTTCTTTTTTGTGCTTGTTTGGGACAATCGGGGGTGATATGCCTAATACTTTTTCCTCGTCTTGTTTTTGTTTTCGCTGTCTGTCAATTAACATGGTGTCTCTACTTCTTAAGGAGTAATTTATACCCTCCCCTTGCTCTCTTGCTGGTCTTTTTGTATCCGACCACCCTTGAAGGGGGTTAACACTTTTGGAATTGGATTCCCTGTATCATTTCTCTCCCTCAACTCATCTGCTCCTTCTGCCTCCCGCTTATCCAGCTCTGCATTCTGTTATTTCCCCTGCGCCCCTGCACCCTCTCTTGAGCGTCACCCTGCGTCCAGATTTGGTCCTTGCTCTTTGCAGAGATTACTATAAAGCTGTATTTTTTTGTCCTGGTTTAATAGACCCCAATAACTCAGGTTTCCCGGGGGCTGGTTCTCCCTGGAGTAGCAGGCTGGTGAGAGACTCTCACCTTCTCTACCAATCGTGCAGTGATACTCCTGCTCTTCTGGGTTGCTTTCGCTGCTTCGGACCACACCTGGAAAGCGTGATCACGCTGAAACTGCTGTACCTCCACTTTTTACCTTGCTCCTCAATGCTGCCACTCCGCTCTGGAAAGTGTTCTGGAACTTCACCTTTCTCTTAACAACTCCAGAAACCGGTATCTTTCAATTATGGGGAAGGAAAATGGAGCGTAGACAGCACAGCACTCGGTGCTTTAGACACTGCTGTTTGCACTGCCACTGATTTCTGCTACTATTGATACTGCCGGTGCCCCAGTGCCCTTTCTGGTAAATGCGGGGAAAGGGAGGGTTGGAAATGCAGCACATGGCTCTTCAGAAGCCGCTGCTGACTGCCACTGTTGTCAATACTGCCGGTGCTTCTGGTAGCGCAAGGAGGGGAATGATGAAGACGCCCCATCGCTCTTCAGATGACGTCGCCAGGTGCCACCATTGCTGCAGTTGCCGATACTGCCAGTGCCTGTGCTCCACCTCTGTAAGTGCAGGCGCTGATGCTAATCACCTCCGGTTGGCACTGACTCTTCCCTCTTTGACTCGGAAGAACAGGTCACTAGCTCCGAGCTTCTGGACCTCACCGCTGCTGCTCCGCTTCGCTTCACCTCGGCGTCGGAATGAGCCATAATCCCTGCTCCCTTTCTTCGGCGTTTTGCTCGGACACAGCGGTAAGATTATTTCTTAAACTTCCTCCGTCAAGTTTAGTGTATGATCAACGTTTCATTTCCCATCCTCTCTGTTCAGATCATTTCGGGTTCTTTGTGCTTGGGTGAGGAGCTTGTGACCGAGCCTGCTAGCTGGCCACCATCTTTTCCTGTGTCTCCCTTCGTGCTTATTATAGTAGTACATTGCACACTTTACCTGTGACTGTTTGGGGTGAGGTTGCTGAAGTGCGTAAAACTGTGTGCAGTGCTTATTGTAGTAGAATATTGCACACAGGTTTACGCAATTCAGTAACCTCTTCCTAAACAGTCACAGGTAAAGTACTGTCATCATGGATAATAGTCAACATGTACACATCCCTCCTGTCCATAAATTTCACAGCTAGCAGTTCATCACTAATCAAGGCACTGCACTGTCCCCTCTAAAGCTTTCTGTAAACAAGCTCATTTGGGTAACCTTTACGATTAGAGCAGATTGTGCCACAAGCATGAGTGTCCACTTTGAACAATTCATTAAACAGTTGCACAGCAGTGTAGTAGTTATCTAGGTACAAATAGTGACCATTGTCACCAAGCCCTCTACCAAGTTCCCACACAATGTACTTTTAAACTCCTAAAGTGGATGGACAACCAGGCGGGGTCAATAGTGGAATCCCCACCAGTGTACACCCAGAAATTATAGACATATCCTGTCCTACTCTCAGACAACATATGCATCTTAATTCCATAACATGCCCTCTTGCTAGAAATGTGCTGCCTAAAACCAAGCAACCTTTGAACAGGACCAAAGACTCATCAACAACTAATTCTTTGCCTAGAGTATAGAACTCTAAAAATCGATCTACAAAGTGATAAAGAACAGGGAGAATCTTGAAAAGACTGTGACAGTCAGGGTGATCTTGTAGCAAGGCTGAAGAATTATCAACAAAAAGCAGCACCTGAAGCAAACGTAAATGCCGATCACGACTCATAATTGCAAGAAATATGGCCTCTGGTAGACCAATATGAAGCCAGGGACGGCTTCCTTATCAAACACATCAAAAAAGTCAAACCCAAAAACTTCTTCATCTCATCCAAATTTGTGGGAGTCCACTGGGTAGCTCTCGAGTGATATGATATGATATGCTATGATATTTTTATTAGCATAGTTAATTAAAACTATTGCAAAAATATAGCACTACAAAATATATAAAACATGATAAAGATCATTTAAAAGCTGAAATAGAGAATACATTGTAATAAAACACAATTGGATTAAGCTATTTGGAACAGTCAATGGGTCACAAGATACTGTAAATTTTGTTTGATTCAGAAATCTGGGCTGCGGCCATGCATGCTCAGTTATCCAAGCGAGATTGTCTCTGCTTGTTACAGTTAAATTCCCGCCGCTGCTCCTAACCCACCTCCAGTGGCTGTTTCACGATGTTGGGCTTTGATAGCAATCTTTAGCAGCATTTTTTTGTTCAGCCGTCCTCAGAAATTTTACCAGTCTGCAGTTTAGTTGAGTATTTGCCGGGTTTAGGCAGGCCAGCTCTGCTTGCCGTCTGGTGCGGATACCTTTCTGTTTGAATGAATCTTTTAGAAATTGTGTCCGCGCTTGGTGCAGTTCTTCACATAGGCAGATTAAGTGCAGAATATCACAATTTTTGTTGTTAAACAGCCTGCAAGTATCTTCGCCTTTTATCCTCTGCCTTGGTGGTAGATGTTGAGTACATGGAAGGATCCCCAGTCTATACCTAAGGAAATTCATTTTTTTATCACCCTAGGTTAGGCCTGATTGAAATATGGTTGTGGGGGGAGTGATTTATAGGAGCTGAGGGTCATCCAGGCGTGTGATTTCTTTGAGAAAGCTGCCTTGTCTCTCGAGTGGGGCCTAAATCTGGCACTGTTGTCTCACAAATATTGTTCAGCATACAAATTAGTCTGCTCAACAATCTCAACCAAAATACATCATCCATAAACAAATAAAAAAACTGTATAGGCAATACATTTTCACAATTCACTCTACACCCTGCATCACCACTAGAGGCAGGCAACACCGGCTGCTCTATGTTTGGATCAACCCAGAGTGCAGTACTTCCCATTAGAAGTCTTGCAGCCCCATCAGCACATCAGTGTCCTCCTCTAAAACAGGCACTTTATATGCACTGAGAGTAGCTTCATCATCAGATGATACCTCATGGAAAGAAAATGCACTGCAATAATCTTCCTCTACCCCAGACACATTGTCAGTCTCATAATCATGGTCAGAGGAAGATTAAAAAAGCATGCCAACCACCTGTTGAGCAGTAATTCTGTGGCTAGCCATAATCCTTGCTAATAATGGTAACTTGTCAAACAAGTCAACAACAACAAACACTATGTAAAATAAGTAATTAACAAAATGTGGCTTTATCACAAAGACCTATATACTCCAAAACTATACCACTCTCTTGCCAGAAACAGCTAGACTCACCACCACCTAATCTGCACAGACACAGCAAAGACCAACAAAAGCTCACTAAAAACGAAAGAGAAAAGTAAATTACACATAAGACAACACAAAACATATAACAAAGAATGTCATGCTCAAACCACACAAATTGATTCATACATGACAATAATACTCATTTGGAGTAAACACAACAAAATACGTTTTTTTTGCTAAATAAATGCAATTACGCAAAACTGCCCCTCAACCACTACTGGAACTGCATACAAGAATAAAAAGCTTTACCCTAAAATACTAAAGAGAAAAAAAACATTACAATCACATGAGCACCAGTCCTCACAATAAACTAGCAACGCTGGGAAGTAGGTGCGCCTAAAAGCATAGGGCTGTTCTGCCCCCAAGGGGGACAGATCCAGTCAAACTTTTTACCAACGTATAAAGGAAGCAAGACTTGCGCAGGGGGCCACTGCCTAAAACCAACATTAAAAAAACCTGGGTGTCTAGTTGCTTCTGCTCTCTTGGGGACAGATGGGCTTACAGCATATGGCTAATCTGCCCCCAAAGGGGGCAGTAATGGCTGTAGGAAGGTGGATATCTGACTATGGTTACCCCCAAACTTTTTGCCTGGTGTTTAGCTGGTTTTTGACTTGGCCTCCATATTTGACACAACTGGCTGATCCATCAACTGGGGTAAGTTGGTGTATTCACCTCTTACTTAGATGTAGTATACCTATATCTAACCTATCTGGACACATGTTAACCTATAAGCCACTCCTATGGAAGGCCTCGACAATCCTGGAGGCAGAGTGCTTGGTTTCATGTGAGATGGTGCTCTGGCACGAGCTGAGCCCGTCTGCAGCTGTCGGGAACAACTCCCTTAGCTGTTCCGGGATATTGCCATACTATATATTCTTAAGGGCATTATAATCCTCGCGGTTACTTGCTAACTCTGGTTTGGTTTTATCAAAACATGTCGAGTAAGGTGTCATACGAATTGGGATACTACCCCCTCGCCAATTCTGGCGACGAGGGTAGCATTCCACCCTTCTAGAGGGACATGACATGTACATAATCTGAACCCCGGTTAAAGTTAAACTCGAGCCTCAGCATCACAAAGTGGATGCTGCCACCACAGACACAAGCCTGACCTCCTGCTGCTGGGAGTCCTTCCAGTGAGGGAGGCTTGGACAAAAGGTTTCCTGCCTTGGGAGGTGCGAGCACCACCCCAGACAGGATTTTGTGTATTGGGTGGAACAGGGCTGAATAGAATGAGACATGCCTGTGGCTCACAAGGTGTCCCTGTGCATAAGCCAGTCCAAACCGGTGCTGGGGCTTTCCAGCCTCAGTCCTGGCGCGGAGCTGGACAAAGGAAAGGGGGTGTAACTGCTTCCCTTCCTGGTCCCACCCAGAGGAGGGACCTAGCACGTGATCCGGCCCCCAGATTTGGAATAAGAGTAGGAGCTGTGTCCCAAGACTTCAGATCATCCTAAACTCAACTTGAAACTAAGAAGAAAACTGGACTTCGACATTCTGCTGCACAGAAGACTGAAGAGCATCTCCCTTGTGGCCAAGGAGTGACCACCCTGTGAATACAGGCACCATCCAGCAACTCAACGTCTGCTTTGCTGCCGCCTCCCGCCAGAGCCCAAGCCCAGAACCCGACAAGACCAAGACTCCCAGCAATCTCAGAGCCCGATCCACAGTCCCTGAAAAGAAGAGACCCATGCAGGCACCGAGAGACGTGGGACCGGCCATCTTGAAAGACTCACGAGAAGCTGACTGCGCAGCACCCGAGGCATCCTCGATACTGTGCTTTGGGGTTTGAGAATCCCCACCACGGAGCAGTATCTGCACTAAAGGTCGGCCCCCCAGCATCTCCACGATCTGCGTGGGGCCCTTTTTCATTTTGCCACTCGACCCGCCATCCCGGTTACTGGCCCATTGGCTAGTGCCATCTTGGCGTCGAAATCTGAAATCAACACCGCTGGTCTGGTTGCTCCAGACTGGCCCTCGCTCCTGTAAAAAGGAGCACCCTCTCTGACCTTGCTGGTCCTAGTGAGAAGCTTGCATCGTTTCCTGCCTGGCTTGCATTAGCCATGGCCTGTTTGCTCTGAACAAGAAGCCGACACCGCCATCAGCTAGAGCCTTTGTGGGACAGTTCGTGACTGATGCCTGGATGTCCCCGACCTCTTCGTGTCCACGTGGCTGCAGAGACTATCTTTGCTTCTTCGCCTGTTTGCACCCAACATCGCCTGGTTCCATCCTGGTTCCACGGTAGTCACTGGCTAGTGACTTTAAACATTGTCCCCTCTGCTTTTAGGTCTTCACCTCTTCAGATCCACCCATGGTTCCACCGGAACTCTCCTCGACGACCCGCCTGTGCATCTTCATCTACAGGCTCCATAGACCAGCGCGACGAAACCCGACAGACATATGCACCCGCTTCCTGTGGGTGAGGTAACCCTGGCACGCCGGTGCTCCTGTGTAGCAATACACCTCTATTGTCTATGTTCCAAGTTGCTAGGTCTAGGTCATCCGGAAGGTTCCCTTTTCATTAACTTTTTAACTTTTACGCACCATTGAATTTGCATTGGTGCATGCATGTGCTTTAAGCGCTGCACCCGAGTCCCGCGGGCCTAGTCCCGATCAGCTCAAGCGATTCCCCAGGCCCTAGGCCTACTTCCTTTTCGATTGGTGGTACTTATACCACTATTTTAGTATATGGTTTAGGTGGCCCCTAGGGCTCATCCATATTGTGCAGCTTCTGTATATTTAAACTGTGTTTTGTTTTAATGCATTTGCTTCTGTGCTCATAAAGAGTATAGGGGATATTTGTAGTAAATAAATATATATATATTTACAATATATATCTGTGTGGTGTCCTTTCATTTGGTATTCAAGGAAATTGTATATGGTAAAACAGCTGGCTTCACATGCCTTTACAGAGTTTAGCCTAAGACTGCTTTGTCCAAGCAACTAGGATAGCTGGTCTAACAAAATAAAGAGGATAGCACTCCTATAAAGCAATAGTTGTAAGATTTGGAGCAAAGTTAAGTAGCCCCCAGTAAGTAAGACTCTAGTATTTGTAGAGTAAACACAAAAACAAGTTATAAAATAACATTCAATGGCAATGATAGAGTTCTAGGATATAGTCCAATTGTTTTTATTTTCAATCTTTATTCTTGTGATTCCAAAGCACAGGTTATTCCAGCAGGATTAAACATCACCAACACGTGTTTCGTCCTACACAAGGACTTTTTCAAGGCTGGAAAATTACAAAAAGATATATATATATACAATGTAATAATTCATATTACTAAAATATATACATCTCATAAATTAATTACAGTTAAAAACTTTATATACAGTGGTGTATTATGTCAGCTAACTTTGCCCGTTATGTCAGACTAAATATTAACACAGCGGGCAGGACCGGATCTCAAAAGACATACCCTCTAAAGTCAGCCAGAAAGCACAATACCATCTATACATACAGACATCAACACAATATAATAATCAGTCCTATAAATGGGATATCTTTGACAAAGAAAGGAATCCCTGTAGGGCTTTGCAAAATAAGACGTGACATTTGACATATAAGAAAATTTGCAGTCATGTGCATAAAATTCTCCTATGGGGCTAAGCAAATAATGCTTTGGTTTTGTGCATAAGGTACTATAGGAAATATATAAATAAAAAGAGACTCACCTAATAGTTGGGTGAGCTAAATTATCCAATGGATGTCCAGAATGAAGTCATAGGCCAAAGTTTAGTAGAAAAAAGTAGGATTTCTGAGAAAAGAAGAGGTATCATAAGTGTTGGAATTTGGGAGTCTATAGAGAAAGAGACTGACGCTAGTGTCCAAAGCACTCTGCTGTTAATAACCAAAACAATATAAGGTATCACAGGCAAAAGTATGGCAACGCTGACACAATTCAAACAACAAAGGGCCGGGATACCTGTGGGGTTGACGTTGTAAGAATGTATACACCCATGTTGGGTCTAGAGCTAGGTAACTAAAAATGCAAAGCTGCCACAAAGACACATTGATGAAAAAAGTGTACAGCTACTCGATAATTGGAATAGGTAAAATATTGGCACAGCATGGGAGTATTATCGGATGCAGAACTCAAGTATCTCTACAACCCTAATCCCATGGCAGCCTATATTTATATTCTTCCTAAAATACACAAGAGCATTACTAAACCACCTGGCCGACCCATAATATCGGGTATTGGCTGTGTTACAGAACATATCTCTGAGTACATAGATCTCACATTACAACCCATCGTACGCAACCTACCCTCCTATATAGAGGATACTAAGGACCTCCTTAACAAACTAGAGGACCTTTCGTGGACAGATGATGCCCTATTGGTAACACTAGACGTCTGTGCTCTTTATACCAGTATTCCAGTGGCTAGAGGCATGGAGGCTCTTACATATTTTCTATCCAAACGTGATGCTACCCTATATTACCATACTGAAATGATATTGGAGTTCACCCGTTTTGCTCCTAATAACAACTACTTCACTCATAATAAGAAGTGGTTTCATCAACACTCTGGTGTAGCTATGGGGGCAAAATTTTCGCCCTCGTTTGCCAACATATATATGGGATTCTTTGAAGAATTCCATATCTGGAAAAACGGTCCCCCTGATCTATCTAATCACATCATTTTTTGGTGTAGATATATAGATGATATTTTCCTTATCTGGGGAGGGGACGAAACATCGCTCAACCAATTTGTTACGTACATTAATGATAATACATATAACCTCAGCTTCACTTCACAGCATAGCAAGAGCAGTGTGGATTTTTTGGACATAACTCTGTTTGTCAACAACAACAGGTTGGAAAGCAAACTGTTTCGTAAAAATACTGCTTGCAACGCTGTGCTACATGCCAGCAGCGCTCATCCCAAATCACAAATCATGGCAATACCTTTTGGTGAGATGACCAGATTACGTCGCAACTGTAGTCGCGACACAGATTTCCAACATGAAGTAAATAACCTTAAAGCACGCTTTACAGTGAGAGGCTATGACACGGCAATATTAGACAAGGCTCATATGCGCATTAATAAGGTGGCCAGATCTGAGACTTTGAAATGAAAAAACAAGAAAAAAAGTAAAAATAAAAACAATTACTCGGATAAGGTAGCCTTTATCACACAATTTAATTCCCACAGTAGCCAGGTTTACAAGAGAATCAACAAACATTGGAACATTTTGAGAATGGACCCAGATCTAGACACCTATCTTACCAACAAACCCAGAATCGTTTATAAACGAGGACAAACTCTTAGGAATCGACTAAGTCCGTCCATAATCAAAGAACCAGTGTCCACTGACAACAAGTGGCTTCCTGATAAACCCAAGGGTTTTTACAAATGCACCCAGTGTTGCATATGCCAATTTGCTGATGACAAAAAAAAGAGCTTCAAATATAACTCTCTCCACACGTATCAGATCAATGACTTTATCAATTGCAATACCAAATTTTGTGTTTATTGCATAGTGTGTCAGTGTGGTCTTATTTATGTAGGCAGTTCTACAAGACCTTTGAAAGAGAGAATACAGGAACATATACGAGCTATCCGCAATCATAACAAAACTTATACCCTAGCAGTCCACTATAACACTGTACATGCGGGCTCAGAAATCATTGCAGTAAAATTTCATGGCATTATGGAAGTAAAGGCAAACCCCAGAGGTGGGGATAGAACAAATGCCTTGAGGAAATGTGAATCTCAATGGTTAATCAAATTGCGAGCTGTGGACATGGGTCTTAATGTTGACCGTGAGCTTCACGTCTTTTTAAAAGAATAGCTACTATTTGTCTGTTCTCTGAAAATATTACATTCTTAAGTTTCAATGTTGTATATGATGCTGAAATTGTTTCAAAAAATTCTTTTATTGTACATATTACAATCTTATGTGCAGCTTCACCTTATGAGCCTCTACTTGTAGTCCTCTTCACCTCTTTGTAACTCTCCCATACTCCTCTATTTTTTCTGCACTTTCACCTTACTTTATACAATATCCATGGGAGTATACCAGGACCTATGCTTGTGTCCAAACTATCTCTCTGACCTTCCAATACTATACAGTTTTGGTTCATCCACGCTAACTTTCGATCATCTCTGAAGATATTCAAAGATGGAAGCCGCTTTTCCTACATTGTTTGACTTTGACGCGAATTAGTCTGTTCTTTGTGTCCATGACCGGTCTCCACACGTGGGTGTAGTGGCGGTTTCACTTTAGCGGCGACTGCTTATAATGCCGCGTGCCGCTACCCACCGCTTCGCGCTCCAGATACTGTTTGCTTGAGGTCATGTAACGGTCCTAAACTTAGGGTAAGTGCATACCAGCGGCGAGCTACCGTTCTCTGCGCATGAGGTTTTCTATACAGTAGCCCAATTACCGACTTCTAATCTATTATGATACTTATCTTTTGTAGCGTCCCAACTTATCATGGTTGTCGTTTTAAATTACTGAATCCCCTACGGTCCATGCTCGTGTGTTCAGCTATGAGAACCTGACAGGTATATAACTTCTGCTCAATTGTGCAGTTCGGTGAGTTGTGATTATATTGCTATACATGCATTCCTTCCCCGTATTGCAGTAACTGTATTGGCCTTAAATGCCACTCTCCTCAATATGCTATACCGTCTGCCTTGTATCAACGGCATTAACTTTTTCGATATAGCCATACTGTTGTATAGTGATTCCCAAATTTTGTATACTATTGAGCAGGCGACTTCATCTGTGTGTTCTTTACGTGATACTATCAGCCTCAAATTAGCTGTTTACCTACTCTCAATCATCTTTTTTAAATAGAGCCATACTGTTGTTGGCATGAGTATTGTGTATTTCTGAGTAGGCTGTTTCAATTGTGCGTTTGCATGCGCAGCTGTTCCCTACCCTTGCGAGAATCACATGTGCTCTTTACTTCGGTGAGAATCATGTATGACCTACTCGCTTTCCTTTTCCCACAGCGTACTAGCTAGGTCTTATGTGACCTCTGATACCGTTTCTTTGGACCGAAAGTTGCTGAAGGTTACCATACATTGTTAATCTTCACCGTTTACATTTAGGTGAGTTTTATTGTAAGCAAGTTCATAGACGCTTTTGTAGATATCATGAAGTCTGGTACCTATTCCAATTATCGAGTAGCTGTACACTTTTTTCATCAATGTGTCTTTGTGGCAGCTTTGCATTTTTAGTTACCTAGCTCTAGACCCAACATGGGTGTATACATTCTTACAACGTCAACCCCACAGGTATCCCGGCCCTTTGTTGTTTGAATTGTGTCAGCGTTGCCATACTTTTGCCTGTGATACCTTATATTGTTTTGGTTATTAACAGCAGAGTGCTTTGGACACTAGCGTCAGTCTCTTTCTCTATAGACTCCCAAATTCCAACACTTATGATACCTCTTCTTTTCTCAGAAATCCTACTTTTTTCTACTAAACTTTGGCCTATGACTTCATTCTGGACATCCATTGGATAATTTAGCTCACCCAACTATTAGGTGAGTCTCTTTTTATTTATATATTTCCTATAGTACCTTATGCACAAAACCAAAGCATTATTTGCTTAGCCCCATAGGAGAATTTTATGCACATGACTGCAAATTTTCTTATATGTCAAATGTCACGTCTTATTTTGCAAAGCCCTACAGGGATTCCTTTCTTTGTCAAAGATATCCCGTTTATAGGACTGATTATTATATTGTGTTGATGTCTGTATGTATAGATGGTATTGTGCTTTCTGGCTGACTTTAGAGGGTATGTCTTTTGAGATCCGGTCCTGCCCGCTGTGTTAATATTTAGTCTGACATAACGGGCAAAGTTAGCTGACATAATACACCACTGTATATAAAGTTTTTAACTGTAATTAATTTATGAGACGTATATATTTTAGTAATATGAATTATTACATTGTATATATATATATATCTTTTTGTAATTTTCCAGCCTTGAAAAAGTCCTTGTGTAGGACGAAACACGTGTTGGTGATGTTTAATCCTGCTGGAATAACCTGTGCTTTGGAATCACAAGAATAAAGATTGAAAATAAAAACAATTGGACTATATCCTAGAACTCTATCATTGCCATTGAATGTTATTTTATAACTTGTTTTTGTGTTTACTCTACAAAAACTAGAGACTTACTTACTGGGGGCTACTTAACTTTGCTCCAAATCTTACAACTATTGCTTTATAGGAGTGCTATCCTCTTTATTTTGTTTGGCTCTTGTGACACACCGCATAGTGTGCACTGACGGCATCTTTAGGTGGTAGGTGCCTTGAGGTTCTATAGCACCCTAGAAAATTACTTCTCTTTTGATACAATGTGTACTTAACATAAGACAAAGAATAACTGTTTATATAGGTGTTGTGCAGACATTTCCCTTTTGGGAACACTACCGCCTTTGCTTTGTTTCAGGATAGCTGGTCTATAAGGTTGACTTACAACCAATCATCATAAGGGTTGCTTGGCAGGGTACAAGGTGATCACTAGAACTAGTGAGCATCATATACCAGGCCAACTTCTCACAATGGCCACAATATTTACCACATAAAGGGGAGTCACCCTTGACCAAGAGGCAGCTCCCCAACAACATTTATTAAAAACCCTGGTATCTAGTGGCTTCTGCCCTTCTCGGGGGCAGATGGGCCTAGAAACGGCCACAGCCACAAAAATCACACCATAAAGGACCCTTGCCCAAGGGGCCGCACCCCAACAACACAGAATCAATCCCTGGTGTATAATGGCTTCTGCCCTCCTTGGAAGCAGATTGCATAAAAATATACTACGATCTACCACCAAGGGGGGGAGAAACAGCCAAAAATATTCACCCCTCCCCATAAAGAGGAGCAACTCTTGCACAAGGGCCGCTCCCCAACGTAAAAAAGCTGAAATCTCTGGTGACCTAGTGGGCAAACAAAACAAGCAAGAAAATCAGCTGATATGCCCCACAGGGGGGCAAGTCTAGCAAAATAAATGCTCCCAAAAGGGGAGCGACCCTTGCCCATGGGGCCGCTGCCTGCAACACAATCCTTTAAATAAATAAATAAAAAATCCAGGTGTCTAGTGGGCATTCTTAATTCATGATCACCCCCATGCATGATTGTGCAGCAGGAATACTGAAAAGAGACATCATAGGAAATGAAAACCCTTTCCTTTCCTCTGATGCCTCTTTTTTAAATCCCCCCACCCTCCCTGAGGAGAAACTCACCTACTGCTCCTTGGACGCACTGAAAGCAAGTGGCTTCCAGCGTGTCCGGTATCACCTAATGACCACAGCTAGCGGTGTGTGCTTTTATCACTAAATGACATGGCAGAGGATGGGCTTCCACTGCCATATCCAGGGGGGGCAACTTGAAGGGTGGCCGATGGGGGAAAGCATCAGCGCTGGCCCTGCGGGTGGATGCTGAAACGGCCAGAAGCCATCCAGCACACACACACAGCCATCCAACATATGGAAGAGATTATAGGAAATCAGAGAAAGGATGTTTCATAGTGAGTGGTTGTAAATCTACTGAGAAACATGACAAAGTATCGAAGAAGATAGGGACTGAAACAGACAGAAAAAGTTCAGGTAGTAGTTGATAAGGCCTTTGCTTTGAAGAGAAATCTTTTCATTTTGATTATAAATTGAATGAATACTCTTGACAAAATAGAGTTGTACATGACTAGACAAAACCAAAAAAAAGATTAGTCAATTGAACTAACTTTAGTACAGTTTTTAATGGAGAACGGATACATAACTCTACGTCAGAGCCTTTCTTTAATGAAGAACGCTATCTCCAGGAAAACACATTAGTTTATGGTATTGGTGAAAGAAAAGGATAGTATGAAATGAAAAATTGTACTTCTAGAGCAAAAGAGGTGATGATATCTAGAAATGAAGAACGTGTATTGCAGTAAGGTACCAGGAAGGCATAGTCAGGCCCAGTATACAAATTGAATTGTAATAGTGTTTATAGTATTCAACAGCAATCCATTGATATACTAAGAACATTTCTACATATCTTTCCAAGGTGAAGTTTAAAACACAAAAAAAAGTGATTTTCAAGGATTGGATCCTTGCAAGGTTAAAAAACAATACAAATTTGGAGGGACAGTTACTGAATTCTTTATCAAAGAAAGTGTGCCAAAGCACTTTCATCATTTCATAATATAAGCTGTACAACTGCAAACAATGCAAAGTTTAGGTAGGAGAATGTACAACGTGATATTCCCTGCTTTATGTTTAGGAGAAATGAACAGAGCACTTTTGTATGGTACTGTGGCAGAGGTTGAAAAGGCTTGCAATGGTGTGCAGTTTCATTTCTTTTGTCCAGAACAGGACTCTAAAGAAAATTAGGAGTTCATAACAGGAGGAGTTGCAGAACAAGAGGCAGGTATTATAATTGATAGCTTTGAAGAAGAGATTACAACATTTACCACAGTGTGCTCTGAAATACCAGAGTATGTTTGTAGATATTGTCGACACACTCAGTACAATATTCAGACCCAGACTGCTGACTTGTATTTAAAATGCTAAAAAAAATGATAACTGAGGAAACTTTGCAATGTGCGTATTTGTAGAGGAACACTTTGTCTTGTCCACATAGAAAGGTATATGTAAGTATTGTCACAATAAATTAGCTGATAATAATGCCTGTTAGAGCTGTGCATAACAAGTCAGTACTGGTTGCCATTGCAGAACCACTTTAAGGTTTAAATGTTAATGAGTGAATTCTTATTCAAAGTATACTTGTATACTTCGATTTCAGGCTATTGTCCGTATTTTACCACTAACAACTGTAGAAAGGTACTGGATTACTAGTGTGTTCTCAAAATGTTCAGCAGTATGGTCAAGAGTTTGTAATGGTAATGCTGGGACTATTAGAGGAATAGGATGTAAATATCAATAAATTATCTGGTTAATGTTATAAATGTAATCATAATTGTGAATAGTGTGAATTCACCTTTAGCACTAAATTTAATTCAGGCAGATTCCTCAACTTGACATTACCAGATCGTAAAGCTATGGCCTTTGAAAATGTAAACCAAAAATCCCCATCAAGGTATGACTTATCCAAAATGCATATTACAATTTAGGTGTACGTTGTTAGTACAAACATATGGAAACATGTCATATTCATGCTACAATGATGCATAGTGGATGGTACTACATTAGAAAATTTTCTAGCTAGAGAAATTTCCATTTTAAAAATAATTTCACAACAATGGCAAACATTTTTCTAGAAGGACTTTATATAACCCCTACACACTACACAGTATAATAAAAATGGCAAATAAGATGGATGGAGTGCAATGACCTCAACATTTCATTCAAATCAAGAATACATAAAATGTTAACAATCGTATATATGCTTTTTCTAGAACCAAAGTTCTAAGCAAAATTATGGATACCCAAATGTGGTATTATGTTGAAAGTGTATATGAATTATTAGATTACTATACATTATTCTACCTATTATGGGTATTGATCACAGCAATTTGTTAGAAATGAAAGACTAATTTTAACTGGAGGAAAGGAATTTATAAAACATTATAGCACTACTTTCTTTTACTACAGATATAAACTAAACAGTAGTAGATAATACCAGCATTGTTAAGTAGTATCTAAGAAGTCCCTTCTCCACTTCACCATTGTTTCTTGGTTTTGTTGCCTAATGTTCAAAATTAAATCCTAATACATTTTTCTTTGTTTACTTTTCTCACTATACTTGAACTGCTGCAATCAAAAAAGAATACAGATTGCTCCAATTGTTACGATGGTGTTTCAGTTAAGGAGGAAGGTAGCAAACCAATTTATTTCTGGTGTTGTTTCACTGCATCTTCTCTCCACTTAAGCTGGACCTTTGTTGTCAGGAGCAGGGGCTGGAAGTCTGGAGGCTGGTGATCCCTCTCCTTATTTCCTCTCTGTGGAATTTTATGTTGATTCCTGTGGTTTGTTTTCAATTGGTGCATCATGCTTGTTGTACCACATGAATATGTTTTAGGTGTGCCCTGAGATAATGTCTTCTAACATATGCTACACTTCACCAATGTAGCTTTAAAACTGTGTAAACCAATGCTATTTCTTTGTTTGGTAGTTATGTGCTATTCATGAGTTCCAATGTTGAAATTAATTTTTTTAAACTGTAGTTTTTTACAAATGTGTTGTTAAAATTATGTTAGACCAATATGTTACTAAATATTGTGCAAAATATGTCTATATATCTGTTTTATACTTTGTCATTGTATTCATGAGTACTGAAGCCATTGTGACCTCTGATGATGCTATGAAGACGGTAAATACATTTTTAATGCAGTTTTTTTCACCAAATGAATTAAAGGGGGAAGTTAAATTTGAATCCTTCTAAATTGCTGCACTGAAACTTTATTGAAAATATGTCTATAGATGTGTTTTACACTTTCTGAAAAAAAACACGGTATTCATGGCCGATAGTTGCAACATCATTGTAAAAAGCAAAAACATATTGAAATAAGATGATAAATGTACTTTTCAAATGAATCGATGCCAAATACAACGAGTGGTGCACAACACAAATATAATGTTTAATATCACATTATAAGTAAAAATACAGGGACATTATAGTTAGGAATTAGATTTCAAAAAACCTTAGAAATTCACTGAAAAAAGAAAGGTTACATGTACATTATAGTTAGGATGACCTTTCACTGATACAAAACCAGAGAAATTCAGCAGTTTTAGTTTGCTGAGCTAACCATAACTTGCATCCCTCCAATGCCATTGCTTATGACCTCAAAAATTACATCACTTATGAAAAATGGCATTACTGATTACATCTCAAATAACATTTGATATTACATCACTGATTACATCATCCAGAGAAACACTGACACATCCACTTACACGAAATCACAAAGGAGCTAAGAGGGAAAAGGCGGGTACCTAAGGGATAGCCTTCCACTCAATTAGATTCAATAACAACAAATCTCTGTACCCTGGATTTTAGTTAGCAACCGTCTAGTCGACATGAGAACAAAAACTGCTGGACCACTGCTTTGATTCCAACACCACCCCCTCTCAATTTATGGTTAGGTTTATATTGTATAATGTCATACTATCCATACCAAACCACTGTTTGTAACTGTAAGTGGGAGACTCCGGGAAGGATTCAACTTGACAGATCCAATGATGTCTGTCCAACTGAAACAGTCCATCCATCCACACTCAAACCATAGATAGATGAAAAAATGTGTGGCAGAGAGGAAGGCACCTCATGGGCGAACAACCCTCGGGGATCTTGGCAGATATTACCAATACTCAGACCCTTTCTCATCATCGGTTGCCTATCCTTTTCCAAGAAAAGAACAGTGTCAAAAGCAAAAATTGTGCAAACAGAAAGGTGCTAAGCAGGAAGCTCAGGCAAATCTCTACCTGATGTGACAGAGAGAGAGAAGTGAAGTTTAAAATCAACAGACACACCAATTGTACAACTTTTATTACTAACTCAGGTGTGTGCTGGTGAGTTAAAAAGGCTGGTAGCTTACTGTCGCATACCACTACCTGTAACCGACATGTTTCACTGCCCGGTAGACTTTATGGCAGATTCATCAGGGTTCACCACTCTGTCATCGCACTAGTGTTGGACATCTTAACCGAATAAAGTACCTACTGAACTGAACAGTATAAATGTTTAACACTCAGTATGTTCTAGAAAACACAATATCTAGACGATGATACCAGGGATGGCATTTCAGATGTCACAAGTGATGTCATTTCAGATGTTATGAGTGATTTCACAGACAATATCATGAGCGAAGTAATATATGAGGTCATAAGCAATACATTGCAGGGGCACTTGTTATAGTTAGCTCAGCTAACTAGAGCTGCTGAATTTCTCTAGTTTTGTATGAGTGACATTTCAGACTAAATATAACATCACTATAACCTTTGTTTTATTGTCAAATGTCAAATGTCAAAGGCTTTTATATAGCGCAACAAATCACCAAAAGAGGTCTCAGGGCACTTGGCAAAAAAAAGGCAACAACCCTGAGGGAATATAGCATTAATTAGGGAAGAGCCAGGTCTTCAAGCTCTTACGGAAAGCTTGGTGATTGGAGAGAGACCAGAGATGCGCAGGTAACTTATTCCACAATTGCGGAGCTAAGTACGAAAAAGCCCTGCAACCATTTCTGGAAGTGCGAGCTTTAGGCTGGGAAAGTAGAGACTTCGAGCTGGAGCGCAAGGTTCTGGCAGGTCTATACCAGACTAGTTTTTTTGCAAGGTATATGGGGCCTGTGCCATGAAGAAGTTTATGAGTGAGGCTCAGGATCTTAAATTGGCATCTCTGGCGCACAGGAAGCCAGTGCAATTTTTTGAGAGTAGGAATGGATGCAGAGCGTGGAGGTAGGCCCAGTACCAGTCTTGCTGCCGCGATCTGAACAATTTGTAATTTGGTCAATAGGCCCTCATTAATCGAAACGAACATAGCATTTCCATAGTCTAAACGGCTAATGATAAGCCCCTGAACCAAAGGCTTTCTTGTCTCCAAAGGAAGCCATTTAAAGATTTTGCGTAACTGTCTAAGAATTCCATAACAGATTCCAGAAACTTGATTAACATGAGCTTTCATAGAGAGAGCACTGTCAAGCATAATGCCCAAATCGCGTACCACTTCTTTAGGTTCTGGGCACAGGCCCAGTTCATGAGGCCACCATTCTTGAGACCAGATAGTTTTGGCCTTACCAAATAGCAAAATTTCAGTCTTGCTATAATTGAGTTGGAGCTTATTATCACTCATCCAATTACTAATGTGAATCATGCATTGCTTCAACCTTACACAGGTGTCAAAAGACTGAGAACTGCAGGTGATTAACACCTGCGTATCATCAGCATATGATACTGTAGAAAAGCCATAAGATTTTATAATGTTGGCTAAAGGGGTCAAATACAAGTTGAACATCAGTGTTTTTTATATATATATAAATTAGCACATCAGGTACCGCCAGAAAATGCCGCTCGCCTGCCCTTAAGCGCCGGTTTATTTATTGTATTCATTTATTAAGCTTGTAGAGCGCGACAGCTACCCAAACAGGGTTTCCCGGCGCTGCCTGCCGTGAGGGCAGATTGTCACAAATTTCAATGCAGCAACTTCAATAGAGATGAGACGGCACACCAAATCGAAATTAGGTAGATTTTAATTACCACAGCTGTGGTTTGGGCTGCCCGCGGAATTCTCTAACGGGTGGTCAGAAAAAACGCTGATTTACGCGTTTTGGGCCTGTCCGAGCCATTGGTCATTGCGGGCCCTGGATGGAACAAACTGGACTCTTTGATTGTTTTTATTCAGGGCATCGAACGTACATTATTATACCTAATGGTGGGTTATGATTTTTTTCAAGGACTAGTGTGACCAGGATGCATTGCGTGATTACTTAATCTTCTGCAACATAAAAAGTGAAGTCACATATGTGATGCACAGTAGCCGTTGACTCTGCCATGCCTGTGAACAAGACTTATTGTCGCGTTAGGAGCCAATTCATGTTCCTTGCTGCTGAAATTGTTAAAGGAGATGTTTTCCAGTTTGGGCGTGCCACCTGATGCTTCCCGGGGATTCGTGGAGAGCACTTTGGAAAGAAATAACACGGCACAGACCTGTACCGGCCGAGGAGCGCACCACCCGTAAAAAGACTTTGGGCTGCTTGCGGAATTCTCTAACGGGTGGTCAGAGTCACAGCGGATTTACACATTTGGGGCCTGTCCGAGCCATTGGTGATTACGGGCTCGGGACAGAACCAACTGGACTCTTTGATTGTTCTTATTCAGGGCATCAAACATACATTATTGTACCTAATGGTAGGTCATCATTGTTTTTCAGGGACTACTGTGACCAGGATGCATTGCGTGATTACTTAATCTTCTGCAACATATAAAGTCACTTGTGTGATGCACAGTAGCTATTGACTCCGCCATGCCTGTGAACAAGATTTATTGTCGAAACGCTTTCGGGGGCAATTCATGTTTCTTGCTGCTGAAATTATCAAAGGTGATGTTGTCCAGTTTGGGCGTGCCACCTGATGCTTCCCAGGTGTCAGGAATCTTGTTGTTGCCACTACATTGGGTCAAAGAAAACATTAGGTCACAAAAAGGTTTAGAACCATTGTAAAACCATGCATAGTTAACATTTGGGAAAACCTTGCACACAGTAAGATTGCCGCAGTGTTTACTTCATTTTAGGTCTCATTTTCAGAACACCTGTGAGCCCACTATTGATTAAGGCAGGTGCACGCGCTTACCGCGGCGCACTTCAACTGAAGTCTTGTTAGAGTAGTTTCATGTTACCGTATCTCCTTGCAATTTCTAGTGCGTAGGTTCGGTAATTCTTAGTTAACTCGTTGAGTGATTAGAGATTTGTTCCTGACGTTTTCAGAGACAGTTTGGGGTTTTTACGGAGTTGCTAGAGAAGTTATCTGGCTGCTTCGTGATGGTCATTTCTGGCAGCAGATTTGAAATGAACCTTCTGAGGAGTTCGGACCTTCCGCTTAAAGGAATTCTTCAGCGTGACTTTCGAATAAGACGTATCATATGATTATTACCTCAGCTATTCCCCGCACTGCTAGCTGGTTGTCGCGCGTCCTTCTCCAGTTCAAATAACTGGGACTTTCCCTTTGCGCTTTACCTTTTTCCTTCCTGCCCTATCTGCCCTACCCAGTCCCTTTTTGCGCGAATGCTTCACCAGCTTTTGGAGTCAAATTAGAAACTTCACAGCAGTTTAAAGGCGAAGACCAATCAAGGTTCAAAGGACAAGTGTATATATCTTCTAATTTAGGTCATTAGGAATTCCCTGCCTGATTAACAGGTATAACGATATTCAAGGACATATACTATGTAATTCACACATTGTATATTCAGCTTACCATTTGCAGGCATGGGCGTAAAATCCGTTCCGCTCGCGGATTTTGCGGATTTTCGTTAAATCCGCAATCCGCGAGATTCGCGGATTTCCCGCAAAATCCGCAAATCCGCGCGCTGCGGATTTTTTGCTTGTGTTCGCACTGCTCGCGGCCCGCGGCGCGGGCAGCAACAATCTCGCACTCGCGAAATTACAAAAAAAAAAAATGTCGGAGGAGTGAAGGAAGGAAGTGGCCCAGTCTCCAACTTCCTGTTCCTGTCCAGCAAGTTCCTCCATTGGGGAGGGGTGAAGGAAGTGCCCCAGTCTCCAACTTCCTGTTCCTGTTTCCTTTCCTGGCCATTTTGGATTCGATCTTGACTGGGAAGGATTACTTTTTGTGGATGCTGCTGGATATTTGGATTTGAGGCCTTTTGGATTCAAAATTTGATTTTACAAGTAAGTTGATAAGTTGATGTTGTTTGTGGTGATTTTTGTGTGTGTTTTTCGACGTTTGGGGTGGTGTTGGGGGCTGGCTATGTTGCAAAAGGAAAAGCTATGAGCAGGTGCAAAAGTTCAACCTCATCATTTGTAACCATTCCCTGTAGTGCTTCCTGAAGGGGCCCTCCAGAATTCGGTTAGGTTCCTGTTAAAAAAAATTACATTGCAACAAACAGGAAAAGGAAAGGAAAGGAAAGGGAGCAGACAAGCAGGTGCCAGCCTTCATTAATGTCAGTTGGGGCAGGGCAGGTGTTGTTGTAATTTAATTATGCAAAACTTAAGGCACTTAGCAGGTGTGCTTTGCTTTGCCACAATAATGTACACTCACTGGTCAACCAGAGGGTGCTGTGATGACACCGAGGGTGGCATGGGTGTGACAGCCAGAGGGTAGCATGAGTGAACCAGAGTGCCAGTGTTGACAGAGGATGGCAGTGCTTTGTTTGCCCCAATAATGTACACTGGTGAACCAGAGGGTGCTGTGATGACACAGAGGGTGACATGGTGAGCCAGAGGGTGGCATGGGTTAACAAAGAGAGTGCCAGTGGTGACAGAGGGTGGCAGTGATGAAGAAAGGCTTGCAAACAGGCTGGGCACGTAGAAACAACAAGTTCGCAAAACTGGCGACCTGACAAGTAAGTTCGCAATTTGCGAAATTGCACAAAACCCTCGCGAACTTGCAGAAACCCGTGCGAACACCCAAAAAAAAAATCCGCAAAATCCGCGAGGATTCGCGGATTTTGCGGATTTTCGCAATCTGCAAATCCGCAAATTCGCGGATTGCGAATCCGCAAAATCCGCCCATGCCTAACCATTTGTAGTGTTATTAGTTTCAGGTGCAGGAAGCCAGCTACAACCCACAAGGCATCATCAGAAGAGGGGCAAAAACTCCTTCTTGGACTGGTAGGAAGTATTCAGTTCATTATATGCAGTAATTGTAAACTAAAGGAGGGAAGTTGTTTATCCTTTGCCCCTTCTGTGCATTAGGTATCATTTCCTTCCGGGGAACTACACAAAGACTACCAGGGAGCTGAGAGAGAGAAGCAGTGTCAGAAGGAGATGTCTCTTCTCTATTTTCCAATTCCCCTTTCCCCCTGTTGGTGCACTTGCTTGGTGAAAAGCAGAGCGAGGGTACTGGTAGAGGGGCATTGGGAGCTATCGCCAATTCTGCTTCTGTGCAGTGTGGTGCTTGACACTATGGTTTCGTGGGAAGCACTTTTGAAACAAATTACAAGGCACAGCACAGTGCCGGCAGAAGAGCGCACCACCCGTAAATAGACTTTGGGCTACCCGCAGAATTCCCTAATGGGTAGTCCAAGTCACTGCCGGTTTCCGCGTTTGGGGCCTGTCCGAGCCATTGTTGATTGTGGGCTTGGGACGGGACAAAGGGGACTGTTTTTATTCAGGGCATCAAACGTACATTATTATACCTAAAGGTGGGCTATGATTGTTTTTCAGGGACTACTGTGACCAGGATGCATTGCGTGATAACTTAATCTAATGAAACATATAAAGTGAAGTCACCTGTGTGATGCAAGTTGAATCTGCCATGCCCGTAAACAAGACTTATTGTCGAAACACATTGGGAGGCAATTCATGTTCTTGCTGCTGAAATTATTAAAGGAGATATTTTCCAGTTTGGGCGTGCCATCTGATGCTTCCCGGGGTTTCGTGGGGAGCACTTTTGAAACATACATATATATATAAATGCATATGCATATATATATATACATATATATATATATATATATATATATATATATATATATATATATATATATATATATATATATATATATATATATATATATATATATATATATATATATATATATATATATATATATATATATATATATATATATATATATATATATATATTACCTACTGGCGGTCGCCAGTAGGTATATATAGTTAGGATTTTTTCTCTATGGGACTTTTGAAAATTCTATGCCTAATAACTTTGGCGTTTGTGGACGGAATTGGCTGAAATTTTCAGGAAAATGGCACATTTTGTTTCTGAGCAGCCCTTGAAAATTTGGGGGGGTTTTGTGGAGGGGGGGCCGAGAAAAAAGGGGGGTCCCAAAATGCGTTTTTCCCATGTTAATTTCCATAGGGCGGTTGGACTCACTTTTAGCCCGAACGGCTGAATGGATTTTCACGAAACTTGGCAAAATTGTAGGGACTGTTAGCCCGATGTGCCTTTGCTAGGTCTCAATATATGTGCTTCAGTGGATTTTGAGAAATTAACGTTTAAATCAAGATATATATCTGTAACAGCGCTCCGGGCAGCTATCCGGTTAGCGAACCTTTCGCGTAACGGAACTTTGCGATGAGAAGCTGATTGGCCCGGTAGGATCGAGAGACAAGAGGAGGGCAAAACAAAGGGGGAAATTACCATAAGGGGGCATAGTAGATCCTCGTTGACCCCCTAGGTTTTATGTGGAGGTTTTAAAAGGGCCTAGGAGGGTCCAAAAAAAAAAAAAAAAAATTTTTTTTTGCGTGGTAAGCGCCAAGTTCGCGGACCGGAAAGCGTTCTGGGCAGCGAACTTTATGGATAAAAGAATGAAAGACTTTTCTAATACTGTATGTTAATTGTTTGTTGTTTTTCTTGTTTTTAAGCAATTATTTATTATTGTGATTGTGTTTCAAAATTTAATAACATTTCTAACATTTAACTAGTTTATGAATTACATATAAAAATGATTAAAGACTCAAACAATTTTTTAATATTACATACAATTTTATTTTTCGGATTGTTTTTCAAAATTTAATACAACGTCTAGCATTTCACTGTCTGATATGTGTTCTTGTTCAGTGAACATAAGTTCCAACATTTGACCGTCATCATAATGAAGTAAATGATCCACAGATTCTATACATTGAACTAATTCATGGTCCCGTGATTCATCCATGAAATCTGAGTCATCATTGTCCTCAATAACTTTTTCTGTGTTGTTCTCCAGAACAATTTCGAAGTAAACATTCTGCTCACCTTCCATTTTATTGCTGTAATTTGCATAAAAAATAAATATATCAGTAGAGATAGGGCACTGTTGGGTTTAAGTTCAGACAGGCACTTGTGAGTTTATAACAGAGAAGTAATCTATGGGCACTGTATGGTTTCAGGCGTGAAGTAGTACTATTAAAAAGTGCCTGTGAAGAAGCCTAAGTAAATTCATAATTATACCACAGAAACCTAAATCAGTCCATAATTATAATAAAGAAGCCTTTCTGAATGTCTAACTCTTACAGAGGGATAGTATATAACTATCTGAAAAAGTTTACCATATTTACTTATAGTGCACAATATACTTCAGTTTTAAAAATAACAACTTACCTTTAGAAACAAGTTGATGTTATTAGTGATATTCTAAATGATATATACAACAACAAGTAGTAGTCAAAATGGCTGTGTTTCCTTCTCTCCCTTTATATATATACAGGTATATAACCAATCAAATGTCAGGTAATAAAAGTAGAAAATGAAAGTAACATTTTCATTGGTTGTCAATTCCAACAATTCAGATGTGTTTTGTGAAGTAATTTACCTCACGGTACTTGGAGAGGTCTACAGGCTAAATGGCTAAATGGAATTTCAATAAAATTTGTGAGAATGGAAGAGATTGTTATGTAGTATGAGCTAATCTATATTTGGTGAGAGTGTCTCTAGTCGTTTTTCTGTAAATTACTTTCCCGCCTTTTTTTAGGACCGCTTTCCGGGAAGCGGCCCGGTTAGCGAACCTTAAGCGTCTCGGGAGTCCACCATTTTGTGTTTCGGTCGCATTAAGATACAAGATGGAGGGCAAATAATGTTTAGAATGGGTAGAAGGGGTCATGGTAGACTTATCTTGACCCCCTAGGTTTTCTGAGCGTGGCTGAGGAGGCTTATATGTGCGGAAAAAAAACTTTTTTTTAAAAAATTCCGCGAGGTTAGCTTTCGGTTAGCGAACCGGGTAGCGCTCCGGGGAGCGAATTTTGTCGAAAATTAGTGAAAAAAGTTAGAGAAAAATAATAATTGTGAGTGATCAGATGTAGGGTAGCTCTGAGAAGAGCTTTTGGGTTTATGGTACATTTAGGTACTTATAAGTAGGTACCAATGCACAGTCTTAAATTCAGAATGAAAATTCTGTTGCCCTCATCTGAGAAGTGAACTCCATCTCCTCTGTAGATATCTTGCATGTAGTAACGCAAGTTATTGTTGTACAGAGAGCCCATTCCATGGTCTCTCATGTAAGCTGAAACAGATTTGTTTACATGCTTCCTCGCTTTCTCAATTTGTGGACAAAATTGGTTGGACCACCTCCATTTCTGTCTTTGGCATATATTGGAATATACCAAGGCAGTTTGTGGAAAAAGTGCCATCAATTGCTCAAAGGTGTCCTTTAAAAGCATTTCCAGACCTACCCCTGTCAAAGTGCCCAAATCATTACCTCCACAGTGCACTATTAACAGGTCAGGTTTTGGCAAATGCATAAAGGTTTTCACCAATGGTATCAATTGGTGACATTTTAATCCTCTTTGGCCCAACCACTTAATTTCCACATCTTGTAAATTGAGGTTAGGTAAATTTCTGCTCTCAGCATACCTTTGAGCCCAGTGGATGTAACTATGTCCAACAATCCAGACCTTAAACATGGTGGGAGAAGGTTGTTCTGCAGTCAGATGAAGTGTGGTAATGAAAGGGCAGTTGAAACAGTAGGAGTTTCTAAAGAAAAAAAACTGTGGATTTACAATGCTAATGATTCATTAGCAGTGATTGGTGCATTTCCATTTCTGAAAACAGAAAGTTAGGGTGGATGGATGTGTTCTTTGAAAGATGTAATTTGAATGGTCAAGGAAGAAACATTTATTGAAAGATTGCTCTGGATACGCAGGTGCACTGAGAGTTCAGAGTTCAATTGAAACATTGTTGTGTGAATTTGCAAACATGAGAGGTCTTCCAGGAGGTGGTTGCTATGGAAACAAGGGAGAGAGGGCAGAGGGGGGAAGGGTTTTGATTTGAAAAAAGTGAGGGAAGAGGTATGATTGGCTAATATGAGAGATATGTGAAATGAATATCTGTATTTCTGTGCTTTCAATAGCTGCAGCCTTTGGAGTGCATCCTTTTTCTTCTGCTGAAGACAATTTGGTGTATTTCTGAGACTGTTTTCAAAACTCAAACAATATTTGCTAAGGTGAGAAAAGATTTATTTAATTTAGATAGAGAATAGTATGATTTAAGGAGAAAATGATGAAGAAAGCTGTGTTTTTAAAATGTGGTTTTGTCTCTAGTGATATAGTAATAGAATTAGTTTTATAGAGAAATTGTAATTGCATATTTGGTGTAACATTCTGGCATGCAGTAACACAAGTTATTGTGGTACATGGAGCCCATTCCATGGTTTGTTATGTAAGCTGAAACAGATATGTTGTTTTTAAAAACGATTTAAGAAATCAATTTATGTGCGATAAAATTCGCCGAAGTGCGGCGATAATTATTGTCTCTAAACAAGTTAGAGACAAAAATTACCGCTAGTTGTTGGAAATATGCCCCCGGGTTTTTCCTTGCAGGAATCGTAAAGCGAAAGACTAGCACTGAAATCAGTAGTCTCACGCCTGAATCGGGAGGGTTGGCATGTCTGGATACTCTACAGCTGGGGCCATAAACTACATCCGCAGGGCTAGGTGATAGCCTAGGTCCGGCCTGGACAATCGGACACAGAGGAAGAGAAGTGTCAGAGGGTGCGGTAGTGAATAGGGTGAAAGGGAGGTGTCGAGCGGGCACAGGGTGTGATTCTCAGAGAAGAGCAGCGCAGATGGGGGAAGTATATGGCCCATGCATGAGAGAGAGAGCGGGGGTGACCATTGCGTGGGGGAGATGCGTGCGAGGGTGGGGAGCCATGCTGAGAATCGGCGGCGTGCAGAGAGTGGCCCTGGTCAAGGCATCTAAAATGGCTGCCGTGCACGACAAAATTGTGGCATTGGACAAAAACGCAAGATGGCGCAGACAATGTTTATCAATAAGGATTCATTTATAATAAAATATTTACTCGCAGTGACAAAATGGTGTTCAACACTTCCTGATTTCCATCGAATCGAACGTTAACAAACGTCACGCAGCAAAAAAAAAAAAAAAAAAAGCTCACGCACAGAGCGGTTTTTAGCCATGTTATCCAATGGAAGGTGGATAACATGGCTAAGAGCATTTGCTGGATAATGCATGAATATCGCTGACTTTTCAGCGATATTCATGCATTGTGGCCGATGTGCGGCGATAATTTTTGTCTCTAAACAATTAAAACGAAGCACAAAATGGCGAATTCCCGTTTCGCTACCAGTTTGCGGCCCAGTTTGCGGCCCGTGAAGCGCTTCTACCGTGAAAAATCATTTTTTTTTTATTTTCCCCACGGGACCCTTTAATAACCCCAACAACATTCCTAGGGGGTCAAGAGGGGTATACCTTGCCCCCTTTCAATAAATTCCCCCTTCGTTTTTCACCTCTTCTTCTCTCTCGATCCTACCGAGAGATAAGATGGCGGCCGCTCCGGACTATTTAGAATGTTGACAGACACCGGAGAGCCAATCAGCTTTCTGTTATCCAATGGAAGGTGGATAACATGGCTAAGAGCATTTGGTGGATAATGCATGAATATTGCTGACTTTTCTGCGATGTTATGTTTACCTTTTTAAATGGAAAGTGTTCCTCTTGGGGCAAGTGTCTTGTAAATACGCTCCCATTTGCGCTTGGCAAATTTAGATTTTGATTATGGGAGTTACCTAGCCATGTTAATAGTGTCCCAAAAATGGTGCTAGGGCATTCCAGAAAACACTTTCATGTGTCTCAAGGACATTTTTAGTCATTTCTTCATGAATGCAGGTATACAATTGATTTATATGCTGTGTTTAAAAACGAATTTTGAAATCAATTACATTTCAGGATATGTACTGTTAGAGCTTCATAGGTTGTTTGGGGTCATATTTAGAAGGCATTTTAGTGTTTTTGATGTTATTTTTCCCTTTTTAAATGGAAAGCGTTCCTCATGGGGCCCTGAGCAGTTCTTAGCCATGTTATTTAATAGGAAGTGGATAACATGGCTAAGAGCATTTGCTGGAAAATGTATGAATACCGCTGATTTTTCTGCGATATTCATGCATTGCGGCCGTTTTTTTTCACATTTGCAAGCACTTCTTAGCCATGTTATCCAATGGGAGGTGGATAACATGGTTAAGAGCATTTGCTTCAAAGGTTGTTTGGGGTTATACACCATTTTTGGGAAATTATTAACATGCCTATCTAACTCCCATAATCAAAATCTAAATTTGCCAACTGCAGGTGGGAGCGTATTTACAATAAATTTGCACCATGAACAACGTAAAATAGCATACTAGACACTCAAATGCCTTATAAATATGACCCAAAACATCTTATGAAGCACTAGTAGTGCATATTTCCAGAAATGTATTGGTTTTCATTTAATGATTTACTTCATTGGTAGGCCTTCACATGTTTTTTTACCTTGTTTTTTTTCAGTGATAATCTTATCTGCAACCATGTGTTGGCCTCACCTCAAATAAACAAAACAGGTGATGGACTGAATGTGGATCAATGACACACATTCACCCCAGTCTAAAGATCTGGGCCTAAACAAATCTTTAGATAGGCTACATCTTATCGTCATCCTGAATTAATGATTTAAAATATTAGGGAGTGATTTATGAGTGTTGTATGCCTGTTTTATACCATTGAGTGTCATTTTTGTGATGCAGTGCTGGTTGAAAATATTTGCTATGTTAAATAATTAGTACGGCATTAAGTTTTAGATGACTGTTATTTATTTACTGTTTGGTAATAGTGGTTAATAACATTTTATATTATATTTTTCCACAGATTCAACTGCAGATTCTTTCATAGTTTGTAAAATGCCTTCCAAAAGTAGAATAAGAAAGGCTAGAAAACGTCAAAGACAGCAGGATGATGTTTTATTGCAGCAGTCCTCTTCCCTAAATACTTGTCAAAACACCAAGAAAGGTCCGGGTAAGAGCACGAAATCATTCTTAAGAAATATTTGTAGTAAAAAAAGTTTTGCTCAAAAAAATGTTTCAGTTCACAAAAAGAAAAGTAATTTAAATGGAAAGGAGAGACCCATCACAAATGTTACTGGTAGAGGAAGAGATAACTCTGTGCATGATAGTAGAAGGAAACAACAGTTTAGGGACATTCGAAATCGAATGTTCCGTAATAGGATATTAGTTAATTTATTGAAAAATATTAAAAAGAAAGGCCAACAGAAAGCGGCATTTTATAAGAAGAAGAAAAATGTAGAGAAAATTATTGATCATGCTTTTGAAATTAAGCGAAAGTTGTTTATTTTGGTAATCAATAGAATTAGGAAACTAAGCAAGGTAATTTCTGATTTCAAAACAAAAAGTAGATGGAAGAGAGTAGTAAATCGTACTAACTTTTGTGAAGTTTTTTCCGGAGAATGGATGCATAGTTCAAGTTCTGAGGCATTTTTTAATGAGGAGAGTTATTTTCAGGATAATGATTTGGTGCATGCAGTTGACATCAGTGGTCGAGCTTATGAAGTGAAGGATGGTTGTCCAGTTGAAAAAGAACAACTTGTGACAACAGAGACAGAAGAGGCGCTAAGTGATGAGGTTTTAGGAAGACGTCCTAAGGGTCCTGTGTACATTTGGAAGTGTAGTTCTATTTGCAGTGTGCGACAGGTTTCCATCAATTTGCTTTGTGATTTTATACGGTCATTTAATAAGAAAAGTTTGAAGCAGAGAATGAAGTTGTTGCAAGATTTAGATCCTTGCAGAGTGAGACAAATGACAGGTTTGCGTGGTCATTCACTGGCTTGTCTTTCCAGGAGAGTATGCCAGAGTGTTTTTCATCATTTCAGGATGCTAGCAGTGCATCATAATAAAGTGAGAAAATTAGTGAGAATGTTGTATTATGCTAAGAGTCCAGCAATTATGCTTAAACAATTATGTGCTGCTCTTTTGCATGGTTCTGAAATAGATGTGAAGAATATTTGTGAAGAAATTGAGTTTTGTTACTTTGGTAGTAAAGATGAGAATGTTCAAATTGACCCAGAAGTAGAGGGTAATGTGGAAGATAATGTACAGGTTTCCAGTACAGATAATTTTCAGAAGGAAATTGCCACGTTTCAGATGAAATCAAGTGAGAGGCCTAATTTCACTTGTGTATGTTGTCGACGCACTTATTATAAGAATCAGACTAAGGTAGTGGATTTATATGCAAAAAGTGAAAGGGAAAATAATAGTGAATGGAAGGATTTTGCCACATACTTGATGGTAGAAAATTATTTTGATTTGGGATCGGATCAACGTGTGTGTACTTATTGTTGTAATAAATTAAACCAAAACCAGATGCCTGCTAGGGCAGTTCATAATAATCTGGAATTGGTTGAGATTCCTTCTGAATTGAAGGATTTAAATACTTATGAATCTATTTTGATTCAAAGTATCCATCCCTTTCAGGCTATTGTAAGAATGGAGCCAAAGACAGGGAAGTTGCCTCCAGCAGATTTACAGAGAGGATTAAAGGGAAGAGTTGTTTATTTGCCTCTAGATTTGAACAAAAACATTAATACAATTGGAATAGAAGAAGTTGAAGAGGAACCTCTGGTTATCTTGGTTAATGGGGTTCCGACAAAGAATAAGAAAATATGGCAAGATTTAGTGGATGTTAGGAAAGTCAAAAAGGCAACAGTGTATTTAAAGAAAAATAATAAGTACTATAAGAATGTATATGTTGCAGAAGAGGAAGTAAGTGATGAAGAGGATAGCGATTTGTGTGCTGGCCAAATTGAGAAAGTAGAGGCCTCTAAAAGTGAAGAAATATATGAACATTATAGTGTTCATCCTTTGCATTCCAAGGAAGTCATGGGGAATGCTATTGAGTTGTTTCAAATGAAACAAGCCAAAGGGAGTCCCATTAGTGTTTGGGAGGAAAGTTTGGAAGCTCGGTGTTTCCCACAGCTATTTCCCACAGGTCAAGGAGGAAGATATGATGAGCGACCTCATCAAATTCCTGCGTCTGAATACCGGACTTTACGATTGTATGCAGCAGATCCTAGGTTTCGGCAATGCATTCCCTATTTGTTTCATCTCCTGTTTGAAAGCGATCTGTCTGGACTGTCATATGCAGTGAACCACATCTTAAAAAGTGGTATACAGATGCGAAACATCTCGGCAAGTGACTTTATGCATAAAGTCAATGTCCAAGACAGTATTTTGGATTCTCACTTAATTAATCTCATGGCGTGTCAGCGTGGTACTAATGAGTACTGGTACCGTCGTCATGGTGATTTAAAATGTATGCTGAGGAACTTAGGAACTCCAACATGGTTCCTCACTCTGAGCTGTGCCGAGTATGGCTGGGAAGACTTACTTGAATTTCTACGAGAGGCAAATGGAAATATTGAAAACATTGAATTCAAGACACCTGGAGAACTGTGTTCTTTGGATCCAGTGAATGTATGCAGGTACTTCAATCATAGATTTGAAGCTATGATGTCTTTCATCACAAATAAAAAGAATCCACCTCTTGGAGAGGTGTTGGATTTCTTCTGGAGAAAGGAGTACCAAGCAAGAGGTGCCCCTCATATACATATGTTGTTGTGGATCAAGGATGCACCTAAATTTGGAACAGATCCGGATGACTTAGTGATGAATTTCATCGAACAGTATTCTACGTGTGCTGTTCCAAACGCAACGGAGAAGAAAAGTCTAAGAGAACAAGTTCTACGTTTCCAAAGCCATCGTTGTGGAAAGTACTGTCGTCGTAAATTCAGAAACAAGGACAAGTTCTACACCAAATGTCGTTTCAACTTTCCACGACCGGTGATTTCTAAAGGAAGAGTGAACAGTTTGATGTCTTCGCTGCGACATAATGTGACGAGGAAATCACCCAAAAATACTTACAATTTGAAAAGGAACGAAGAGTCCAAGTACATCAATGACTACAACCCAGTGATTTTGTCCATGTGGAATGCTAACATGGATATACAGTTTGTGGCTGACAACTGTATGGCTGTGGCTCGGTATGTGACATCTTACATCACCAAAAAAGAAAAGACCGAACTGAAGGATATGTGGGAGGATATTTCTCATGAAAAGAGCCTCAGCAAGAAGTTGTACAGTTTCAGTCTGAAGATGTTGTCGCATCGAGAAATCGGAGCTTACGAATGTTCTGACCGGTTGTCTTCAGCAAGTCTCTATGCCAAATCCAGGAGTCTCGTTTGGGCGAGTCTTGGTCTTGCTGCAACGCGAAATCGAGTTCTAAAACCTGTCCGGGAAATTGAGTATTTGGCGGAAAAGGAACCAAACAGTACCGACATTTTGAAGACCAACATGTTGGATACATATTATCCAAATCGAAGCAGTCACCTTGAGAATGTTTGTCTATATGAGGTTCTCCAAAATTATATATTCAAGAGGAACATCAAAGAAGATATTGAGAAAGGAGTGTATGCTGTAATTGGAAGTGAGGGATGCCTGGTCAAGCAAAGAAAATGCCAATTAGTAAACCATCGAAAATTGAGTGGTGAATCTCCAGCAAAAAAGGAGTTTTTTTATTTAGCACTTTTGCAACTTTTCAAGCCTTGGCGTGCAGAAGAGGAACTGCTTGGAGATTTCCTCTGTTACGAAGACTCTTTCAATGCAGCCAAGGAGTCCATAGAATGTCCTGCTTTTTCTAAATATCAAGAAATGCTAACTTTGGAAATTGAGCAGGAAGCAACGATTGCAGCCGAGATTGCCAGAGACAGTTCTCAGGACAGTCAGAGTTCTGTTTCATTGAGTCAAGATCCACTTGGAGGACCTATTATCGAAAATGAAGCTGCCACTGCTATGAATGAAGTGGAAAGAGCCATGGCACATGCTCAGGAGGATTCAGTTAACTTAGAAGACTTGGAAAAACAACTCAACGTTGAGCAGAGGAAAATATATGATGAAGTTACCACGGAAATTGAGCACGGATTAAGTCATGAGAAGAACAAGTGCTCATGTACATCGTTGAAGCCTGTCCGACTGTACGTGAGTGGAGAAGCGGGAACTGGAAAAAGTTTCCTCATTAAAGCAATCTCTTGTTATTTGCAGGAAAGGACTGAGTCATCGCTGTCTTGTGTTGTCACCGCTCCTACTGGACTGGCAGCACATAACATTAAAGGTATTACTTTGCATCGTCTACTGATGCTGCCAGTGGAGCATGACAACAAATTACAATACAACAAGTTATCTGGAGATGCTTGCTGTGAAGTTTCAAGAGTCTTGAGGAAAATGAAACTACTTATCATTGACAAAGTAAGCATGGTTTCCAATGTCATGCTTGCCTTTGTGCATTTGAGAATGCAAGAAGTACTTAAAACTGAATATGATGTGTTATTTGGTGGGAAACACATCATTGTTTTCGGAGATCTTCTGCAGCTGACACCAGTAAAAGGTCAACCTGTGTTCAAAATACTCACGCATGAAGATACCAGGAAGTGCCTAGGGAGCATTGGCAACGTCAATATATGGTTAAACTTCAATTATGCAGAACTGCATCAAAATATGCGTCAGGCAAAGGATGAAGATTACAAGAATATTCTACAAGATATTAGAATTGGAAAAGTGACAGAGCATGGGAAAGAAGCTTTAAATGCACGATTACTGTCAAATTTATATCCCAAACAAGAGATTGTGCCTGAGAATATTTTTCAGAAAATTACTGAGAAGAAATCCGGGATATGTCTCATGCCAACTCTTGCAGAATGTGCCATCTTCAACAACAAAATGTTGAATTTAGAAAAGCAAGAGATTGTGAAACTTGAAGCTATCGACAAATTAGAGCATATGGGATCAACAATTATTTTGTCAGACAATTTGAAATCAAAATTGGATTCATTAGAGAAGACTATATCTAAAACAGCGGGTTTTGAAAAGACTTTGAATGTATGTTTAAATTGCCGAATTATTTTGAGAAGGAATTTACATGTAGAAAGAGGTCTGGTAAACGGATCAATGGGTAATGTTGTTGATTTTGAGAAATACAGAAATAGAGATGGAATAGAATTTTTAAGAATTAAATTTGATGGCATTGAGGAAGTACAGCAAATTGGTCGTTGTTCTGCTAGGTTTTTGCTTGTTAAAGATTTATATGTTCGCCGTAAACAGTTTCCTGTTTGCTTGGCATATGCGGTGACAATCCATAAATCGCAAGGTTTAAGTGTAGACTGTGCATTGGTGAATATTGGCAGTTCTGTGTTCAAGGAGGGTATGGCATATGTGGCATTGTCACGAGTTAGAACTTTATCGGGATTGTACTTGATTGACTGTGATGTCACAAACATTTGTGCGGATCTAGATTGTGTTAAGGAATACAATAGGTTAAGAAGAGAGTATGCGCCACATTTGCCTCAATATCCTTTGTTTGAGAAACGTGTGGTAGGCCGCAAACGTAGAAATAGCAGTAATAGTAGGGAGGTTGTTGCAAAAAGACTAAAAGTCAATGAACCGAAAATTGTTAGCAGAAAGAAAGTGGATTCTGTTGAAGATGTTGTCGGTTTTCAATTTGAAAACAGTTCTGGTGTCAACTGCTATGCAAATGTAGTGGTTAATGTTCTCTTTTCACTAGAGAGTTTAAAAGAACAGATTCTGTTGAATTCTGAACAAATTTTATGCTGTTTGTTGAATTCTGTTTTCGAGAAATGTAGCACTGATCGAACAAAAGTAGAAAGTGTGTCTGAAGTTCGTTATCTGTTAGATGAATGTTCAGGTCAAACAGACTTCTCTGAAAATAATCAGCAAGATTGTCAGGAGTTTTTAATGTATATGCTTGATATATTGCAAGTTGAGGGTGTAGATGTAGATCACCTGTTTGGGCTTTCTTATCAATGGCAGCATGACTGCGAGAATTGTAGGGTATCAAGTACTACTAGTGTAGACTCAGAAAGATTTATATACTTAACTTTGCCAGACAGTAAATCAGTCTCCTTTAATAAGCTAGTAAATGCAGCGGATCACAACATGCAGTGTAGCCAATGTAAATCTGAAATGATGTCAACATTACTTATACGTAGATATGGACAGTATGTCATTTTAATGATCCAACGATGTAGGCCTGATGGATCAAAATTGTCAACTTTAATAAAAAATGTTGTGGCTTCTCAGCTTTCAATATCAGGAAGGACTTTTGTAACTGTAGCAATTATCTATCACGATGGTCCTTCAACAACTTCAGGACATTATACAGCTTATTTAAAGTCTCGAAACGGCTGGTCATTCTGCAATGATTCCGTTGTAAGTTTCAAAAAAAAATTGCCGTTTGACCTTAAAAATTCTTACCTGGTGTTTTTAAAACCAAAATTTTAAAGAAAGAATCTCGAGATTTCCTGTGAAGAATTGGAAAAGGTTCATCAAGTTGAGGGAATGTAAGTCTGCAATGCTGTCTAGATTATTGGTCCAAAACTTTTAATTATAATGTTATTTTGTAAAATCCGACTATATAAACCTGATGCAAGTAAGTCTGCTTTATAGTAAGCAGTATCAGTGTCATAGGAAAAGGAGAACATGAGTGACAAAGAAGAGTAAGATATTAGTAGTCCAGGATTGTGAAAATAATCTCAAATGTTTTCTTTTTGCAAGTTGCGAAAATAGAAAATGTCGGGATTTGATTGGAAGAATTACAAGACTTGCGAATCGCGGCAACATGATTTGGCCTAGTGGAAACATGTGATAGAATGAGAGAAGTCTTTTTTTCTATGTAACATATTTTTCGTATCGATGGAGGTTTTCTTTCAGAAAGTGGCGGGCTGAAAATATTTATAGCACAATAGAGTGGATGCTGTTCATAGGAGATCCTTCGACGTCATTGAAAGTAAGTTAATTTTAAGGAGTTTTGAAATCAGATTTCTTAGGTTGTATGGGTTTTTTAAACACAGTCATTTTGATTGTGTTTTTTTTTCCCCGCTGTTACATGATGAATATCTTCAAGTCACTGATTTAAGTGAAATTTGATACATTCTGAGAACAGCAAAAATAAACCATTTAACATGTATAATTAATGTTCTTCTGTTTGTACTTATGATATACATTTAGAAATGTGAGGTAGATATGGAAAAACTGAGTCTTTTGTAAGTGTCAATTTTAATGCTTATAGTGCTGTATTTCCGGGTACTGTTTTTTTTAAAAGGAATAGGCCTCACCTCAAAGAAAGCTCTTCAAAGCAGACATCTTATTTGCATCCTGAAACTATCATTTAAAATATTAGAGACAATTTTATGATGGCTTTACATCTTCAACATCAAGATACAGTTTTTTGTAAAATATATATATTTAGGATTGTGTAGGGGACGTAGAGAAGCAGAGACTTCTGTAAATGTCAAAGTTGTTGAAAAACTGTTTGTTCTTGAACCTTTTCCCTTGTCTTTTCTAATTTTTAAGTACATGTTTTAATATTTTTGGAAATGTTTGTTCTCTGTTTTACAGATTGAAAGTATGAAAAAATATTTTAAAAAGGTAACAAGAATTATAAGGTAAATGTTTTCTACTCTTTTTACCCGCAATGCACTGCTGATGATGTCACTGACACTATCTCTCATTTACTCTCTATAGCTGTCTTTCTTTTTACATTATTCTCTGTTTACTTCCCTTATACTAACTCTTCTTTTTTTAAAAAAAATATTTTTTTAGTTCGCTTAAAGTTCGCGAACCGGTCAGCGAACTTGAAGCGAACCAAAAGAAATAGAGCTTGCCAGAGTGATAAACATTCTAGCAATTTTATTTGAAAGGGGAGGTAGTTCTGAAAAGAACTTTTTTTTTTGTTTTTGTTGTTTTATATATATTTTTTTTTTTTCTGAACATTTTTTGATTTTTTTGTATTTTTAGAACAGTTTTATGTTTTTTTTGTGTTTTTTATGGAGGGGAAACAACAAAAAAACAGGCATTGAAAACGGCTCAACAGGAGCAAAAAAAAAATTACTTCTTGGGTGCATTAGGGCACTTATGGTTTTCGAACACCATATTAATCAAATTGATGCTCATGTTCCCATACGACAACATTGCACCGCAATATATACAAGTAAACCTCATATGTTGGAAATTTGGTTGAATATTTGGCACAGTTTCCTGTGCCTCTCTTCCTGACAAAGACATTGATGAGTTAGATCTGGCCACAGGAGTTGTCGGGGGATTGTCTTGTAGGTCCCTTAACTCAGCCCGGCTGTAGTTCAAGGGATGCCACCTGGTCATATGTCGATGCATAGTATAGTTGCCCATACTATATTTCTTCTCTGTGCCTCTTGACAATCTGTAATCACAGATGAGGCAGGTGACATATTTCGCATTCACCTTCTTCTCCCCTGGAGGGATGGAAAAAAACTGCCAGATGAAACTAGTTTTTCTCTTTGAAACACGGGGCAACTCTGGGATAAATTGTTGTTGATGTGGATCCTCTTCTTCTTCTTCCTCCTCTTCCTGCTCTCTGTTGGAGGTAAATTGACTTGGTGGTCCTCTCTTCTTATGAGGAGGTGGAGGTGGTGGTGGGGGTGCACCACCTGCAGCAAGAATGGAAGCCATTGTTGAACTTCAGGTAAATGGTCTTTCTCTCACCAAGATGAAAGTCAGAGTGAGGAAAGAAGGAGGGGTTTACATGATTTGGGAAAAGCAAAAGTTCTGAACCAATGAAAAGTGTTATTTTTAGGTCACATGACCTAGTATTACATCATTAGGAAACCAAAAGTGAAATGAAGTAATGAAAAGTGTTATTATCGAGTCACATGACCTGCTGTCTTTACGTTTTGCGCTTTGCGCCACTATCCAATCCGCTTCCGGGTCCGCTAACTTGGCGCGTCGGATAACGTATTACGCGACAACGCAAAACGTCATGATAACGTAACAGTTACGCTTAAGGAACGATTACCGGCTCGCGCACCAAGTCGCGGCTTTGAATTCAGCTAACGGGAAGCTGACCAGTTCGCGGACTAGGAGCGGAACAATTTTTTTTTTTTTTAAAATGTATAAAAAACATGTACAATATATTTTATGATTTAAAGAAGAATACATTTTACCAATACAAATATTAGCTTTCAAAAAAACATTGAAATTCAATGAAAAAACCATAGGTTATAGTCCATATATAGTTAGGAATTAGCATTTACAAAACCTTATTTTACTCGCATAAAACCATTGAAATTCCATATATAGTTAGATGCGCTAACTATATATCGCGCACCCGCAATCCACTGCTGATGATGTCACATATTACATCATTCATGACATGGTCAGTGACATCACTGATGACATCACTGATAACAACTCAAATGACATCACTGATGACATCTCAAATGACATCACTGATGACATCACTGATGACAACTCAAATGACATCACTGACAACATCACAGATGACAATACGTGAAGAAATAACACATTCGATAATAAAACTAGGGAGTAAACCAGTATGTAAAGCACACAATTCAAATGGAAATTAAACAAATTAGATTTATTAAAAAAAAGGGTACACTTTCAATTATTTTCTTAAAAACGACATAGTCAATACAGTGTAATTAAAATATGCACAAAAGCTTCTCCAAAATTAATGGATCAACAAATACGCAAACATTTGAACATACAAAATACATAAAAAGTTCGGTGGCAAACAATAGAAATTATCGACGCGCGTTTCGGCGTTATCAGAACGCCTTCATCAGGAGCCACATTCAATCTGGAGGACACAAGATGGGTGTTCTCTGTTAGTTTCTGGAATTAGTTCAACGTCTGTTTCAGTTTTAGAAATATGAGTCACCTGGTTATAGGATGTATTAAATCTAAGATCAGAGGGTTGCAAGTTGCACATTCGACTTTCAAACTGTCAGGAAGGTACTGGTCTTTCTCTATCAGCGTGTTACAAATAGTCAATATGCACGTGTATTCTAACCCCGAAAAGGGACTAATTCGGTCCGTGTTTTCAGAAATACTGCCGGTTAGATTTTTTGTCTCTTCGAGATATTCACGGCGTCTAACAGCTAATGAAGCACGCGTTTATCTTCCGAAGGACAGTAAACATAAGTCCGTGTCTCCGAACCATGTGCGCCGTGCAGGTGAACACACTCGGCGTCCTATAGCCGTTGCAATTCAACGGGTGACCAACTTGATGTGCGGTCTCCCGAAAAAGATAGAGTTCGGTCCGTTGCTTCAACCTGTGGGACCTGCGCACGAGGTGTCGATCAGCGTCCCGCAGCCGTTGGAATAGGAAGGTTGACACAGATGACATCATTCATGTGTTAATACGATGAACCTCTACAGACTCTGATATATCCTTAGATACACTCAGTGAAAACAGACACTCACAGATTGTCACTCATCCATGGAGTTACTCATACACCTAGACAGTCATGCAAAGAATCAATCACACCTCCAATTCCTCAACTATACAGTTATACACACCTTACTTATTGAAGCATATTCTAACACATATTTACTCTCTTATATAATCCCTAATAAAAGTTCACAATGATCCATACAGCCATTCACACATTCACTGGCTCTAATGCACAGTTATTTATATATGTTAACTCTCACATGTACTGTGTTTTACATATGTACTTACTTTGACATGTAGCACTGAGATATCCATTCACTCACCAATACACTCATGCACACAGTCAACCGCCCATACAGCTGTTTCCACATGCACTTTTGAAACCATACATCTAGTGAATCAACTGCTCACACATCTATGCACAGAGTCACACACCTCCCAGCCACTCACACATATACTCAGTCTCCCATACAAATACTTGAGCAACCAATCAATAACCCATATAGTTATTCATATAGCTACTGATCAACACATGCAGCAGTTTACAGAACAACAGATATAATGATGCACAAAGTAATATAGTTTATTCACTAACCCATGCACTCAGTGAGACACATTTAATCACTCCCTCATACAATCAGTCATGCACCTACTAAATCTTTCATCCAGACATTTATACATCCACTCATTCTTCAATATGTAAGACATATTTTAACTTTACAGAAACATACAGTCACTGGATGTTGTGATCAGTGATGTCATCAGTGATGTCACTGACCATGTCATGAATGATGTAATATGTGACATCATCAGCAGTGGATTGCGGGTGCGCGATATATAGTTAGCGCATCTAACTATATATGGAATTTCAATGGTTTTATGCGAGTAAAATAAGGTTTTGTAAATGCTAATTCCTAACTATATATGGACTATAACCTATGGTTTTTTCATTGAATATATATATATATATATATTACCTACTGGCTATCGCCAGTAGGTATATATAGTTAGAATTTTTTCCCTATGGGACTTTTGAAAATTCTATGTCTAATAACTTTGGCGTTTGTGGACGGAATCGGCTGAAATTTTCAGGAAAATGGCACATTTTGTTTCTGAGCAGCCCCTGAAAATTTGGTGGGGTTTCGTCAAGGGGGGGCTGAGAAAAAAGGGGGGTCCCAAAACGCGTTTTTTGCATTGAGTTTTCCATAGGGCGGTTGGACTCACTTTTAGCTCGAACGGCTGAATGGATTTGCACGAAACTTGGCAAAATTGTAGGGACTGTTAGCCCGATGTGCCTTTGCTAGGTCTCAATATATGTGCTCCAGTAGTTTTTGAGAAATTAACGTTCAAACCAAGATATATATCTGTAACAGCGCTCTGGGCAGCGATCCGGTCCGCTTACTTTTCGCTTATCGGAACTTTGCGCGCAGAAAGCTGATTGGCTCTCCGGTGTCTGTCAACATTCTAAACAGTCCGGAGCGGACGCCATCTTGTCTCTCGGTAGGATCGAGAGAGAAGAAGAGGTGGAAAACGAAGGGGGAATTTAATGAAAGGGGGCAAGGTATCCCCCTCTTGACCCCCTAGGAATGTTGTTGGGGTTATTAAAGGGTCCCGTGGGGAAAATAAAAAAAAAATGATTTTTCACGGTAGAAGCGCGGCCGCGAACTGGTAGCGAAACGGGAATTCGCCATTTTGTGCTTCGTAAATTAAATTACTAGTTATAAGTGGGTGCGGGAGACGTATCCTAATCCCCTATGTTTCCTGAGGGTGGGTGAGGAGGCTGATATATGTTGATACATCTCTTCCAGCGGCTGTGCGTGAGCTTTTTTTTTTTTTTTGCTGCGTGACAGTCCGGAGCGGCCGCCATCTTGTCTCTCGGTAGGATCGAGAGAGAAGAAAAGGTGAAAAACTAAGGGGGAATTTAATGAAAGGGGGCAAGGTATCCCCCTCTTGACCCCCTAGGAATGTTGTTGGGGTTATTAAAGGGTCCCGTGGGGAAAATAAAAAAAAAATGATTTTTCACGGTAGAAGCGCTTCACGGGCCGCGAACTGGGCCGCAAACTGGTAGCGAAACGGGAATTCGCCATTTTGTGCTTCGTTAATTAAAGTACTAGGTATAAGGGGGTGCGGGAGACATATCCTAATCCCCTATGTTTCCTGAGGGTGGCTGAGGAGGCTGATATATGTTGATATATCTCTTCCAGCGGCTGCGCCATCTTGCCTTTTTTCGAATGCCACAATTTTGTCGTGCACGGCAGCCATTTTAGATGCCAGGCTGGTTCCAGGCTATCACCTAACCCTGCGGATGTAGTTTATGGCCCCAGCTGTAGAGAATTCAGACATGCCAATCCTCCTGATTCAGGCGTGTGAGTACTGATTTCAGTGCTAGTCTCCCGCCTCCCGATTTCTGCAAGCAAAAACCCGGGGGCATATTACGAACAACTAGCGATAATTTTTGTCTATAACTTGTTTAGAGACAAAAATTATCGCCGCACATCGGCGATTTTTATCGCAGATAAACCTTGCTATTATCGCAGAAAAGTCAGCGATATTCATGTATTATCGACCTAATGCTCTTAGCCATGTTATCCACCTCCCATTGGATAACATGGCTAAGAACTGCTCAGGGCAGGTGTTAGATTTTGGAGATATTCGCGCTTAGCGCGAATATCTCCAAAAGTTGGTAATAGGAGATAGCGATGTTAGGGACTGTTTCCAGTCGCTAACATCTTGGCACGCCACTTTGCATGTCATTAGTGATAAGTATCACTGACATGCAAAGCGGGGCCCAAGATGGTCGCTATCTCCTTTTAGCTGTCACTAACTGGTGTTAGCGACAGCTTGATAATAGGGAAATAATTTTATCTCCGCTTTCATGGTTTTTAAAGCCAAAAAAGCGGAGATAAACCCCCTTGATAATATGCCCCACGATTCCTTGGGGGTTTCAGCTGACAGGGCTTGGTATTGTGTTACATGGTAATTTTTCCATGAAACGTCAGAGGGTCGATGTAGGGGTTCTAGAAGAGGTGATAAACCATTTAAGCCTCATGAACAAGCGCATGGTCTTTTAAAGATTTGTGAAGTACTCGGGGCGGCGGTGTGTGTGTGCCCTCTTTCAGGAGCGGGCGGGGGGGCACTGCCAGCAACTTGCCAGGTCAGGTAGTGTTCAACACGTGCATCACCCTTTCTCTGCCTGCTATTGCGCTCCATGCTTCGGAAAGGTAAGAAAAAGAACGTGCATTTGAGTTTGAAATGTCCGATCCTGCAGCAGCACACTTCCAAAGCCCACACATGACAATAACCCGAATCAAGGCCCCATTCACCCGTTTTTAAAAAAATAGATAACACTCCAACAAAGTAAGGTTATAAAACTTTATTAACTACTAACTTTAACAAACGGAACAAAAACTAAAAACATTTAAACATTTCTCCACACAAAAAGCAACAATGGTTAGAAGCGGTCTTTTGTGCGAATAGTCCCAAGGCAGCACAACGTGCAGAGTTCTGGACGGCACCCAGGTGATGTCGCCTGGGTGCCGCACTGGTTTAGGGATCCTACAATGCTGCTCCGAAAATTGGCGTGGGGCGTCCCGGGTGGGGCGGGAGGAGGCCTCGTCAGTAACGGTCTGTTGTGCGAATAGTCCCAAGGCAGCACAACGTGCAGAGTTCTGGACGGCACCCAGGTGATGTCGCCTGGGTGCCGCACTGGTTTAGGGATCCTACAATGCAGCACAGAAAAACAGCGTGGGGCGTCCCGGGTGGTGCGGGGGAGGCCTCGTCAGTAGCGGTCTGTGTCCAGTGTCACATGGCTGACACAACATGTACGACAGGCACCCAGGTGATGTCCAGTAAACTGCCGCACTGGTTTTGGTATCCTACAATGCTGCTCCGAAAATTGGCGTGCGGCGGCCCGGGGGGGGGCGTGGGGGAGCCGGCGTGAACGGGCCTCCCCAGGTGGCGGCCATCTAGCTGAGTTGCGCTCGCTCTTGCGGCCACAGCGTCTCGCTCACCATGTTGTTGAGTTGCTCCCACTCTTGCAGTGCAGCGATAGGCGGCTGCCACATGGCTCTTAAAATGGCGGACGGCTCCTCGGTTTTGGGCCTGGTCCACTGAAATGGCCCTGGGACACTTTGGAACTCGGACGCTTGCCTGCTAGGGCTTGGGCTCCATTCTCGAAAAGCGTCCCCTCAGCCGTGAAGATTGTATAAAAGTCTTGGGGGCCCCCGACTCCCGCAGGCTTCCGGTGGGGAGCGGCTGCCATGATTGCTCGCGGAATGACCACGACGGAGCCACGAGATGGTGGTGCTCTCATGCTGACGCCAGCTTCAGTCTGAATGATCCAGAAACAAGGTGGGGCTTTCATCGTTTGGGAAAAAAAAATGTTCTAAACCAATGAAAAGTGTTATTTTTAGGTCATATGACCAAGCCTTCCATCTTTAGGAAACCAAAAGTAAAATGAACCAATGAAAAGTTTTATAAACAAGTCACATGACCTGTTATGCGACATAGGGCTACAAAAAGCGTAGAAAATCCGTTGGCACGTGAGGCGGCGTCAGTAGCGGACCGATGTGCGAATAGGCCGAAGGCAGCACAACGCGCCGAGATCCGGATGGCACCGAGGTGGTGTCCAGCAAATTGCCGCACTGGTGTGGCCATCCTACAATGCTGCGCCGAAAGACGGCGTGTCCAGCTGAATTGCGGTCACTGTTGCGGTACAGTGACTCGAACGCGCCGAGATCCGGATGGCGCCGAGGTGGTGTCCAGCAAATTGCCGTACTGGTGTGGCCATCCTACAATGCTGCGCCGAAAGACGGCGTGTTCAGCTGAGTTCCGGTCACTCTTCCGGCACAGTGACTCGAACGCGCTGAGATCCGGATGGCACCGAGGTGGTGTCCAGCAAGTGGCTGCACTGGTGTGGCCATCCTACAATGCTGCGCCGGAAGTCGGCGTGGGGTGCCCCGTTGGCTTATGAGGTGATGTCAGTAGTGGACTGATGTGTGAATAGGTCGGAACCAGCACAAGGCGCCAAGATCCGAATGGCAAGTCCTGGATGTTGAGTGCCTCAGTTGAGATTTCTGAGCAGTGCTTGTAGGACTGTCTGAAGCTTATTTGCACCTGCTGCAGCTTCACTAGGTCCGGCGGAACCTTTTTGCCTTTTCCTTTCTGCTTCTTTTCCTACAATGCGTTTCTTCTGAAGACACGACCAGGTCCCTGAATGTGTGCAGGGGGATGCTATTGATTGAATGAACGCGCCGAGATCTGGATGGCACCGAGGTGGTGTCCAGCAAATTGCCGCACTGGTGTGGCCATCCTACAATGCTGCGCCGAAAGTCGGCGTGGGGTGCCCCGTTGGTTTATGAGGTGATGTCAGTAGAGGACCGATGTGTGAATAGGTCGGAACCAGCACAAGGCGCCCTGCACTGTTGAGCCTTTTTCAATGTCTGATTTTTGTTGTTTCCCCTCCATCAAAAACAAAACAAAAATACAAGGCGCCAAGATCCGAATGGCAAGTCCTGGATGTTGAGTGCCTCAGTTGAGAGTTCTGAGCAGTGCTTGTAAGACTGTCTGAAGCTTATTTGCACCTGCTGCAGCTTCACTAGGTCCGGCGGAACTTTTTTCCTTTTCCTTTCTGCTTCTTTTCCTACAATGCGTTTCATCTGAAGACACGACCAGGTCCCTGAATGTGTGCAGGGGGACGCTATTGATTGAATGAAAATGGCGGCTTGACACAAAGCTGACTCAAGCGTTACTGTTGGTGCTATACAGACAAAAATTGGTTTTCAGTTTGTACATTCTTCAGGTTTTTTTTTTCCATCCAAGTCTGATTGAGAGTTTGTAGAAAAATGGCTTCAGATTTTCCACATACTACTCTTCAACATTCTTCCTAAATGTAACAATGTGAAACTCACTAGGAGAACGGCTGTTTCTGTTTCCTTTCAAAATGCTGCCACCAATATTTTCTGAATGGAAGACACCATCTTGTAGCATAAAGGGCCGAAAGGGGTTCTGGTCTGGCCGATGGTTGGTGGAGACATTTTGACTATATCTTGGACCTGCCCGGCCTCGCCCAAAATGGCGCCGGTATAAATGGGACTCGTAACTCTTTGCCCGCAAATGTATATCTAGAAAATGTTATTGTAAGTGGCCCTGTCGTATTTTAATTACAAAATGTACGTCCACCGATTCCGCAACTGTTAGACACCTTTGTTCTTGTCACCTAATGGCCCGCTCGTTACGTTCTTCTACAGTGTAAATGTCTCCTCATCATATACGATTTCAGTTTGCTCCGTGGCCGGCCCACGTGGTTATAGGCCCGTATTTGTATACTGACATTTTCACAATAAAGGTTTTTAAAACAAAACACGGTAGTAGTATTTTCATTTGTAAAGTTTTTACTTTTAGTGACTGTTTTCGAATCAGTAAAAGGCAAGTGAAATAAAGCAGTCCAATTACATGACGGATAAAAGGTATAATATGTAGGAACGCAGTAAAGATAAATGGTCAAGGGCAGTTGTGTTTTTCATGTCTGCAACATAAAGTGATCGATAAGAATCTGATAATCAGGCGTATCGGCGACTAAGACAGCAGGCCGAATCTCTTTTACTCAACGGCTCCGTCATGGAAGGAAGAAACGCCCTTTTTCTCGAAAAAGGAATATATTTTACTTGCAAGACAGTTGTAAATTTTCCGGGAAAGTACATTAGCCTGGAATATTATAACATATGTTTGAAAAAAAAAATATTGTTCGAAAATAATAAAAAGCGTAATTTTTAGGTCATATGACCAAGCTTTTCATCATTAAATTAACAAAAGTAAAATGAACCAATGAAAAGTTTTATTAACAAGTCACATGACCTGTTATGCTTACGTTACGCGCTGCGCGCCGCGCCTCGGATCACTTCCGGGTGCGCTAACGCGGCGTGTCATAAAACGCATTACGCGACAACGTAGGTCAAGAATATAGTCTAAATGTCTCCACCAACCAGCGTTCAGAACACAACCCCTTTCAGCAGTCCAAAAAGTTCTGTTAAATGACAACAGAGGGGACAGGCAACAAGAACCATCAGTCAAAGAGGGGAGGGCAAGTTCTTCTCTTCCGGGTCATGTTGGGGCGCTACCGGAACTGATCGAATTGGTAGTCTACAGTGTTTCTGGATGTTTCAGACTAAAGCTGGCGTCAGCATGAGACCACTACCATCTCGTAGCTCCGTCGTGGCCATTCCACGAGCAATCATGGCAGCCGCTCCCCACCAGAAGCCTGCGGGAGTCGGAGGCCCCCAAGACTTTTGTAGAATCTTCACGGCTGAGGGGACGCTTTTCGAGAATGGGACCCAAGCCCTAGCAGACAAGCGTCCGAGTTCCAAGGTGTCCCAGGGCCATTTTAGTGGACCAGGCCCAAAACCGAAGAGCCGGCCGCCATTTTGAGAGTCCTGTGGCAGCCGCCTATCGCTGCACCGCAAGAGCGGGCGCATCTCAACTACATGGTGAGCGAGACGCTGTAGTCGCAAGAGCGGGCGGAAAACAGCTGAATGGCGGAAGAGGCACAGTGTAGCAAAAGCGGGCGGAATGGCAACTAAAACGATAAAGGGGCGCCCCACTACAGCTTGTCTTCAGGTCAAACGGATTGTGGGACAAGGTCCAGAATTGAAGAGTCATCAAAAGGCAAAAAGTTCCGCCGGACCCCGGGAGCCGGCCGCCTATGTCGGGGGCGATCTCAGGCTACACCAGTGCTATAAGACTTGGGGAGGGTGTCGGAGCCAAGCGTCTTCTCCGAGTCCATGGCCATCACACCGCCCCTCAGGGGCCTCCGTCAAGCTGTTTAGGAAGGTAACATATCACATTGTTTTCTAATGCAGTCAGGTCCACAAACGACACTCACTTACTTTGAGAATAGTGAAGCTGCAGTAGGTGGAAATAAGCTTCAGACAGTGTTACAAGCGCTGCTCAGAACTCTTAACTATGGCACCCAACATCCAGAACTTATGCTATTTGAGAATGGTAGTGACATCGAAGCATCTCAGGGACCAAAACCATTAACGTACTTTCACGTATGAAAATCTTACTTGGGGAGGGGGCAGGAGCGAAGCGCCCCCTCCCAGTCAGCGCCACCACACCGTATGTTGAAAATCTGAAGCCATCGTTCTACAAAGTCAACCAAACTTGGATTGAAAAATCTAGAAAAATGTACAAACTGAAAACCAGTTTTGGTCTGCATAGCATCAGTAACAACGCTTGAGTCAGCTTTGTGTCAAGCCGCCATTTTGCTTCAACAAAGCACAGGCATTGAAAAAGGCTGAAATTCAGAACTCTAAACTATGGCACCCAACATCCAGGAGCTTGCTATCCGGATCTTGGAGCCTTGTGCTGTTTTCGATCTATTCACACATTGGTCCACTACTGACATCATCTTATAAACCAACGTTATGTAAATAGTTTTTTAATAAAATGTTTTACCCTGTTTCTTTGCTGGTGTGTTGTCTATATTTTTAATATTTGCATAGGGTTTGTCATTATTTTGTGCGGGATGGGTGATGGAGCCGAGCTGTCTTGCAGCCCTCATGGTGTGGAGCTCAGTTCATCTCACTATTTTCGTATTTCTCAAGAAGGGTTGTTCCTAATATTTCTATTTTAGCGAGGTCAAAAAGAGATCCAATTAGTGGCCTACTGATTTTGCTCGATTACTTTTATTTTTTTACACGATTTTTCACTATCTGCAAAGACTAAACAGAGTATTGCGACTTTGTGCTTGTTTGTAAATAGAGAATGATCCAAAGAGAACCAATTCTAAAACAGTAAATGCTTGGACAACAATCAATCAAATGGAGAGACAAGGAGGCACGACGGATTACAACGGGGGTAAAGGCCTGCGTTAACTACCCTTCAGTATCTGCAAAGAGAGAGTACTACTAAGGCAAAAGAGGGGAGGGGGGGGGGCAGCGTTCAAAGCACATCAGCGTGCATAAATACGAAAATGTTTTTATCTATCACGTACTTGACATTTTAAAGCTTTTCATATTTGCTATTAAAAAACCAATGAAATTCACAGAAAAAAACCATAGGTTATAGTGGATATATAGTTAGGAATTTGCATTTACAAAACCTTGAAAATTCAATGAAAAAACCATAGGTTATAGGCCATATATAGTTAGGAATTAGCATTTACAAAACCTTATTTTACTCGCATAAAACCATTGAAATTCCATATATAGTTAGCTAACTATAAGCGCTAACTATATATCGCGCACCCGCAATCCACTGCTGATGATGTCACATATTACATCATTCATGACATGGTCAGTGACATCACTGATGACATCACTGATGACATCTCAAATGACATCACTGATGACAACTCAAATGATATCAATGATGACATCTCAAATGACATCACTGATGACATCACTGATGACAACTCAAATGACATCACTGATGACATCTCATTTGTCATCACAGATCACATCACTCATGTGATAATACAATGAACCTCTTCAGACTCTAATATAACCTTACATACACTCAGTATAAACTGACACTCACAGACTGTCACTCATCCATGGAGTTACTCACACACCTAGTCAGTCATGCAAAGAATCAATCACACCTCCATTTCCTCAACTATACAGTTATACACATCTTACTTATTCAAACATATAATAACACATATTTACTCTCTTATATAATCCCTGATACAAGCTCACAGTGATCGATACAGCCACTCACACATTCACTGGCTCTTATGTTCAGTTATTTATATATCTCAACTCTCACATGTATTGTGTTTTACATACGTACTTACTTGCACATGTAGCAATGAGAAATCCATTCACTCACCAACACACCCATGCACAGTCAACCGCCCATATAGCTGTTTCCACATGCACTCTTGAACTCATACTCCTAGTGAATCAACTGCTTACACATCTATGCACAGAGTCACGCACCTCCCAGCCACCCACACACACACTCAGCCTCCCATTCAAATATTTGGGCAACCAATCAATAACCCATATGGCCACTCTTATAGCTACTGATCAACACATGCAGCAGCTTACACAACAACAAACATACTGATGCACGAATTAAGACAGTTTAGTCACTAACCCATGTACTCAGTGAGACACATTTAATCACTCACTCATACAGTCAGTCATGCACCTACTAAATTCTTCATCCAGACACTTATACATCCACTCATTCTTCAATATGTGAAACATATTTAAACTTTACAGACACATACAATCACTGGTTGTTTTGATCAGTGATGTCATCAGTGATGTCACTGACCATGTCATGAATGATGTAATATGTGACATCATCAGCAGTGGATTGCGGGTGCGCGATATATAGTTAGCGCTTATAGTTAGCTAACTATATATGGAATTTCAATGGTTTTATGCGAGTAAAATAAGGTTTTGTAAATGCTAATTCCTAACTATATATGGCCTATAACCTATGGTTTTTTCATTGAATATATATATATATATATATATATACATATATATGTGTGCATATGTGTTCGTGTAGAGAGAAGTAGAGAGAGGTAGAGAGGTAGAGGGTAGAGAGGGTAGAGGATGACTAATAGAGAGTAGAGAGTAGAGTGAGTAGTAGAGAGTTGTAGAGAGTGAGTAGTAGAGTGAGTAGTAGAGAGAGGTAGAGAGTGAGTAGTAGAGAGTAGTTCAGAGTGAGTAGTAGAGAGGAGTAGTGAGTGAGTAGTAGAGAGTGAGTAGTAGAGTGTGAGTAGTAGAAAGTGAGTAGCAGAGAGAGAGTAGTAGATAGTGAGTAGTAGAGTGAGTAGTAGGGAGTAGTAGAGAGTAGTAGAGAGTGAGTAGTAGAGAGTGAGTAGTAGAGAGTGAACTGTAGAGAGAGAGAAGGAGGGAGTGAGTAGTAGAGAGTAGAGGAGAGTGAGTAGTAGAGAGTGAGTAGTGGAGAGAAAGTAGTAGGGAGTAGTAGAGTAGTAGAGAGTGAGTAGTAGAGAGTGGTGGAGTAGTAGCGAGTGAGTAGTCAAGAGTAGTAGAGAGTGAGTAGTAGAGTGAGTAGTAGGGAGTAGTAGAGCGTGAGTAGTAGAGTGAGTAGTAGAAAGTAGAAGAGAGTGAGTAGTACATAACAAGTAGCAGAGAGTTTGTAGTAGAGAGTGAGTAGTAGAGAGTAGTGGAGAGTGAGTAGTAGAGAGAGTAGTAGAGAATGGGAAGTAGAGAGAGTGGTAGAAAGTAGTAGAGTAGTAGTTAATGAGTAGTAGAGTGAGTAGTAGAGAGCGAGGAGTAGAGAGTGAGTAGTAGAGAGTGAGTAGTAGAGAGAGTAGTAGAGAGTGAATAGTAGAGAGTGAGTAGTAGGGAGTAGTAGGGAGCAAGCAGTAGAGAGTGTGCAGTGGAGAGTGAGTAGTAGAGAGTAGTAGAGAGTGAGAAGTAGCGAGTGAGTGGTAGAGTGAGTAGTAGAGTGAGTAGTAGAGAATTAGTAGTAGAGAGTTGTAGAGAGTAGTAGGGGTGAATAGTAGAGAGTAGTAAAGAGTGAGTAGTATAGAGTGAGTAGTAGGGAGTAGTAGAGTAGTAGAGTGTTGGTAGTAGACAGTGAGTAGTAGAGAATGAGTAGTAAAGAGTGAGTAGTAGAGAGAGTAGTAGGGAGTAGTAGAGTAGTAGAGAGTTAGTAGTAGAGAGTGAGTAGTAGAGAGTAGTGGAGTAGTAGAGAGTGAGTAGTAGAGAGTAGGAGAGAGTGAGTAGGAGAGTGAGTAGAAGGGAGTAGCAGAGAGTGAGTAGTAGAGTGAGTAGTAGAGAGTGAGTAGTAGAGAGAGTAGTAGAGAGTAGTAGAGAGCGAGTAGTAGAGAGCAAGTAGTAGAGAGTGTGTAGTAGAGATTGAGTAGTAGAGTGTGAGTAGTAGAGAGAGTAGTAGGGAGTAGTAGAGAGCAAGAAATAGATAGAGTAGAAGAGAGTGAGTAGTATTGAGCAAGTAGTAGCGAGTGTGTAGTAGAGAGTGAGCAGCAGAGAGTAGTAGAGAGTGAGTAGTAGAGAGAGTAGTAGGGAGTAGTAGAGAGAAAGAAGTAGAGAGTTTTAGAGAGCGAGTAGTAAACAGCAAGTAGTAGAGAGTTTGTAGTAGAGAGTGAGTAGTAGAGAGTACTAGAGAGTGAGTAGTAGAGAGAGTAGTAGAGAGTGAGTAGTAGAGAGTAGTAGAGTGAATAGTAGAGAGTGAGTAGTAGAGTGAGTAGTAGAGTGAGTAGTAGAGTGAGTAGTAGAGAGTGAGTAGTAGAGAGTGAGTAGTAGAGTGAGTTGTAGAGAGTAGTAGAGAGTAATAGAGAGAGTAGCAGAGAGTAAGTAGTAGAGAGTAGTAGAGAGTGAGTAGTAGAGAGTGAGTAGTAGAGTGAGTAGTAAAGAGTGAGTAGTAGAGGGAGAGTAGTAGAGAGTGAGTAGTAGAGAGTAGTGGAGAGTGAGTAGTAGAGAGTAGTAGAGATTAGTGGAGTAGTAGAGAGTGAATAGTAGAGACTGAGTAGTAGAGAGTAGTGGAGTAGTAGAGAGTGAGTAGTAGAGAGTAGTAGAGAGTGTGTAGTGGAGTGAGTTGTAGAGAGTAGTAGAAAGTGTGTAGTAGAGTGAGTAGTAGAAAATAGTAGAGCGAGTAGTAGAGAGCAAGTTATAGTGAGTCCAACTAACTATAACGTGGGAATTTCAATGGTTTTATGTCAGTAAAATTTCCAGCTAACTATAACTGGTGTTAAACCTATGGTTTTTTCAGTGAATTTAATAGGTTTTTTAAATGCTAATTCCTAACTATAACTGGTGTGAAACCTATGGTTTTTTCAGTGAATTTCATAGGTTTTTTAAATGCTAATTCCTTTCTATATCGAGTTTCTAACCTTTTTTTTTTTTACAATTTGCTGGGTTTTTTTAAGTATTCATTTTTTTAATATATTTTTTTTCTTTTGCGCTCTGGGTGCGCGCTCCGGGAAGCTTTCAGCTAAGCTCTCCGGTAAGCTTTCCGGTGAGCTCAGCTGAAAGCGCTCCCAGAGCGCTACTGTCGTTCGTGAAAAAAAATATGAATGAAAAGTTAATAATAATGCAAAACATTTCGCTCCATACAAATAAAATCCGTTTTTTTTAATAAGGAAAATGATTATGTATTTCTGTAAAAGTTTGATGACGTCACTTTGGCGCGCAACGTAAGTGCCCTCGGAAGCGCCTACGATCGCGCCGCGTAAACGCACCCGGAAGCGCCCAAGATCGCGCCATGTTTGCACCCCGGAAGCGCCTACGATCGCGCCGCGTAAACGCACCCGGAAGTGCTCCGGTGCGCGCTGCGTAAGCGTGTCGGGTCATGTGACCCTAAAATAACACTTTTCATTGGTTGCTAACAGTTTTTTTTACAAAGAATGAAATCCCCACCCATTTCCTTCACTATTGCTTTGTACTTGGAGAGAGCAAGAGCTGTTCTGTGTACTATCTTCATCTCCTACTTTCCTGATCTACAGCAATGGCTGCAAGAGAGTCATCCAGCAGTGATTCAGAGGCATTTGTAGATGAGGACCCTCCTAGGCAGAAGAAAAAAATCCATTTCATCTGGAAATTTTATAACATCCCTGAAGGAGAAAAAAAAGTCAACGCTCCAAAAGTAACCTGCAAAATATGTGGTAGTACTTTATCCAGAGGCAATCCTCTGAAAAAATATAGTTTTGGAAATGCCAATTTAATCAGGCATGTCAAAAGAAGACACCCAAACAACTTTGCGAGGGAGAGTGTCCGAGACCTGGCACGGAAATTACCCACAGATGGCGGCAGCACCTCCACTGGTGGAGCAACACCTTCGGGACCATCCCGTAGAAGAATGGTCCCTAACATACAGCCAGAGTTTGCAGGCATCAAATTTCTGTGCACGGAGTGTGACGAACTGCTCTGCTATGGGGAGCAGAGTGTTGAACTCATTGCCCAAAAGAAACAGCAACACCGCTGCCCTGACAGTCCCTAAATTTTCACATTTTTTTGCTCCTGTTGAGCCGTTTTGGAATCCCTGTTTTTTGTTTTTCCCTTGACAAAAATCCAAAAAAATTATAAAATTGTTTTAAAAAGCCAAAAAAAGTTCAAAACGTTCAAAAAACACAAAAAAAATATAAAACAACAAAAAGAAGAAAAAAAAAAGTTCTTTTTAGAACTACCTCCAATTTCTAAATAAAGGCTTTTTTTTTTATAAACTGTCATCTTTTTCCCTCATTTTACGCTCCCCGGTGCGCTACCTGGTGCGCGTACCGGGCGCTTCCCCCGCGCAAAATGAAAAAAAAAAAATATTTTAAATGCCCCGCGGGGCCCCCACATCAAACCTAGGGGGTCAAGGGGGGGTCTACCCTGCCCCCTTATGGTCATTTCCCCCTTTGTTTTGGCCACCTCTCGTGTCTCGATCCTACCGAGACACAAGATGGCGGCCGCTCCGGACTGTTTCGAATGTTTACAGACAACTGAGAGCCAATCAGCTTTCTGCGCGCAAGTCGCGTGTCGCGCCGGGAGCGCACTCCGGTGCGCGCACCGGAGAGCGCCTATAGATATATATATTTTTTGGAACCTAAATTACTCAAAATCCACTGCAGCACATATCTTGAGACATAGCAAAGGCACATCGGGCTACCAGTCCCTACAATTTTGCCAAGTTTGGTGGAAATCCATTCAGCCATTCGGGCTAAAAGTGAAATTGACCGCCCTATGGAAATTAACATGGGGAAAACACGTTTTGGGACCCCCCTTTTATCTCGGCCCCCGCTTGACGTATCCCCCCCCAAAATTTCAAGGAAGAACCGGAGCTTGACGAGGCCATTTTCAGGAAATTTTCAGGCAGATTCGTCAACCGGTGCCAAAGTTATTCCAAATAGAATTTTGAGATTTAACATTGAAAAAAATCCTAACTATAACTACCTACTGGCGACCGCCAGTAGGTAATATATATATATATATATATATATATATATATATATATATATATATATATTCACAGAAAAAACCATAGGTTATAGACCATATATAGTTAGGAATTTGCATTTACAAAACCTTGAAAATTCACTGAAAAAACCATAGGTTATAGACCATATATAGTTAGGGATTAGCATTTAAAAAACCTTATTTTATTTGCACAAAACCATTGAAATTCCATATATAGTTAGTTGCACTAACTATATATCGCGGACCCGCAATCCACTGCTAATGATGTCACATATTACATCATTCATGACATGGTCAGTGACATCACTGATGACATCACTGATGACATCTCAAATGACATCACTGATGACATCACTGATGACAACACCCAGTGACTGTATGTTTCTGTAAAGTTAAAATATGTCTTACATATTGAAGAATGAGTGGATGTATAAGTGTCTGGATGAAGGATTTAGTAGGTGCATGACTGACTGTATGAGAGAATGATTAAATGTGTCTCACTGAGTGCATGGGTTAGTGATTAAAGTGTCTTAATTTGGCAATCATTATTTATGTTCTTCTGTAAACTGCTGCATGTTTAAATCAGTAGCTATATCAGTAACTATATGGGTTATTGAATGGTTGCCCAAGTATTTGTATGGGAGACTGAGTATGTGTGTGGGTGGCTGGGAGGTGTATAACTCTGTGCATAGATGTGTGAGCAGTTGATTCCCTAGGTGTATGGCTTCAAAAGTGCATGTAGAAACAGCTGTATGGACAGTTGACTGTGTGCATGAGTATATTGGTGAGTGAATGGATATCTCAGTTCTACATGTCAAAGTAAGTACATATGTAAAACACACTCCATGTGAGAGTTGACATATATAAATAACTGAACATAAGAGCCAGTGAATGTGAGAGTGGCTGTATGAATCATTGTGAACTTGTATCAGTGATTGTATAAGAGAGTAAATATGTGTTAGTATATGTTTGAATAAGTAAGGTGTGTATAACTGTATAGTTGAGGAAATGGAGGTGTGATTGATTCTTTGCATGACTGACTAGGTGTGTGAGTAACTCCATGGATGTGTGACAGTCTGTGAGTGCCTGTTTACACTGAGTGTATCTAAGGTTATATTAGAGTCTGAAGATGTATTATCACATAAATGATATCATCAGTGATGTAATCAGTAATGTCAAATGAGATGTCAGTGATGTCATCAATGATGTCATTTGAGATCTCATCAGTGATGTCATCAGTGATGTCATTTGAGATGTCATCAGTGATGTCATCAGTGATGTCACTGACCATGTCATGAATGATGTAATATGTGACATCATTAGCAGTGGATTGCGGGTCCGCGATATATAGTTAGTGCAACTAACTATATATGGAATTTCAATGGTTTTGTGCAAATAAAATAAGGTTTTTTAAATGCTAATCCCTAACTATATATGGTCTATAACCTATGGTTTTTTCAGTGAATTTTCAAGGTTTTGTAAATGCAAATTCCTAACTATATATGGTCTATAACCTATGGTTTTTTCTGTGAATTTCATTGGTTTTTTAAAAGCTAATATCTATAGCTGTAAAATATATTCTTTATTAAGTGACGTATCACGTAGCCCGTGAGACGCCTCATGATGCATCGCATAACCGTGACGTATCGTCTCTGCAGCGCAAACCAAACCCAAAACGTAAGCGCGCCAAAACACGCTTAAAGATATATATATTTTTTTTAACCTTAATTAGACAAAATCCACACGTGCACATATCACAAACGTTCAAAAAACACAATATGTCGGACTCCCGTTACGCTGCCGGTTAGCTGCCCGGTTAACGTACCAGGAAGCACCTTTACCGCAAAAAATCGCATTTTTTTTTTCACCCCCCAGGGAACTTTAATAGCCCCCTCATCAATCCTAGGGGTTCAGGAGGGGTCTGCCTTACCCCTTTCATTCATTTACACCTTTTTTCCACCTCTTGTCTCTCGATCCCACAGAGAGACAAGATGGCGGCCGCTCCAGACTGTTTACAAAGATAACAGCCAATCAGCTTCTCCTCAGACTCCCGTTACACTGCCGGTAAGCTGCCCGGTTCGCGTACCAAGACGCGTCTCTACGGCGAAAAAATCGGAATTTTTTTTTTGGGCCCAGCGTGGCTCTATAATATCCCCTCATCAATCCTAGGGGGTCAGAAGGGGTCTACCTTGCCCCTTTCCTTCATTTCCCCCTTTGTTTTGGCCTCCTCTTGTCTCTCGATCCTACCGAGAGACAAGATGGCGGCCGCTCCGAACTGTTTACAATGTTGACAGCCAATCAGCTACTCGTCAGACTCCCGTTACACTGCCGGTTAGCTTCCCGGTTAGCTGCCCGGTTCGCGTACCAACACGCGTCTCTACGGCGAAAAAAACAGATTTTTTTTTTTTTTTTTTTTTGGGCCCAGCGTGGCTCTATAATATCCCCTCATCAATCCTAGGGGGTCAGAAGGGGTCTACCTTGCCCCCTTTCCTTCATTTCCTCCTTTGTTTTGGCCTCCTCTTGTCTCTCGATCCTACCGAGAGACAAGATGGCGGCCGCACCGGACTGTTTAGAATGTTGACAGACACCGGAGAGCCAATCAGCTTCGCTTCGCAAAGTTCCGATAAGCGAAAAGTACGCGAACCGGATCGCTGCCCGGAGCACTGTTACAGATATATATCTTGATTTAAACGTTAATTTCCCAAAATCCACTGAAGCACATATATTGAGACCTAGCAAAGGCACATCGGGCTAACAGTCCCTACAATTTTGCCAAGTTTCGTGCAAATCCATTCAGCCGTTCGAGCTAAAAGTGAGTCCAACCGCCCTATGGAAAACTCAATGTTAAAAACGTGTTTTGGGACCCCCCTTTTTTCTCAGCTCCCCCTTGACGAAACCCCCCCAAATTTCCAGGAGCTGCTCAGAAACAAAATGTGCCATTTTCCTGAAAATTTCAGCCGATTCCGTCCACAAACGCCAAAGTTATTAGACATAGAATTTTCAGAAATCCCATAGGGAAAAAATCCTAACTATATATACCTACTGGCGACCGCCAGTAGGTAATATATATATATATATATATATATATATATATATATATATTCACTGAAAAAAACCATAGGTTATAGACCATATATAGTTAGGAATTCGCATTTACAAAACCTTATTTTACTCACACAAAACCATTGAAATTCCATATATAGTTAGTTGCACTAACTATATATCGCGCACCCGCAATCCACTGCTGATGATGTCACATATTACATCATTCATGACATGGTCAGTGACATCACTGATGACATCTCAAATGACATCACTGATGACATCTCAAATGACATCACTGATGACATCACTGATGACATCTCATTTGACATTACTGATCACATCACTGATGATATCATTCATGTGATAATACGATGAACCTCTTCAGACTCTAATATAACCTTAGATACAATCAGTGTAAACAGACACTCACAGACTGTCACTCATCCATGGAGTTACTCACACACCTAGTCAGTCATGCAAAGAATCAATCACACCTCCATTTCCTCAACTATACAGTTATACAAACTTTACTTATTCAAACATATACTAACACATATTTACTCTCTTATACAATCCCTGATACAAGTTCACAATGATCCATACAGCCACTCACACATTCACTGGTTCTTATGCACAGTTATTTATATATGTCAACTCTCACATGTACTGTGTTTTACATATGTACTTACTTTGACATGTAGCACTGAGGTATCCATTCACTCACCAATACACTCATGCACACAGTCAACCGCCCATACAGCTGTTTCCACATGCACTTTTGAAACCATACATCTAGTGAATCAATTGCTCATCCATCTATGCACAGAGTCATACACCTCCCAGCCACCCACACACACACTCAGTCTCCCATACAAATACTTGGGCAACTTATCAATAACCCATATAGTTACTCATATAGCTACTTATCAACACATGCAACAGTTTACAGAACAACAGACATAATGATGCACAAATTAAGACAGTTTAGTCACTAACCCATGCACTCAGTGAGACACATTTAATCACTCACTCATACAGTCAGTCATGCACCTACTAAATCCTTCATCCAGACACTTATAGATCCACTCATTCTTCAATATGTAAGACATATTTTAACTTTACAGAAACATACAGTCACTGGATGTTGTCATCAGTGATGTCATCAGTGATGTCATTTGAGATGTCATCAGTGATGTCATCAGTGATGTCACTGACCATGTCATGAATGATGTAATATGTGACATCATCAGCAGTGGATTGCGGGTGCGCGATATATAGTTAGTGCAACTAACTATATATGGAATTTCAATGGTTTTGTGTGAGTAAAATAAGGTTTTGTAAATGCGAATTCCTAACTATATATGGTCTATAACCTATGGTTTTTGCAGTGAATTTTCAAGGTTTTGTAAATGCTAATTCCTAACTATATATGGTCTATAACCTATGTTTTTTTCAGTGAATTTCAATGGTTTTTTATTAGCAAATATCAAAAGCTGTAAAATGTATTCTTCTTTTAAAGGAAAAATATATGTTATATGTATTTAATATAATTCTTTTATGTATATAATTTTTTTGAGGGAACAAATTTATCAACTATCATGCTGAAGAAGAGTGTGGGGAAAAAAAACAAAGAGGAGGACTAAGAGGAAAGAACAATCAGTTCACAAATACAATTGCTTTAAAGCATGAAGTGCTTTTCCACACATTTACATTTAAATAACCCATATTAGAACATACAAAATATCTACAGAGGAGATGGTGTACATTGAATTTTAGACTCTTCATTGGTACCTACATGTTGGTACTTACATCACCCACACAACACAACAGCTCTATTCAGAGCTACTCTACCTCAAAGCACTCTAAAATATTATTTTACTATTTCCCTTGGTTTTCCCCTTGTTACGCTTTCCGGAACGCTACCCGGTGCGCGGACCGGGCGCTAACCGTGCGAAAATTTGAATTTTTTTTTTTTTTTTACATATATGGGCCTCCTCAGCCACCCTCAGAAAACCTAGGGGGTCAGGATATGTCTTCCGTGCCCCCTTATACCCATTTCCAACATTGTTTATCCTCCATCTTGTGACTAAATTTGTCCGAAACACAAGATGGTTGACTCCCTTTACGCTACCGGTGACCTACCCGGGTAGCGCTTCCACCGCGAAAAATTGAAAAAAAATGTATTTTATTTTTTTGCCCCGCGGGGCCCTTTAATAGCCCCCACATCAATCCTGGGGGTCAGGAGGGGTCTACCTTGCCCCTTTCATTCATTTCCCCCTTCGTTTATTTCCACCTCTTGTCTCTCGATCCTACCGAGAGACAAGATGGCGGCTGCTCCGGACTGTTTACAATGCTGAGAGTCACCGGAGAGCCAACCCGCTTCTCCTCGCTTCTCCTCGCTTCTTCGTCTGGTACGCGAACCGGGGCGCTAACCGGGACGCTGTCACAGATATATATATATATTTTTGAAAGTTAATTTCTCAAAAACCACTGGAGCACATATCTTGAGACCTAGCAAAGGCACATCAGGCAAACAGTCTCTACAATTTTGCAAAGTTTCATAGAAATCCATTCAGCCTTTCGAGCTAAAAGTGAGTCTAACCGCCCTATGAAAAACTCAATGTTAAAAACAAGTTTTGGGACCGCCCTTTTTTCTCGGCCCCCGCTTGACGAAACCCCCCCAAACTTTTAGGGGACGCTCAGAAACACAATGTGCCATTTTCCTGAAATTCCGTCCATCAACGCCAAAGTTATTCAACAAAGAATTTTCAGAAATCCCTATTCAAAAAAATGCTAACTATATATACCTACTGGCGACCAGTAGGTATATATAGTTATATATATATATATATATATATATATATATATATATATATATATATATATATATATATATATATATATATATATATATATATATATATTACCTACTGGCGGTCGCCAGTAGGTATATATAGTTAGGATTTTTTCCCTATGGGATTTCTGAAAATTCTATGTCTAATAACTTTTGCGTTTGTGGACGGAATCGGCTGAAAATTTCAGGAAAATGGCACATTTTGTTTCTGAGCAGCTCCTGAAAATTTGGGGGGTGTTCGGCAAGGGGGGGTAAAGATAAAAGGGGGGTCCCAAAACACGTTTTTCCCATGTTAATTTCCATAGGGTGGTTGGACTCACTTTTAGCTCGAACGGCTGAATGGATTTACACAAAACTTGGCAAAATTGTAGGGACTGTTAGCCCGATGTGCCTTTGCTAGGTCTCAATATATGTGCTTCAGTGGATTTTGAGAAATTAACGTTCAAAGTAAGATATATATCTGTAACAGTGCTCCGGGCAGCGATCCTGTTCGCGTACTTATCGCGTATCGGAACTTTGCGATGCGAAGCTGATTGGTTCTCCGGTGTCTGTCAACATTCTAAACAGTCCGGAGCGGCCGCCATCTTGTCTCTCGGTAGGATCGAGAGACAAGAGGAGGCCAAAACAAAGGGGGAAATTACCATAATGGGGCATAGTAGATCCTCGTTGACCCCCTAGGTTTTATGTGGAGGTTTAAAAGGGCCCAGCAGGGTCAAACATTTTTTTTTTTTTTTTTGCGCGCGATGAGCGCCTAGTACGCGAACCGGAAAGCGTTCTGGGCAGCGTACTATAAGGATAATAGAATGATACACTTTTCAAAGACTGTATGTTAATTGTTTGTTGTTTTTGTTGTTTTTTTTTTTGTTTTCTTTATTTTTAAAGTTTTTTTTTATTTTGATTGTTTTTCATAATTTATTAAACTTTCTAACATTTCAGTGTCTGAAATGTCATTATTTTCTTGAAATATTGTTTGCAATCTGTGAGGTTGTAAAATGTCTTCATTTTCAAGGAGGGCATCTACTGCTTGGACACATTGCAGCAGTTCATTATCCAAGCTTTCATCCATAAATTCCATGTCAATTTGTTCAATCAATTCTTGGCTGCTCTCTTGCAGGTCCATTTCAAAAGAAACTTGGTTTTCGCCTTCCATTTTGCCTGAAATTTGGATAAAAAAAATATATATTAGTAGAGATAGGGCACTGTTGGGATTAATTTTAGATAGGCAGTTTTTATCAGTGAATTTATCTTTTGGCAGTGTATAGTATCAGAGTGGAAATAGGACTATAAAAAAGTGTATGTGATTTAACCAAGACAAGCCTAACTCCATTCATAACTATAACAGAGAAGTCTATCTAAATACATTACTACTACAGAGGGATAGTGTATATCTAGCAGAAAAAGTCTACTATATTAAGTTATAGTGCACAATATATTTCATTTTTAAAAATTATAACATACCTTCACAAAGAAGTTGAAGTTTTTGGAAGCTATTGAAATGTGATGTACAACAAGAAGTAGTAGTCAAAATGGCTGTGTTTTCTTCTCTTCCTTTATATATATTCAGGTATATAACCAATCAAATGTCAGGTAATAAAAGTAGAAAATGAAAGTAACATTTTCATTGGTTGTCAATTCCAACACTTCAGATGTGTTTTGTGAAGTAATTTACCTCACGGTACTTGGAGAGGTCTACAGGCTAAATGGCTAAATGAAATTTCAATCAAATTTGTGAGAATGAAAGGGATTGTTATGTAGTATGAGCTAATTTATATTTGGTGAGAGTGTCTTTAGTCGTTTTTCTGTAAATTACTTTCCCACCTTTTTTTTAGACCGCTTCCCGGAAAGCGGTCCGGTCCGCGAACTAGGAGCGTAACGGGAGTCCACCATTTTGTGTTTCGGTCGAATCAAGGTATAAAATGGAGGGTAAATAATGTCCTGAATGGGTAGAAGGGGGCATGGTACAAGTATTTTGCCCCCCTACGTTTTCTGAGGGTGGCTGAGGAGGACTATATGTGCGAAGAAAAAACTTTTTTTTTTAAATTTTGCGCGGTTAGCTTCCAGTTCGCGTACCGGATAGCGCTCTTTGAGCGTAGTTTGTTGAAAATTACAGAAAAAAGTTAGAAAAAAAATAATAAAAGTGTGTGATCAGATGAAGGGTAGCTCTGAGAAGAGCTTTTGGGTTTATGGTACATTTAGGTACTTATAAGTAGGTACCAATGCACAGTCTTACATTCAGAATGAAAATTCTGTTGCCCTCATCTGAGAAGTGAACTCCATCTCCTCTGTAGATATCTTGCATGTAGTAACGCAAGTTATTGTTATACAGAGAGCCCATTCCATGGTCTCTCATGAAAGCTGAAACAGATTTGTTTACATGCTTCCTCGCTTTCTCAATTTGTGGAGAAAATTGGTTGGACCACCTCCATTTCTGTCTTTGGCATATATTGGAATATACCAAGGCAGTTTGAGGAAAAAGTGCCATTAATTGCTCAAAGGTGTCCTTTAAAAGCATTTCCAGACCTACCCCTGTCAAAGTGCCCAAATCATTACCTCCACAGTGCACTATTAACAGGTCAGGTTTTGGCAAATGCATAAAGGTTTTCACCAATGGTATCAATTGGTGACATTTTAATCCTCTTTGGCCCAACCACTTAATTTCCACATCCTGTAAATTGAGGTTAGGTAAATTTCTGTTCTCAGCATACCTTTGAGCCCAGTGGATGTAACTATGTCCAACAATCCAGACCTTAAACATGGTGGGAGAAGGTTGTTCTGCAGTCAGATGAAGTGTGGTAATGAAAGGGCAGTTGAAACAGTAGGAGTTTGTAAAGAAAAAAAACTGTGGTTTTCAATGCTAATGAATCATTAGCAGTGATTGGTGCATTTCCATTTCTGAAAACAGAAAGTTAGGGTGCATGGATGTGTTCTTTGAAAGATGTAATTTGAATGGTCAAGGAAGAAACATTTAATGAAAGATTGCACTGGATACGCAGGTGCACTGAGAGTTCAGAGTTCAATTGAAACATTGTTGTGTGAATTTGCAAACATGAGAGGTCTTCCAGGAGGTGGTTGCTATGGAAAAAAGGCAGAGAGGGCAGAGGGGGGAAGGGTTTTGATTTGAAAAAAGTGAGGGAAGAGTTATGATTGGCTAATATGAGAGATATGTGAAATGAATATCTGTATTTCTGTGCTTTCAATAGCTGCAGCCTCTGGAGTGCATCCTTTTTCTTCTGCTGAAGACAATTTGGTGTATTTCTGAGACTGTTTTCAAAACTCAAAAAATATTTGCTAAGGTGAGGAAAGATTTATTTAATTTAGATAGAGAATAGTATGATTTAAGGAGAAAATGATGAAGAAAGCTGTGTTTTTAAAATGTGGTTTTGTCTCTAGTGATATACAAATAGAATTAGTTTCTTTGAGAAATTGTAATTGCATATTCGGTGTAGCATTCTGGCACGCAGTAACACAAGTTATTGTGGTACATGGAGCCCATTCCATGGTCTCTTATGTAAGCTGAAACAGATATGTTGTTTTTAAAAACGATTTTAGAAATCAATTACATTTCTGGATATGTACTGCTAGAGCAACAATTCTAATGTGAAAACGTTCCTGCGGTGGCCTACTAATTCAATTATGCAACTAAGTTTATAAATATCTAATCAGGTGACAAGAAATAGAAAAATACTGAATTTATTCAAAACGTGTAAAAATTTATTTTTCTCTTTTTATCTTTCAATTCATATGAGTTCTGTTATCAATCAGAATTCACAAGACATACATTTTTCAATTCATATCAAAAATTTCAAGACAAGTACAATTAAATCATAAATATCTACAACAGAAAAAATTCTATATACAACATACAAAATTATTTAGTAATAACCCTTGGTAACACTCATGTCTCTCAACACACTCACGTGCTAACAATCATACCACACTCAAACTCCAAACTAAGATGGTGAAAAGGAACTGAATTGCTATTTTAGCAAGTTGACAACGCTAAAAAGAGTTGGGCCAAGATGTCACTTAAGGCTCCCGTCGCAGGTCTACGCGCGTTTCGGCAGCTTAAGCTGCCTTCATCAGGACCATTTTCATCATGACTGTGCAGAAACCAAGGGATCTGGAAAAGATATATATATATATGTATATTTACAAAAAATATGTGTAACCGTATTGTCACCACAAAAACGTTTAGACAAGTTAAATTTGTTGCCCAACAACAGGGGCTCAACAACATGACCACAGCAAGAAGGAATCTACGTTCAGCAAGACCTAAGTCTATTAGAAAAAAAGACCCAACCTAATACTTATACCTAAACTTCCAGACATGATGGTATATCTAGGACTAGGCATATGATACCACATTACCAGTCATGTTAATCAAAGAAGTAGATTAGTAATTCTAAATTATCATACAAAAGAAGTGAAAAAAGTGAGAGGGGAGAGTCTCAAACCTCAAACTATACTCTCAATTACTCATCTTAGTTCAACCAAAGGACGTAGCCCTTGAGCTTACCAATCACATCACACAGCAATAGAGTCACCAAAGAACGTCTTCAGTGCGTGTCAGGGGGCAGGACGTCCTATGCCGCCAATGAGTAGCTGCAGGGAAGAAATGTCTCATATTTTATCTTAAATAAACATTTAGGGGTGAGATTCATTGCAACCACTTCAGTGGAATCCATATCTATTTAGGCTTAAAAAGATTACCAAAGGGTAAATACCTTTCTTTTAAAGTTTGAGGAACTTATTAACTTTCTGAAAAGATTTACGGCTTATTTACAGAAGGTTGTGGTTAGGGGGAGGCTTGGGGCTTCAACGATCAGCTGGCATGTATTGCACCATAGTCTGTAATCATAATAGGAAAAGAAATTTGTAGTGAATAATCCCTTTTAAAGTCGCTATCACACATAAGCCCTGTCTAAGCTGACACCGATATCAACAAGTACATCCTAGTATACAGCATGATCTTACTTCAAAGTCCGTGAGGGGTCCTTTATATATGTTTTGAGGTTGTTCCACAGTCAGCCCCCTGCAAAGTGGAATAAGAACACGTTAGTGTGCCCTGTCGATGCGGCGTAACTCAGAGTATCCAGACATTTGCTGTAAAAAGCAAGCCTCTCCCTGATATGTTGTGTGATGGTAGGCATATAGTTAGTGGCCTAAGTGCTTGCTGGCTCAGGATACATATCGGCGTTTATGCACTGTTATAAACGTACAGGACTGGTGCTAGCCGGGCTATGATAAATATGTTTCCCTTAAAATTACGCAACTGCTCGAGGCATGTCAGTCCGGCACAGCCGAGGCATAGATGTAACTGACGAGCAGCCGGGAATGCCGGTAGTTAAGACTTAGGAAAAAATTACTCAAGCTCAATATGTTTCCCTTAAAATTACACAGCTGTTCGAGGCATATCAGTCCGGCACAGCCGAGGCATAGATGTAACTGACGAGCAGCCGGAAATGCCGGTAGTTTAGACTTGGGAAAAAATTACTCGAGCGGGTCTCGTTATCCTAAACGTGGAGGTTCACTTACCCTATGCAGACCGCAGTTAGGAGCCGTATATTCACACCGCACGAAGCCTCCTCCGCCGGAGATTTCCTGACCTCGACTGATCCTAGGTTTTAAAGCGGATCCTATAGGGCTGATATTATCACGTGGGGTCGCTTTCTGTGTACGCAGTGTCGATGCGTCACCCACTAGACATAGCAGAGGGACTGGGTAGCGAGCACAGTTTCTATTTGTTGATGCAATCCAACCCACTACGAAAAATAAAGGTAGGACTATCTAAACCAATTACCCCAACTGTGGAAGCTAAGGGGCATCCGACAGGGCTGTGGACGACATATTAAAAAGGATTAAGAGTACTGTTGTTCTAAGAGAAATATAATTAATTTAGTCAAAACAAAAAGGGACAAATCAAAATAATGGACCCTATCATCAAGAAATACACATTGTCGCAGGGCTCCAAAATTTCAATATGGTGATCATTCTCTGAAACCGAATTAGTAAACTCGGGATTATAATTCCATAATTGTGAGAGGTGTCAAAGTAAAAATCTCTAAAGCTGCAATTTAGCTGGAGTGACAGTTTTGAGTGAAAGCAGCCTAGTGAGGGGGTCAGAATCAGAATTTCATATCAGAGCCAGCACAGATGTATCTCAGGTATCTCAGGGGTGTTTATTTAGTCACATGCCATGCAAGTTCCTCATTTAATCCACATTTCACACTGTCCAAGAGGTAAATCCAAAATGTTTCCCGTTTCTTGCGTGTAATCTCATTAGCTTGACCTGATTTAGGGGTCACTTTTTCTAGGATACACCATTTTATCTCATTTTCTGTATGAGATTTCTCCAGACAGTGTTGAACTAAGGGGGCTGACAATTTTTTCGTTCTGATTGCGGACTTATGTTCGCTGAGACGGACGCGGAACTCGCGACCCGTCTCACCTACATAAGCCAGGCCACAACCACAGAAAATGATGTACACGATATTGCTACTGCGACAGTTGGTCAAGAATCGCAGTTTGATGTGCTTTTCATTGTATTTTATCGAGTCCGATACAATGGCTGAGTCACACGCGTGGCAGGAACCACACCTGTGATTACCCACAATTATTGGTAAACCTGTAATAGAGGACTGGTTGTTAGATTGAGCATTTTTAGCGAGAGGTCTCGAATGCACCAACATGTCCCGTAAATTTCTATTTCTCCTATATGCAAGCATAGGGAGAGGGAGTGCCGTGGCATTCTCATCGGTATTCAGAATTCTCCAATTTTTATTGATGATATTGCGGATCTTGAAATTCAGAGTAGAATGATCGATCACACACGTGATCCGATCTTGTTTGACTCGTGCGTTGCCCAGTAGGAGTGCGGACCTATCGTAGTATTTGGCTCTTTTGTACGCGTGCCGCACCAGACGATGCGGATAGCCCCTCTTCAGCAGTCTTTCCTTAAGTGCATCTCCATGTAAGTGAAAAGACGCAATATCTGTGCAGTTACGGCGAATTCGTAAGAATTCGCCGAAAGGCACGGAGTCCTTTTGACAGTTGGGGTGAAAGCTGTTATACTCCAAGATAGTATTCTTCGCCGTATCTTTCCTAAATAGGCTAACTGTCAAAAATCCGTTGGTTCCTTCGATGTTAATGTCTAGAAAGGCTACCTTACAGGTGCTATAGTTCATAGTGAATCTTAGGTTACTGTCACTCGCATTAAGCCAAAGAAAGAAAGTTCGTAAAAGTTCGTCCGATCCACTCCAAATGAAAAAAATGTCATCAATAAAACGCTTCCAAACAGAAATATTCTCAAAAAAGGGGGCTAATTCATTGTAAATATTTTGGAGTTCCCATTCTCCCATGAATATATTAGCCACACTGGGGGCACAAGAAGCCCCCATAGATGTTCCCATAATTTGCTTGAAAGTTTTACCGTTATACTCGAAGAAATTGTTCATCAGCACAATCTCCAAACATTGGAGAATGAAGACATCCGGGCGATCAGAAGGATATCTTCTCAAGAGATCGGAGACCGCCCGTAACGCCCGACACTGAGGAATGTTGGTGTACAATGCCTCAATGTCGAGCGTCACGAGGATGTCCGTCTCAGGGTTGAAAGGTAGACCCTCTATTTTCTGAATTATGTCCCCTGTGTCACGAATGTATGAGGCATACTTCTGAGTTAATGGACACAGAAATCTGTCCACATATTTCGACAGTGGCTCTGTGCTAGAGCCAATAGTCGAAACTATGGGACGCATGGGAGGGTTTGTTTCTGATTTGTGCGTCTTAGGCAGGCCATAAAGCACAGGAGTAATGGGGGCTGCTCTATTGAGGAAGTCATATTCATCCTCACAAATGAAACCATCTCTAAATGCCATCTGGGTCATTTCCTGAATCTGTTTGTTAAGTCTTTCCACTTCCCTGCGTTGTGCCGGTCTGTAGTGTTCAGACACTGCCAACATTTCCAACATTTTGTCGTCATAGCTCTCCTTATCGAATACCGCAATCCCTCCACCTTTGTCGCAAGGTTTGATGACAATTGATGGGTTAGTTCTCAATACATTCAAGGAAGAGGTTTCCAGAGGGGAGAGGTTGGATGTCGGTTTGTAGGGGTTTTTTATAACTCGTGCAATATCTTGGAGGACCTGCTTTTCAAAGATGCGAACTTCAGTACCTACCATATCCAGTGTGGGTGTGAAAGTCGATGGTGGTTTGCATCCAGACATATTATTGTCGTCCTCACTCGGTGGCCGGTCAGAAAAGAATTTATGAAGTCTGACTTTACGAAAGAAGGCGAAAAGGTCCTGATGTAGTTTAAATTTGTTAAGATGGATACTGGGGACGAAGGAGAGACCCCTACTTAGAACTTTAACATCTTCAGGTTTAAGACTCGTCGTGGATAAATTATAGATAGGTAAGTCCTGAGCGGATCCAGAGTTGGATATCTCTAGGTCTCCTACCACCAATACTGTTGGTTGCGCGTCCGCACATATTGCTGTGGAGGTTGAGGGTTCATTTGAGTATGTGCTGCTTGGTCCTGCCACCGGACATTCCTCCCTCTGAATCGGCCCCGGGGTAAAAAACCCCTCCCATGAAATGGTCGTTGGTTAGATCTGCCCCTAAAAGGACCAGGGTTTGAGAAACCATAATTACTGTCCTGATAGTTGTCACCTTCAGAACCAGAGGACCCTGAGTCTGAGAAATTGGTGTATCTCCTACCCGAGTGATTGGTGCATTTCCATTTCTGAAAACAGAAAGTTAGGGTGCATGGATGTGTTCTTTGAAAGATGTAATTTGAATGGTCAAGGAAGAAACATTTAATGAAAGATTGCACTGGATACGCAGGTGCACTGAGAGTTCAGAGTTCAATTGAAACATTGTTGTGTGAATTTGCAAACATGAGAGGTCTTCCAGGAGGTGGTTGCTATGGAAAAAAGGCAGAGAGGGCAGAGGGGGGAAGGGTTTTGATTTGAAAAAAGTGAGGGAAGAGTTATGATTGGCTAATATGAGAGATATGTGAAATGAATATCTGTATTTCTGTGCTTTCAATAGCTGCAGCCTCTGGAGTGCATCCTTTTTCTTCTGCTGAAGACAATTTGGTGTATTTCTGAGACTGTTTTCAAAACTCAAAAAATATTTGCTAAGGTGAGGAAAGATTTATTTAATTTAGATAGAGAATAGTATGATTTAAGGAGAAAATGATGAAGAAAGCTGTGTTTTTAAAATGTGGTTTTGTCTCTAGTGATATACAAATAGAATTAGTTTCTTTGAGAAATTGTAATTGCATATTCGGTGTAGCATTCTGGCACGCAGTAACACAAGTTATTGTGGTACATGGAGCCCATTCCATGGTCTCTTATGTAAGCTGAAACAGATATGTTGTTTTTAAAAACGATTTTAGAAATCAATTACATTTCTGGATATGTACTGCTAGAGCTTCATAGGTTGTTTTGGGCCATATTTATAAGGCATTTGAGTGTCTTTGATGTTATGTTTTCCTTTTTAAATGGAAAGTGTTCCTCATGGGGCAAGTGTCTTGTAAATACGCTCCCACTTGTGCTTTGCAAATTTAGATTTTGATTATGGGAGTTACATAGCCATGTTAATAATGTCCAAACAATGGTGGTAGGGCATTCAAGAAAACGCTTTCCTGTGTCTCTAGGACATTTTCAGTCCTTTCCTCTTGAATACAGGTATACAATTGATTTATATGCTGTGTTTAAAAACGAATTTTGAAATCAATTACATTTCTGAATATGTACTACTAGAGCTTCATAGGTTGTTTGGGGTCATATTTATAAGGCATTTGAGTGTCTTTGATGTTATTTTTCCCTTTTTAAATGGAAAGTGTTCCTCATGGGGCAAGTGTCTTGTAAACAAAACAGGTGATGGACCGAATGTGACCCAGGGTGGTGTGGAGTGGAAAATAACGATGGATTTAGGGCCAGATCCTTGGACTGGGGTGAGTGTGTGACATTGATCCACATTCTGTCCATCACTTGTTGTGTTTGCAAGTGTCTTGTAAATACGCTCCCACTTGCGCTTGGCAAATTCAGATTTTGATTATGGGAGTTATATAGCCATGTTAATAATGTCCAAACAATGGTGCTAGGGCATTCAAGAAAACGCTTTCATGTGTCTCAAGGACATTTTCAGTTATTTCCTCTTGAATACAGGTATACAATTGATTTATATGCTGGGTTTAAAAACGATTTTTGAAATCAATTACATTTCTGGATATGTACTGTTAGAGCTTCATAGGTTGTTTGGGGTCATATTTAGAAGGCATTTTAGTGTCTTTGATGTTATGTTTACCTTTTTAAATGGAAAGCGTTTCTCATGGGGCAAGTGTCTTGTAAATACGCTCCCACTTGCGCTTGGCAAATTTAGATTTTGATTATGGGAGTTACATAGCCATGTTAATAGTGTCCCAAAAATGGTGCTAGGGCATTCCAGAAAACACTTTCATGTGTCTCAAGGACATTTTCAGTCATTTCTTCATGAATGCAGGTATACAATTGATTTATATGCTGTGTTTAAAAACGAATTTTGAAATCAATTAAATTTCTGAATATGTACTACTAGAGCTTCATAGGTTGTTTGGGGTCATACACCATTTTTGGTAAATTATTAACATGCCTATGTAACTCCCATAATCAAAATCTAAATTTGCCAACCGCAGGTGGGAGCGTATTTACAAGAAATTTGCACCATGAAGAACGTAAAATAGCATAATAGACACTCAAATGCCTTATAAATATGACCCAAAACAACCTATGAAGCACTAGCAGTACATATCCAGAAATGTAATGGTTTTCAAATAATGACTTACTTCATTGGTAGGCCTTCACATGTATTTTCTCCTTGGTTTTTTTCAGTGAAAATCTTATCTGCAACCATGTGTTGGCCTCACCTCAAATAAACAAAACAGGTGATAGACCGAATGTGGATCAATGACACACATTCACCCCAGTCCAGGATCTGGGCCTAAACAAACCTTTAGATAGGCCACATCTTATCGTCATCCTGAATTAATCATTTAAAATATTAGGGAGTGATTTATGATTGTTCTATGCCTGTTTTGTACCATTGAGTGTCATTTTTGTGATGCAGTGCTGGTGCAAAAGATTTGCTATGTTAAATAATAAGTAGGGCATTAAGTTTTAGATGACTGTTATTCATTTACTGTTTGGTAATAGTGGTTAATAACATTTTTTATTATATTTTTTCACAGATTCAACTGCAGATCTTTTTTTTAATTTGAAAAATGCCAACGAAAAATCGTATTAGAAAGGCTAGAAAATGTCAAAGACAGCAGGATGATGTTTTATTGCAGCAGTCCTCGTCCCCAAATACTTTTCAAAACACCAAGAAAGGTCCGGGTAAGAGCACGAAATCATTCTTAAGAAATATTTGTAGTAAAAAAAGTATTTCTCCAAAAAATGTTTCAGTCCACAAAAAGAAAAGCAATTTAAATGGAAAGGAGAGACCCATCAAAAATGTTACTGGTAGAGGAAGCGATAACTCTGTGCATGATAGTAGAAGGAAACAACAGTTTAGGGACATTCGAAATCGAATGTTCCGTAACAGGATAATAGTTAATTTATTGAAAAATATTTAAAAAAAAGGCCAACAGAAAGCGGCATTTTATAAGAAGAAGAAAAATGTAGAGAAAATTATTGATCATGCTTTTGAAATTAAGCGAAAGTTGTTTATTTTGGTAATCAATAGAATTAGGAAACTAAGCAAGGTAATTTCTGATTTCAAAACAAAAAGTAGATGGAAGAGAGTAGTAAATCGTACTAACTTTTGTGAAGTTTTTTCCGGAGAATGGATGCATAGTTCAAGTTGTGAGGCATTTTTTAATGAGGAGAGTTATTTTCAGGATAATGATTTGGTGTTTGCAGTTGACACCAGTGGTCGAGCTTATGAAGTGAAGGATGGTTGTCCAGTTGAAAAAGAACAACTTGTGACAACAGAGACAGAAGAGGCGCTAAGTGATGAGGTTTTAGGAAGACGTCCTAAGGGTCCTGTGTACATTTGGAAGTGTAGTTCTATTTGCAGTGTGCGACAGGTTTCCATCAATTTGCTTTGTGATTTTATACGGACATTTAATAAGAAAAGTTTGAAGCAGAAAATAAAGTTGTTGCAAGATTTAGATCCTTGCAGAGTGAGACAAATGACAGGTTTGCGTGGTCATTCACTGGCTTGTCTTTCCAGGAGAGTATGCCAGAGTGTTTTTCATCATTTCAGGATGCTAGCAGTGCATCATAATAAAGTGAGAAAATTAGTGAGAATTTTGTATTATGCTAAGAGTCCAGCAATTATGCTTAAACAATTATGTGCTGCTCTTTTGCATGGTTCTGAAATAGATGTGAAGAATATTTGTGAAGAAATTGAGTTTTGTTACTTTGGTAGTAGAGATGAGAATGTTCAAATTGACCCAGAAGTAGAGGGTTATGTTGAAGATAATATACAGGTTTCTAGTTCAGATAATTTTCAGAAGGAAATTGCCACGTTTCAGATGAAATCAAGTGAGAGGCCTAATTTCACTTGTGTATGTTGTCGACGCACTTATTATAAGAATCAGACTAAGTTAGTGGATTTATATGCAAAAACTGAAAGGGAAAATAATAGTGAATGGAAGGATTTTGCCACATACTTGATGGTAGAAAATTGTTTTGATTTGGGAGTGGACCAACGTGTGTGTACTTATTGTTGTAATAAATTAAATCAAAACCAGATGCCTGCTAGGGCAGTTCATAATAATCTGGAATTGGTTGAGATTCCTTCAGATTTGAAGGATTTAAATACTTATGAGTCTATTTTGATTCAAAGTATCCATCCCTTTCAGGCTATTGTAAGAATGGAGCCAAAGACAGGGAAGTTGCCTCCACCAGATTTACAGAGAGGATTAAAGGGAAGAGTTGTTTATTTGCCTCTAGATTTGAACAAAAACATTAACACAATTGGAGTTGAGAAAGTGGAAGAGGAACCTCTGGTTATCTTGGTTAATGGGGTTCCGACAAAGAATAAGAAAATATGGCAAGATTTAGTGGATGTTAGGAAAGTGAAAAATGCAACTTTGTATTTGAAGAAAAATAATAAGTACTATAAGAATGTATATGTTGCAGAAGAGGAAGTAAGTGATGAAGAGGATAGCGTTTTGTGTGCTGGCCAAATTGAGAAAGTAGAGGTGTCTAATAGTGAAGAAATATATGAACATTATAGTGTTCATCCTTTGCATTCCAAGGAAGTCATGGGGAATGCTATTGAGTTGTTTCAAATGAAACAAGCCAAAGGGAGTCCCATTAGTGTTTGGGAGGAAAGTTTGGAAGCTCGGTGTTTCCCACAGCTATTTCCCACAGGTCAAGGAGGAAGATATGATGAGCGACCTCATCAAATTCCTGCGTCTGAATACCGGACTTTACGATTGTATGCAGAAGATCCTAGGTTTCGTCAATGCATTCCCAATTTGTTTCATCTCCTGTTTGAAAGCGATCTGTCAGGACTGTCATATGCAGTGAACCACATTTTAAAAAGTGGTATACAGATGCGAAACATCTCGGCAAGTGATTTTATGCATAAAATCAATGTCCAAGACAGTATTTTGGATTCTCACTTAATTAATCTCATGGCGTGTCAGCGTGGTACTAATGAGTACTGGTACCGTCGTCATGGTGATTTAAAATGTATGCTGAGGAACTTAGGAACTCCGACATGGTTCCTCACTCTGAGCTGTGCCGAGTATGGCTGGGAAGACTTACTTGAATTTCTACGAGAGGCAAATGGAAATATTGAAAACATTGAATTCAAGACACCTGGAGAACTGTGTTCTTTGGATCCAGTGAATGTATGCAGGTACTTCAATCAAAGATTTGAAGCTATGATGTCTTTCATCACAAATCCTCTTGGAGAGGTGTTGGATTTCTTCTGGAGAAAGGAGTACCAAGCAAGAGGTGCCCCTCATATACATATGTTGTTGTGGATCAAGGATGCACCTAAATTTGGAACAGATCCGGATGACTTAGTGATGAATTTCATAGAACAGTATTCTACGTGTGCTGTTCCAAACGCAACGGAGAAGAAAAGCCTAAGAGAACAAGTTCTACGTTTCCAAAGCCATCGTTGTGGAAAGTACTGTCGTCGTAAATTCAGAAACAAGGACAAGTTCTACACCAAATGTCGTTTCAACTTTCCACGACCAGTGATTTCTAAAGGTAGAGTGAACAGTTTGATGTCTTCGCTGCGACATAATGTGATGAGGAAATCACCCAAGAATACATACAATTTGAAAAGGAACGAAGAGTCCAAGTACATCAATGACTACAACCCAGTGATTTTGTCCATGTGGAATGCTAACATGGATATACAGTTTGTGGCTGACAACTGTATGGCTGTGGCTCGGTATGTGACATCTTACATCACCAAAAAAGAAAAGACAGAACTGAAGGATATGTGGGAGGACATTTCCCATGAAAAGAGCCTCAGCAAGAAGTTGTACAGTTTCAGTCTGAAGATGTTGTCGCATCGAGAAATCGGAGCTTACGAATGTTCTGATCGATTGTCTTCAGCAAGTCTCTATGCCAAATCCAGGAGTATCGTTTGGGCGAGTCTTGGTCTTGCTGCAACGGGAAATCGAGTTCTAAAACCTGTCCGGGAAATTGAGTATTTGGCAGAAAAGGAACCAAACAGTACCGACATTTTGAAGACCAACATGTTGGATACATATTATCCAAATCGAAGCAGTCACCTTGAGAATGTTTGTCTATATGAGGTTCTCAAAAATTATATATTCAAGAGGAACATCAAAGAAGATATTGAGAAAGGAGTGTATGCTGTAATTGGAAGTGAGGGATGCCTGGTCAAGCAAAGAAAATGCCAATTAGTAAACCATCGAAAATTGAGTGGTGAATCTCCAGAAAAAAAGGAGTTTTTCTATTTAGCACTTTTGCAACTTTTCAAGCCTTGGCGTGCAGAAGAGGAACTGCTTGGAGATTTCCTCTGTTACGAAGACTCTTTCACTGCTGCTAAGGAGACCATAGAATGTCCTGCTTTTCCCAAATATCAAGAAATGCTAACTTTGGAAATTGAGCAGGAAGCAACGATTGCAGCCGAGATTGCCAGAGACAGTTCTCAGGACAGTCAGAGTTCTGTTTCATTGAGTCAAGATCCACTTGGAGGACCTATTATCGAAAATGAAGCTGCCACTGCTATGAATGAAGTGGAAAGAGCCATGGCACATGCTCAGGAGGATTCAGTTAACTTAGAAGACTTGGAAAAACAACTCAACGTTGAGCAGAGGAAAATATATGATAAAGTTACCAAGCAAATTGAGCACGGATTAAGTCATGAGAAGAAAGAGTGCTCATGTACATCGTTGAAGCCTGTCCGACTGTACGTGAGTGGAGAAGCGGGAACTGGAAAAAGTTTCCTCATTAAAGCAATTTCTTGTTATTTGCAGGAAAGGACTGAGTCATCGCTGTCTTGTGTTGTCACCGCTCCTACTGGACTGGCAGCACATAACATTAAAGGTATTACTTTGCATCGTCTACTGATGCTGCCAGTGGAGCATGACAACAAATTACAATACCACAAGTTATCTGGGGATGCTTGCTGTGAAGTTTCAAGAGTCTTGAGGAAAATGAAACTACTTATCATTGACGAAGTAAGCATGGTTTCCAATGTCATGCTTGCCTTTGTGCATTTGAGAATGCAAGAAGTACTTAAAACTGAATATGATGTGTTATTTGGTGGCAAACACATCATTGTTTTCGGAGATCTTCTGCAGCTGACACCAGTAAAAGGTCAACCTGTGTTCAAAATACTCACGCATGAAGATACCAGGAAGTGCCTAGGGAGCATTGGCAACGTCAATATATGGTTAAACTTCAATTATGCTGAACTGCATGAAAATATGCGTCAGGCAAAGGATGAAGATTACAAGAATATTCTACAAGATATTAGAATTGGAAACGTGACTGAGCATGGGAAAGAAGCTTTAAATGCACGATTACTGTCAAATTTATATCCCAAACAAGAGATTGTGCCTGAGAATATTTTTCAGAAAATTACTGAGAAGAAATCCGGGATATGTTTGATGCCAACTCTTGCAGAATGTGCCATCTTCAACAACAAAATGTTGAATTTAGAAAAGCAAGAGATTGTGAAACTTGAAGCTATCAACAAAATAGAGCATATGGGATCAACAATTATTTTGTCAGAGAATTTGAAATCAAAATTGGATTCATTAGAGAAGACTATATCTAAAACTGCGGGTTTTGAAAAGACTCTGAATGTGTGCTTAAATTGCCGAATCATTTTGAGAAGGAATTTACATGTAGAAAGAGGTCTGGTAAATGGATCAATGGGTAATGTTCTTGATTTTGAGAAATACAGAAATAGAGATGGAATAGAATTTTTAAAAATTAAATTTGATGGCATTGAGGAAGTACAGCTAATTGGTCGTTGTTCTGCTAGGTTTTTGCTTGTTAAAGACTTATATGTTCGCCGTAAACAGTTTCCTGTTTGCTTGGCATATGCGGTGACAATCCATAAATCGCAAGGTTTAATTTTAGACAGTGCATTGGTGAATATTGGCAGTTCTGTGTTCAAGGAGGGTATGGCATATGTGGCATTGTCACGAGTTAGAACTTTATCGGGATTGTACTTGATTGACTGTGATGTCACAAACATTTGTGCGGATCTAGATTGTGTTAAGGAATACAATAGGTTAAGAAGAGAGTATGCGCCACATTTGCCTCAATATCCTTTGTTTGAGAAACGTGTGGTAGGCCGGAAACGTAGAAATATCAGTAATAGTAGGGAGGTTGTAGCAAAAAGACCAAAAGTCAATGAACCAAAAATTGCTAGCAGAAATAAAGTGGATTCTGTTGAAGATGTTGTCGGTTTTCAATTTGAAAACAGTTCTGGTGTCAACTGCTATGCAAATGTAGTGGTTAATGTTCTCTTTTCACTAGAGAGTTTAAAAGAACAGATTCTGTTGAATTCAGAACAAATTTTATGCTGTTTGTTGAATTCTGTTTTCGAGAAATGTAGCACTGATCGAACAAAAGTAGAAAGTGTGTCTGAAGTTCGTTGTCTGTTAGATGAATGTTCAGGTCAAACAGACTTCTCTGAAAATAATCAGCAAGATTGTCAGGAGTTTTTAATGTATATGCTTGATGTATTGCAAGATGAGGGTGTAGATGTAGATCACCTGTTTGGGCTTTCTTATCAATGGCAGCATGACTGCGAGAACTGTATGGTATCAAGTACTACTAGTGTAGACTCAGAAAGATTTATATATTTAACTTTGCCAGACAGTAAATCAGTGTCCTTTAATAAGCTAGTAAATGCAGCGGATCACAACATGGAGTGTAGCCAATGTAAATGTGATATGATGTCAACATTATTTATACGTAGATATGGCCAGTATGTCATTTTAATGATCCAACGATGTAGGCCTGATGGATCAAAATTGTCAACTTTAATAAAAAAAATTGTGGCTTCTCAGCTGTCAATATCAGGGAGGACTTTTGTAACTGTAGCAATTATCTATCACGATGGTCCTTCAACAACATCAGGACATTATACAGCTTACTTAAAGTCTCGAAACGGCTGGTCATTCTGCAATGATTCTGTTGTAACTTTCAAAAAAAAATTGCCGTTTGACCTTAAAAATTCTTACCTGGTGTTTTTAAAACCAAAATTTTAAAGGAAGAATTTTGGGATTTCCTGTGAGGAATTGGAAATTGTTCATCAAGTAGAGGGAATGTAAGTCTGCAATGCTGTCTAGATTATTGGTCCAAAACTTTTAATTAAAATGTCAATTTTAAAATCCAACTATATAAACCTGATGCAAGTAAGTCTGCTTCATAGTAAGCAGTATCAGTGTCATAGGAAAAGGAGAACATGAGTGACAAAGAAGAGTAAGATATTAGTAGTCCAGGATTGTGAAAATAATGTCAAATGTTTTCTTTTTGAAAGATGCGAAAATAGAAAATGACGGGATTTGATTGGAAGAATTACAAGAGTTGCGAATCGCTGCAACATGATTTGGCCTAGTGGAAACATGTGATAAAATGTGAGAAGTCTTTTCTTGTATGTAACATATTTTTCGAAATGATGGAGGTTTTCTTTCAGAAAGTGGCGGGCTGAAAATATTTATAGCACAACAGAGTGGATGCTGTTCATAGGAGATCCTTCGACGTTATTGAAAGTAAGTTAATTTTAAGGAGTTTTGAATTCAGATTTCTTAGGTTGTATGGGTTTTTTAAACACAATCATTTTGATTGTGTTTTTTTTTCCCCGCTGTTACATGATGAATGCCTTCAAGTCACTGATTTAAGTGAAATTTGATACATTCTGAGAACAGCAAAAATAAACCATTTAACATGTATAATTAATGTTCTGCTTTTTGTACTTATGATATACATTTAGAAATGTGAGGTAGATATGGAGAAACTGAGTCTTCTGTAAGTGTCAATTTTAATGCTTACAGTGCTGTACTTCTGGGTACTGTTTTTTTTTAAAAAAAAGAAATAAGCCTCACCTCAAAGAAAGCTCTTGAAAGCACACATCTTATTTGCATCCTGAAACAATCATTTAAAATGTTAGACACAATTTTATGATGGCTTTACATCTATTTTGCGCTGCTATTGCATCACTATTGTGAGACATAAGCAATGCAAAAGAAGCATCATGTTTCAAAATAGGCCTCATTTCATCAGCATGAAGATACTGTTTGTTTAAAATAAATATCTTTAGGATTGTGTACGGGTCGTAGAGAAGTAGAGGCTTCTGTAAGTGTCAAAGTTGTTTAAAAACTGTTTCTTCTTGAACCTTTTCCCTTCTTTTTTCTAATTTTTAAATACATGTTTTAATATTTTTGGAAATGTTTGTTCTCTCTTTTACAGATTGAATGTATGAAAATTTTTCTTTAAAAGTTAACAAGAATTATAAGGTAAATGTTTTCTACTTTTTTAACCCGCATTCCACTGCTGATGATGTCACTGACTATGTTATGAATGATGTAATAAGTGGGCATGTTTTACTACAATGGTAGGTCTTCACATCTATTATCTCCTCTGTATTCTTCAACAAGCATAAATTTTATATGCAACCCAGAGTACGGTTCACCTTAAACAAAATTTTAGAGAGGACACACCTTATCGTCACCCTCAATCAATCATTTAATCTATCACATTTAACATCTATTAGTTCTACTGCTTCATTTCTTTAATCTTTACTTTCCTGTGTTTGCTACTTCTCTCATTCCTTTCTCTATTACTTAATTATTCTACTCCTTCCAGTATTTTTCTCACTCCCTCTCTTCTCATACTTCTTCATTATTATTCACTAATTCTGTCTCTATTAATGTTACTGTTTCTGAATGATCTCCAACAATTTTTAAAACAAGAACAGTAAGTATAAGGATAGGAAAAGACATTTATGTTACAAGAAAGACAGCTATAGGAAGTAAACAAAAGATACTGTTACTCGCAATCCACTGCTGATGATGTCACTGACCATGTCAAAAATTATGTAATATATGACATGATCAGAAGTGAATTGCGGGTAACAGTATCTTTTCTTTACTCCCTATAGCTGTCTTTTTTGTAACATAACTGTCTGTTTCCTTTCCTTATACTTACTGTTCTTTTTTTAAAAAAAATGTTTTGGTTCGCTCATAGTTCGCGTACCGGAGTGCGAACTGGGAGCGAACTAAAAGAAATAGAGCTTGGCAGAGTTCAAAGAATTCTACCAATTTTTTTTTATAATGGGGAGGTAGTTCTGAAAAGAACTTTTTTTTGTTTTTGTTGTTTTAAATTTTTTTTATTAGTTTTCTGAACATTTTTTATATTTTTTTGTTTTTTTCTGAACATTTTGTATTTTTTTTTATTTTTTGGGGGGAGGGGGGAAACAAAAATGATTCATCGAAGAGGGCTCAACAGGAGCAACAAAAAAAAGAAGAATTTATTTTTGGGGGCGTTTTGGACATACATGATTTTTGATTGCTCTTATTATAAGAGTTATGCTACTTTCGCGGTAGCATAATATTTGATTGCACCTCACTTGTTTCACTTCCCCCATGTCCATTTGAATATTCGGGATCAACTCCCTTGCTTCTGGTCCCGAAACTTCTGGCACGACCGATCTTCTGGCTATTGCTGGGGAATTCTGTTGTTCGTCCCGAAGCTGAGCAGCACTATAATTATTTGGGTGCCACCTGCTCATGTGCCTGTGCATAGTAAAATTCCCATAACTATATTTTTTGTCCGTCCCTCTTGAAAGACGATCATCACAGATACGGCAAAAGACATATCTGGCGTTCACTTTCTTTTGCCCTGGTGGAAATTTAAAAAATTGCCAGATGAAATTTTCCTTCCTGTTGTACCTCCTGGGCTCCTCTGGCAAATATTCAGGCTCTTCCTCCTCTTCCTGATCTTCCTCTTCTTGAAAGATTGGTTGAGTAGGTGGTCCTTTCTTTCCATGAGGAGGTGGAGGTGGTGGTGGGGGAACACTACCAGAAGCAACAACAGAAGCCATTTCTCTGGAATGTAAAAAGGTCTTTCTCTCACCAAGATGAAAGTCAGAGTGAGGAAAGAAGGAGGGGTTTTCATCATTTGGGAAAAGCCAAAGTTCTAAACCAATGAAAAGTGTTAATTTTAGATCACATGACCTAGTATTACATCATTAGGAAACCAAAAGTGAAATGAACCAATGAAAAGTGTTATTACAGAGTCACATGACCTGCTGTGTTTACGTTTCGCGCTTTGCGCCGCTTTCCGGTCCGCTTCCGGGTCCGCTAACTTGGCGCGTCCGATGACGTATTACGCGACAACGCAAAACGTCATTCTAACGTAACAGTTACGCTAAAAGAACGTTTACCGGTTCGCGGACTAGGAGCAGCTTTAAAATGAGCTAACGGAAAGCTGACCGGTTCGCGAACTGGGAGCGGAACAAAAAAATATTTTTAAAAAAAATGTATTAAAAACATGTAAAATATATTTTAAGATTTAAAAAAGAATACATTTTACAGCTACAGATATTAGCTTTCAAAAAACCATTGAAATTCAAAGAAAAAACCATAGGTTATAGAGAATATATAGTTAGGAATTCGCATTTACAAAACCTTAAAAATTCACTGAAAAAACCATAGGTTATAAACCATATATAGTTAGGGAATAGCATTTTCAAAACCTTATTTTACTCGCATAAAACCATTGAAATTCCATATATAGTTAGATGCGCTAACTATATATCGCGCACCCGCAATCCACTGCTGATGATGTCACATATTACATCATTCATGACATGGTCAGTGACATCACTGATGACATCACTGATAACAACTCAAATGACATCACTGATGACATCTCAAATGACATCAGTGATGACATCACTGATGACAACTCAAATGACATCACTGACAACATCACAGATGACATCATTTATGTGTTAATACGATGAACCTCTACAGACTCTGATATATCCTTAGATACACTTAGTGAAAACAGACACTCACAGATTGTCACTCATCCATGGAGTTACTCATACACCTAGACAGTCATGCAAAGAATCAATCACACCTCCAATTCCTCAACTATACAGTTATACACACCTTACTTATTGAAACATATTCTAACACATATTTACTCTCTTATACAATCACTGATACAAGTTTTCAATGATCCATGCAGCCACTCAAACATTCACTGGCTCTTAAACACAGTAATTTATATATATCAACTCTCGCATGTACTGTGTTTTACATATGTACTTACTTTGACATGTAGCATTGAGATATCCAATCACTCACCAATACACTCATGCACACAGTCAACCACCCATACAGCTGTTTCCACATGCAGTTTTGAACCCATACATCTAGTGAATCAGCTGTTCACACATCTATGCACAGAGTCACACACCTCCTAGCCACTCACACACATACTCAGTCTCCCATACAAATACTTGGGCAACCAATCAATAATCCATATAGTTACTCATATAGCTACTGATCAACACATGCAGCAGTTTACAGAACAACAGACATAATGATGCACAAATTAAGACAGTTTAGTCACTAACCCATGCACTCAGTGAGACACATTTAATCACTCTCTCATACAGTCAGTCATGCACCTACTAAATCCTTCATCCAGACACTTATACATCCACTCATTCTTCAATATGTAAGACATATTTTAACTTCACAGAAACATACAGTCACTGGATGTTGTCATCAGTGATGTCATCAGTGATGTCACTGACCATGTCATGAATGATGTAATATGTGACATCATCAGCAGTGGATTGCGGGTGCGCGATATATAGTTAGCGCAACTAACTATATATGGAATTTCAATGGTTTTATGCGAGTAAAATAAGGTTTTGTAAATGCAAATCCCTAACTATATATGGTCTATAACCTATGGTTTTTTCATTGAATTTCAATGGTTTTTTAAATGCAAATTTCTAACTATATATGGTCTATAACCTATGGTTTTTTCTGTGAATTTCATTGGTTTTTTAAAAGCTAACATCTGTAGCTGTAAAATGTATTCTTCTTTAAATCCCAAAATATATTTAGATGTTTATTGATAATTTTTTTTTTAATATTTTTTTTCTTCGCTTCTAGTTCGCGAACCGGGAAGCTTTCCGTTAGCTCATCTTGATGCCGCGATCTAGTCCGCGAACCGGTCAACGTTACGTTAGCCGAACTGTGACGCGTCGCGGAAGCGCGACGTATCACGTTATCGCGTAATGCGTCTAATGACGCGCCGCGTTAGTGCTCCCGGAAGTGCTCCGGACCGCGAACCGGAAGCGATCTGGGACGCGGCGCGCGCCGCGTAACCTAAGCGGAACAGGTCATGTGACTTGTTTATCAAACTTTTCATTGGTTCATTTCACTTTTGGTTTCCAAATGATGTATGACTAGGTCATGTGACCTAAAAATAACACTTTTCATTGGTTCAGAACTTTTGCTTTCCCCAAATCATGTAAACCCCTCCTTATTTCCTCACTCTGACTTTCATCTTGGTGAGAGAAAGACCATTTAGCTAGAATTGAACAATGGCTTCTGTACTTGCTGCAGCTGGTGGAACCCCACCACCACCTCCACCTCCTCATAAGAAGAGAGGACCACCTAGTCAATTTATCACTAACAGAGAGGAGGAAGAGGAGGAAGAAGAAGAAGAGGACAGAGAGGAACAACAATTTGTCCAAGAGTTGCCCCGGGTTTCAAAGTGAAAAACAAGTTTCATCTGGCAGTTTTTCTCCATCCCTCCTGGATCAAAGAAGGTGAATGCTAAATATGCCACCTGCCTCATCTGTGATTACAGATTGTCGAGAGGCACAGATAAGAAATACAGTATGGGCAACTATACGATGCATCGACACATGAGCAGGTGGCATCCCTTAAACTACAGCCGGGCTGAGTTAAGGGATCTTCAAGACAATCCCACGACAACTCCTGTGGCCAGATCTACCTCCACAATGTCTTTGACGGGAAGAGAGGCACAAGAAACTGTGCCAAACATTCAACCCAACTTCCAGCATATGAAGTTAACTTGTATATACTGTGGTGGTATGCTGTCGTATGGCAACATGAGCGTCAACCTGATGAACATGGCGTTCGAAAATCATAAATGCCCTAATGCACCCAAGAAATAATTATTTTTTTTGCTCCAGTTGAGCCGTTTTCAATGCCTGTTTTTTGTTGTCTCCCCTCCATAAAAAACACAAAAAAAACATAAAACAGTTCTAAAAATACAAAAAAATCAAAAAATGTTCAAAAAAAAAAAATAAATAAAACAACAAAAACAAAAAAAAACAGTTCTTTTCAGAACTACCTCCCCTTTCAAACAAAATTGCTAGAATGTTTATCACTCTGGCAAGCTCTATTTCTTTTGGTTCGCTTCAAGTTCGCTGACCGGTTCGCGAACTTTAAGCGAACTAAAAAAATATTTTTTTAAAAAAAAGAAGAGTTAGTATAAGGGAAGTAAACAGAGAATAATGTAAAAAGAAAGACAGCTATAGAGAAACCAACACAGAAAAAGTTATTGCGGACAATGATGACTCAGATTTCATGGATGAATCACGGGACCATGAATTAGTTCAATGTGTAGAATCAGTGGATCATTTACTTCATTATGATGACGGTCAAATGTTTGAACTTATGTTCACTGAACAAGAACACATATCAGACAGTGAAATGCTAGACGTTGTATTAAATTTCGAAAAACAATCCGAAAAATAAAATTGTATGTAATATTAAAAAATTGTTTGAGTCTTTAATCATTTTTATATGTAATTCATAAACTAGTTAAATGTTAGAAATGTTATTAAATTTTGAAACACAATCACAACAATAAAAAATTGCTTAAAAAATAAAAAAATTAAAAAATAATCAACAAAACCAACAAATAATTAACATACAGTATTAGAAAAGTCTTTCATTCTTTTATCCATAAAGTTCGCTGCCCAGAACGCTTTCCGGTTCGCGAACTTGGCGCTTACCACGCAAAAAAAAAATTTTTTTTTTTTTTTTTTTGGACCCTCCTAGGCCCTTTTAAAACCTCCACATAAAACCTAGGGGGTCAACGAGGATCTACTATGCCCCCTTATGGTAATTTCCCCCTTTGTTTTGGCCTCCTATTGTCTCTCGATCCTACCGAGAGACAAGATGGCGGCCGCTCCGGACTGTTTAGAATGTTGACAGACACCGGAGGGCCAATCAGCTTCGCATCGCAAAGTTCCGATACGCGAAAGGTACGCTAACCGGATCGCTGCCCGGAGCGCTGTTACAGATATATATCTTGATTTAAACGTTAATTTCTCAAAATCCACTGAAGCACATATATTGAGACCTAGCAAAGGCACATCGGGCTAACAGTCCCTACAATTTTGCCAAGTTTCGTGAAAATCCATTCAGCCGTTCGGGCTAAAAGTGAGTCCAACCGCCCTATGGAAAACTCAATGCAAAAAACGCGTTTTGGGACCCCCCTTTTTTCTCAGCCCCCCCTTGACGAAACCCCACCAAATTTTCAGGGGCTGCTCAGAAACAAAATGTGCCATTTTCCTGAAAATTTCAGCCAATTCCGTCCACAAACGCAAAAGTTATTAGGCATAGAATTTTCAGAAATCCCATAGGGAAAAAATCCTAACTATATATACCTACTGGCGACCGCCAGTAGGTAATATATATATATATATATATATATATATATATATATATATATATATATATATATATATATATATATATATATATATATATATTACCTACTGGCGTCTCGCCAGTAGGTATATATAGTTAGGATTTTTTGTCTATGGAACTTTTGAAAATTCTATGTCTAATAACTTTGGCGTTTGTGGACGGAATCGGCTGAAATTTTCAGGAAAATGGCACATTTTGTCTCTGAGCAGCTCCTGAAAATTTGGGGGGGTTTCGTCAAGTGGGGGCCGAGAAAAAAGGGGGGTCCCAAAACGCGTTTTCCCCATGTTAATTTCCATAGGGCGGTTGGCCTCACTTTTAGCCCGAACGGCTGAATGGATTTGCACGAAACTTGGCAAAATTGTAGGGACTGTTAGCCCGATGTGCCTTTGCTAGGTCTCAATATATGTGCTTCAGTGGATTTTGAGAAATTAACGTTTAAATCAAGATATATATCTGTAACAGCGCTCCGGGCAGCGATCCGGTCCGCTTACTTTTCGCGTTTCGGAACTTTGCAAGCAGAAAGCTGATTGGCTCTCCGGTGTCTGTCAACATTCTAAACAGTCCGGAGCGGCCGCCATCTTGTCTCTCGGTAGGATCGAGAGAGAAGAAGAGGTGAAAAACGAAGGGGGAATTTAATGAAAGGGGGCAAGGTATCCCCCTCTTTACCCCCTAGGAATGTTGTTGGGGTTATTAAAGGGTCCCGTGGGGAAAATAAAAAAAAAAATGATTTTTCACGGTAGAAGCGCTTCACGGGCCGCGAACTGGGCCGCAAACTGGTAGCGAAACGGGAATTCGCCATTTTGTGCTTCGTTAATTAAATTACTAGGTATAAGGGGGTGCGGGAGACGTATCCTAATCCCCTATGTTTCCTGAGGGTGGCTGAGGAGGCTGATATATGTTGATACATCTCTTCCAGCGGCTGTGCGTGAGCTTTTTTTTTTTTTGCTGCGTGACAGTCCGGAGCGGCCGCCATCTTGTCTCTCGGTAGGATCGAGAGAGAAGAAGAGGTGAAAAACGAAGGGGGAATTTAATGAAAGGGGGCAAGGTATCACCCTCTTGACCCCCTAGGAATGTTGGTGGGGTTATTAAAGGGTCCCGTGGGGAAAATAAAAAAAAAAATGATTTTTCACGGTAGAAGCGCTTCACGGGCCGCGAACTGGGCCGCAAACTGGTAGCGAAACGGGAATTCGCCATTTTGTGCTTCGTTAATTAAATTACTAGGTATAAGGGGGTGCGGGAGACGTATCCTAATCCCCTATGTTTCCTGAGGGTGGCTGAGGAGGCTGATATATGTTGATACATCTCTTCCAGCGGCTGCGCCATCTTGCCTTTTTTCCAATGCCACAATTTTGTCGTGCACGGCAGCCATTTTAGATGCCAGGCTGGTCCCAGGCTATCACCTACCCCTGCGGATGTAGTTTATGGCCCCAGCTGTAGAGAATTCAGACATGCCAACCCTCCCGATTCAGGCGTGTGACTACTGATTTCAGTGCTAGTCTCCCGCCTCCCGATTTCTGCAAGCAAAAACCCGGGGGCATATTACGAACAACTAGCGATAATTTTTGTCTCTAACTTGTTTAGAGACAAAAATTATCGCCGCACATCGGCGATTTTTATCGCAGATAAACCTTGCTATTATCGCAGAAAAGTCAGCGATATTCATGTATTATCGAGCAAATGCTCTTAGCCATGTTATCCACCTCCCATTGGATAACATGGCTAAGAACTGCTCAGGGCAGGTGTTAGCTTTTGGAGATATTCGCGCTTAGCACGAATATCTCCTAAAGTTGGTAATAGGAGATAGCGATGTTAGCGACTATTTTCAGTCGCTAACATCTTGGCACACCCACTTTGCATGTCATTAGTGATAAGTATCACTGACATGCAAAGCGGGGCCCAAGATGGTCGCTATCTCCTTTTAGCTGTCACTAACTGGTGTTAGCGACAGCTTGGTAATAGGGAGATAATTTTATCTCCGCTTTCATGGCTTTTAAAGCCAAAAAAGCGGAGATAAACCCCCTTGATAATATGCCCCACGATTCCTTGGGGGTTTCAGCTGACAGGGCTTGGTATTATGTTACATGGTAATTTTTCCAGGAAACGTCAGAGGGTCGATGCAGGGGTTCTAGAAGAGGTGATAAACCATTTAAGCCTCATGAACAAGCGCATGGTCTTTTAAAGATTTGTGAAGTACTCGGGGCGGCGGTGTGTGTGTGCCCTCTTTCAGGAGCGGGCGGGGGGGCACTGCCAGCAACTTGCCAGGTCAGGTAGTGTTCAACACGTGCATCACCCTTTCTCTGCCTACTATTGCGCTCTCTGCTTCGGAAAGGTAAGAAAAAGAACGTGCATTTGAGTTTGAAATGTCCGATCCTGCAGCAGCACACTTCCAAAGCCCACACATGACAATAACCCGAGGCCCTATTCACCCGTTTTTAAAAAAATAGATAACACTCCAACAAAGTAAGATTATAAAACTTTATTAACTTTTAACTATAATGAACGGAACAAAAACTAAACACATTTAAACATTTTTCAACTCAAAAAGCAACAATGGTTAGAAGCTGTCTTTTGTGCGAATAGTCCCAAGGCAGCACAACGTGCAGAGTTCTGGACGGCACCCAGGTGATGTCGCCTGGGTGCCGCACTGCTTTTTGGGATCCTACAATGCAGCACAGAAAAACAGTGTGGGGCGTCCCGGGTGGTGCGGGGGGAGGCCTCGTCAGTAGCGGTCTGTTGTGCGAATAGTCCCAAGGCAGCAGAATGCGTTGAGATGTTGATGGGACTGTGTCCAGTGTCCCATGGCTGACACAACATGTACGACAGGCACCCAGGTGATGTCCAGTAAACTGCCGCACTGGTTTTGGTATCCTACAATGCTGCTCCGAAAATTGGCGTGCGGCGCCCCGGGGGGGGGGGGGGGCGTGGGGGAGGCGGCGTGAACGGGCCTCCCCAGGTGGCGGCCATCTAGCTGAGTTGCGCCCGCTCTTGTGGCTACAGCGTCTCGCTCACCATGTTGTTGAGTTGCTCCCACTCTTGCAGTGCAGCGATAGACTGCTGCCACATGGCTCTTAAAATGGCGGACGGCTCCTCGGTTTTGGGCCTGGTCCACTGAAATGGCCCTGGGACACCTTGGAACTCAGACGCTTGCCTGCTAGGGCTTGGGCTCCATTCTCGAAAAGCGTCCCCTCAGCCGTGAAGATTCTACAAAAGTCTTGGGGGCCCCCGACTCCCGCAGGCTTCCGGTGGGGAGCGGCTGCCATGATTGCTCGCGGAATGACCACGACGGAGCCACGAGATGGTGGTGCTCTCATGCTGACGCCAGCTTCAGTCTGAATGATCCAGAAACAAGGTGGGGCTTTCATCGTTTGGGAAAAAAAAATGTTCTAAACCAATGAAAAGTGTTATTTTTAGGTCATATGACCAAGCCTTCCATCTTTAGGAAACCAAAAGTAAAATGAACCAATGAAAAGTTTTATAAACAAGTCACATGACCTGTTATGCGGCATAGGGCTACAAAAAGCGTAGAAAATCCGTTGGCACGTGAGGCGGCGTCAGTAGCGGACCGATGTGCGAATAGGCCGAAGGCAGCACAACGCGCCGAGATTCGGATGGCACCGAGGTGGTGTCCAGCAAATTGCCGCACTGGTGTGGCCATCCTACAATGCTGCGCCGAAAGACGGCGTGTCCAGCTGAGTTGCGGTCACTGTTGCGGTACAGTGACTCGAACGCGCCGAGATCCGGATGGCACCGAGGTGGTGTCCAGCAAATTGCCGCACTGGTGTGGCCATCCTACAATGCTGCGCCGAAAGACGGCGTGTCCAGCTGAGTTGCGGTCACTGTTGCGGTACAGTGACTCGAACGCGCCGAGATCCGGATGGCACCGAGGTGGTGTCCAGCAAATTTCCGCACTGGTGTGGCCATCCTACAATGCTGCGCCGAAAGACGGCGTGTCCAGCTGAGTTGCGGTCAATGTTGCGGTACAGTGACTCGAACGCGCCGAGATCCGGATGGCACCGAGGTGGTGTCCAGCAAATTGCCGCACTGGTGTGGCCATCCTACAATGCTGCGCCGAAAGATGGCGTGTCCAGCTGAGTTGCGGTCACTCTTGCGGTACAGTGAGTCGAACGCGCCGAGATCTGGATGGCCCCGATGTTGTGTCCAGCAAGTTGCCGCACTGGTGTGGCCATCCTACAATGCTGCGCCGAAAGTCGGCGTGGGGTGCCCCGTTGGCTTATGAGGTGATGTCAGTAGTGGACCGATGTGTGAATAGGTCAGAACCAGCACAAGGCGCCAAGATCCGAATGGCAAGTCCTGGATGTTGAGTGCCTCAGTTGAGAGTTCTGAGCAGTGCTTGTAAGACTGTCTGAAGCTTATTTGCACCTGCTGCAGCTTCACTATTGCCCTGGTGTGGCCAAAGGTGGCACATGACATAGGCGGCCGGCTCCCGAGGTCCGGCGGAACTTTTTGCCTTTTCCTTTCTGCTTCTTTTCCTACAATCCGTTTCATCTGAAGACACGACCAGGTCCCTGAATGTGTGCAGGGGGACGCTATTGATTGAATGAAAATGGCGGCTTGACACAAAGCTGATTCAAGCGTTACTGTTGATGCTATACAGACAAAAATTGGTTTTCAGTTTGTACATTCTTCAGGTTTTTTTTTTCCATCCAAGTCTGATTGAGAGTTTGTAGAAAAATGGCTTCAGATTTTCCACATACTACTCTTCAACATTCTTCCTAAATGTAACAATGTGAAACTCACTAGGAGAACTACTGTTTCTGTTTCCTTTCAAAATGCTGCCAACAATATTTTCTGAATGGAAGACACCATCTTGTAGCATAAAGGGCCGAAAGGGGTTCTGGTCTGGCCGATGGTTGGTGGAGACATTTTGACTATATCTTGGACCTGCCCGGCCTCGCCCAAAATGGCGCCGGTATAAATGGGACTCGTAATTCCTTGCCCGCAAATGTATATCTAGAAAATGTTATTGTAAGTGGCCCTGTCGTATTTTAATTACAAAATGTACGTCCACCGATTCCGCAACTGTTAGACACCTTTGTTCTTGCAACCTAATGGCCCGCTCGTTACGTTCTTCTACAGTGTAAATGTCTCCTCATCATATACGATTTCAGTTTGCTCCGTGGCCGGCCCACGTGGTTATAGGCCCGTATTTGTATACTGACATTTTCACAATAAAGGTTTTTAAAACAAAACACGGTAGTAGTATTTACATTGGTAAAGTTTTTACTTTTAGTCACTGTTTTCGAATCAGTAAAGGCAAGTGAAATAAAGCAGTCCAATTACATGACGGATAAAAGGTATAATATGTAGGAACGCAGTAAAGATAAATGCTTAAGGGCAGTTGTGTTTTTCATGTCTGCAATATAAAGTGATCGATAAGAATCTGATAATCAGGCGTATCGGCGACTAAGACAGCAGGCCGAATCTCTTTTACTCAACGGCTCCGTCATGGAAGGAAGAAACGCCCTTTTTCTCGAAAAAGGAATATATTTTACTTACAAGACAGTTGTAAATTTTCCGGAAAAGTACATTAGCCTGGAATATTATAACATATGTTTGAAAAAAAAATATTGTTCGAAAACAATAAAAAGCGTAATTTTTAGGTCATATGACCAAGCTTTTCATCATTAAATTAACAAAAGTAAAATGAACCAATGAAAAGTTTTATTAACAAGTCACATGACCTGTTATGCTTACGTTACGCGCTGCGCGCCGCGCCTCGGATCACTTCCGGGTGCGGTAACGCGGCGTGTCATATAACGCATTACGCGACAACGTAGGTCAAGAATATAGTCAAAATGTCTCCACCAACCAGCGTTCGGAACACAACTCCTTTCAGCAGTCCAAAAAGTTCTGTTAAATGACAACAGAGGGGACAGGCAACAAGAACCATCAGTCAAAGAGGGGAGGGCAAGTTCTTCTCTTCTGGGTCATGTTGGGGCGCTACCGGAACTGATCGAATTGGTAGTCTACAGTGTTTCTGGATGTTTCAGACTAAAGCTGGCGTCAGCATGAGACCACTACCATCTCGTAGCTCCGTCGTGGCCATTCCACGAGCAATCATGGCAGCCGCTCCCCACCAGAAGCCTGCGGGAGTCGGAGGCCCCCAAGACTTTTGTAGAATCTTCACGGCTGAGGGGACGCTTTTCGAGAATGGGACCCAAGCCCTATCAGGGAAGCGTCCGAGTTCAAAGGTGTCCCAGGGCCATTTTAGTGGACCAGGCCCAAAACCGAAGAGCCGGCCGCCATTTTGAGAGTCCTGTGGCAGCCGCCTATCGCTGCACCGCAAGAGTGGGCGCAATTCAGCTGGATGGTGGGCAAGACGCTGTAGCCGCAAGAGTGGGCGCAACTCAGCTGGATGGGACAAGGTTCAGAATTGAAGAGTCATCAAAAGGCAAAAAGTTCCGCCGGACCCCGGGAGCCGGCCGCCTATGTCGGGGGCGATCTCAGGCTACACCAGTGCTATAAGACTTGGGGAGGGTGTCGGAGCCAAGCGTCTTCTCCGAGTCCATGGCCATCACACCGCCCCTCAGGGGCCTCCGTCAAGCTGTTTAGGAAGGTAACATATCACATTGTTTTCTAATGCAGTCAGGTCCACAAACGACACTCACTTACTTTGAGAATAGTGAAGCTGCAGTAGGTGGAAATAAGCTTCAGACAGTGTTACAAGCGCTGCTCAGAACTCTTAACTATGGCACCCAACATCCAGAACTTATGCCATTTGAGAATGGCAGTGACATCGAAGCAACTCAGGGACCAAAACCATTAACGTACTTTCACGTATGAAAATCTTACTTGGGGAGGGGGCAGGAGCGAAGCGCCCCCTCCCAGTCAGCGCCACCACACCGTATGTTGAAAATTTGAAGCCATCGTTCTACAAAGTCAACCAAACTTGGATTGAAAAATCTAGAAAAATGTACAAACTGAAAACCAGTTTTGGTCTGCATAGCATCAGTAGCAACGCTTGAGTCAGCTTTGTGTCAAGCCGCCATTTTGATTCAACAAAGCACAGGCATTGAAAAAGGCTCAAACTCAGAACTCTGAACTATGGCACCCAACATCCAGGAGCTTGCCATCCGGATCTTGGAGCCTTGTGCTGCTTTCGACCTATTCACACATCGGTCCACTACTGACATCATCTTATAAACCAACGTTATGTAAATAGTTTTTTAATAAAATGTTTTACCCTGTTTCTTTGCTGGTGTGTTGTCTATATTTTTAATATTTGCATAGGGTTTGTCGTTATTTTGTGCGGGATGGGTGATGGAGCCGAGCTGTCTTGCAGCCCTCATGGTGTGGAGCTCAGTTCATCTCACTATTTTCGTATTTCTCATGAAGGGTTGTTCCTAATATTTCCATTTTAGCGAGGTCAAAAAGAGATCCAATTAGTGGCCTACTGATTTTGCTCGATTATTTTTATTTTTTTACACAATTTTTCACTATCTGCAAAGACTAAACAGAGTATTGCGACTTTGTGCTTGTTTGTAAATAGAGAATGATCCAAAGAGAACCAATTCTAAAACAGTAAATGCTTGGACAACAATCAATCAAATGGAGAGACAAGCAGGCACGACGGATTACAACGGGGGTAAAGGCCTGCGTTAACTACCCTTCAGTATCTGCAAAGAGAGAGTACTACTAAGACAAAAGAGGGGAGGGGGTGGGGGGTGCAGCGTTCAAAGCACATCAGCGTGCATAAATACGAAAATGTTTTTATCTATCACGTACTTGACATTTTAAAGCTTTTCATATTTGCTATTAAAAAACCAATGAAATTCACAGAAAAAACCATAGGTTATAGTGGATATATAGTTAGGAATTTGCATTTACAAAACCTTGAAAATTCAATGAAAAAACCATTGGTTTTAGGCCATATATAGTTAGGGATTTGCATTTACAAAACCTTATTTTACTCGCATAAAACCATTGAAATTCCATATATAGTTATAAGCGCTAACTATATATCGCGCACCCGCAATCCACTGCTGATGATGTCACATATTACATCATTCATGACATGGTTAGTGACATCACTGATGACATCACTGATGACATCTCAAATGACATCACTGATGACATCACTGAAAACATCTCATTTGACATGACTGATAACATCACTGATGATATCGTTCATGTGATAATACGATGAACCTCTTCAGACTCTAATATAACCTTAGATACAATCAGTGTAAACAGACACTCACAGACTGTCACTCATCCATGGAGTTACTCACACACCTAGTCAGTCATGCAAAGAATCAATCACACCTCCATTTCCTCAAATATACAGTTATACAAACTTTACTTATTCAAACATATACTAACACATATTTACTCTCTTATACAATCCCTGATACAAGTTCACAATGATCCATACAGCCACTCACACATTCACTGGCTCTTATGCACAGTTATTTATATATGTCAACTCTCACATGTACTGTGTTTTACATATGTACTTACTTTGACATGTAGCACTGAGATATCCATTCACTCACCAATACACTCATGCACACAGTCAACCGCCCATACAGCTGTTTCCACATGCACTTTTGAAACCATACATATAGTGAATCAACTTCTTACAGATCTATGCACAGAGTCACACACCTCCCAGCCACCCACACACACACTCAGTATCCCATACAAATACTTGGGCAACCAATCAATAACCCATATAGTTACTCATATAGCTACTTATCAACACATGCAACAGTTTACAGAACAACAGACATAATGATGCACAAATTAAGACAGTTTAGTCACTAACCCATGCACTCAGTGAGACACATTTAATCACTCACTCATACAGTCAGTCATGCACCTACTAAATCCTTCATCCAGACACTTATATATCCACTCATTCTTCAATATGTAAGAGATATTTTAACTTTACAGAAACATACAGTCACTGGATGATGTCATCAGTGATGTCATTTGAGATGTCATCAGTGATGTCATCAGTGATGTCACTAACCATGTCATGAATGATGTAATATGTGACATCATCAGCAGTGGATTGCGGGTGCGCGATATATAGTTAGCGCTTATAACTATATATGGAATTTCAATGGTTTTATGCGAGTAAAATAGGGTTTTGTAAATGCAAATCCCTAACTATATATGGCCTAAAACCAATGGTTTTTTCATTGAATTTTCAAGGTTTTGTAAATGCAAATTCCTAACTATATATCCACTATAACCTATGGTTTTTTCTGTGAATATATATATATATATATATATATATATATATATATATATATATATATATATATATATATGTATATGTATATATATATAACATTTCTATGGCAAAATGAAACCCCTCATTTTGTTCCTTTGCAAATTAAATGTTTTAAGTGTTAACACTTTATTCCAATCATGTTGACTTCAGGTGTGCCATACTTTTGTCATAAGTAAGACTGTTAGCGCTCTAGTTGTTCTTTAGAACACTCTGGGACATTCTGTCACTGGGCTATAGTTGGGCTACATCTGGCTGATATTTGGGCCACATTTTGTTTTTTTTTTACTCTGGTGGCCATCTTTTGGCTACATTGGGCTACATTTGGGCTCTAACATATATATAGCCCAATGTAGCCCAATATATATTTTCAAAGTTAATTTTCGTAAAAACCACTGGAGCATATATCTTGAGACATAGCAAAGGCACATCGGGCTACCAGTCCCTACAATTTTGCCAAGTTTTGTGGAAATCCATTCAGCCGTTCGAGCTAAAAGTGAGTCCAACCGCCCTATGGAAAACTCAATGTTAAAAACATGTTTTGGGACCCCCCCTTTTTTCTTGGCCCCAGCTTGACGAAACCCCCCAAACTTTTAGGGGACGCTCAGAAACAAAATGTGCCATTTTCCTGAAAATTTCAGCCAATTCCGTCCATCAACGCCAAAGTTATTCAACATAGAATTTTCAGAAATCCCTATTCAAACAAATCCTAACTATATATACCTACTGGCGACCGCCAGTAGGTAATATATAAAATTTCTATGGCAAAATGAAACCTCTCATTTTGTTCCTTTGCAAATTAAATGTTTTAAGTGTTAACACTTTATTCCAATCAAGATGACTTCAGGTGTGCCATACTTTTGTCATAAGTAAGACTGTTAGCGCTCTAGTTGTTCTTTAGAACACTCTGGGACATTCTGTCACTGGGCTATAGTTGGGCTACATCTGGCTGATATTTGGGCCACATTTTGTTTTTTTGACTCTGGTGGCCATCTTTTGGCTACATTGGGCTACATTGGGCTACATTTGGGCTCTAACATATATATAGCCCAATGTAGCCCAATATATATTTTCAAAGTTAATTTTCGTAAAAACCACTGGAGCATATATCTTGAGACATAGCAAAGGCACATCGGGCTACCAGTCCCTACAATTTTGCCAAGTTTTGTGGAAATCCATTCAGCCGTTCGAGCTAAAAGTGAGTCCAACCGCCCTATGGAAAACTCAATGTTAAAAACATGTTTTGGGACCCCCCCTTTTTTCTTGGCCCCAGCTTGACGAAACCCCCCCAAACTTTTAGGGGACGCTCAGAAACAAAATGTGCCATTTTCCTGAAAATTTCAGGCAATTCCGTCCATCAACGCCAAAGTTATTCAACATAGAATTTTCAGAAATCCCTATTCAAAAAAATCCTAACTATATATACCTACTGGCGACCGCCAGTAGGTAATATATAAAATTTCTATGGCAAAATGAAACCTCTCATTTTGTTCCTTTGCAAATTAAATGTTTTAAGTGTTAACACTTTATTCCAATCAAGATGACTTCAGGTGTGCCATACTTTTGTCATAAGTAAGACTGTTAGCGCTCTAGTTGTTCTTTAGAACACTCTGGGACATTCTGTCACTGGGCTATAGTTGGGCTACATCTGGCTGATATTTGGGCTACATTTGTTTTTTTTGTCTCTGGTGGCCATATTTGGGCTACATTGGGCTACATTTGGGCTCTAACATATATATAGCCCAATGTATATTTTTCAAAGTTAATTTTCGTAAAAACCACTGGAGCATATATCTTGAGACATAGCAAAGGCACATCGGGCTACCAGTCCCTACTATTTTGCCAAGTTTTGTGGAAATCCATTCAGCTGTTCGAGCTAAAAGTGAGTCCAACCGCCCTATGGAAAACTCAATGTTAAAACACGTTTTGGGACCCCCCTTTTTTCTCGGCCCCCATTCGACGAAACCCCCCCAAACTTTCAGGGGACGCTCAGAAACAAAATGTGCAATTTTCCTGAAAATTTTAGCCAATTCCGTCCATCAACGCCAAAGTTATTCAACATAGAATTTTCAGAAATCCCTATTCAAAAAAATCCTAACTATATATACCTACTGGCGACCGCCAGTAGGTAATATATAACATTTCTATGGCAAAATGAAACCTCTCATTTTGTTCCTTTGCAAATTAAATGTTTTAAGTGTTAACACTTTATTCCAATCAAGATGACTTCAGGTGTGCCATACTTTTGTCATAAGTAAGACTGTTAGCGCTCTAGTTGTTCTTTAGAACATTCTAGGACATTCTGTCACTGGGCTATAGTTGGGCTACATCTGGCTGATATTTGGGCAACATTTGTTTTTTTTTTACTCTGGTGGCCATCTTTGGGCTACATTGGGCTACATTGGGCTATATGTGGGCTCTAACATATATATAGCCCAATGTAGCCCAATATATATTTTTCAAAGTTAATTTTTGTAAAAACCACTGGAGCATATATCTTGAGACATAGCAAAGGCACATCGGGCTACCAGTCCCTACAATTTTGCCAAGTTTTGTGGAAATCCATTCAGCCGTTCGAGCTAAAAGTGAGTCCAACCGCCCTATGGAAAACTCAATGTTAAAAACACGTTTTGGGACCCCCCTTTTTTCTCGGCCCCCGCTTGACGAAACCCCCCCCCCCCAAACTTTCAGGGGACGCTCAGAAACAAAATGTGCCATTTTCCTGAAAATTTCAGCAAATTCCGTCCATCAACGCCAAAGTTATTCAACATAGAATTTTCAGAAATCCCTATTCAAAAAAATCCTAACTATATATAACTACTGGCGACCGCCAGTAGGTAATATATAGAGACACATATATATATTATATAATAAACAGTTATACATAATATATTGCCATATCTATCTAGATAGATAGATAGATAGATAGATAGATAGATAGATAGATAGATAGATAGATAGATAGATAGATAGATAGATAGATAGATAGATAGATAGATAGATAGAATACATTTGTACAGTGTATGTCCCCAAACATTTACCAAAATTCAAATACAAACGTTCTGTTTTTCTTTCAGGCACTGATCAAAGTCAACGTTTGCACTTTAACGTTGGAAAAATGAAAGCTGACAACCACAGTTCCTTGAAGGATTTCCTTATCGTAGGATTCTCAGATCTTCCACAATTAAGGATTCCCCTTTTTATAGCATTTTTGGTGATTTACATCTTTACTCTGATGGGAAACCTACTGATCATTGCAACTATTTACTGCAACTCACAACTACACACACCCATGTATTTTTTCCTCACAAACTTGTCCTTCAATGACATTTGTTATACCACAGTTGTTTTCCCACAAATGCTGGTCCACGTCTTCTTGAAGGACACACATGTCTCTTTTAGTGCATGCTTACTGCAGGTGTATTTATTCTTGGTGATGGTGGCAGTTGAATATCTCCTTCTCTTGGTAATGTCTCTGGACCGGTATATTGCCATCTGCAATCCTTTACGTTATATGACTGTCATGAATAGGAATTCATGCTTTCAACTGGCTCTGGGAACCTGGGTAGCAAGTTTCATGATCCCAGTTCCACACACTGTATTACTCTCTGAGATTAATTTCTGTGAGTCACAAACACTCAACCATTTTTTCTGTGATGTGACAGCTCTTCTGAAGATTTCCTGCAGCAACACACACACAATTGAGACACTGACATATATTGTGGGTTCTGCAGTGACGTTCATGTCCTTCCTTTTAATCATCATTTCTTATGTTAAGATTGCCTCATCCATCCTTAAAATAAAATCAAAAGGCGGGAGACAGAAGGCATTCTCGACATGTGTGTCACATATTACTGTTGTTGTTCTATTCTTCGGTTCTCTCTTTGCTACCTATGTGCGCCCCACATCAACATATTCAATGAGAGAAGTCAAGATTTCATCTTTGTCATATATTGCTCTTGCTCCCCTATGTAACCCTATTATATACAGTCTGAAAAACACAGTTTAAAAATGTTTTGAGAAGGACAAAGGATATACGATAGAATTTGGAGGAATAGCACGCTACCTATTTTAGGATGGCAAACCTGTATTGTGTGCACAGGTTTCTGATTTTGTGGTATAGATTTCTGTATAAAACAATAGTTTGTTATATTAAGTACAACACTAAATTACAATAATCATCATAGGCTATTTACATGTTACCATGTTAGGTTAAAAATTTACCTAAATCACTAATATAAATATGAATAAATTGGAGAGATTTTTTTTAAATGATCCATAAATTCTGTCTGTTAAAAATTCCATTTTCTACAAACATAGATTATTGTTTTTATTTCTCGATGCTTATAATGTTTTTACAAACTATAATCATTTTAGTTCAATGTCACAAATGCAGAACTTACAATTTTGGGTAAGAGATTTGAAGCCACTTATACATGTTACAGTGCTCACCATAAACAACAGTAATTGATGTGACTGCCCTCATGAAAACTAATGATTTTTGTGTCATACCTTATTGTAGATAGTTTCTACTAATGGATTTCATTACCTTGAGAATGCTAAGGGTCAATTCTTCCAATTCAGCCTGGTCAATGTACCAGTCTGAGAGGAAATGGGGTTAGCAACAATTTAAAACATGTTGAAATCCAAACTGATATAATTCATTCTCAGAAAGAATCCATTAAATACAAAATATTCAAAGGAAGACCGAACCATCTAACAATATTGGTTCTCAACAGCAAGGAACACATCAAGATCTCAGTCACTGCTATACAAAAAATTAGAAAGACAATCTGGTGACTGGACAAATGGCTTTGATCCTTTTCCCGATACAATGAAAAGATTACAGCATCAACTAAAGCCTACAGTAAACTAAGTATAGGGATAATCCTATTAAAGCAAGAACGATGTCAGCCTGATAATCTCTGTACAAGTTCTATAAGTAAAGAGTCATATATAGCATTAAGCCACACAATTAGAAATGTCAAGAGAGGTCGGAACCGCTCCAAGCCTCGATGAAATGTGACTTGCCCAAAGGTAGCTTCAGTAATTAAAAGGCTCAAAGATTATTCAAAAAACATGACCTCGCACTTTTTATAACAATCTTCTTTTTCTCAAGATTGATTTTGCGCACTGCATCCCACTCAAATATTTCATTTTTCACTTTTAAAGCATCCTTGGGTTCCTCCTTTATCTAACTGCACCAACTAGTACACTCCCTTTGTTCTTCATTAAAATTATTTGACATTGCCAGTTCTTCTGCACTTCTCCAACTCTTAAATACAACGTGCCTTTTAACAATTACGAAAGGTTTTTAATCTGCACCTTCAAAGGATGTGAAAAAATCATAGGGTCCACAATCAGGCTAACTTAACAGTTCTTACATGCATGTTAATTCTTCAATCTAAATATAATTCAATAAATGATGGCGTGCTCTCGTATGTGAGGCACTTAAACTAATACATGTACCTTTAACTAAAACATTAACTAATCACATTTTAGAAAGAAGCATTGAAAACACATGCAATACATTCCCTCTAATCCCTGGCAAATGCACTGAAAGTAATACAATCTAAATCTATAGAAGAATAATATAAGCATTTCTGGTGTCCCTAAAAAGGAAGCACACTAATATGCACACACACGGGAAACATCTATTACAATGCAGGCATTACATCGTAATGCCTTTACAACGCAGTCAGTACCAAGACTGCAAAATTACCATGAGTTCCATTACAATGCAAGCCATTAAAACGGCTTTCCTTTGAGACTGGTGTTGGATTTTAAGTCCAACACCGTCCCTACTGATACACCTACTGGAGTTCAAATAATTATTTAAACTATTCCGAAGTCCAGTGCTTCCCTAAAACAAGTAGTTGTAATGACTTGCTTTGTAATGGTACTTGTGGTAATGACACGGTCGTGGTACTGAATGCGTTGTTAAACCATACATGGTTTTGGCATGTGTGGTAACAGATGCTATTCTGCACAGATATATATTGAAAACACACTATAATTTCACCTTTACACCTTTTGAGCACCACATTTCGGTAGTAAGATTGTATCATACGAGTACATAAAGCCAAAGGTAAATACATATGTGGCATAGTCAAACTTTAAAGGATGAAGACAAAAGTATGCTGCTCCATTCCCATCATTCATTGTGGCTTTGCATGAACGTAATTACAACTCAAATCCGTGATCATTTATATGTAAGTCTACCGCTGTTCTTATTTTTCTACTTCAGTATTACATTTTTCCATGTAATACACTGTGCTGTCATTTGGACCACTGCTGTGGAAAACATGTTTAGAGTTTGAGGAAACACTCCCCTCAAGGAAATTATCCTAGAGCTGGGCATTGTGCTCAGGTGGACTGGTTTCCAATTTCCTGTATTATTTGAATAACGTTTTAAGGCCGAGAAGGAAGGACCTCAATGGTACCTGGGGGTTCGGGTATAATCCCTCCCTAGCAAACCTGCAGTTCTACCTCACTAAGAGCAGCAGCACTGCTGGTTGACTGCCAGGGCAGCCAATGATAGCTCTGCAGCAAGCAATGGAAGGCAGAAGCCCATCTACCTTAACTGTGGCAGTTCTCTTGATGCATAGTTTCCATGCCCTGGAATACCATGCAAAATAGGAAAAATGAACAAGGTTCCCATGCACAGGGAGAGAACTCTTTACAACCTGGACTATTATTTTCACTTTCTCTGCAGCATATCCAACTTTTCACCAAAAAAGAACAAACATGCTGGCAGGCTTAAAATCATGGTACACTGCTTAAGGTTCATATTTTCAAAATGTTCTTCTACTGCACTGTCACATTTTCTATCAGCCTAGAGATACCACTGAGGCTGTAATGGATCCCTCAACATGGCAGGCCTTCCTCTACCAGGGTGTGGTGGTAATGGCCTCCTATAAACAAAAGGGTGGGCAGGTGATGCAGCTCAACCTAATTGACCTCTATAGATGTTTGCATGTATTTCTTCTCAGACTTATCCGTGGTGGCTGCCACAAATGTATAGTGGTAGAGTGGCATGGGGGAAGTGTTAGGGCATACAAATACTTACATGCCACTCACGCTGCCAGCAGCATTGGTGCTCCTCTTGTCCCTACAGTCCATGGGCCACAAAGCACAGGCTCCCCATCCAATTCAGAAGCTGCTCTTGTGCTATAACTAGCATGAGAGAAGCGCTAGGATTGGCCTGAGTGGGCTGGGCTCACTCAGGCACAGGGAGCCTCTGCTTTTTCTCCATTCGCTGGCAACCAGCTGTGTTGGAGAAGCATAAGTGCGAATGTCGGATTGACCATTCTAAAACAGGAGGCCAAACCAACATGCACATTTATAGTGCCCATCACTCCTCCTCCCTGCCATGGCCCGCCCCAGCCCCGCCCTCGACTCCATCATTCAGCTCCGTCTGACAAAGATAAATAAAATGATAAAAACATTGTTTTATTGTAATTTTATTTATCATATGATGGCTCTGAGCAGTAGGGCGATGCTCCTTTGCCATTACATAGGATCCACCCTTGATACTTATGTGAAACTGCAGCTTTTTCATTTTTATGGATTCATTGGTTTGAAAAACATAATTTACTAGATGCTGTAAGATTTTATAATTATTTTAAAAATATGAATCCTAAACTTTCCATTTAATATGAAAGAACTGTGAATTTCCCAACACGGTTTCCTCGTTATATGCAATCCTGGTAAAAATATATTAGAAGTCTCCATTTCTTTAGCACACTATTTTAATATTTGCATATCCTTCAGTTTGTAAAAGTGAAGACATTGCAACTGCAGAAATGCTGGCCAAAATGTGATGGACATACTTAGTGAATTCAAAATGTCATTCTGACTCACAAAATACACTTTGTTAGCCACACCTACTTGTAATTGAAAGGAGGATTATATTGGGCACTACCCTGTGATGTGCTAGTCAATATGTAATGAAACACTACTTCAGGACTGCAATTGCAGTCACAATCCATTGATCACTTTCTGAGACATTAAAAAAGTGGTAACACATTCGCAAACTGGAGTTGTTCCTGAGGGAGAGCATCCACCCTTCGAATTTTGGCTCTCAGCACTGGCAGAACGAGTTGTGCTTCCTCTCATACTTGTCCGTGAATGGAGCATTTAATTTTTAAGGCAGACCCTGTCCCTTAAAGAGACATTCAATGAATGCCGGCATTTAGGGAAAGAAAATGCATGGATAGAGGTATCTGTCTCTTGCAGGCTTCCATCCATCCATTCATAACAGTCCCAGGGCATCAGAAAAGGTCCCATGCCTCATACATCTTAATGAGGCAGGCATTTTCGCTAGCCCCTGCAAAAGAACTTGTAAAGGTCCGTTTGCAAGCAAGTTAGTGTGCAAAAATATAGATTGTATTAGGACCTGACCCTCCCTAATATCTTCCTTTATTATGAAAACCTCTAGCATTTATTAATTGACATTATTTATTGATTATGGCACCATTACCAGCCTGGCAGTCAATAACAACAGCATGTAGCAACATTCAAAACACGACTTACTCTCTGCTTTTACCATTTTTGAAATATCTTTTTGCAGATGATTCTTGAAACTATGGCAATTTATGACCATACTGAACTGACCTCAAGTTTGGTACAATTTGAACAGTGGAAAACTGACCCATGTTCAAAGCCCATGTCACACTAGATCCTCCAAGAGTGCTGCCCTGCCTGGCCCACCTGCCACACATGCATCAGCTATTTTGTTTGACTCCCTGAAGAACAGATTGTAGAGGTGAGCCAAAATTGGATGTGCAACATGGATAAATTATCCAGAAGAGATTCATTAGTGTCTTGAAGAGTCCTGCATGGTATAGGATTAAACCATTGTAAAAGAGAAAGATACACCCTTGTGAGAAATTGTGAAGCAGTAAATGTGTTCCTGTCACCTTATTTGAGACAACAGCATGGGATCTATTATCAAACAGTTGTTGCATATGTTATGAACTGGTGATGTTTTAGTATGTAATGACCATAGATGATCCGCCTGTGAACGATCCTTGGCATGTGGTTGTGTCGCTCTATGAAGCCATATATTCTTGGCAAAACTGTTTTTGCTTACATGATCCAAATATGATTAGCCACACATGTTTTATATTACTCTTCAGTAAATGGTGTCTATGAGGTACAATTTGTACTCTTTATGGGACTTACCTTTATGAAAGGTTTTTTGAAGGTTAGGATCCTTGGAGAGTCATCCCAATTTCTGTCAATTTTATGACTTTGTAATAACTTTATATGTCATTGGAAATTGATCCACTCTTTGTAGAGCGTGCTTTTTGTAGGAGCATGATTTGTTCTGCGTTTAAGACTAGTGCTTATTATGAATGATTTCTTTTGAATTCTTCTATCTTTTCAATCTTTGAACACTTGGAAACTAGTAGTGGAAACAGACAGCACAACAAAGTTGCTTTCTTCTTTCAACACAGCAAATCTGAATATATATTGTTCTCTGCTGTCTTTTTTACAGAATCCTAATTTTTTTGAGGATGCCCCTACAGATGAGAACCACTTTACATTGACTCAAATGCTAATATTCCTTTGCCGTCTTGTAACTATAGGACAAACAAAATATACCGAATTATGAAAATGCTGAACTGGGAGCACACTGAGCCCATACTGTCAAAACAAAGGTTATATGTCAAATATGAAGACTGAACTCAGCAAGCAGCCTTTGAAACTATGAATCATGTTGGTGCTAATGCTCTCTGTGTTCTTCATTCAGGTACCAAGGAAAGTGTAATATTGGATTGATCTGATGGGGCCAGGAGGTGGACGAGAAGAGGTGGGTCAAAGGCTACCTCAGAAAATAGCCCACAATTGGGTAGACTTGAAGAAAACATTGAAGATAGTCAATATACAGAAAATCTGAGAGGAAATGGAAGGATATGTGATGCATGCTACTCACCTAAATTCGGTAGAAGGCTTCCATTTTTAACCTGTTCTTGGTTCAACAAACCTTCCAACAGATTGGAAGGCCATTTTTCTAATTTAAATTAAGCTTGAAATTGAAATTACACTGGCATAGTTCACATAATTTCAGGAATTGTGTCTTATGCGTGTTATGCAAATTCCTGAAACTATGACACTACGCCACTTTGTGCAAATATGTATCATTCGAGGTAAAACTTTAGAAGAAGTGCATGTGAACAGCAGAACAAGAGGAGCGCTGTTCATGGTGGTTTTGTTTAAATGTGTCCTCACCCGAAAAAATGATTCACAAATACATTTCTAGTAAAATATGGTGCAAAATGACAGATTTGCATTTGTGCAATGACTAGGGGTGGGTGGAATTTGCGTAGTCACGATATGCAAAGCTCAGCGAAACGGTAAAAAATCTCTGCGAGCACACAGAGATCCGCGAACACGCGGAATTGCTTGTTCAGCCCGTTCGCAATGCGTTTTTCCTGTTTGCGAACGCTGTTTGCTTGCTCAGGGGGAAATATCTCGAGAACAAGCATGTTGAAAGTGCAAACATGCAAAAAAATCCATGAAGCTGCGGATTGTGGAATTTTTGGCAATTCTGCGTTCTCCTCGGAACGCAAAATTACCGAAATTGCGCAAGCGGAAAGGAATTTACCACCCAGGCCTAGCAATGACACATAATTTTTCAGAATATTTGCATTCTACAAATCTTAAATGCTGAACTAAATGAAGAACAGGAGAGAAAGCTCCTCCGCTCCACAATTCCCCTAGACGTGTACATAATACATACTCTAGCCAGTTGTTACAAATATTGTCTGTCTTGATGGGGCTCCAAAGGATCCCTGATTTTTTGGGCTGCCTTCTTGGACTGTATATGTCATATTCCAGTTACATGTTATGCCACAAACCTGGTCCTACTTAAATATGTTTCCTATGTTTAGGAAGGAAAATCCTGATTGAGACTTCCATTAAGATTTTCGTGAAAATTATGACACATTTTATGCAGGCCTACTTTATGAATACAGGAATACTATGTGGTGTAAAATCTGGACAGGTCTCTGCAATAAAAGAATGCTTAAAATTGTATATTATTATATGTAAGTACATCATGACATGTAAAGGGCTGTATGCCCGGGAACCATTCATTTTTGGTAAACACCCGTCAACAAAGCAAAATGTTTGGCTGTCCATATCGAGACTAGGATGAATATGAATCTGTTGATTTCCTCCATTGCATGCACATCAAGCAACTTTTGCTATACTGAGATATGGATATGGATAAACTGTGAATACACAACATTTTATCGGGTAAGCTGGCGGTTTAAGGAAAGTGTGTGTGTTGGCTGTTCACCTCTTTATTGTTTGCTTCAATTTGTTCTATGAAGAGTTGAGGGTAAAGGGTCCCTAGATTGTCACAAACAAACAGTCTAGATTCATAACTGCATACACAGACGATACTTTTTGAAGAAATCCAATAGGGTTTGATATCTAATCAATAAGTATGAGGAAGATGGATCCCCTTGTCTTTAAATCTCAAATCAGAATACATCAGTCTTTATTGTTTTTGTGGATGAAATTTCAAGAGTGACTTAAAAATAGGCAGGGTAGCAACAGTCAGCAAATATAATACACAATTTCCATAAAGTACAAAATACATTCACAAATGCAAAATGCTGTGTTAAAATTGGCCATCTTTTTAAACAATTCAAAATGTTGAAACAAAAATTCATTTCCTTATTTGAAAAAAGCAAATATTGCACCTGATGTATGAAAATCTTTGCATGGTCACAAGACATCCGATTCCTGAAATCAGAGTTTTTGAAACATCTAAACAGTATTTTGGGGTTTACTGAACTACTGAATCAGAAAATGTTTTTCTGAAATAATACATTATTTTAGACCTAGATGGCTTTTGCCAAAGAGGCATGTTGTGGGCGTTTCTTCCAAATGTTTTACTTGTACCCTGATATATCAATGGTTTGTTATGTTAATTCCTGTTGCAAAACATTGAGGAGTTACTGACTTCTAAGTTGGGGTGGGACATAATGCGTAAAAAATTAAGGGTTCCCCTATAATCCCATTCCCCTTTTTAAATGGCGGTATATGTTGAAGTTGGAGTCTGTAGTGGTCCAAGAGCCCAGGGATCAAGTCACACTGAAACTTTAAAAAAATGAATAATTTTGTTGCTATTAGTTGCCTATTTTCCTGAAGGTAACTGGGCTTCTCTAAAAAAAAAAAAAAGGCAGGATTGATGTTTTGCAGACCCTTTCAGGCCACCATAATTGTGATAGTGGCCAATTACTGTGTCACAAATTAGGACCTGCTTAATGAATATTCATTAGGTGGGGTGGTCTGCAACTTAATATGATTCCTTATTTTGCAGACAGATCTATTAGTACATATGATGGTTTGCAAAATCGGATACCAGCTCAGTGCACTTTCTGCAACCTCTTTCAGTGAATGTAATCTTCAGACATCAGATCAATAATCTATAATTCAGATTCACTAATTCTATAACCCATTTAATGTGCCAATCTGGGCTTATTCTCACTTACCATCTCAAGTTTGCCTTCCTCCTGTGTAATCTACAAAACGTAGATACTTTTTATTAACTGCTTTTCCTACTTCAGGATATTGTAAATCAATGAGTTGACAATTTCTAACAATAATATTCTGAGCACAGTTTTCCTGTCCAAGATTGTCTTTTTTTTATTCGTAGGAAAATGCATCATAAGCTCACCCAGTTTAATGGGAAAGGAAATCTATTCTCTAAGTTTCCAATTCCATTTAGGTACTAAGACTAAAGTGTATCTTGTTAAAGCAATTTCAGTTCAGTTCAGTTCAGAAAACTTTATTTCGGTCGTACGACCTAAAAAAGTGCAATCCTAAAAACATATACAATCGTTGGTATTTGCTTACAATCATCATACTTAGGACATTTAAGAACAGTATCCCAACAGTCTTTAGATTTCATTATTTAAGGAACTAGGGGCCAGATGTAGGTGGCCGTTTCAGGCCATTTACCGATCGGTAACGGCCGATTTTGGCCGTTACCGATCGGTAAATAGGTGACAGGTATGTAGGGGGCATTTTTTTACCGATTCGGTAAAATTACCGAATCGGTAATTTTACCGAATCGGTAAAATAAAAATTCGGTAAATTTACCGAATCTGAGGCTCCCATATGTAGGTGGGACTCTTCTGAGTCCCAGAGGCCTTACAGAATCGGTATTTTACCATCAAATCCAATTTGATGGTAAAATACCGATTCCGGTGTGCATGCACATGTGTGCATGCACACCTATGCCATGTGACAGGCAGACCTGCCCTTAGGGCATGTATGCCTGCCACATGGCACCCGAGCCTGTTTTGGGGGTGCCAGAGGGTGTCAAAGTGACACCCCCTGCACCCTTGTGAAAATCGGTATTTACCGATTCGGTAAATACCGATTCGGTAATGCCCATTCATTCCTATGGGCCTCAAAGCCCATAGGAATGAATGGGCATTACCGATTCGGTATTTACCGAATCGGTAAATACCGAATACTTCCGAATCGGTATTCCAGCACATCTGGAATACCTACATGTCCACAGCTTAGATTTACCGATTTTTAATTACCGAATCTGTAAAATTCAGTAATTAAAAATCGGTAAATCTATTTTACCTACATCTAGCCCTGGATGTTAGGGATAGTATAAGCTACTGGGCTGTACAATTACATAACGGGAAATGCATGATACAGTAAATAGATAATTAAATAGTTAAAAGTTAAAAATCACAATAATAATCTATTTGAAAGGTTAAAAAAACCATAGCACATAAAAGGACTATTTGTGATTTATAAAATATACAGTTGTTAAAAGAATAGTTACATTAAAACATTGGAACATGCCCTAGGCCTCATTAGAAAGTTTCAGTAAAGCCCTTCTCGTATACCACATGTAGAGCAAAAATCTGGAGACTGAAAACACAATCGGGATGCTAAGGTCGGATTTCAATATCCGAAATGCATCCTGGTAGTGCCTAGTGCCGATATTTTTACAGATCTGTGCCAGCCAGCGTTTCCAGGCCTTTTTATAGCCATGGCAGCCGAAAAACACATGCTGCACCGATCCGTCAGCGGAACCGAAGGCAGGGCACTGTGCCTTTTGATCCTTGCTCCACTTTGCCGTGTAGCCCCGGAGCAATAGAACCCCAAATCGAAATTGTAGGAAGAGCTTTCTTGCCTCCACCGGTGTAATCAAGTCTAGTATTGGCTCAAAGCGGGCAACATCCTTGACTTCCAAGAAAGCCAGGGAAAGTGCGCCCGTTGTGGGACAAGAATGTAATTGGGCCCTCCTATATTCTTTGTACTGCGCCTTAATTTGTTTTCTTGTGGTTTGCAGGCAGGCACAATCTGAGTCTGTCCAGCAGTCACCTCAGCCCTTATTGGACAGTAAAGATGTTATATGTGCAAACCATGGAAGTGTAAGTGCATCCCGGATTGACATGACCTCCAGCAACTCCTCTCTGTATGTCACTAATTCAGGGGTGACCCAAAGGCGACGCCAATACAGTATAGGTCTAAGACTTGAAGTGTCCGCTATCGCCATCAAGCCTGAGTCTAGTCTTAGCAGGATCAGCGGGTGCTCACTGGTAGCCTGTACAGCTGTCTGAGGAATTGATTTTATATCTTTAAAAGGGAATCTAGTTTGGCATGGCCCCATAGCTCGGCACCATATATTGTGCCCCCACACGCTTGGGCCTTATAGATTTCTAGAGCTGGGGTAACTGTTCTTTTGTCCGATCTGCTATACACCTTCAATATGCCTCCTGTAGATTGAGCTAGTTTTAATGTTTTCTTGTTGCAAAATAAGCCCCCAATCCAAATTTTCAGTAATGGTGAGACCCAAATATGTGAAGGATGAGACTCTTTCCAGGTGTTTCCCATTTATTTATTTATTTATTTATGTTATTTAAAGTATTTGTATAGCGCGGCTAACACCTTGCAGGTTTCTTGGCGCTGGAGAATACTCTTTTAACTGAGGAAAGTGAAGCGAGTAGCAGGCGAATAGAGTTAGGGAAATAGCCAGGCCTTGATACGTTTCTGAAAGGGGAGGAGTTGTGATATTTGGCGGATATCAGAGGGCAGACTGTTCCATAGTTTAGCTGCTGCGACTCTGAAGGATCTGCCCCCAGTTCTAGCTTTGTTGTATCTAGGAACTGTTACCAGACAGGCTGAGGCAGAGCGAAGGGTTCTGTTGGGGGTGTACCAGGAAAACAAGGTTTGCAGAGGTCTAGGCCCGACTCCATGCAAAGCCTTAAAGACAAGGCAAAGGGCCTTGAATGCCACACGCTGCTTCAGAGGGAGCCAGTGTAGCTCAGCTAAGGCCGCTGTGGCAGAGGATCTCCTGGTCCAGCCGAGAGCTAGCTTGGCAGTGGCCGACTGAATTCTTCGGAGTCGATCAAGCAGCACAGCTGGAGATTCAAGTAACAAAGCGTTACAATAGTCAAGGTGACTGAGAATAGTGCACCTGACTATCAACGCCCGAGCTGGTGCGGGAAGGAGAGGCATGATTTTGCGCAAGGATCGCAGAAGGGCGGAGCAAGTCCCTACTGTTTTTGCAATTGCACCAATTTAATTGGGGGTTCAGACGTGAGTATTTGGGCTATTAAATGCCATATATTTAGTTTTCTGTAAGTTTATGTCTAGACCTCTCTCCTTACAAAAAAGCTCAAATTTATCTAAGACCCTCTAAATTCCCATGGGTGATTGTGAGAACAAAATGGTGTCATCTGCTAACATCATTGCTGAAATTCGGTGGGACGCTAACTTGGGGGCATCAAGATCCTGTACAGTTGTCAGTTCATCGATCAACCCATTAATATAAAGACTAAATAGCGTCGGTGCTAGGAGGCATCCCTGGTGTACACCACGTTTTACGGGGATTGGAGCTGTAAGTTTTCCATCTTTGTCAAATCTTATCTGGACGTAGTTATCTTCATGCAATCTTCTGAGAAGAGAGATCAGATATACCGGGACCCCCATCTCAGTGAGAACAGACCACAGCTTTTCCCGTGGCACCAGGTCAAAAGCCAACCTTAGGTCCATGAAAATTAGATATAAGCTGCCCCCCTGAAGGCAGACGGTCTTCCAGTACAAGAGCTGTAGTCTTAGTACTTGGTCCAGGGTTGATATCTTTTCCCTGAACCCCGCCTGAAGGGGGGACAATACCCCCTTTTCTTCGATCCATGATTAAAGTCTGGCTAACAAGACCCTAGCAAATAATGTTTGTGAAATATCTATTAGACTTATGGGTCTATAATTTGTTGCCAGTAGTGGGGATCCTTTTTTAAAAATAGGAATGATCTCTGCTCCCAACCAACTGGCCAGTATTTTCATGCCCTGAAGTATAGCATTGACATGTCCACAAAAATACGGGGTCCAGATAACTGGTTCACTCCTATATTGGTCCCCGGGGATCTTATCCAGGCCTGGGGCTTTGCCTGGTGCTATTTTTTGTAGTGCACCCTCAGTTTCCTTAAGTGTTATAGATATATTTAGGCTGCTACCAGGATCTACTTCATGATCTACACTTCTTTCTTTACCCGCCCGGGTCAAGTCCGCTCCCATGGGGGGCTTGACAACTGAAGAGTCCTTTGCATCGGTATAGAGGGTTTCGAAGTACACCCGCCAAACCTCTTTGTCCAAGTTTGGTTCAATTGCGGATTTGGGGGTAGTAGTGCCTGTCTTGATGATACTCCAGAACATCCTCATGTCTCTATCTCCCAAAGCCGTTTAAAGTGAATCCCAGTTTTCCCTTTCCCATCGCTGTTTATCTTTTTGGACCGTTAATTTATATCACTTCCTTGTGGTTTTAATAAGGGGGTGATTTTTACCGTTAAAAGAAACCACAAGAGCCTTTTTGTCCCTGTGACATTCACTATTGTACCAGGGGTGCCTGGGGGGTCTACTCGGTCTGAGAGGGGTATTAGGGTAAAAAAGGCACGTGATACCTCTCTTAATTTGCTGTAGTTTGACTCAACAGCTCCCAAGTCTAGAACTGTGGTGCTTTGGTGAAATGCAGAGGCCTCTTCAAACACAGGGGTAAGCACTTCATACATAGTACTCATCTTATCCTGTGATTTGAGGAAAGTGGACCACCATACTTTCCTCTTACAGCTTGTAATAGTTAGGCCACGGTCGATGGGGCCAAATATGGAGGTTACTTGGGGATTTTGGGCTTTTATGTCCGTTACTAGGGCATGGTGATCGCTATCCATTCGTGTGATACTATTGAAATCGATCATCATGTCCCAGGACTTAATATCAATTAAAATATAATCTAAAATAGACCCACGATTTTTGCTATTACAAGTGTAACCAGTGGATGAGTCAAAGCAAGATCTCCCATTACACCCTCTCAATGAGAATATTAAAACGAGGCAGTTCAACTGAATTACTAAGGGGGACCATTTTTTTACTAAAGGGCATCTAGATTCCGGGATTCCCGGAAGAAGATCCTCATCCCCCATTTTTTCAAAGGGACAAGCCCTCAAGGGGCTCAAACTGGCTGTTGTAGTCCCCACCAACAATAACCGTATGGTGTGGATCTATGAGGCTTAGGAAGGTAGATAGGGCCTCTATCGTGTTGGATTCCTTTCCCCGTGGGGTCAGTCTAGAGTGTATATTAATTAAAATAACGGGAGGCATTGAGCAAAAACTGTAGTTGAACACTTAAAATGTCCAAGGAACCAGTTTCAAGTTGTACATCCTTACAACCTAAGTGGATCCCTATTAAGATCATGAGCCCCCCGGATGGTCTCCCTACACCACCTGTTAAGGCCGGGATATTAAACGTAGCATAATCAGGGTTGGTTACCTCCTCACAAGCCCAAGTCTCTTGGAACATGCAAACATTATGTTGTCTGATAAAAGTCTCCCAGTCAGGAACATCCAGTTTATTTTTGATACCTGCCATATTCCAAGACAGGATCTTAGATACTTCTCTGTCTTGTGGGGATGTTTCAGATGACATTATGATTGAAGGCATCGGTGGGGGTGTTTGCACACTGGTATCAACCTCAGCTGGGGGCCCTTTGTTAAGGAGAGGTTCACAATTTTCCCTCTGGTCACAAACTCCATTAGAGGTAGTACTAAAAGTGCTAGTGAGGCCGCACAAGCTTTTACTAGCTGAGCCATCGCAGTTAGGTAATTGTGTCCGTCTACACTTCGTCCGCCAATCCTTGGGCGAAGCGGAGTTAGTCTCCTTGTTGTGGGTGGGGTCTCCATTTAGTCAGTCCACCCCATCTAGTGGGCTAAATCTATTACCTGTCCGGATATTAAAACAGGGATAGGGGGTCCATTGTGCTGCTCATATGAGTGGTGTGTTATTTGTGGGGAGAGGTCTCCAACCCATCCTCTGGCAGTGATAACATTTTCGTGGTCTATTTGGAGGATAAAAATAGCTCAGGTGGAGTGGTATAATATAGCCTGAGTTCCCCCAAACTCTGTTGCTAATATAATTTGTGCTTTGTCAGGGTTCTTAAAATGTATTATTATGCATTCCCCTGGTATGTCCTTGCTCGTTCACATATCCAACCCGCCCTTCTGGTTGTTAGGATCTCGTCCGATATCTCGTATCCCTGGTTGCTGTTATTCACTAACCAGTTAACACATTTGTTTTTCAGTTCTTGGTGGGATTCCGCCAGACCCTCCCTTACGGCCGGTGCCCCTGCAAGCACCACAACATAATGGGTTGAGGCTGGTGGAAGGTTGATCCCTTATGGAAGATAGGTTTTGTTTTTGTGGGCCAGAGCCGGACCAGTCCCTTGTATGTCCTTTCTTGGGGATTTCTGGAGTTCCCTTCTTGTTGTAGGCATTGGTTGACTTCTATTCACTACATTCGCAATAGCTTGCTTAATCTCCACAACGGCCCCTCGCGGCGGGATGCCTGGCTTTCACCTTGCGGATGCCCTGCCGGGTATCTCACAGGGGAACACCAGGACGGGTTCCCTAAGCAAGCGCCGGGACGCCCCGTTGGGGCAGCTGTGCGCTATACAAGATACACTACATTTACATTTACATGGGAAAAGCCTGTGCCTGGGTGGCTACTAAATCATTAGGTCCCCTAGCTTGTTGAGCGTTTTGCTGGCTATTGGTAGGAATTTGTTCTATAGTTATTGTAACGGAATCAACCTGATGGTGTACTCTATTTTCTTGATTGGGATTAACCTTTTGAATTTTTAGGTTTTAAGAGATGTTCCACCCTTACGGCTATCCCGTCTATCCTATCCATTAGATGACAGAGTTCCTCCTTAATGATAGCCCTCACCTGAGTGTGTAAATTAATCATTAATGTAGACACCCACCCTTGCTGTTCATTAGTATCACTGTTGTGTGACCCAGCTATGTTATCATCCCTGGCCCCTTCCGATGGGATTGACTCTTGTTGTTGTTTTTTCCGCCTCACAGGTGGTTTTACTTTGGGCTTTGTTCTGGCTTTGATACTTCTGCCTGGTTGCTTTCTGATGCCAACCTCAGGTGACTCTATGGTAGACTCTAGATCTACTATTGGGGCATTTGGGGGCACTATGGGTGCCATAGGTGCTACCTTGCTATCTACACTAAAACTATGTGTTGGTGATATAAGGTCAAGATTTGGGGTTTTAGAAAGTCTTGTCTCTGTCCTTTCAATTTCTGTTGCAACAGCACCCAGTGCTTTTGCCAACATTCGGTCAATTGAGGTAGGTTTGGGGTTAGGTGTTTGGACAGATGCCACTTGCTTCTTTTCCACACAGGCACATTTGCCCGTTTTTGAGGTTTAAGGCAAGAGTGCTAAGACTTTAATGAATGACCCGCTATAGTCAGGATATGGCGAGACAGTACACACTTATAAATGAGCAAATATACATCCAAATCTAACAAAGGGGAATACAGTTGCAGCGATATGCTCAATTTAAAGATTATTAACACTACCTTGTTTCTGTCCAGAGCAAATAGTACAGATGTTAGGGGGGGTGCCCAGCCCAGCCTCTTCCCGCCGCTGACGGCCACAGACGGCCCGCCCTTGTCCCGGGCTTAGCCTAGCGCTGCCAGCACGCATCCCGCGACGCAGGGGCTTTCCTTGTATGTTATGCGCCTGCGGGCGCGGGACAGACGAGTGCGGCTTCCTGCCACTGGGGCTGCTGGGTATTGTAGTCCCCACCTTACAGTGGCCACGCCGGGAATACGAAAGGCTGCGGCGGCAGAGGGAGACCAATGTCAGGACAAAGATCGTGGCATTTCAGGAGGCCAGACTGCTACAGACACAGCCAGGTCAGTCCCGTAGTGAAGATACAGCCCTAATTTCATATTTCTGAAGAAATCTATAGCAATTCTTTAGGCAAAAGGTTTGCACAAACTTGTCCCTTAATCCAGTCTAAATGTCTGGAACATCTCTGATTCGGGTGTCCAAAGTAGGCATGGGCATACAATTTGGCTGTATTCGCAGAGTTTGTGGAATTCACCAACTCCACATTTCATGGGTAATGCAGAGTTAACAAAAAACTCCCACACTGCAACATAGGAAAGGTTTTTTTGGATTGCCAAGCATGTAATTTTGTATTTCCCATATGGGAGTGACTCGCTGGGCACTCGCGAGTGCCCACAATATTTTGTAGCAGTTCACTAGCATCTCCAGATTTGGCAGCCATCCTTAAGCTCCAGCGAGATTTTGTAGCCGATAACACGCATTAGGCAGCACAAGCTTCTTCCGGTGCTTCATTTGCCAAGTACACAATTGTGAGTGAGCGCAATCAAACCCAGCTGCAACCTGGGGAAGATTCTCGTCTTGAGAAGTGATGAATCTCCTCAAAAGGACAATTTGGAGTTAAAAAACCTTTTCAAATTGACAATTCCCATTTGTTTTTTGTGCCAGAAGTACTTTTTTTCCAACAGGTATGTAGTGCCCCAGAGTCACAAACTTCCTGTTCCTGTCCAGAAGGCTCCACCCAGTGCTTTGTCCATCTCCTGGTCATTTTTCATTTGGATGTGGAGAAGGAAGGATCACTTTATGGGCTGCTGCATACATTGGATTTAGACTTTGTATTTGAGGTTGCACAAGTAAGTTTAAAAACTGTGTATAAGGGTGTTGTTTTTTTTGAAAGGGCATGCACCAGGATGTTTTTTTTTATAGAATTGGCCTGCAGTTACAGTAGGGGCCTAGTTATTTTTTTGCATGCAATGTGTCTTCTTTTGCAAAGGAAAATGTTGAACAGTTTAGTACATGTTCTTCATTTTTTGAATAGCTTTGCACTATTTGAAATACTAACTATTGGCCTAGTCTACTAATGGGCCTTCCAGCCAGTAGGCCCTGAATAGTCATGGGTGCACAGAGCCACTGTTTTTGTGGTGTCTACTGAATTGAAACATCATTTTGGTATTGACACTGTGGAAATTATTAATGGAGTTTGGAAGCATGCAACAGTAGCCATGTTTGCCATGAAGAAATCCCATACAGCTACAAACGTTGTGTATTACTTTACCAACACTTTCTTTTAATGGCTGTGACCAAGAGGGCTTAACATTGGAATTGTTGCCAAGGACGATGACAGTAACATACTTACGGTCATGACAGATGGTGGCTATTTCAGGGTCCTGTGTTTGGTGCATTGATTCAGCATCCTAGAACAGGATTTTCCCCAAAAAAGACAGAATCAGCCACTTAATGCCCACCTGTAGAATAATCTGCACTAATTTCAGCCATTCTTTTAAAGCCTGGAAGCAGCTGAGGGCCATTTAGCCTGATAATTGAGTGCCAGTTAAAGCACTCATACAAGAGGTGCCAACATATTGGAACTCGACTTATTACATGATGCCATGACTTTTTGACCAGTAAAGACTGATCAAAGAATATATCATGCAAAGAGGGAATGCAACTGTGAAAGCCATGATCATTGCAATGGGTCAACAGGGCCTAGTCAAATGCCTGACAGAGATGCTGCTTCCTTTTGAGGTTTTCACCCAGGAAGTCAGCAAGGAGGACAGTACCATGGGCCAAGCTATCCCGTTGTTGCATATGCTACAGCTGAAAGAGGTGTCTGAAATGTACCAGGTGTGAATGGAAAAAAGAAGTGCATGACTTGGTGGAGAGCTTAACCCATCACTTATCTGTTATTACAAGGGTGCAATGAAACATTGTGTCATCCAAATATTACATCTGTGCCACAAGCCGTGATCCATGATACAAACAGCTTCCAGCCACTTTCATACCTTTTTCAGATCGGAATGTTTCAAACTACAAAATGTGGATTGCTGGGCAAGCTAGTGACCTAGAAAAAGAAAGAACGACTGGGAATTAAAGTTCCACTCCTCCAGGGCACAAGTTCTTTGGTGCTGCCTTCACCTTCAGAGGCTGAGGGCAGTGCTATTGGCTCACAGCAGCCCAAACTAAAAAGAAAACCAGTAATGACAAAATCATCCTGAAAATATGCATTTGAATAGTTTCTAAAGGCAGGGCTTAAGTCCAATACAGAGGTGAAAGCAAAAGAGGTTGAGCAAGGTGGAGCACCAATGACTATTGACAGATTGGTCCACGCCTGTCTGGGTGACCCAACATAGGTCTATCTTGATCAAAACCCATTGGTGATTTGGTATGGGCAGAGGCGCCCATGGCCAGACAGAGCCAATGTTTCCACTTATGAACTCTACCTCCCTGACTTGTACTGAGGTATGTGCCACCATATAACTTTTTTTTCGCCAAACTGCGTTGACAAAAATTAAATATATATAGCATTAGCTACTTGAACATTATATTATTTTGTTTTTCTGTGTCTGAATGACTAATGCAGCCCCACTGTTTTAGACACATATATGGCCGGATTTGTCTTTGACTAGTGTGCAGTGAAGAAGCCACCCCCAATTCCACTCAAGGGCATTGGAGAGACAATGTCTGCTTCCAGCCTCTGTCTAACTATTTTTTCTTTATTCCCCTAGTAGGACTGCCCAACAATAACTAATACACAAGACTGACCAATGTGTATTTGTGAATGTTTTGTGAATCAAGAAGGATTGGCAATGTACCACTGTACTAGAATTGAACAGGTAAATTACATGCAACAAAGGTTGATATATATGAGTGATTGTTGTTTGTAGGTGTTTTGTTGAGATGATTGATTCATGTGCTGTTGACAGAGTGGGTGTTTAACAATAACTAACAAGCCTGGTTGTGTTGGTGATGATTTACAATATCGGTGGCCTAACGATGGGTGATCATTTTTTTCCTGAAGGTGTTTTTTCCTTCCTCTTTTACACTTGCTGAGATTTGCAAACGGGTCCACACTGCTTTGTGTTTTGGTTCATACTCCAAAAAGACCGGACCAGTCTCTTTAGCTAACAAACACAAATATAGTCTACACAGAAAAAGACTCAATGTTTCTCTTTTTGTTCATCAACGGCTTTGCACCACAGGTTGTGATCTCTCTTATTTGAGTCAGGAGACTCAGGGCTGGAGTTGGCACAGAGTTAGACATATTTGTTACTCACAGTCAGGAAAATGATAGATGCACTCACAGCGTGACTTCACAGAAACCAACATAGTGATGACTCTAAGAGGCCTATTCAACTCCGAGGACTGGTGAGAGGTGTGTTGATTTTACTTGATTTTGGAAATGATTGATGTTGCTGAGTGTGTGTGCTGGCTGGCTCAATTTTAAAAACTTGGTAGTTGGATGGGGGCCTGCATGTTGCTTTAAGTAACTGAAAACAGACATGTGGTGATCATCACATTATGTATGCTCTATGCTACATATTTTTTATAATGATGATCTACACAGTTGTGAGTTTGATCAGCCACTTGTGTGAGATTATACTTGTTTCCTGTAATTGCTCTCCCCCTAATTGATCACACACCAGTCATAAAATTAATGATTGCAAAGAACTGTTCTCTCTTGCTCTGCCTCTAGACTGAGTGTACTCCTTGTGAAGTTTACCTCTGTCCTCCTTGATTCTACAATGTCATTTTTATTTTTCAAACCGCAGGCCTTCTCTTCTCCTGTACAATAGGCAAAAGCATCATAACATTCATTTGTACCTTACTGGACCAGCCAGGCATGCAAGATTGATAGACAATCCAAGATGAATGCAGCAGATACACCTTGCTTGCTATATTTTCCACTATCAGGTATTCTTTGTTGTGTACTCTGGTTTAGAGTGTTTGTAGAGCTATGATATAATAATATATAATCCACTAACTCAGTTTTTCTTTTCAATTTAGTTGTCTGCAATGAATAATCCTTCTTATTTAAATTCTACAGTTGGAGTGTAACTAGGTGGAAGTGGGCGCTCACTTCTGATTCCTTCACTGATTAGTGGTTAGTGCGCTAGCCTGTTACTACTACCACCAGTATGGCACCTTAGAAAAACCGTGCTGCCCTCGCTTCATCTATTCAGTAAGAGAATTAGCGTTGTTCTACTAAGTTGTAGGCAATGGCAACACCCCCCTTAGTGGTCAATATAGTTGCATACTGCAGAGACTAGGAAAGTAGTAGGACAAGGGTACCACATAGCGCATACCTAATTGTTGTTATACACTATCAGCACATTTTAAAACATTATACGCTAAAAAGCAGCAGTGAAAAGTAAAACACCCCCAAAAAGATTGAGGCATAAATAATATAACATAAATATTTATTTGATGCATAAATAATATAATATAAATATTTATTAGTAAAAAAAATAGAAAAAACCACCCCTTCAAACCACACAATTGGCCCACCCATCTCCCCAAGTGAATTTCCGTCCCCAACCATTGTCCAACCAAAATGTCCATAATTGTCAAAAAAGATCTAAAGTCTAAACTATAAATGCCGGGCCCTAGCTCCCACATTCCCACCCTCTGCACCCAGGCCACAACAACAAGTCCCAACCACCAAAACAAAAGTTTTAGAAAAGGGCCAAAGAGGACCCTACTAGTCAAGTCGGGTTGGGTTCAGGAGCCCTGTTAGGTGTCTCGCCATCTGTCTCTAGTTGTAAGAAGCATAAAAGTTCAGTGAACTACAGGTTCATTAGATACAGTGCACACTACACGCAGGGGATCTCCTGTTAGGTTTTGGTCGCCATCTGTCTCTACCAGGTTTCAATTCACGACACCCTCAAAAGGATGTGGCATTTGAAATTGCAGTCTGGAGGGGGTACAGCAGTGAAGGATTGGTAGCAGGTGGCTGCCAGCTGACTGCGCTGCCTATGTTGAGAGGCTGGGTGCATTGGTGCTGGGACCTGGCTGGGGCCCTGGGCAGTAGTCTTTTCCTCCCGGCCACCAGCTGCTGGTACTTGGCCCTAATCTTCAGCTTCTGCTGCTACATACTGGTGAGATGGATGATGACGACCAGGAGTAGCTAAAAATAAAAAAGACAAATTGTAAACAAGGCGAAGTGCAAAAAAACATGTTTAAAAATATGTCGTAGGTGGCACAGTAGCAGTACATTGATGGTCCCCTAAGGCCATTTGATTTGATGTGATTAAAGTCACAACCATTACAGGCACATGCCTCTCATAAAATGAAAGGCAAATAGCAACTACACTAACTGACTGAAAGGAATTAAGACAGAATAAACACAACAGCCCACCAATTTAAATATTTTTTCTGTTATTCATTTTTTCTTTTAAATGATTTCCTTGTACAAACTAGGGGCCCGATTACGATTGCTTTGAATCCGCATCCTGATGCGTATTCACCGCTGCGTTGTGAGAAATGACCCCCCGCCAGATTAGGATGGCAGGGGGGTCATCTGCCAGACTGGAGACCGTCCGCCACTTTTCCACCACGAGACCGCGGTGGAAAAGCTCTCATATGGTGGCGGTGTCTATCAGACGCCGCGAGCCATATTAGGATTTGCATTTTGATATGCCTTTCCGCGGCGGCAATGCTGCCACGAAAAGGCATACAGTCTTTGGGGGCCTGTTGCAGGCCCCCAGGGTGAAGGGGGGGTGGGGTGCACATGGGACCCCCCTGCATTTGCATGCACGAAGGGGCAGGCACCGCGCGGTGCCTGACGCTTTGTGCATGCAAATGCACTGCTTGCATTTTTAACTTTGCGGCGGGTGCTGCTTCCAGCAGCACCCACCGCAATGTTAAACATACAGGATGTGACCGCCAGGGTGGCGGTCACATCCTAATTTGCACGGAAAAACCGCTGCTGCCCCTGCGGACGGTCCCTCCTCCTCTGGGGTGGCGGACGGACGCAGGTTTGTCCGCCATCCTAATAGGGCCCTAATACCGAAAAAGACACTGTATGTAGGAAAAAATAAAATAAATTACCATTCATTAATGAGGATGGCATTATGCACTGTGGAACATTGGGGTATTCTCCCTAATGTTGTGCTAAAAATATTAACGGAGGTATGCATCAGTTGGCACCCTTGTTGTAGTCATTAGTTGTACTTTGCTAGTCTCTGCAGCCCTCAGCTGGGGCAGCTGTCATAAACATTTATCTTATTCTAATGGCCCTGTTCTACAAGGCAGATAAATGTTATGAATGATACACGCCACATATAAAATGCATCAATCATGTGAACATCCTATCTGCTGTAAGTAGTTGATGGGAAAGTCATGCACTGCAGTACAGGAAAAGGATTAAGGAATGGGATATAGCTTTCACACATTTATACCAGACTATACCATCCACAAAAGTCAAGCAATCATCCATTCATCATTGCATTTTCTTCTAGCATTCTTAATCTTCAACCTTGATTTTTGATATGCACCATTTAAGCTTGATAATCTCTCATCCAGTCTTTCACTATATAAATCCATTAATCCATAAATACTCAATCAATCCATCCGACCAAACATAGCTCACCACGAACCTGGCTTTCACCAGCATCTATTTACCCACCCATGCATCCTTTCACCCATTGACCCACCCTACTTTGTCTTTAACATACCTGAGCATTATTTCACTCACCCAGACTGTCATCCTTTAACCTATATGCATTCACACAGCCTGGGAGGAAACCTTTCACTATATACCCTTTCATCCATCCTTCACTCAGTCATGAAGATTCCTATCATCACCCACCTAAATGCATCCTTTCACCCATGCGTCCTTTCACTCATATTACGTATTTTTTACCCATCATGTCTCCTTGTATCCTTTTTTCCCTTTCCCATCAACCTTTCATTGTTAAAGTTCTTTTATGAACCTCTCTCTGCTGAGTTGCAGATAGAAGAGGCCATAACTGCACACATCTCACTGTATCTGCTTAAGCAGGGTGTTCACGAATCAACAATGCCCCTGCAGTGAATATATGACTATTTGTCAATAAGGAAGGAATGTGACTTACCACTGTCCAACCCTACTGCTGCTGGGACTCCCCCTCATTGACCTTTGCCATGTCCCCCCTGCTGGTGTGCTCATTGCTGGTCCCGCACTGGTGGTGTGTGTGCCTAGAAAAAAGTACACATTGTGGATGCCTGATAGGTATGCCTCCCCCAATTATTTTTTAAGCAAAATACAACCACAAAACATCACTACAGTTTGGTTACTGTGTCTTCTATCATAAATTCTAAATATCACAGTGAGCATTTTGTTGATTGGCAATGTTTAAAAAGCCAGGTAGTCAAGCCAACCAAAAATGTTTTGTAATAGAGGGCCAGAGCTATAATGAATCTGAGTTATTGAAGCACAATAAAGGGGTGCAATAATAGTTCGTCAATGAAGGACATATGGTCTTGGTTGGCAAATGCAATGGGGCTGTCATCCTCAAACTCTCTGTCATGCTGCAATGTCATCAACTAATTGCTGGAATACTATACTATATGATCTAATACACCACATTTGAGTGTCCACAATGATCATGGCCACTCTCTTGTTTTACTCTTTAAGCAGGAAAAAGAGAACCTTCCCAACAAACATGCATAGGCTACCTTACTTAGGCATCCAATGGTCACAGCAGAATTCCTTACCTAAGATGGGTTCTCTGAGTCTTAGAGTGCCAATAGACCACAAGATATATGAGGGTGAGAGGGAATGCTTACTGAGTATATTGATAAAGCAGAACAAGGGAGGCTACAGACCAGTACAGACAGTTTAAAGGCAAGTACAGAAACTTGAAATATATCAAATTGGTAGATGTGATAATGCAGGGATTTGGAGAATATAGGATCAGAATGAAGATGAATTGGAAACAAATTAGGAGTCAGGCACAGTAAAAAGGAGAACATATTCTAAATATGGAATGGTAAAAGTTAGGAAAATAATAAGTATAATAATAATAATAATAACAATAATAATAATAATAACAACCGGAGGACCTACTGGGGCCAGTAGAGCCATCTCCAGTGGCACTCGTGCAGGCATCTCCAGCTCTTTCACCCACCTCGGTGGTATCACTATTGCCCCTCAATGCTGATGTAAGTAATAAACAAAATAATTGTAGTGATACAGGTAACCCATTGGCTGCTGCCGTCGGCCAACGGCCGTCGCATGCACTACCTTGGTAGTGCTGCGCACGTCCGTTGGCCGACGCTGCCCCACCCGTTTTTTGAACGTTCAGCACTGGAGCTGAACATTCGTCACAGCCAACATGTTAATAATTGGCACAAAAATATTTTGAAAGGGAGAGGCAAAGCAGTACAAGTGAACTTTTCAAAATCAGATCTCCTATCCTATTAGTATCGAAGACAAATTCCTGATTTCCGAATCCTATTCTAAATTTCCTAAACTACAGTTTGGAACTACTAATAATAAATTGTAACTAATCATCTTTGCTTCTCAACTCATTCTCCCAGTCTCAAGCTTTTCAACCCCGTTTGATCGGCCAACTCGGCCCTCATTTATGCACCCTGGAGCCTCACTGGGGAAAAACACCAATGATTCACTTTTCATTGCCCCTTCCTTGCGACACCATGGATGCTCCGTATTTACACCACGGCGCTCCATAATGCAACAGATACATCAGGAATTGTGGAGTATCTGTTGGCGCAATAATGATGCATTGCAGAAGTGTATCAGAAAACTGACACAATTCCAGCAATGTGCAATTACCCATGGGTGAGACCCTTGTGAAAATCCTTACATTAATCCTTAGGCCTGCTTGAAGCAGGTGTAAGAATTTGACACAGTCATGTCGTAGCAATTTTGTTGTGAAATCTCATAGATTTTACTGCGCCTCTTCTATGAGTCTTTGTTATGTGGGAATGCCCACCCTGCATACATCATACCTGATACAGGTATAATGAAGTGCAGGCACTTACGAAGTAATGCATCTACATATATGCGTCACTTTATAAATAGGGCACAGCTTGGTGCATTGATTACGCCACCGCAGCATCACAAAAAAGTGGAGCCTTGGTGGTGTAAGCTCTTCATAAATAGCCTGAGTCTGGATTTTTATCAATGTATAGTTGCATGCATACTACTACACTTCGCTGGGAAATTGCTTAGGGTTGGGACTGTACAAGCCACAAAAAAGAAAGGCACAGAGAATGTGCTTACTCACTAATAGTATGACCACTACCTTAGAGACAGGACAGAGGAGTCTCTGCATGACTTCTTGAATAATCATTCCAAGCGAGTGTCAACGAGTTGGATTAGGTCACACCAAGCACCTGTCTAGATAAGGATCAATGATCACAAAATATTATTTGTAAGATGATCTCAAGACCCCGCAACCTCCTCACCAGCAGGTCAAGCAGGTCCTGATCACCATCTAGGAGGTCAGCCCACCAGTGCATCAGATGTTGTTGGGTGCCGTGGACGCCACCACTGTGGTGCACAGCCTGACATACCCTCTCCAAGTGCTGCTGACACTCCGGAAGCTGTATCCACTTCCAGGCCTGCGACCTGCTGCCAGGGTAGAGTGGAGATGGTGCTGCATGTAAAAAACTAGTAGAGCCACTTCCACGTCGGAAAAAATGGAGCGGGACTGCACCCTTTCAGAGCACTGCCGACTGCAAAGTAGGCCACTGATGCTACGGACCTGGGTGGTTTGGTGGGCCTGGCACTGCCGCTCCTCTGCTCTGTCATACCACTGGGTGGGGGAAAGAGAAGAAAAAAAAGGAAACAAATAGAAAAGTAAAGCATAAAATTAAAAAGTACAATAGTCACGCAAAAACACCTAATTTTTTTAAAAAGAAAAGTAAAATACAAAAACACAAAGACACAGAGTAAGGTAATAAAAATAAGGGGTATATAAGTTTCAGAGGGGTTGGAATAAATCAATTAAGAGGGATTATAAAAGTAGGCCCCAGTGCCATAAATGCTGCTGTTTGCATGCAATTCCAGTGTGAGAACACACTTTGTGTTGCGTATGATGGAAAACATCACACAAACAAGTGTGGTGAGCAACTCCACCCGCTCGCGCAACTCTAGGTAAGGCTGCAACAGTTTTTTGCTCTTCAAAGAAATCCCCATAGTGCAGCTACATGAACTCCGCCCTGGCCTATTTTTGTTGGTATAATGGTTTATGTTGGACTCCAAAATGGGTGGAGAGGGTTCCCACCAGAAGGAGGACAGAGATAAAAAGAAGACGTTCTCTTCACGCCCCCAAAACAACTCACAGGGAAAAGGGTCTGGTTCTCATTTCAAATCTGGCCACCCTTACAAAAGTCAGAAGCCCGAAACTCCCAAGTGCTATGACTGCTTTGAGTATGCACACTACAAAAGGGATTCCAAGGCTGGCTAGTGTAATTCTGAGGAAGAAATGTATGCCTGTTATTGGAGGGTAGTTCGGTGGGGTTACCCTAGTGTCCCTGGGTCACAGTGAGATGTTTCCAAAGATCCATGTGCCATCAAATACTACAACTACAAGTTATAGACAGTGGGTCAAAACCAATGGGCAAAGTGTGGAGGCTCTGAGTGATTAAGAAGCCAGCATGACTATGATATGGAATCACATTGTTTCTGCAGAGAAGGTTGTCCTAAATGCATTCCACCAGGTTGTGGTGGCTGACAACATTGAGAGTCACTAGTGGATCTGTGTCACAGCAAGGTCCAGCTCTGGAGCCTGGATAAATGGCCCAGCTAGCTGCGAAGAAGGGGAAACGCAGAGGGCATGGTAAACCAGCCTGAGAGTCCACTGAAGAGGACGTTTCCCCCCTTGGTGACCTGCCTGAGCTTGCTGGATGGCATGTGAAAAGAGTACTCGCCACAGAGGAGTTCTGTAGGACACACAGACCTTGCCCAAACCTTGTGAGCATAAGGTAACAGGCTGAAACCCAAGCAGCAGGTAATGCCTCTGGGAGTCATCACATTTACTGGGAGGACATCCTCCTTTACAGAGAATAAAGCTCCTGGAGGTTGGGGCAGCAAGCACCCTAGTGTCCCCCAATGCTACAGGGCCTTCCCACTGGCACTGGCTAACAAACTCCTCCTGGCAGAACACATAGGCTAAGATAAGACATTTGCAAGGCTTATTCCCAACTTCTATTGGCCAATAATCAAGTATTCCTCAGATCTGTTCTGTGGGACTTATGTGACCTGACAGGCTAGTGAGTAGACAGAGCAGAGGCTTAAAGCCCCCCTTAACCCATTGCCAGTCATTGGCACACCCTTACAGAGGGTGAATATCGACACTGTAGGGCCTATGGATCCCCAGACTGCATCAGACAGGTTCATCTTGGTTCTAGTGGATCATGCAACTAGGTACCCAGAGGCAATCCTTCTGAGTACTACTACTGCACTTGCAGTGGTAAAGGCCCTGATGGGGCTTTTTCACTCTAGAGGGTTTTCCCAAGGACATTGTGTCTGACAGAGGCTCAAATGTCATGTCTGCTTACATGCAGTCAATGTGGAAGGAATGTGAAGTTACTTATAAGTTCTCCACCCCTTACCATCCACAAACAAGTGGGTTAATTGAGATGTTCAACAAGACCCTGCAAGCCATTATCAGAGGTCTGCAAGAGGCCCTGAGGGGAAAGTAGATTATCCACTTACCATGCCATTAACCGCCAGCTACGATTGACCAGCCACGCCCTCGCAGCCGTGTCCCGCATCCGAAGAGCCACAACGGGAGGAAGATCCTTCACCTACCTGGCTGCCAAGACGTGGAACTCCCTCCCCATCCACCTCCGCCTGACCCAAGACCACCTCTCCTTCAGGAAGCAACTGAAGACCTGGCTGTTCGAGCAGTAGCGGACCCCCCCTTCCCCAAGCGCCTTGAGACCCTCCGGGTGAGTAGCGCTCTATACAAATGCTTTGATTGATTGATTGATTGATGCCTGTTTCCAGGAGTCCAAGTACAAGACAGTGGAGAGTGATAGGTTAAGTATTGATGTGAGAGCTTTGCAGAAGGGTTCAAGACCTTTGGTAAAGATGTAGTGTGGGCACAGGTATGAGAGGGCTCTTGAGAGCATGGTGTTAGTGTGTCCATGGTGGTGATGGTTGGCCAGCAGTTCAGGGTGGTTTCTAGGGTTTTTCTGTCTTAAGATGTTAGCACTTTGATAGTGGAGAGGCCTGATCAATGGGCAATGGTGTTTTATTTTTTTATGGGAAGTAGAAGGATAGTTGACTGAAGAATTCCTGGAAGGGGTGATGGCAGTGGACTTGATGAGGAGGGGGGCGAATTATTTCACAATGGAAACAATATCTTTGGTTGAGCTGAATTTTTTAATCTGCTCAGGAAATGCAAGGTGCTTGGTGCTTTTGAGGCACTGGTGGTATGTTCATAAGTCCAATTTGAATCAACCTGAGCTGTCAACAAATTGTCTCCCCTCAAGGTTCACAAACAGCCCCTAAGAATAGGAAGGAATGATAACCACTTATATTCCTTCCATGAGAACACAAAAAGGCCCCCTGTATCCCATGGGTGTTGTGGGGTACCTGAACCCAAAAATACACAACAACCTCATAGGATTTGATGAATTGCAATTCAAATTTACAGTGTCAAAGTAAAGTTACATACACATGTTTCTAGTACTGTGTTTCCATTTATTCGCGTATTACAAAATTCATAATGCTGCTTCAAAAGTACCAAATACTAAAACTCATCAAAAAGCGATTAGAAGCCATTTTACTAGCAATTGTTCTCATTAAAGCTGTCAACCATGTTTTTCCATGTGTTGTATTTATTTTGTGTACTGTCTAAAAGCACTCATACTTACTCTTATTATACAACCATTCTATTTCTCTATGTGTTGCATTTCTCAATGGTCTAGCCCTGAATGTCACGTTTTGGCAATATTGTTTACTCCTCGACAGCCTTCTTCAGGGGTCACATGCTCACTGCACTTTTGCAGCCTGTTATGAGAGGGCAGATTTCGATCTCAGTCATAAGCTCTTCCTTCATCCATGTAAGGCTCAGGAATACTCTTCTTTCTACTTCAGATTTTTCAACATTACTATACTCAGTTTCTTCTAAATGCGACCTAACTTTGATTGATGTCCAGGAATAACATAGTGTTGCTCCTATTGAATCCTCTTACTTGTAGGTTTACAGTGTGGCAAACATATCCCAAACGTCTGTGAACACTTGTTCTCGATCTTTGTATTTGTCAGCATGGGAGTCTTATGATGTGCCTGATTGTAACATGCTGGTCCACTTTATCATCCATGCCACATCTTCAAAATTAAAAATTAAAAACAAGGGCATTAGGGAGACGATGGATGCAGTGACAATAACCTACTCATTCCACCTCCTAGCAGAAATGGATAGTAATATTTTGACTGTAAATTTATAAAATGAGCATGAAAAGACATTTGCCTTTTAGGAGAATTTAGATTCTGTACCACTTGTAAATGGGTTTGTCTGTGTCTATACTGTTTAGATACATTTCATAAGTGGGCTACCGTATCCTACTGCTATGTTATTTTTTATTTTTATGTTTTTTTAAGTAACATATTTAAGACCTGACTGTTTCCTAACTTTCTGTCCTCCTGCAAAGCTTGCAAGATGGAACGGTGTGTGTGTGCGTGTGCATGTCCATCTGCAGGGCTATGTCTACACACTTTTTGGAACACTCTCAGGGGCAATTGATGCTCCCGAGTGGCTTCAGCTCAGAGCACACCTACGACCCTGATTCACTACAACCAACACTTTACACATACATTGCACTGTAAACGTGTCTGCGTTCTCCCTGGGGCAATACATCAATATAAAAACGCTACCATGCAAAACACTACTTCTAAAAAAGCCACAAGCGAGAGCATTGCGGGGCTGATGCTGCAGTGCAGGCATAGGCCATATGGCACCCCAGTAAATGGCCACAAGAAGGCACCACACTGCAAGATATGACCCCATCGCAGACACTGCTGCAGGTGGCAATAGCATAACCAATGGAAAACATCCTTCTACCTGGTGCAATGAAACTCACTGCACCAGTGCAAGAAACCTGACATAACATAAACCAGTACAGGTAAAGCTAAACGGCCTCAGCTTCGATTGTAGACAATATCATCAAAAGATCAAGAAAACAAATCCATAAAGGAAATTTCGGAATAAAATTCTTAGGCGGTATGCATCTCTACATCACCTCTAATTATTCTTAAATAATTATGTACTTTTAATGTCTCTTCATCATGTTATTTTTTACTCCTTATTCCTCTACTCTCCAATTCTTTAAACTATGCTTTTGTTTGTTTTGTACGAAAATGCGAGGTGGCTGAATGGTGAACTATGGAAGTAACCTCATGCGGGTGTAAATCAAGTAATACGTACAAAATGCTAGCTGAGTCACAAAAAAGAGCTGCTATTTACCTGACATACTAGTAAAGGAGAATGGACTTTGATATGTGTAAAAGTAAACTCTGAAATTTCAAGAAAAAAGCAGTGCATTGACCGAATTGAACATTTCAGCAAAAGATTAACACCCACGTCACTTAACTTGCTCATTATAAGATGCCAATAGAGTTTACATCAGTCAAAGGGCGTTGAAAGAATGTGTGCATTTCTACCACCTATAAACGAATGCCAATAGTCATTCTTACAGTGTTGCTTTTTGCACCTTCAATTCTGCTGTCCCCAATGATGGCTTAGATGTCAGACAAATAAAGGCACAGTACTGCAGTGCTCTTGTTGGCCATCTCCCAAACTGATCTCCTGTCTAGCCCTTAGCATCTCTAATAAAAAACACCATCCCCCAGAAAGGTCAATATTCCAAGAAATGAATGAGCGCACCAGTCTGAGAGGAAGGGAGCCTTGCATAAACATATAGGGTCTGATTATGATGTTGGGTGGACTTGCATCCGCCCGACACGTCTCGGTCCTGGGACCGACCGACCTCAGGTCGCCAGTCCCGAACGGCCAATCACAATGAGACTGAACAGTGTTCGGTTGCATACTATCATTTCTCATTGGGAGCTCTTGTTACAGCTGTAAACCAGCTGTAACACAAGCTCCCACTGAGAAATGCGAGTTGTTGTTTATCCCTGCACCGTGCGGTAGCCACCTCAAGGTGCTTGCCACAGGGTAAAGGGATCAACACGGGGGCCATAGGTGCCCCCTCGGTCACCAACCGGAGGCCATAAGGGAAAGGGGGCCCTGCTGGGGGCCTCCAAACATTCTTTCCAACATAATTTTATAACATGACAACATGGAATGTCAGAAACAGTGCATTGTGACTGACGGACGGGCTCAATGAGCCTGTTGGAAGCCGGGCGGAAAGACCAGCTTGTTTACTATCCGACCACCAACATTATAATGCAGCAGTCAGAAAGTAAACCAAGCAGCCAATTAGTATGCAGCCCTGAAGGCTTCAACAGTTCATCTGAGCCTTTATGGGCCGCATGGTAATTGGCCCCACAATGTCCTCCCACTGGTTTCCCCTGATATATTCCTTGCTTGAGTGAGTGTTCCTCCTATTCACCACTGATCATTGGTAGGACGTGGCCTGCAAGGGCCACTCCATAGGATTCAGCAGATCCAATAGGCCCTTTGAGTCTGGCCTCTTCCACACATGTCTATTTCCATGGTTTAGATAACCCTCCCACATACCTGCTCCAGCCTTTTCCTTTACTCTTCATCAGTGCAGCCCGAGGCCTACTCTCCATAATGTGCAGGGTACACAGTCTGCTTCCACCATTGCCTCTCCTGACCTTGCGCCCTGGAGCTGAAGCAGCAGCCTCATGGCCATCGGTACTGATCCCAACCTGATGGCATAGATCTGCCATCCTTGCTATTTGTTAATAAATAAAAACTACACTGAGCCTTTGTGACATATGATTGCATCAAAAGCGAAAGAGCCCTACCTGTAAGTGGTGGCCCACAACGCTAAGGGTGCCTGGCCTCCACCTTGGGGGTGCCCAGGAGTGGACGCCTCACAGGGAAAGCCAGGACGGGTTCCACATCGGTATTCGTACAAGCGCCTTGAGACCCTTGCGGGTGAGTAGTGCACTATCAATTTATAATTTACTCTGAATAACAGATTTTGTCAATAAAACCTACATATTTGTCTATAGCTCTGTACAGCTTGGACACAATCACTAACAAAGTTATCGGACAAGGCTATGGTCCTCTGGTCACAAGGCCATTCTTGCTTTGGGACGCCAACCCCTGGACACCGCATGACACCGTACCTGGACACCGGATAACACCGAACCTGGACACCGGTAAACACCGAACCTGGACACTGGAAAAGACCGAACCCGACAGAACTCACTAACCAAGGCCTGGCGGCTGGGTGGGCCATGAACAGTGTCTGGGAGGTGGGCCCTGGTGATCACACCCTCCAACGGAGGATGCCACAAGCATCAAGCGCTAAGCAACTGTCCAAACACTGCCCTACACAATAATCTTTGCAATGTTACATCTTGTACTTGAATGGAATTGGAGGCAGTTAATTCTAGGTGTAATAGATAACTATCAGACATGCTAATTTTACCGAAATATATTTTTTAAAAGCGGTTCATTCTATGCCCAGGAATAATTAAAATGATGTCACTGTAATTGGCGTAATTTTGGGACACTTGTTACACAAAATAGCAGCATTAAGCCCCAGTTTGCAGTAAAATATTACAGCAGGCGCCTCAAAAATATCGGGAAGAACCAGTGGCGTCACTAAGGGGGTGCGGGGGGTGCGGACCGCACCGGGTGTCACCCCATCTGGGGTGACACCAATCTAGTTAGTTAGCTGCCTGCCTGTAACTCGGTTGCTTTAAACTTTAAGTTTAGTTCACTAGTGCACAAGCGCACGCCACGCACGCACCGCACCAGATGCTATGTGATCATGATCTTCACTGGTTGTGCAATGCGGATGCGCGCGGCGTACCCAGCAGGGTCCCAGGGCCGTCAATCTAATTAGCCCTACCAATGACAGCCCTGGGACAGCCCCCGAGCGCTGTGCGCAGTGGGCACCTGCTGCTCTGACGCGTCACGGCGGTCACGCGCCCGCCAGAGGTCAGAGATGAGAGTGCGTGCGCAGTGGTGCGTCATCGTGAGGATAAATAATTAATACCACCGACGACATCAGATACAGACCACCATCTTCTCTACTCTTTTGATGATATATCGTGATTGGATTCGCCAGCGCCGTCGTGGTCTCTCCAGTCTCCCCTTCAAATTTGGGATGGTGAGAGAGAGAGAAATAATATCATGTGTATTTATTAGAATACTGCTGCATCATGCACGAACTAGCTAAGTTAAAATTGTGGCAGTGCAGTGGCACACAAATGAACTATTGTGATTCAGTTAGTACATGCTTTTTTTTTACTGGCACGAAACGAACGAAAACATGGCCCTCTTCGGGCGGGTGCACCACTAGGCTAAAGCTTTCTTCCTCCTTAGTTGGGCAGTCACGATAGATAGACCTGGACCCCCAGGGCCCCACCACACTTCATGTGCCCTCTGCTGTACCCTGCCACCAAAGGTAAATTGTGACACAGTGGTGTCCCTACATCAAAAGCACTGGGATATTAGGTATGCACTCATTGTCACAAAAGTATGCATCACTACGTCCCGTAGTGTGCCCACGTTTACATCACCACTCACCGCATAGCTTATTAATTTACCTATAAGGGGATACATGGATGCATGGTCCCTACCTTACAAATGCCACTCGGGCACCGACAATACATTTTAATTCTGTAAATTCTTTTATAATAACACTTTTTGTACATCTCACGGCAAGCTCTGCATGTTCTAGAGGTCCCTGAACATCTCGAGTTCTGCGGGACACACCCAGTCTTGCCCGATATAATGATGGTCCAGTTGCAGTCTTGTTATGGAGATGGAGACATTGGTGCACTTGATGCCAATTTTATTGGCGTTAAAAACAAAGTCTAGCTCACAGGGCAATACATTGGAGGCAACATAATTCTCAAACTGTTTGTCAAATGGAGCAGTGCTTTGGCACTGCAGCTTGAATATCTGTAGATCACGACCCCCTTTATTACGAACAAAGCAGCATGCACCCAGTTTTCTGGGCAGTCACATTTCCTGAGCTTTTCAGGTACTGCCTCCACTTACCTCGTGCACAAAGTTTATGCCCAGGTAGGGACAGAAGGAACAGGAGCGGGGCCTGCCGCCTGCAAGCTATTTCTAAAGGTCTCCCCACCCTTTCTTAAGTCGTTATAGGGGTGGGGGGTTCAGTTAGTATCACAGGCACCACCCTAATGCAAGCTAGAGTGGGGTACCTTACCACCCAGCCCCCACAAGGTCTCGAGTCGGGCCACTCTAAAAGCAGTAACAGCATTGAAGCCCAGCTTTCGGCCACCATCAAGCGCGACTGCCGGACACCAGTCTGCTTCTTCACGCTGCCCTGTAGGGCGGCCGACCCTGAAGCTGGAGAGCCGGGTTGCTGTCTTGGAAGGGAGGCCCAACACACGGAGCTTCATTCTGGCCAAATCGCACAGCTCCCTGTGCCTAAACATGAAGGAGCCCCCCTGTAATATCTAGGTGACAACTCAGCTCTCTCCCCCCATCTGTATTTGATCGATCCCTTCAATCCAGTTGTGAACACAATGGTGTGCAGATTCAATACAACCGGTATTCGCACATTCTATGTGGGTTTATATTAATGCTTAAAGGAGGGTGTTTCCGCAGTGTTCATCGCGTCTCTTTTGTAAAGCAGTACGGATGTCTAAGGTGGTTATTTAGACAGACCGTGTTCTGTCTGGATGTACACTACGCAGTAATGGCATTTTGTTTGATCTTTGATACTTGCACAAGTGCCACCATAGCCTACGAACGTAACATTTGTTCTTGTGATTGAGTGTCTACCATATATTGCAGTATTATACCTCTTCTAGTTGTACTTTGTTTTCTCTCAAGCAGACTTCACTTTAAAATAGTTTATTGGGATTAGACTGTAGACACCTGGTGCAGAGATCTTTGTTTACCCAACAAATTCCAAAGCATTGTAGCTGTAAGATAACTTTGGTGGTGAATACACTTGCTGGCGAGACCTGTGTGCAGTCTAGTTACAGGCCGGCCTGACTCATACAAAGTATAAAGAGACAGAGTTAATGTGATGTCCCAGCTGCAAAGTGAAGCATGCACCATGCAGGTCACAGATTTGTATTTTACGTAGGAAGCTTAGCGAGTTACTGCTTTCATTGCAGACATTCTTGAGTGAGATAGGTCTCAGGTTACCATCCTTGTAATATACCTGCTTAATGAATTATGCATCATCTTTAAGGAATTGCATGCTAACTGCAAGGTATAAGTTTAGAAACAGTGCTTTTTGCTTAGTATTTCATTATTAAAATTTTTAACAAAAGTGTTCCTTTAGTAATAAAGACGCATTAGTAGTTGCTTTTATACACTGTTATTAGTTTATTTACTCGTGTAGATAATGCATCTGGCATTCAGACAGTGGATGTGAAGCTCTTACATTCAGGGGTTGGAAAATTCAAAACCTGCCTTCAGTCATAGTTTCTTTTAAGCACTTGTAACCTGCACACATGTCACTTTTTCCTCCTGTAATGCGCCGTTTGCAACCTCATGTATTTTGTTTGCTCACAATTGTCACTTTTGCCTCTTGTAACTTAACGTTTGCTTTTGTAATTTGTTCACTTGTAATTTTCTCCTCATGTTTCATTACTGTTCCTATTGTAAAGCGCTCTGACGCCTTTGGGTAAAGTCTGCGCAATATAAAAAACGCATAAATAAATAGAAGACCCTGTCTGGCCCCGCCCTTCCAGCCTCCTAGGCTAGTCCTGACCCAGGCGTTGCATTGTGCTTGCAGTTGCACATGGCCGGCTGCATGTTTTATTGCTCAAGGCAGGGAGCAGGCCAGGCCTTTCCTTGAACTCGTCACTTCACTTGCAGGTGGTTCACTTCACAGTTAGTTCACTTCATAGACGTACTATGAAGTGAACTGCTTTGGCTGAAATATGCCTGCTTTGCTGGCCGGTCTTCATCCTGCTGCCTTATTGTCCATCCTGGCAGTGGCAGCTTTTATGTCCCTGTGCTTTTGCCTGTGGATTTGTGTTTCTGCTGACTGGCTGTGCCATTTCTCTTTTGGGTTTCTGGTCCGTTGGAGGTAAAATCGGCGTTATGGGGTTACCAGTTAGAAAATAGAGCATTCATACTGCGCCTTTCAAGTGCCCACAAAGAGAAGAGAGGAACCAGATTTTAAAGTGAAAGAGACAGTTCTTAACTTCTAACAATCTTTTACCTCCGACCTTGTTGAATTACATTTTTCTTCTATGGCCTTTGTAAATATAGGAACTAAATTTACAAACGTTACTAAGGATTCTGTATGGTCCCGTTATTTGCCATCTGTGTCCACTGGCGGACTCGGAATGGAGGAGGTCCATGCGGTAAGTCGTGAGGGGGTGACACCATGAGTTACCCGCACCGGGTGACACCAACCCTAGTGACGCCACTGGGAAGAACCAGAACACAAGAGAATGGTGTTTGTGGCACTTGTGTTCTTTGCACTTTTTTAACACGCAAAATGCGTCCTTTCTTCAAACATTGATGTGAGGGGCTCATTTCAATTTAAAATATTGCACAAAATGATAGATTTACATTTTACATATTGTTCACAAAGTTTCATGTAATCCCACAAAAGCACATTTCACAATGTATGCATACTCTTGTCTGATTCACAGAAAGAAGTGCCTTCCATGGGGCTGGGTACCAGTACCTTTTGGGTGACCGAAAGTGGAGATCTGGCTGCTTTAAAATGAGACTCCCTGTCGCTCCTGCGCGGGTGGTAGGAGAAGGGAATGAAAGTGCTCCCTGCAGCACAAGGCCACACTTTATAAACACCCAAGTCAGTATGGCAGAGAGACATGAATTAAAGCATCATTTTGCAGGCAAAGAGTCGTCCATGTTGGGATACCTAATGACCTCCTTGAGTCTGAGGATGCAAGTCCTCAGTCAGTCAGTTATCATCACCTACCTTCCTCTTTGGCCAGGATATTGCTTCTTTCTTTACATCCATTTGTTACTGAACAGAACACTTTTAGTTATTTTTCTAAACGAATGAGTTTTTTTTCTACTCTTGGTCACGATAAATATATTTAATTGAGTGAAGTTCTACCTTTCTCTTTCCTGGATGGTTAATAATGTGGTTTTTGGAAAGCGCTGCCTTTCACCCTTATTCAATGTTTGTTTATTTGAAGCTAGCCTACTGCTTATAGGTGCAGACATTTGCTTGAAAGGTGTGAAACTACCAATGGCAAAAATGTGTAAAAATCAGTGTAATGAAATGTGAAAGGTCTATCTGAATGGAAACACAATCAATTGGAGGTTGAGATACAAACAGACCAAGGGCTGTGGTACAGATAGGGCGCCCTTTCCGTGTATTGCTTCATAGTGCACCTTAAAGCAGGCTTTAAACATGGAAAGGGAGCCCTGTGTGGAAGAATGCACTGCCCTTGAGGCCACTGCGAACTCACGCTGCTCCCAGGATATATAGAGCAGCCATTTAAAAGCTGCTCTGTGTTTATCTGTGCAGGTTCAACCCGCAGGCACTTTTAGGAGGGATGAGAGATGCCCTTGCAGTCAGGTGCAGTGAGTGACTGCACATACAAAGAGGAACTTGCCTCTCAGGATTGTCCCTTTCCTTCTGCAATGCGTCCACCTTCACACCATGGTGCCAGGGTGGTTAGATTGGCGCTGGGCATCCAAAACAGCGTCAGCACAACGACGAGGCGTACCTGCCCTTTCCCTGTAATACAGCGCAGCACTGCGTTGTGTTACTTTGCCATAAATATCGCCCTCTCTTCCTGTTATGTTTCCAGAAGACACATCAAAAGAGACAATACATATTCTATCAGACATTTCATTTTTTTAGAAAAAAACTGAAACTGTTTACTTTAGCAAGAGACATCTATGAAAATATTTGACAGTTAAACACAAAACTTCCTGAATGTGCAATTCCAACAAGTGGAAAACCCCAGTCCCTCAGAGCGACTTGTTAGCAGCAACCTCCTGAAAGCATTGTCAGTGGGGAAGGGCAGCAGCAGACTCCAGCAAGGAGGAAGAAATTCAGGAATCTTTATGTTGGGGAGTATGTAGGTGGCAGGCACTAAACACATCAACGGACAAGTGACAAAGTGTGTACCTTTCTCTCTTTTCTGGCTGGTTCACTCATGTAGCAGAATTGTGCATTCTCTCTGAGCCCACAGACGTCATCCCCTGTGCTGGGTACAGACATATGCAAATCCATTTTGAATTAATTCTTGGTTACAGATAGTAGGTGCCTCCCTGTAATTAATTAGTCCTCAAATGGGTCAGCACTGTAAAGGTGTTTTGAGAGGCGTGGATTCCCTCTGGGTTCAGGGCAGAGCGCCTCCTGTGGTCTGAGGATGATTTTCGGAGGGCTGTATGAGTGCACCATTCCTTTTTTCTATATCTGCAAAAATTATGAGCGATATATTTTTCTTTCAGTTCTCATAGGCACAACATTGTGTACTGTCGGCTACAGAGCAGCCCGATACAGATCACCAATGCCTAATTACAGTGCTGTAGTAAAGTGTCACTGGAATTAATCCCATCCACAATTGTCAACCGGTGGCCGCTGGTGGACCTTGAAACTGGTGGGATTGAACACATATCTTTAATTAGAGAAAGCTGGATATTTAGGAAAGTTCAGGGAGCGTCGCCCTCTGAAAATACATAAATACATAAATAGTGTGAAAATGTCCTTTTTACTACCCTATTTTCGTAAAGATTTAGAAACATTTCATAGATTCATGCTGAAAACTAGTGAAATATGAAACATTTTTCTGATCTGCAGACAGGCTTACTTTCTCCAGAAGTGCTGTGACTAAGCCTGACCAAGACAACCTTACAAAGACAGTCTATGTTTAAACCTATTATACCATAAAAGTTGCCTAAAAAGTTGTATGTTTTCAAGGCAACTGAGAAACTGTGTTCATGAAAGGTGCTGTGGCCTATGAAAGGTTATTCAAATAGCAAGTGATACATACCAGAGCTTGACAAATCTTACAGGCTGACACAGCCATGAGATTACTCCTTAAAGGAAAATGGGATGCATTTAAAAGAAATGGCCCCTGGGACCATTGTGTGCCCTTAAAACATATTTTCACTTGCATTCCCAAAGGGTTGGTTGATAGCTTTATTTCGATATGCAGATATATCTTAAAAGCATTACATACATGTATAAAACTGCAGATATCAAAAAATGCATCCAAGAATTAAACAAGTAAAAAATGTCATTGGTACAAACAATAAATTAATTAAAATTGAATTAAATTGAAATAGACAGTCTTTTGGAGCGAATCAACCACGCCCATTTAAACATTTTGAGCACCACAGACTATAGGGGGGGAAGTGTCAGTTAATAAGATACGTAACGCCACCATGTGCTGGCGTGTCCCTAAAAGTCTAAAGAGAGGTTTGAGCCAACACCTCCTTGGTCGGGTATAATCGGGGCACTCAAAAAGGATATGTGCCACCGTCTCGGACCTTGTGGAACAAAGGGCACAAAATGGCGATAACTGCACAGGCATTTTCCATCTTGAAAGGAGATCCCCTATCGGAAGAGTGCCCACTCTAAACTTAAAGTAAAGAGCCCTGTCAGTTGGCATGGTAATCAAATCCAGATAGGGTTCATAGGCCACCACGTCCTTGATTCTCAAAAAAACTGCAGTGGAATTGCATTGGCGGGGATTACCAATAAGTTGAGAGGAGACCCATTCCCAATGCAGTTTTTTCAGGATAGCCTTGGGTGGAGCAGATTTTGTAGCCCAAGAAGGCCCCAAACCCAGTTCCCCCAAGAGGTTTTTGATATCCCTTAGCCACTTAATCTTGTGCCAGCCCCCCATTCCCATCACCTCAGACAGCCCATCGGCATAAGATTTCAGTTCTGGAACCCTCCACAAGCGGGCCCAGAAGCAGTGGCCGGAGGCGAGCCAAGAGCACCGGAACTGTGGGGGTACTCAAGGGGAGAGCCAGTAGGTCTTTCAAAAATTTGCTCTCCGACCTGGATAGAGCCTCCAAGTTGCAAAGGCCCCATAGCTCCGCCCGTATAACGCTGCAGTGACTCCTCTTGCTTTATAAATGTCAATTGCAGGTGCCACGGACTGTTTAGATGAGGCGCGATACTCCCTTAGCAGCGCACCCCCCACCCTTTTATGGCTGAGAACCATCTTGTTGATTAGGGGTGTCCAGCTCAAATCGTCACTCATGCGTATTCCCAAATAGTCAAACTCAGAGACTTTCTCTAGAGGGACAGAGTTCAAGACTGGGGCACGTCCTAGTTTCCGTGGTGGGCGCATGATCAAGTATTTTGTCTTGTCCACATTGATCACCAAACCCCTTGCCGAACAAAATTCCTGGAAACGGTTCAAAAGCTCCTGGAGACCCTGGGGAGTCTTGGCAATGAGGAGGGTGTTGTCTGCAAACAGTAGGGTAGGGATCCGTACCCCCCCCAGGGAGGGTGCATCTGCTGGTTCTTGAAGCAGGTGCTCTACCACACCATTTACATACAAGGAAAATAGTGTGGGAGCCAGCACACATCCCTGACGGACGCCCCTGCAGACCGGGATCCTGTCAGTCTTTTCCCCATTCTGGCCCCAGCGCACCTGGGCATAGTTATCTGTGTGAAGTTTGATCAAGAGCGACAGAATGTAAGGGGGCAACCCAAGACCCTGCAGAACCCTCCAAAGTTCCTCCCTAGGAACCAGGTCAAAGGCAGTCTTCAAGTCAATGAAGGCCAGATAGAGACTGCCTTTGCCCAGCTCCACCACCTTCCAATGCAGTAGCATCAGTCTGAAGACCTGTTCAATGGTCCCCGTTCCTGAGCGGAATCCCGCCTGAAAATCAGACAGGATATGGTTTTCGTCCACCCAGTGAAGAATCCTCCCCAGAATCGCCTTGCCCGCCACCTTTTGTGTCGAGTCAATCAGGCTTATCGGCCTATAGTTCCCCGGATTGTCCTGGCATCCCTTTTTAAATATGGGAACAACCTCTGCCCCTTTCCAAGATTCAGGAACAGGTCCTCCCTCCATGATGGCATTCAAAAGGGCGGTTACCAATTTGCCCCATTCAGTCGGGTAGGCTCGGAGTAGGTCCCCTGGAAGCCCATCAGGGTCAGCTGCCTTCAAGGGTACCAAGGACTTGATTACATTCACGACCTCCCGTAAAGTGAAGGGGTCAAGAACGCTGTCCTCAGACAAGAGGGCAGGGGAAAATGGCTCATTGAGGGACCCTTCTACCGGTGAGTATAGGGCCCTAAAGTGGTTAAACCTGATCTGGGCCGGGATAGTGCAAGTCCTCAAAGTATCTTCAGGTCTGTTCCTGGATCCCACCAAATTCCAGAAGCCCCTAGCATCCTTTCCTTGACTAGCATCCAGAAGGTCCATCCAGAACTTTTCCTCCCACTCCTTTTTTGCAATTTTTAGGGTTTGGGTGTAGATCTTCCTAGCCGACCTGGTCCTAGTTTGGGACTTTGATTTGACTGCTTCCACCAATCCTTTCTTACCTGCCCTACATTTATGGGTATACCAGCCCTGTCTTTTCAACGGGCGGGCCCTTGTCTTAGCCCCAGTGTGTCTAGTTGGAACAATACACAAGTTGCTTATGGCCGTGGTCAAGTCACAAAAGGTCCCAAACACCTCCTCAGGCCCGCCCTCAAGAGAGTCCAAATTGCATTGGGCTGTGGCCAGAAGTAGTATTATAACTGCAACCTTCCCCCCGCGGATAGCGTGAGCTTTGCCCACTTCAACCGCCTACCACAATTCGAAACATATGATTCCCCAAGTTTAGTGATGGTACGAGGCCTCGGGCCCTCTTTACCCTTCGACCACCAGGGAGTCAAAGCGAGAGAGAGCAGATTGTGATCACTCTCAACGGACGTGATGATTTCCATGTCCCTCACCGAGCTCCATAAGCACACGTCAAGCAAGATGTAATCAATTCTTGACGTGTGATTGGGCCTGTTGTACGTATGGGCTCCCGCCTTATCAGAACTTGACCTCCCATTGAGGGCCCTCAGATCGAATTCCATGCTAAGAGTATTAATCTGGAGTGCCACTTCAGTCCATCTCTTGATCGGGGTTAGCTCTAAAGCCGGAATCCCCCTCCTTTGGTCCTCCTCCTCCAGATCCAAAGTGTCGTCCGAGCCCAAGGGCTCGAACGTGCAGTTCAAATCGCCCGCAACCAGGGTACATGATTTAAATGGAGATGACCTTAGCAGGCCCTCCAGGGGAGCAATAGTGGGCGACTGTCTACCTCCCTTTGTGCCTCGAGCATAGATGTTATAAATGTTCAGGATGGCACGTCCCCGGGCATCTTTTAGGGTGATGTTAAGGAGGTCAGGGCAATTGGTCTGATGCTCCTCTACTCTACAGTTTAAAGAAGTTGCCACCCAGATGAGGAGACCACCCGAGGGGCGTCCCCTCCCCGATGCCGGATAGACAGCAGAAATAGAGTAGGAAGAATACCCCACCTTATGGGTGGGCTCCCTACTCCATGTCTCCTGAAAAATACAAATGGAGTACTCTTCCACAAGAGCATTCCAATCCGGCAGGGCCAGCTTCCTGTCAATTCCAGCCACGTTCCAACTGAAAATCCTAAGAACTGGATCCATTACAGCTGGAACGCGGCTGGGCACGACATTGCAGTGGATATCTGCCCCGACCCGAACGAGAGGTCCACTGCCCTCTCCATAATTACCCTGCCCCCCACCAGGTTCCTGGACGACAGATGGGGCTATAAGGTTTATTGTTGGTGTGGATAAGCTGGTCAACAGTACAGTAGGATGGGCAACCCCTCCCGCTTTGTGATCCCCCAGGACTACCCCACAGACATCATCAAGTCAATAACCTGTAGAGCCCCAGTTCAGACCTGACCAAGCTGCCTCTGGGTGGAGCTGTGGTGCCACCGGATACTCTGGCCAGCCACTATTACTATGTTGTGTGTGAGCATAGGTTTGGCCGGTGTAATTCATAACAGGCCGCGGGTAGAAATAAGTTAAATCCACCACGTCAATGCCTGGACTGCCCACTACTTGGTTGTGGTTGCAGATTGTGTGTGCAACTCTATTGTCTTTAAAGTTGACTACCACACAATCTCCTTCTAGGCGTTTCTTGCCCTGTCCTACCCAGCCCACCCTACGCACTCCGAGAATCAGCCCATCCAGGCCCCTAGGTAGCGGTTTGTTGGATTTCAACCAATGCATAGTTTTATTTTTTAAGGCCTGGTGGGTTTCAAGATGAGCATCCTTCAGAGGGGGGACATTAATAAGGACAGCAACATATGGGTGGCACTCTGGGGGGAGATTTACTGGTCGGCTCTTTAGAGTTGCGTTCAGCGGTATAACTGCTGAAGAGCCATCTCCCGTGTGGCTCGCAGCGGGTTTAGCCTGGGGAGCTGGGCCATTTCCCCTGCCTTTCACCGCTACCTGAACCAATCGTTTAGACTTAGCCGAATCCCCACCAACTGGCAACTTGGCATGGCCGGGTTTCATAGTAGACGCTTTTGATGTCTCATGGGAGCTTGAATGAACCTGGGCAGAGTGAGTGGTGGTCCCAAGTTTAGCCGCGGTAGGAGCTGCAGGAGCAATGGTTGGGCCCTTACCCACTGCAGTAGTAGGTGCAGTCGATGTCAGGGGTAGAGCCTGCACTACATCAACGGATAACTGCTTACCCATATTCCCGCCCATGCTATCCTCCCAGGCTCTTGACTGGAGTTTAATAAGGGTTTTCATTGAGAAAAAGTTGTCCAGTGTAGTCTGCTCAAACCTGTCTAACCTTTCCCCCAAACCCTTAACTTGATCAATGAGCAGGACTAGTAGGGAATTAATCAGGACCTCAATTTGTTTGAGAGAAGCAGGGTCATGCAGTATTGCTGATTTGTCAGGGGAGTTGAAATGTGCCTGCACAACCTCGGGTGTAGTGCCTAGGGAAACGTACCCTCCTCCCATCTCGGGGTTCACTGAGGCTGAACCATTACCTGATTTAGAGCCCAAACCCCTAGAAACATGCTTCCTTGGGTGCTTGTGCAGTGTGGTGAGGCTACCCTTCCGCGTACTCACTACCCTCTTCCTTTTCCTTTTTGTACAAACAGGGGGGTCGTGGAGCAGACGCGACAAAATCGGAGCCTGGGGGGGCCTTGTTGTGGCAAAGGCAAATCCTGGGCGATGGAGAGACACGGGGGATCAAGGGAACATTGACCCAAGCCCACAGGACTGCCAGTAAGGGATGGCGATTGTGCTACCAAACTCTCCAACCTATCAATGCTTGCTCTTATAGCAGCCACCCGTGGCAGCTCAACCAAGCCCGAAAGTTGAGGAGAAGGAGCGGGGATAATTGTAGGCGAGTTGGCCTGTGCCATTTTGCCAAGCGAGGAGCGTCTTGCCGGTAGGAGTTCCTGTGAGAGGCGTCGCTCTGTCATCACAATCTCTTTCTCTATTACAGCAGCAACTGTGGTGATGAATTTATCCATTGTACCTATCGTCATACTCCCAGGACCCCCCTCGCCCCCACCACTTAGTATTTTCCCCGACCGAGTAGACATCGGAGTAGCTGAACCCTCAGCCAATGTTCAATCACCTTCGGGACCTGAGGTATCAGATGACAGGGGGGTGGCCCAGCCCAGCCTCTGACAGCCCCTGACTGCCCGCCCTTGGCCCGGGCTTCGCTCGGCGTCCCGCTCGCGTCCCGCTACGCGAAAACTGATCCTTGATAAAGGGACGTTGCGGGCGGGGGGCGTGGTGTCCAGGGAGCGCGGCGGCAATTGCTGGCACTGCGCAGGGCCTCCTGGTCAGTGTAGTCTCTGGCACTTGCTCCGCCTCCCGAGAGCTCCTCGTTGCTCTCAATGGCCGCACCTCAGGAAAGGAGAGAAGACCTGAGTAGCCCCTCGCTACCCACGCGAAGCGGCACCCGCGAAGCGGCACCCGCGAAGCGGCACCCGCGAAGCGGGTGCGGCGAGCGGTGGAGGTAGGCAGCAGTATCCCCTAGGAGAGGGGAAAGGGCAAACCTCGGTCAAATGCTTCGAGTCCCGCACAGTAACTACCACAGGTACGCTGTCCCACTTGCTTGTCAAAACCCCCGGCCTTTTACACCTGGCCGGGCGGGGGGCGTGGTGTCCAGGGGGCGCGGCGGCAATTGCTGGCACTGCGCAGGGCCTCCGGGTCAGTGTAGTCTCTGGCACTTGCTCCGCCTCCCGAGAGCTCCTCGTTGCTCTCAATGGCCGCACCTCAGGAAAGGAGAGAAGACCCGAGTAGCCCCTCGCTACCCACGCGAAGCGGCACCCACGAAGCGGGTGCGGCGAGCGGTGGAGGTAGGCAGCGGTATCCCCTAGGAGAGGGGAAAGGGCAAACCTCGGTCAAATGCCTCGAGTCCCGCACAGTAACAACCACAGGTACGCTGTCCCAAAGGGGAAGGGGTCGTGAATGCTTTACCACCTATTTGAAGTAGGTGATAAATTGTGAATGCGGTCGCAGAACAGTCATACATAGGGCTCAGACTCGCTGTTGGGAAGGGATGCCCTTGAAACGCCCCGTCCTAATAGCAAGTCCCAAATCCTAATCAGCGACTCGCAAATAAATTGCAACTCGCTAATTAGGGTTTGTACATGGCCCTTAGGTATTTTTTCATTCGCACACGGGTCGCAAACCCGTTTGCGCATGCAAAAATACTTCATTACATCTGGCCCATGGCATATTCCTCCTCATATAAAGGAAAAGTAAAATGCCTTTAGGGATTGTTTTTGGGCGAGAAGTTGTCCCTTCTTGCTCAAAACCTACCCTACTCGAAACTCAGGCAACCTTGCAGCATGACGCAATAGAGCTTGCATTGGTGCTAGGCTGCAGACAGCGAGCCAGTGCAAGGAGGGAGCAGAAGTGTGCCATATCCTAGGAGATATGGTACATGTCTGTCCTCTCATGCCACTCAGCACAGAAAACTCCCTTGCTGTATTAGGTTGGGTGAATGATTAGTAAATCTGAGCCAGCACGTTCACCCTTTTTGTATGAGACCAAACCCACTGCTCAACATTTTCAGAGTTTAAAGGACAACGTTTTTGGTTCCAAAAGACGCATTTTGTCCAGAAATACGGGTTCTGTGGAGTTTTGGTGGTTCAAGGACTCCGATTATTTCCTCCAAGTGGAGGACGTGAGGCCCACATCAGCATCAGCTGAGGAGTCCTGTCTCAGAGTTGTCGTGCTGGATGAGTTAAACTGATAGACTCATACTGCCCCACCTGAAAGCAATTTGTAAAACAGTCCGGAACTTTAAAATCCATATCCCAGGGGCATGTAGACTGGAGCCATGTTGTACCTTGAAGGGGTGAATGTTTCTGCTCAAACTGCTCCATCACACTACCACATGACAGCAGCAGAAGCAGCAAATCTGTTTGAAACCACCTCATTTAAAATGTTGCTTGGCTGAAGTTTGTTGTGCCTTGACCATGCACATATCATTGGACACCGCTGCATCCTGAGGTCTCACTTCCTACGCCTTCTAAATTATTTCTTGTGAGGCAAGGTTATAAGCAAATACAATTTATCAAATACATTGTGAAAGCCAGAAAAAAAACTCTGCATAATCAAATACATTTCATAAATTGTAAGGACCAGGGTTAAAACCTCACTGTTTCTTGTGAGTAATTACATCTATCTAATATTTCCCATGTACAGCCCTACATGTATTTTTTGCAGCATTCAGTCTGGTTTTGTGTTTTTATGTTTTAATCATTATACTTACTGTTTTCTATGGTTGGAGAATATTGAACGTGTTTCGCACAAAGATGGCACTTTTAAACAGGAATTCACTTATTATTTTGTCTCCACCTACATCACAAATATCTAAAGATATTAGGGGAAGGGCACCTCCCCCTTTATTCAGTGGTACCTTTCTCTTCCAAGGAGGTAAATACCACTCGGATGGACTCAACAACAGTTATGAGCTTGTGGGATATTTTTTTTATCTGGTTAGAATTTTGGCTACAGATTTGTCATAAATAATTCTCAAGACTGTATGCCAAAATACCTCTCCTTTATTCATTGTGTACCCTTAGCATGGTTGAAAAAGAGATTATTCTGGATGTCTCCAGAAAAAGAAGAGTCATACATTCATTTGAACTTTAGCTACATGTTTCAGCCATCTTATTTGGTTTATCAGATTTCTTCAGGGCTAGCGAAATCCCTACATAGTCAATCTAAAATAGTATGCAATAGTAGCGGACTAAGGCTCTCATACCTGTTTTGCTTTCGATGTAACTACACTCATTGAAGATTAGTTCCTTCTTCAAAGGCATGGAAGGGCCGCATTTCCCTGTAGTCTTGCAGTTGTCACGAGTAGTATGTCACTATTATAACTAATTAGGCCCCATGTCCATTACGTTGGGCCCTGCAGAGCTCGACAAAAGCACCTCATTCACTCAGTGTACCACTCCCCCTATCAGGTACGGAGATTTTTGCATAAAAGTTTGAGTGCATTTCACTCAAGCTTGCAAATCCTTTGGTCCTTTATATGGGGCACCATGGTAGATCAGCAGCTGCACTTCACCAAGGCCTACAGCACCCCTTACTCTCTTGTTTAGAGACTCTACTTCAGCCTGTCTGAGACTCCTGTCCCATGAGCTGCAGTGTCCTGTGCTTCTGCACAGCCCTGCAGTCCAGTCACAACTGTGCTGCGCGCACCTCCGACTCCCCTCATTGCTACCGAGCGTAGACTTGCACTCAGCTTTGCAAGTCTACCTGACTCAAGCCCATCAGTACTACTTCCTTATAATGCAAACCATATTCCAGTACAGCCACCAGATGCATGTGCACAATGCAACCTCTCTCCCCTGGCAAGTTGTGTGTTAAAGGCCTACACTCTGTGCCCACACTCCTCTTCTGCCTTACAGTTCCAGCACTTGCCATCATGCTGCTCCGCCCATGCATTCAGTCATCCCCTGAATCAGCTGTCTGCTCTCCCCACTCTGAGACCCACATACCTCATTTGGGAATGCATCTCAAAATCGAGCTGCAGCACCGCGTGGGCTTGAAAGATGAATGAGACCAGGAGACTCACTCCAGGTCTCTCCTGGGCTCTCTTTTTTTCTCCCGTCTCGATCTCTTTTTCCTCTTTTTCATTTTCTATGCTTTCCTTTCTCTCTCTCTTTCCCCAAACCTCCTCTGTAAAACATAAACCATAAATCATATCATGAGAAAATTCAAACCCAGTCATGGAGCACTGGTCTCAGCCCCATGTATTCAGTCAATGGCCTACATGTGATTATAATTCAATATTCTGCTATGTGCGATCACGTATTCAGAGGCATATTAACAACGACCAGCAATAATTATCGCTGGCTGTGCATAGCGATAATAATATTATCGCAGGCTATCTCTGGCATTTATCGCCCTAGTAGCGCGTTATTAACAACGCGTTTCTCCAGGCCAATAACAATTCCAGAGATAGCGAGGTTATCTCCGTTTTGCAGGGAACATCACTGGTTTTCCAGATAACCAGCGGCAGCGTGTTTTCCACTAAGACACACTACAAACCCACGGCCATGAACAACCTGTTGGAATTTACCAACTTCCACCCTAGGCCGCATCAGGAAAACCTACTGTATCGTCAATACTTACAACTTAGGCGGAATTTCTGCAACCTGACGGACTTCCACGCCCAGTCAAACGATCTGACTTCCAAACTACAAAATCAAGGATACCCAGATAAAATACTGACAAAAAGTTACAAGAGGGCACGTCACCAACCTAGAGAGGCACTTCTGGAGAACATTCCAAAGGAAGCGAAGGGCATCCCACTGACCTGTTTGACCACTTACAGTACTGCCTCAAACACAGTGAAAAAAGTGATTAACACTGGGGCATCCTTACCAGCAACAATAGGAGATGGGAGAAACCTCTACTCTCTTTCAGGAGAGGTAAGAGTCTCAGGGACTCGCTTGTACACACTAGACCTAGAACTCATCAACCACAGGCACCTCCATCCATCACTACATCTTGGGGGTTACCTAAAATAGTGGGCCACTACCCCTGTTCTAGTTGCAGTGTATGCCACATGACCAATCATTCCCAAAAACGTGGGAACAACGTTCCCACACCAATTGTAACTCAATTAACGTTGTGTATTTAGTCACTTGTCCCTGCGGGCTGAGTTATGTGGGGATGACTACACGAAAAGTAAAACAACGCTTATGCGAACATAGGAGTAACATTAGATGTGGTAGAATCACAACCAAATTGAGTGAACACTACATCTAAGCCAGACACTCCACAGACCACCTTAACTGGACAGTCATCGAACAGGGTCAGACAGGTCGTAACATCCACCAATCTCTGTTTGAGAAGGAACAGAGATGGGTCTACCGCCTGGGCAGGGACAGGGTATGGCTCAATGAGAAAGTCCATTGGAATTCCGTGCTTAAAGGTAACCAGACTCTAAGGGTTAAACCTTCTTGATCACCCTCTGACACCAGTACATTACCATTACATTAGGACATAATTCAACACCAGGGGTGTACCACACACTGTTTTTCCTCAAGAGATTGTCTACGATGGTCTCTTTCACTATGATAGCACCCCAGTATGAGGACTTTCTTGCTCTGATCAACTAGGGACCCGGACCATCCCAACCATTGGTTGTTCGGTACCCTCATAAGTTTGACTCATTTGACTGTATAGCACAAAAAATATCAGGAGTGTTTTGTGGTTAACATCTGCCTAAAACTATAACACTCAGTCTTTTTCTGCTCCGTTTCCCTCTGACAAATGTTTCTTAAACTGCGCATTGATATATAGCCCTTTCTTCGTCACTTAGTCCAAAGTGGCACGTTGCTGATAAAGTTTTCTTATCAAACGGGAGTCATGCTCAAAGTGCGGTTAGCGCACTAGTTCCTCCACTGTCCTCCCGATCACATGTCCATCATGCGGCGAGGCGATTGGCTAACATTACACACGCGTGATGACGCGCTGATCTTGATGCCCTGGGCATGCGCACTCCAATCATTTGCCGCATTTGCACAGCCGGCTTTGAATGGCTACACTGATCGACAAAAGGGCATTGATACTTTGGCCTCAGCATCAACGGGGTCTGGTAATCGAGGTCGATCCGGTTTCCAAGTGGGTGCCTGGCTTTGCTGGCGTGAGTAAACCCTGAACACAGATGGTCCATCCACAGAGCAGATATGTAACCGAAGGGGAAAGGCCAAACGCAGCCGTTTTCTTTTCTGATTTCTCTGTTTATAGGGTGTGCCTACTAGCCACCACCCCCTCCCGAGACCCATGGTGCATTTAGCATTCGCACCTCATGTTAGCCCTTTTCTTGCTCGTTCCACAATTTTTTTGGCACCACCTCCTGCCACTTCACTATTACGGGGTGATGTTTTGCCACTGGTTTTAATAGTGCATATAAAAACATAAGCACAAAGACCACTTGACGACCTAGTTGGCATGCAGGTTGAGTAGCGCTACTATCACAAGGTACCTTCACTATTTGAGTGGCCGTGTCCACAGACCACTCACGTTGTGCTCAGAGAGGAGATATGCAGATGTGCATGAATTGATTGAATAATCTATTATATATACATGTTTGTTTGTGTTTGTTTCTTTTCCAGATAGCTGCTGGGTGCCGATACTTCACCAGTACCCTGCTTGCAACAGGATGTTAATATTTTTCCTGATTTTGATCGTTTTTCACATAATAGCCACCAGGTCAGGGTGAGCCTTAGCGTGCTCATACCGCCGGGGTCTACACACTGGTCCTGATGAATACCTAGCGACTTTCATCTTGGTAGGCAGAAACATGTTGACCTTACTTAGCAAGGCATAGCTGACACATCGATCCACCTTTCCAACTGCCTGCTGCTTTTTTAACCGTGCCAGGTTTGCCTGTGAATAAAATTTATTTGGGACACAAACTGGTTACTTTTAACTCACATCTCTTTTCACACACACAAATATTAACCAGCTCCGCAGTAATTCTGGGGTCGAAGCACACCGGGTTGGTTTTAGACCTTCCAGGTGGGGCCCGATGATGAAGCATGTAACCAATCAGGTTGGTGAGTGAGGGCTTTCTAAAAGAATCAATTGCGATTCTTTTTTCTTTTGTCCACTCCTCCTCTCTTTGAGAGGGACACTCATTAGTTGTTTCTGATTATAAGTCAGACATTAGATTTTGGCGAAAACGTCATTTTTCGCCAAAATCTAATATGTGCTAAAATCATGTGGGCTGCCTTGTAAATATCACAATGTAAACATCAGCAATATTTGCAAGGTGGTACATCTTGGGATAAAGGGTGCTAACATGAGATTATGCTTGTTAGCAACCTTTTGTAAATTGGGCGCTGGTTTTATCTCTGCTTTTTTGGCTTTGTAAGCCAAAAAAGCGGAGATAAAGCCCTCGTAAATATGCCCCCTTGTTTCTTGATCATTCGCTGCTTGCGAGATCATTACTATGCACATTGACTCACTAATGCGCTTGCTCACTCATTCGCTGCTTTGCTTATTTCGTCTTTAATTAGCTTGTGTATCCACCCACTTTTTCTCAGCCTCATTTGTTCATTAAACCACTCATTGTACTTATTCAATCAGTCAAAATACATCTGTCTGGCACTTAAGCTTTATCATACATTTGTTATCACATTAACAGTAACATTAAAATGGAAACATGGAATTAAAATATGATTTGGGAATGTCCACCTGAAGACAATACAGGGACCATTTCAGCTGAGCGAGCAGGAGCGAAAAGAGTGGGCAACATACACATGCCATTCAAACCCCTGCAGAGATCTTGCTGCCAACATGTTTTGAGGAGGTAGATTCCACAATTGATATTTTTGCGGTTTAACTGATACTTGAGAGTCACAAATAAGAATAAGAATTGTGTTTAACATAAATAAATAATCTTAGCTTGACATTGTTAGACCTAGGCCTCCTCCTGTTTTCAGAAATGAACATTTACACATTTACAACGCCTTTGGTTTCAGAGCCTGACACTGTCTCGTCTTCCCCCTTCTTGCCTTTGCATCACAGAGCTCACATGTGACCATCATGGTTTATTTAACAGGACGAAATTCAGTTAGTTCTATGGTCATGCTTGCATTGAAACATTTATAAAAGGAAATGCTTTGCCTTCATGATGTACCCATTTCATGCAATTTCACAGTTCTCTTAAATGAAGGCCACTTTCCCAGCAGGACAGATGGGTTGTTTATAAATTGAATGTAGCATTGTTTTTTGGGTAAGGAATAGCGCAGTATTTATTAGGGTAAATGTCAATATTGTCATGTGATGTGTGGTTTATTTACCTATTGGTTGTGTTATGTAAGTTTCCTTACCAGACTAAAGGGACTGCACAGTTACTCTATCTGAAAGTGTATACAGGCTCACAATTTGGGTGTTGAGCCAACAGTTCTCTCCTGAATTATCGAGCGAATGTTATGCCCAATGCTTCTTGATTCCCTTTTGCCTGTGCTCTGAGCCAGGGATTCTTAACCAGCCTACTCAAGGGGTCAGTGACTGTTTAGAAAGTTGAATAATACTAATAGAGTAGAAAAGCTGAGAGGACTTGAAGCTTGCAGCTAAAAGTTAAGTTTGTATCATTATCCTGACTTTGTGGAGTAGTGCAATTGCAGCAACCGGAATCTAGTATGAACGATGGATTGCCTCACATGAAGAAGCACTGGTATGCACCAACAAGAAGGCAGCGAGTCCTAGAAGCAACAGAGGACATCGGGAGAGGCTAGAGTCTAGCATATAGTGTCATTATTTAAAATTACAACTACATTTCCATTACAATCGAATGAACATTTGGATCTTGTATGTGAAATGTGAATTCTTATAAAAGTTTGTGCATGTACTTAGGGTGTACCAGTTACTGTTTTTTTCTGTATTATTGTGAGGTTCAACTTGCTTAGAGGGGGGGTCCGGCTTCCAGTACTGATTCACTGGGGTCCACAAAAGTCAAAAGGTTAAGAGCCACTGAACTGGACTGCATTCGGTTCTGGGTATTGATTAGATCAGGGTTACTTTCCACCCAGAATCTTTCATGCATTTGCTTTTTGCATATTTGAATGCCTAATAAATGCATTTTGCCTCCTGTATTAGCAGTTAATTTCTAATACATCTTCATAGTGTGTGCTTTAGAATAATGTCTTGCTTGCCACCCCTCTCGCTTAACGTATGACGCCGCTACTCTCCTCACCCTTTTTTTTTTTTTTTTTTTTTTTTTTTTGGCGTTTAAAACTGCTTTATTGGTATGAGCATATAAGGATACACAGCTTGATGTGCCTACAACCCGGAGGCCGGCAGCGATAGTGGAGCAACATGACACAGCCTGTGAGCCGGCATCCCGGGGGCCCGGCGGCACGTTACAAGGAAAAGGCTTCGTACAGCGCTGTCCGGCGGGGCAGGCCAAGGAAGGATGTACTGCAGTCAAACAGGTTTTGTGTGAGCAGGATGAGAATCTCGCTCCTAATGTTTTGTAACTAGTAGAACAGGTAAAAGAAAAAAGGGAAAAAAAAACAAAAAAAAAACCCAACTTTTTAACAAGGTTACGTGTGCGAAGTGATGCAGTACAGTGTGATTACAATGTATGATAGTGGTGTGGTGTGGTGGTGTCGCCAGGCGCTGGTGCGTATGGTGGTGAATGTCTAGAAGTCAATGACCTAAGGCTCTGGCTGTCCATGGGGCAAAAGTGCAAAGCTGTTAGTGGAATGTAGGATAGCACCCTCCAGAGGAGGGGGGGGACGTCCGGTGGCGCGTCGGAAGGGAAGATCGGTCAGGGGAGGGGGGAGGCGAGGGGGGCTGTACCGTGGAGACCAGTGCTATGCCCTCCACGGGGAGACTGCAGGGGCATAGGGATCCCATAGATGGAAGAAAACAACGTGTGTCATGTATCGAGTGGGAGGTAGCGGGCCCATCGTCTGATGTCGTGTCATCATCCGAGCGCTGCAGCAGGTAGTGTACTAGTGGGTCCCAGATATTTCTAGGTCTGCTCGTGAGAGGCAATAATTCCGAAAAAGTGTTATGCTGATCCTGGCAATATGTTAAGTCAGTTAGCCAATCCTTGAACTTAGGCGCCCTGCCTCTGCTCCATCGGCAGGCGACACGTCGCTTGGCCAGGAGGAATGCTATATCGACGAATTTTCTGCTTCCCTTGGATATGTGTGCCGTGTATCCAAGGATGGCCACCAAGGGATCCGCGGGGATCCCCTCATCCACCATCTGCACAACGGCCTCGATGACTTGTCGCCAGTAGTCAGCAATTTGGGGGCAGGACCATGCTAAGTGGAGAAAGTCAGCGTGTTCTGCGCGGCAGCGTTCACAGCGGTCATTATCGGCCAGCCCGAATCTGTGTTTCCGGGCCGGGGTGTAGTAGACCCTCTGCAAGTATTTATAGTGTATTATTTTCAATCTGCAACTGGCAGAGATGCGGGAGGTCAATGCGCAGCAGTATTGCCACTGATCATCCGAGATCTCTGTGTCCAGTTCCTCTGACCAGCGCAATCTGGCAGCAGAGTCCGATAGGGGGGCAGCTCCTCGACATTTGCGGTAGAGCCCAGAGACCAGATGGGCCCCATCTGGAGATTCTAGGAGAAGGTGTAGCGGTGGCAAGGGCACAGGTTCAGTAGGGTATTCCGGAAGGATGTCTCGCATCCCCGCACGCAACCGAATATAGTAAAACAGCTCGAGGGGCGAGTGGGCATGCGATTGGAAGAAGAGGTCCGCTGTTTTGAACAACCCGTTGTGGAACAAGTCACCCCAAGAGGAAATGTGCAGTTTGTTACAGAGCTGGCGAAACCCAACTTCCGACAGCAAGGTAAGGTTTGGGTGGTAGGTCAGAGGAAGCTTAGGAGAATAGGGCATCGCGCAGAGGAGTCGCTGGGCGATTCGTCGCCACGCGTCCAGGGTGCAGGAGACCGAGGTGTTCGCTGTAGGGATGGAAGTCTCGGGACAGTGCATCAGACCGTTCAACGGGAGGGGGTGTGCTATCCAATCCTCCACTGCTACGTGAGGCATGAAGGGGGTGGGAGCCATCCAATGGTAGGCAAAATGCGCTTGCGCGCACAGGTAATATGTTTCGAAATCTGGTATGTCGAAGCCACCCTGGTCGTAGGGAAGGGTCAACGTATTCCACTTCAGCCGGGGAGATTTGCCCCCCCAAAAGAGTCTGCGTAATTCGGCGCAAAGTGTCCTGAAGAAGAAGGCCCCCGGGTAATATGGGATGTTTAGGAAAAAGTACAAAAAACGGGGTAATATCACCATTTTAATAAGGGAGGCCCTGCCAGCCATGGAGAGTGGCATCGTGATCCACCTGTCGACAGAAGCGGTCAATTTGGTTATAGCCACCCCATAGTTGGAGCGAAGCGTCTCATCTTTGTCCCGTGCGATGCGGATCCCCAAATAGCGAAGATCGTCTTTGCACCACACCAATGGATAATCTAACGAAAAATCAGCCACCGCGTCAGTTAGGGGAAAAAATTGTGACTTGGCCCAATTAATATGAACGCCTGAGAGCCCCCCGAACAGGACGAATTCGCGGAGCAGGGGGTTGAGGTGTAGTTCCGGGAATTTGACATACAGTGTGATGTCGTCCGCATAGAGGGACACATCTATTTGCCGCTGCAGGCATTGAATCGCTCCCTCTCGGTGTAATTGGCGGAGGCGGCACGCTAATGGTTCGACCGCGATTGCAAACAACAGGGGTGAGAGCGGGCATCCCTGGCGAGTGCCTCTGGTAAGACTGATAGGCGGCGATAACTTCCCATTGATCAGTACTTTCGCCGTGGGATCCGTGTATAGGAGGCGTACCCATGCCAAGAACAGTTTAGGGAACCCCATGCGGCCCAGAACCGAGAAGAGGTAAGGCCATTCGACGGAGTCGAACGCCTTGGTGGCGTCAAGGAACACAGCCGCCACAGGGACATCGGGGTGAACAGAGCGCAGCAGAGAAAACAGGGTGCGCAGATTATAAGAGGTGGATCTGCCTGCCACGAAGCCAGATTGGTCGGGCAGGACGATTCTAGTCATCAGCAGTGATAGTCTCGTGGCGAGGACCTTAGCAAGGATCTTCACATCACAATTTAAAAGGGAGAGTGGGCGGTAAGAGTCACAGGAAGTAGGGGTCTTGCCAGGTTTCAGAAGGGAGGTGATAACCACTTCACGCATGGATCGCGGTAGTCTACCATCAGCTAACGATTCAGTGAAGACTTCGTTAAGTACGGGTGCCATAATATCAATATAAGTTTTGTAAAATTCGGCTAGGATGCCATCGAGTCCCGGGGCCTTTCCATTCTGTAGGGACATAATGGCTTCGCGAACTTCCTCGAGCTCAAAGGGAGCCGCTAGGAACTCCCTGTCACCGTCGCTGAGCCAGCACAGCGCCACTTCGTTCATATAGTCAGCGTATGGAGCATCAGCTTCTGCCTTCGAGGTATATAGTGCCGTGTAGTGTGTTGTGAATGCATTTAGTATCCCATCCGACTCTCTAGTGATAGTGCCATCCTCAGCGATAAGTTCCAATATTGTGTTGTGTTCACGTGGCGCGCGCGTGAGTGAGGCTAGCACTTTACCAGGCCTATCCCCCTCGCAGTATTTCCGGGCCACCCAGTGTTTGCCCCGGTATTTCGCCTCTCTTGCAGTCTCCTCCTCATACTTGGTTAGTGTGTCCCGAAAGGTTGCCTGCAGGAGTGGGTCATCGCTCGTCACCATTTGGAGCTCTAGTGCATGCAACTCTCTTTCCAGTGTGGTTATGGTTCGCAGAATATCCCGCAGGACCCCATGGCTCTTGGAGATACAGAATCCCCGAATAGTGACTTTGAAGGCCTCCCATATGTGTTCCACTGATTCTACTGAGCCCTTGTTTCTAGGAAAGAAGTCCCTAATCTCTTCGCCCAACTCCGTGCGAAAGAGCTCATCAAGGAGCGTATTGGGGCTCAACCTCCAGTGCGGCCGTGGACTATCCCACCCAGGGGTCCGGAACCGCAGTCGAACAGGGCTGTGATCCGAATAGGTCCTGGGCAAATGTTCGGCCTCTAACAGCTCCCCAGTGACCTCCCGATCTACCAAAAAGTAATCCAAGCGCGCCCAGGTCCCGGTGTGATGCGTAAAGTGCGTGCCCTCCCGCCCGTGGGGATGTAGCCGTCGCCAGGCGTCAAATAGCCCACCCTCTTCCATTACCCCCTCCAAAACCTCCCGAGCTCGGGGCTTGTAAGAAGGAACACCATCCGCTCTATCTAGGGAGGGTACCAAGGCCAGATTAAAATCTCCTCCCCAAATGATGTGTCTTGCCCCGATGGACACAATCTTGCCCCACAGTGTGGAAAAGAAACCAGGTGAGTCAATATTCGGTGCGTACATTGAGACAAATAAATAAACATCATGCCCCATTCTCCCCCACAACAATACATATCTCCCCTCCTTGTCCGCCATTTCTCCCATGTGAAAGAAAGGTACACCTCGGGCAATCAGTATCGCCACCCCTCTAGCATAAGACGAATAGGAAGAAAAAGCGCGAGTACACGCCCATTTCTGTCCAAACGGGGCGTCCCTGCGCGCAGGCAAGTGTGTCTCTTGTAGTAGGGCTACTTGCACACGGTGTCTAGTCAAGTAGGCGATCACATTCCTGCACTTCCGAGCATCGTTCAGCCCCCGTACATTCCATGAGAGACAGGTTAATCGTGCAGTCGAGTTCACCACAGCCATAAGCACTTTGATATTAAAGAAGAAGGCGGCCAAGCGGGCCAAAGCATGGAGTCACAGCCGTAACAGTAGCGCCAGGCCTCACACCACATCAGCACATGCAAACACCAGCTATGCAATAGTAACCTCATAACGTTCGAACCCCCCCCACCCACCCCAGCATCCCAAACATGCCAGTAGCCATGGAGTCCCCAAGCACATCCCCCCCTCACACCCCTCCCCCCCAACTTCAGAGTGGTATAAAACCCAACATTCAATTGTCTGGTGGGGAACACCCAATTAGGGAACATCTAGAGGTACACGCTGCCACTATCTGGCCCATAGCTCCAGACTGTACCGCCCTCGGTGGAGGCTAGGGCCAAGAGAGCGGTCCTTGGTATACGTTACCACAGGGGGTGCGATGTCCAGTAAGTCCGATCCACATGGTTCCGCCTAACCGCCAAAAGGTGCGTCAGCACCGACCAGTAGATAATTACGTTCTTGCCAAATATCGAAGGTCATTAAGGCAGTTAATCTTCCTGGCGGTCAGGAGGCAGGTCGTCGATCTCCAGGTCGTCCTCAGGTGCCCGGTCGTCTCTGCGCGCCCCTCGGATGGTTTTAAAGTAGTCTTCGGCTTTCTGCGGATTAGTGAAGAAGCGTTGTTTGCCTTGATGAGTAACCCTCAGCTTCGCAGGATATAAAAGTGCATAGTCTATTTGGGCCTCGCGCAGTTTCTTTTTTATTGGTAGGAATTTGCGCCTTTCATCCTGAACCATTGGTGTAAAATCAGGATAAATGGAAAAGGTGATGCCGTCGTACCTCAGCGACCTCTGTGTCCGGGCCGCGCGAAGAGCCGTGTCGCGGTCCCGGTAATTCAGAAGTCGAGCAATTATGGGTCTCGGTGGTAGGCCAGGCTGGGGCATAGGTGCCAGTGATCGGTGAGCCCTTTCCACTATGAATTGCGAGGAGAAGGCGTCCTCCCCTATTGAGCCCTTGAGCAACTTCTCCACATAGAGTTCCATTCTGCCTGTGGCAGTGGATTCCGGCACATTGGTAATGCGAATGTTATTGCGGCGGCTGCGCGCTTCTAAGTCCTCATTCTTCGCCGCAATGACACGGAGGAGGTTATCCATTCTCGCTAACTGCGTTGCGTGGGTCGTGGCGGCGTCGGTGTTGTCGGAGATCCTTTGCTCCGCAGTCGTAAGGCGTTCTTCATGGCAATCCACTTTGTGGACCAGGGCGTCCAGTCGGGCCGTGACTCCATCCACTTTCTCTACCACGGTAGCGAAGCCCTGTCGCATTTCCTGTAGAAGGCTGGCGATATCCGCAGCAGGGGCATCAGGCTGGGTAGGCTGCGCAGGTGGCTCACCAGGACCCTGGCGCGTCTGCGTCGATGTGTGGCCCTTGCGAGTGCCATCAAAGCTTAGTTTGGGCTGGCGAGCGTCCGGGCGCCCCATGGTGATATCCCCAAACCAGTGAGGGTCCAGATAGGTTAGCGAGGACAATAGTGGCCAAGCGGGCGGTCAGCAGCCGGTTGTGTAGCAGGAGTGACTCAGAGGTTGGAGCCCCCCAGCGACGCAGAGTGCGCGCAGTGACACAGGCAGTGCCACGTGGTCAGCAATAGGTCTATGGTAGCAGATGACCGCCGCTTATTCAGTAGTAGCCCTAGGTGCCTGCTAGGCTGCGTGGGCGCCGAAGCACTAGTCTGTGCGCCAATCTTCAGGCCAAATCCCCTTTGCCAGCCGTCACTGCGTGGAACACAACGCACCAGTTATCTCTGTCGGGGAAGGGCAGTCAGGCCTCTGGATTGCTGTTGTCTCCGCTGCCAGTGGCCGCCGGCTCTACGGCAGTTCGTGAGCCAGGAGCGCTATCTGCAGCTCGGGGGCTCCGCTCCGCCCCAGCAGCTTCGCTGTCTCACCTCTGATTCCGGGGCCGGCAGGCAGCGCATTCAGCTCCGGGTCCGCCGCAGCTCCGGGGACAGGCACGGCCGCCGGCCGGGCACCAGATAGCTCGCCGGAGGCAGGTCTTGAAACGGAACGGCAAGGCTGCACTTAAGAGGAATTCGAGCGCAGGAGGAGAAGCGCCGCTCACCCTCTCAGCCTGCGCCGCGGTCCGACCCGGAGGAGCGAGCAGGCAGAATGTCCGTGCGGCCCTGCGACCTCGTGGCGGCCTCCGGGGTCGCGTAGCTGCGGTGGCCGGGGTCTCCCCTCAGTGCGCTCCAGGGCTGATGACGGGGAATCTTTGGGAGCCCATATCTACGGCTCCGAGTCCCCCAGACGCTCCAAACTTCAGTCGAGTGCAGGAGGCACTCCCGTGATGCGGGGACCGGGTTTCTGGGGTTCACACGGCCCCCGTGGCGGCAGATCAATGCAGGAGCAATATCCAAGGAGCGGGAGCTGCAGGTCTAGGCAGCCATTCCGCAAACGCGCCCTCTAGCGCCCCTACTCTCCTCACCCTTAACCTCGGACGCACCCCACAATGCTGCGTAGCTACCCCAGGACACACCCACGGTCCATTCGCAAGCCACTCATGCAAGTTCGCCTGCAACACGACCCACACCAAATCCTCCTCCTCCAAACACGGCTCCGACCCTAACCACCTGAAGTGCATCCTGCTGAACACCTGCTCGGCCCACAAACACGCCACTGAACTCTGGGACCTACTCGACACCACATCACCGGACGTCGCCTTCCTTACAGAAACCTGGATGAATGCATCATCAGCGCCCGACATCGCCATAGCCACCCTGGACGCTTACAAGATCATCCGAAAAGACCACACCAACCAAACAGGAGGAGGCATCGCCATCGCCCACAAAAACACCATCCGAATCTCGACCAGCTCCGACGATAACCTCGTGACCGCCGAACACCTTCACTTCCAGATCCACACCGACCCCAGGACCACACTTAGAGGCACCCTCATCTACAGACCACCAGGAACCCGCACACAATTTAATGAAGACATCACCGACTTCATCAGCCGACATGCCCTCACTTCCGAGAACTATATTTTACCGGGAGACCTCAACTTCCACCTGGAAAAGAATAACGACAACAACACCACCACCCTTCTGGACAACCTGGCCAATCTCAGACTCAAACAACTTGTTGACACCCCCACCCACCTTGCCGGACACACACTCGACCCTATCTTCACCTCCAGCAAACACATCTCCTTCGATCACACCACGGCTCTCCATTGGACGGACCACAGCTGCGTTCACTTCAGCTACAAAAAAAACATGACCCGCATCCCACCTCAACCTATTCCTCGAAGAAACTGGAACAAAATCACCACCGACCAACTCTTCACATCGCTTAACCAAAACCCCCCCACCATATCATCGGACCCAAACCAAGCTGCCACCAAACTCACACAATGGATCACCCACAGCGCTGACAATTTAGCACCCCTGAAAAACCACCAGATCAAACAAGATAGCAAAAAGGCCCCTTAGTTCAACGATGACCTTAAGAAAGCCAAGAAGCTATGTCGTACCCTCGAGAAAACGTGGAGAAAAAACCCAACCACTAACAACCTGACCACCTTCAAAGACGCCACCCGCAAACACCACCAACTGATCCGATCCACCAAGAAATCAGCATTCAAGGATCGACTCGACAACAACACCCACAACAGCAAAGAATTATTCAACATCGTCAGAGAATTTACCAACCCCACTGCCGGCACCAACGACATCACCCCCTCCCAAGACCTCTGAGACTCCCTATCCTCTTTCTTCCACAACAAAATCGCCGACATTCATAACAGCTTTGGAAACCTGTCCGAAGAACAACCCACTCCACCCACCTCTGAACCAAAACAGCACTATCGCAACCTTTGCGCCTGGAACCCAATCACGACTGAAGACACCATCCGCCTGATGAACTCCATCCACTCAGGATTGCCAACCGACCCATGTCCCCACCACATTTCCAACAAATCAGACTCCATCGTCGCACCCCATCTTCGCGATGTCATCAACTGCTCCTTCAACTCCGCTACCTTCCCAGAAAGCTGGAAACATGCCGAACTCAGCACCCTTCTGAAGAAACCCACAGCGGACCTCTCTGAACTTAAGAACTACCGCCCCATCTCACTCCTCCCCTTCCCGGCCAAAGTCATCGAGAAAGCCGTCAACAGTCAGCTCGCCGCCTTCCTTGAATCCAACAATTCTCTTGACCCCTCACAGTCCGGCTTCCGAGCCAAACACAGCACCGAAACCGCCCTCATCGCTGCTACAGATGACATCCGAACACTACTGGACAACGGAGAAACAGTTGCCCTCATCCTACTTGATCTCTCCGCCGCCTTCGACACAGTCTGTCATAACACCCTCATACAACGCTTCAGCAACATCGGAATACAAGGAAAAGCGTTGGACTGGATCATCTCGTTCCTCGCCGGAAGAACACAATGAGTCCGCCTCCCCCCATTCAAATCAGAGGCAACCGAAGTCATCTGCGGAGTACCACAAGGATCATCACTCAGTCCCGCCCTCTTCAATGTGTACATGAGTCCTCTCGCATCCATCGCGCGACAACACAACCTCAACATCATCTCCTACGCTGATGACACCCAGCTGATCCTCTCCCTCACCAAAGATCCTAACACCGCCAAAACCAATCTACACGAAGGAATGAAAGAAGTAGCCGAATGGATGAAGAACAGTCGTTTAAAACTAAACTCAGACAAAACGGAAGTCCTCATCTTAGGATCATCCCCCTCTGCATGGGACGACTCATGGTGGCCACCGGCTCTGGGCACAGCACCCATACCTACAGATCATGCACGTAACCTGGGCTTCATCCTAGACTCCTCCCTATCGATGACCAGACAAGTCAATGCCGTCTCATCATCATGCTTCAACATCCTATGCATGCTCAAAAAAATCTTCCGCTGGATCCCCACTGAAACAAGAAAGACAGTCACCCACGCACTAGTCACTAGCCGACTAGATTATGGAAACACCCTCTACGCCGGAACCACAGCCAAACTACAGAAAAAACTCCAACTCATCCAAAACGCCTCAGCCAGACTCATTCTGGACATCCCCCGTCAAGCTCACATTTCCGGTCATCTGAAAAATCTCCACTGGCTTCCCGTCAACAAAAGAATAACGTTCCGTCTCCTCACCCATGCACACAAGGCCCTCTACGACTTAGGACCCAAATGCCTCAACAAACGACTATCCTTCTACACACTCACCCGCCAAGTACGTTCATCCAATCAAACTCTCGCCACAATCCCGCGCATCAATAGATCCACCATGGGAGGAAGATCTTTCTCCTACTTAGCGGCCAAAACCTGGAATTCTCTCCCCACTCACCTCCGCCTCACACAGAACCACCTCTCCTTCAGAAATCAGCTAAAAACCTGGCTATTTGATAAATGATGCACCCACCCTCACTCAAGCGCCTTGAGACCCTCTGGGTGAGTAGTGCGCTATACAAATCACTGAACTTGAACTTGAACTTGTGTATTATTTGATGATACATGTAGGATTCTTATCTGGAATTGAATCACACATTTGACTGAGCCATCAACCCTTCCTATTGATGTAAAAAAGCACAAACATTGTTGAATGTCTAAGTGACTCAATGGCTTTTTCCACCAAACCACATGATAGGGTATTGGGATCACAGATCCCCTGGACTCCAAAAACCTTTCACTGAGATTAGAGCATGAGGCCCAGTTGTTATCTAGATTCTAAATACAAACGAGATCTGGACACAGACACCACTGCTGGTAAACATGAGTAGGTGAACAAGGTATCTGCATCTTTAGCCCTGTATCTACCAGGGCCGTCCGGCGGTAGCGGGCACTGGGGGTTTTCCCAGTGGGTTGGAGGGGTGGGGGCCAGTTTTGTTACTGGGGGCAGGTTTTGCAGCAGTGCTTCTCACTAGCCTTGACATTGACCTGGGGTGTCAGGCTTATTCTCTTCCTTTCCCAGCTCCTGAAGTGTCCCCTTGGTAGTTAATACTGATGGAAATAGTCCTATACACAGACAACACCATTTTCATTAGCAGGTGTCTGTCCCTATAAAAAATATTTAAACCTTGTGTTTGGAAGCAAAATATGTGTACATGGTGAACTGTTGTTTGAGGGAAAACTACTTAATGCAGAAAAAGAAAGAATCTGCAGAATTTGAGTGAAAAAGGTAAGGTTTAAGTAAAGGGCAAGATGATCCTTAGGGGACTCACTGACTGTTCTTCCATGGTATTTTTAAAGCGGATGTTTCCATAATACTTTGCACTGAGCTGGGTACCCCACTGAGGTTGTGATGGTACAGGGGTTTATAATGACTCACAGGGAAGTATTTCATGGTGCTACTGCTGCAGGGCCGGCTTTAGCACTGGTGGCACCCTGTGCGACAATGTTTGTTGGGGCCCCCCTAATGTAAATGTAAATGTATTGCGATTTATATAGCGCACGTATTACCTGAAGGCATCAAGGCGCTTGCCTTGGGAACCCGTCCTGGTATTCCCATGTGAGATAGCCCCAGCAGGGTATCCACAAGGTGAAAGCCAGGCATCCCACCGCGAGGGGCCGTATTGGAGATTAAGCAAGCTATTGCCCAGAGTCGCAGAGTGTGAACCCGTGAGTCGAGTAGGCACCGGAGCGAGAATTATCGAGTCCGGGGAATTTTTGAGCCCAAGACCCGCCGAGGCGGGGAATTGAACCCTGGTCCAGGACCGATCTCAGCTTCCGGGTCTGCCGCCTCTAACCCCTGAGCCACACTTCTCCACTAATGGCCACCTCCACAACAGATAACTTCACTACCACCATTTGACAGTGCCCCTCAAGTCTCCATAACCACTGTCTCTTAGATTCATTTTGTTTTATAGCGCCACTCATGCCAGTTTAAGATGTCAGAAAACTTTACATCACACATGCATTGCACAGAGACAATCAATCATCGCTGTGAAAATCAGTATATAGGAAATGTTATATAAGATAGAGGCCTACAAGGGGTAGGAGTCACATGTCATCCATACTGGTAGGCAGTATAGTTTAAGAGTCCTTGGACTGGAAAAGCACAAATTCAGAATTCAAAATGTAACACCATTGTTATGGGTTTTCTTTAATAATAAGAAATTATTTCTACCCAAATGAACCCTTTTGTCAATAGTAGGACAACAAATGACTGGGCAAAAAGACATATAGCTCTAATATTTTCCTTGCAGTTTGCATGCAGCTCTTTGGTGGCACTTAATAGCTCACTGCTCTATATTAAGATTTTACCTTATAAACTGCAAGTAAGAAAAGGATCGCAGACAAAACCGGTAACCCGTTAACCTATTTACATTATATGCACTTTGTGATGTTAATGGGACACGTTCTTTGCAGCAGGCATGTTAACCCTCTAACCCATGATCAGTCAAAACTTTCACTAGACAAAGCTTCGGACTCCCTCCGTGATGAACATTAATCACAGGATTTGTAATTTCTATTGAGGGAACAAAGTACATGTCATGAGGTGCTTTAAAACCGATGAACATGACGCCCCCACCTCAAGTCAGCACCCGGTGCGGTGGCACCGATTGCACTGCCCTAGAGTCGGCCCTGTACTGCTGTGTGTGATGTTTACCACCAGTACTGCTGTACGAGGCCTCCACTTGTAAGACTGGTGAAACCTAAGGGATAGATCTTAGGTCTGTTCCTGCAAGATCCTTGTAATTTTCATCCTATAAACAACGAGAAGGCAAGTTCTATTTCATACAATGCCTGTGAATTTTTGCTTTTTTGGGGATTTGGACCATGTGGTTTCTGTGTGAGGGATTGTTTCTCCTTGGTTCTTGTCTTCTCTGCTCGTCTGGTGGACGATGGTGGGCACCTCTTCATCTCTGTTACTGGGTATCATGGTGTGGTGGGTCTTCCAAGTTGTTTGGTTGTGAGTTTTTCCATTTGTTTTGGCTGGTCACAGAGGGGATGTGTGCTTCTACTTGACATCATTCTGTGGTGTCTTGGAGTTAGGGGTCTTGGCTCCCCATGTACTTTGTTGGGAGCCCTTGCATTTTCAGGACCTACTGCTGTTTTTTTGCAGGCACTGCAGCTGTTCTTGGTGCTGGAGTGGGGGCTCCAGCCCTCTCAGTACATACACTTTCATCTTTGGCTGATCATTTTAGGGTTATGATCTACGGGTTCTTCTTGCCTACCTTTTCATCCAATTGCCTTTGTCAGGGTTTTGTTTCGATGCTGAAGTCTTTGCTTTTCTCTAGTATCCATGGTATGGGCCTGATTATCTGCCCACACATTTAGCATTCTTGAGAGGAAGTGGTCAGATATTTGGTCAGACTGGTTATCCTCATGTGCTTCCTACATTGGTTTCTGCTGGATAATTTTGCAGCTGTTTTTCCCTGTGTGGTCTGAGTATGTTTCTCTGATGGTGGTAAATGCTTCTGGCAGTTTCAAATGACTTCCCGGTGAGACGTTGCCTGGTTATTTCTCCCTGTTTTTCTTGGCCCAGTAGGAGTTAAGTATGTTCCATCCCCGAGGGGGGCATTTGCTTTCTCACTCCTGTGTCATTCTAGTTGGAATGGGGGTTTTGGTTGTCTCTTCTGCTGATTTAGCCTCGCTTTCAGGAAGCCAGGTTCCTGATCTCCATTGTTCCTATGACTTCGTTCCTCACTAGCAGTTTTTCAGTTTCAGGGTCCAGGGTGTCCACTACTTGTTCTGCCCATCCTTTTGTCATTTGTGCCTGGGTTATTCTCCACGCTTTTGGATCTTTTGGTGGGTTATTGCCTTTCTGGGGGGAGGGCTATTCTCTTCTCTGGGTGTCTGGTTGCCTCTTGTTATATACAAAGCCCGGTTGGAGGGTCTTGAGGTGACTGCACTATTGTTGGGGTGCAGCTTCTTAATCATCTGGGTGGTGTCCCTTGTTCTGCCGTCCCTGGCTTTCCTCTTCTTCAGGCAAAGCTCAGATTGACCTTTGATGTTGTCTTTTGTTGTCTGGGGTGTGCTGGGTTAATCTCCGCTCCCTTTATCCTCTCTCCTTCGCTCTTTGTGTTGGCCAGGTCCTAGCTCCGCCATCAGGGAGTGATGTTCTCTCCATTGGACCGTGTTCCATGGTGGTGTATGTACATTTATCTTTTCGTTCAGCATCTATTTTGTCACTGGACCCTGTGGTATCATTTTTAAAGTATCAGGTTCCTGTGTCTCCCTGGATCAACAGAGATCTCCATGTGATGGCTGGACCCCATTCTTTTGGCCTGGGGTTTTTGTCGATGGTTCCCTTTCTATGCAGGCTATCATGGCCTCTGCCTGTAGGAAGGGTTGGGTGCAACTCTGGAGGATTTCATGGTTCAGGAATGATGGACTCATGTTGGTTCTCCCATCTTCATCTTGGTGGAGCTGGTGGGCCTTATTTATTTTGCTGTCCCTTGTTGTTGCTTTGCTGCGGCCAATCGTCACTCTGTTTGTCTGCTCCTGTCTGGCTGGCTGGGTTGTGTTTGTCCCTCTCTGTTTTTTTCTTTCTCAGAGGGTTTGCCTCTGGCCCCATCCTCTTTCTTGTCTCTCTCACCAGTCTATTTTCCGGGGTAGGAGACGGGGCCTGCCAATGCTCTGTGTTGGTGGTGTCAGTGATCTGTGATCTAGTGTTCTGGTGGTTTTTCAGTCTGTGTTTCCATTGGTCTCACGTGGCTGGTTTTGTTCCCCTTTGAATGAATTTCCCTTCTCTCCTACCTTCTGCTGTTCCATCCTAGGCGGCTAGGGCAGTGTTTGCTCTGGCTGTTCCCTGCCTTGTTTTTAACTCATCCCTCTCCTCCCTCTGGTGATTTGAGGGATGATGCTTTCCTGGATGGTGCCTGTGTCACTTGACCTGATTTGGTCAGGGTTCCCTTTTATTTCTTGTCTACTTCACCTGTCCACGTGTGGTTTCCCATTCCCCCCATATCTGCTGCACCTGTCATTTCTTCCACTGGCTACTCTTTGCACATTGAGGATTGAGGTTTGGCTCCTGGAGCCTGTCCCTCTTGCAGCAGGGGAGTTTTTTAGATGATGCAGAGCAATAACCTCCTGTCACAGCTGCTGTCTCCACTTCTGTTTTCCAGCCTCATTGGCAGAATGTTTCTGACTGAGGTCTTGTTGTGGGATTGTCCTCTTCCTCTGTGGTTGTTTTAGGCTTTCTTCGGGATGGTGGTCAGCTTGGTCTGGCTGTGTCTTTCCACTGTGTTCATTGAGACCACTGTTCGAGCTTTTTGGGTCTTTGGTGTTTTTCCTGTTTTTCCTATGGTGGCTCACATGCTGCAGAGCTGTTTTATTCCATGTCCTGTTGTTTTGTTCCCAGCACTTCTTGGGTACCTGCCTCAGTTGCTGCAGTGTTTGCAGGCTGCTTAGTTTGTGCCTTTGGAAGTCGGCTGACTTCTAGTTTCTTTTGGCCACAGGAGTTTAGGACATTGTTGTCATCCCCTCGATACCTCCGTGCCTTCATTTTTTTCTGGACTAAGGGCCAGATGTATGATCATTGAATTTTGGGACTCACAAATTGCTATAATTTGCAAGTCGCAAATTGCGAGTTGCAAAATTCAATGTTCAATAGTGTTTCAGACACTGTTTGCGATTCCCAATGGGGTTCCAATTGCATGCCTCATGAATATTGATTAAATGGATAGCACTCCCGGGGATGGTGGCCTGCTGGGGTCAGCAGCCCACCATGTCTGGGACTGCATTGCCAATTAAGCATTTTTTTTATTGTAAAAAAATGATTGCGCCTAAGCCATGCAGGTTTAACACACTTGAATAACAAGGTACAGGATTTCTGCCAGATTTCGATACTCTGGGCGCCAAGTTCTGAGCCCGATAATTGTTCCGGTAGGGTGAATTCTCCGTCTATCTCTTCTAACAGGCTCCAGTACCACTGCGAGACTTCTTTGCCCCCTCCTGATCGTGCTACCAAATTCTCTTCAGTGGTGCTATGCTTCCCGAGTGTTGTCCCTGACCTGGCTAGTGCATTAAACCAACTGTCTAGTTGTAAGAACTTAAACCTCGAAAGCTCTGGACCCAGTTGGTCCCGTAACTCCTCCCAGGACCTCAATGATTCGCCTACCAACAAATCTCCCCATGTTCATATTCCTCCTACTCTCAGCGGGAATGCAAGCCTGTCTTCCAGGCAAAGCGGCAATCCCGGAGATTCCCAAACGGGTGCCAAGTTAGAATAGTAAGGCAGACATAGTTTCCTCCTTATATGTAACCATGTCTTCGCTTGGGACATAAGAATTTTTAGTTTTACTTTTTTGAAGTATTTCTGGTCTCCATATTTAAACATGTAGCCATTAGTTGGTAAACCGGCTCCAATCAACATGGCTTTAAACATGAGACCAATGGATGTATTAGATGGAACTTTTAAAAGCATTCTTGAGTGAGACAGCTTGAATGCCCACGCATAATACTGCAAATCAGGCAGAGACGGACCCCCCTTTTCCCTCCTCCTTCTCAATTTCTTACATGCCACTCTTGCCGATTTATAGCACCAAACAAAAGAATTAAGCTCTCTCTGACATTTCTCCAAGGCTGCATTATCGAATGCGAGAGGGATGGTATTAAAGATAAAAGTGAATTTAGGAAGGATGGACATCTTCATCAGACTTATTCTACCGAGGATAGTCAGTGGAAGGTTCGACCAAGATTTTAGTAATTTCTTACTTTCATTAAACACTCTCTTGAGATTAACTTGAGCGATTTTGCCGACGTCTTGCACTACTCGAATACCCAGGTATCTCATTGAGTTGGTTACGTTTAGCTGTAAATCGGGGATGTTCCAAGCCATGATGTCAGTTTTGCTTGGGTTGATCTCATAGCCCGAGATACGGCCAAAATCTTCGGCTCTCCTTATTACTTCTGGGAATGTAATCTCCGGATCTGAAGTAAAAACTAGGATGTCGTCTGCATAAAGAGCTACCCGCTTTTCCCACTCCCCAAATCTGAAAGGTGGAATAAGTACATCCCGTCTTAGGACTTCCGCAAACGGTTCAATTTACAGATTGAAGAGGAGGGGGGAAAGCGAGCAGCCCTGTCTAGTGCCTCTCAAAATCCCAAGTGATTCAGACAATGTACCATTTATTAAGAGCCGTGCAGATGGTGAGTTGTACATACGTTCTATGGTATGACAAAATTTCTCCCCAAAGTTAAACTTCTTCAGTACGTCTTTGAGATAGGGCCAATTTACCCTATCAAAGGCTTCAGCCGCGTCTAGGGTGAGTGTTGCCAGCGGAAGGGAAAAAGATGAGGCGATATCAATTGCCCCCACTAGATCGTATGTTAGATCAGAAAGCTGGTGACCTTTAATAAATCCCTTCTGGTCCTGGTGTATAATTTCCCCCACTACTGAGCCCACTCTAGATGATAAGATGGAGGCAAACATTTTGTAATCGCTGTTCAATAGTGATATTGGGCGATATGACCCACATAGGGTTGGGTCTTTACCAGGTTTGGGAATCAAAACTATGGTGGCCTCGCTCCATGATCGAGGGGGGTCATAGCCTTCCCTCAAGATACCATTAAAGAGGGTCGTTAAAGTAGGGACAATTGCATCTACCAAGACGCAATATAATTCACCAGGGAGTCCGTCAGGTCCTGCAGCTTTGCCATGTTTAAGTGACATAATGACCTTCCTTACTTCTGTTTCGGAGATATCCATCTCAATCCCTTCGCATTGTGCAGATGAGAGGGATGGTGAAGGTATCTGATTTAACCATGTACCCCTTGTCTGTTGGTTATCAAGGATATCTTCCCTTCAGCCTGGCTGCCCCTCGCTGCTCACCTCTCCAGCCCCAGAGCCTCCTGCTGCCTGAACACATCGCTGCTGAGAGCCGACGCCGATTGCAGCGCCCCAGCCGCCACTGGGCCGCCCGCTTTTGCCTGCTCCCGTTTTTCCCGCCACTTCCTGCCTGCGGCCCCGCCCCCACGCCAGACGATTGGACAACACGATCCCGCCTCCCAGCTGACCCGCCCTCCCGGCTACCTTCTTAAGGGGACCCTGCCTGCCACTTGGGAGCAACCACTGCACCTTCGGCCTGGTCGCCCCCTCGCTCCTCACCTCTCCAGCCCCAGAGCCTCCTGCTGCCTGAACACATCGCCGCTGAGAGCCGGCGCCGATTGCAGCGCCCCAGCCGCCGCTGGGCCGCCCGCTTTTGCCTGCTCCCGTTTTTCCCGCTGCTTCCTGCCTGCGGCCCCGCCCCCACGCCAGACGATTGGACAACACGATCCCGCCTCCCAGCTGACCCGCCCTCCCGGCTCCCTTCTTAAGGGGACCCTGCCTGCCACTTGGGAGCGACCACTGTGCCTTCGGCATGGTCGCCCCCTCGCTCCTCACCTCTCCAGCCCCAGAGCCTCCTGCTGACTGAACACATCGCCGCTGAGAGCCGACGCCAATTGCAGCGCCCCAGCCGCCGCTGGGCCGCCCGCTTTTGCCTGCTTTTGCCTGCTCCCTTTTTTCCCGCCGCTTCCTGCCTGCGGCCCCGCCCCCACGCCAGACGATTGGACAACACGATCCCGCCTCCCAGCTGACACGCCCTCCCGGCTCCCTTCTTATGACGCCCCCTCAGTGACCGCGCAGCGGACGCGCACAGCGGGAGCACCGACTGAGCGCTGAAGGTGCGCCAAAGGTAAGCCCGTCTGCCCCCGTCCGCACCTGGACCGCGCCCAGTGCCAGGACCCCTGGCCCCCGCAGACTCCAGCCCACCCGCCGGACCTACAACGCCACCGAACTCTACCCACTCAACGCCGGCCGAACGCCGGGTTGCTACAGAGCCACCCCGAGACGAACCCACGGACCCTTCTGCTGCCACACCTGCAAGTTCACCTGTATCCGGACCTGCACTACTCCTGCACCGACCAAGACCAAGACGAGCAACAGCAGCAGCCACCTCAAGTGCATCCTGCTCAACACCCGCTCCGTCCACAGACACGCCATCGAGCTCTGGAACCTGCTCGACACAACCTCACCAGACGTCGCCTTCCTCACTGAAACCTGGATGAACGCCTCTTCAGAGCCCGACATCGCCATCGCCATCCCAGACGGCTATAAGATCATCCGAAGGGACCGCATCAACCAGACCGGAGGAGGCATCTCCATCATCCACAAGAACACCATCCGCATCACGACCAACACCAGCGGCACCCTCGCACCCGCCGAGCACCTGCACTTCCAGGTCCACATCAACCCCAAGACCACCCTCAGAGGCACCCTCGTCTACAGACTCCCGGGTCCACGCACACAATTCAGCGAAGACATCGCCGACTTCATCAGCCCATACGCCCTCCCCTCCGCTGACTACATCCTCCTCGGGGACCTCAACTTCCACCTGGAGAACATCAACGACCGCAACACCACCACCCTGCTGGACAACCTCGCTAACCTCAGACTCAAACAGCTGGTGACCACCCCCACCCACTACGCCGGACACACACTCGACCCAGTCTTCTCATCCAGCAAGGACATCACCTTCAGCCACACCACCGGACTCCACTGAACGGACCACAGCTGCGTCCACTTTGGCTTCAAAAGAACCACGATCCACCACCACCAGCAACGGGTTGCACGCAGAAGCTGGAACAAGATCACAGCCGACCAGCTCGCGACCTCCCTGAGCAAGAAACCACCCACCAGTGCAACGAACCCCAGCCAAGAGGGCACCAACCTCACAAAATGGATCAGCGACTGCGCAGACGACCTCGCCCCCCTGAGGACCCCGCCTAGCAGACCCGGCAGCAAGAAAGCCCCATGGTTCACCGACGAACTCAAGAGCTACAAGAAGAACTGCCGAGCCCTCAAGAGAACCTGGCGCAGAGACCCAACACCTGACAACATGACCGCCCTCAAGCTCGCCACCCGAAAACACCACCAACTCATCCACGCAACCAAGAAAACTACATTCAAGGAACGACTGGACAACAACGCACACAACAGCAAGGAACTCTTCAACATCGTCAAAGAGCTCTCCAACCCCAACGCCGGTAACAACGACATCACCCCTTCGCAAGACCTCTGCAACTCCCTCGCCTCCTACTTCCACAGCAAGATCGCGGACATACACAACAGCTTCAGCACTCAACCGACGCACGCCACGACCAAACCACCGCCCCCCACCACCACCCTCCGCGCCTGGACCCCGATCAGCACCGAAGATACCGTCCGCACGATGAACTCCATCCACTCCGGATCTCCGACCGACCCCTGCCCTCACCACGTCTTCAACAAGGCCGATGCTGTCATCGCACCTCACCTGCGGGACATCATCAACACCTCCTTCGACACCGCGACCTTCCCGGAGAGCTGGAAGCATGCCAAACTCAGCGCTCTACTAAAGAAGCCATCAGCCGACCCCACCGACCTCAAGAACTACCGCCCCATCTCGCTGCTCCCGTTCCCTGCAAAAGTCATCGAGAAGACCGTCAACAAGCAGCTGGCCGCATTCCTCGAGACGAACGGATCCCTCGACCTTTCGCAGTCTGGCTTCCGAGCCAACCACAGCACCGAGACCACCCTGATCGCAGCCACCGATGACATCCGAGCACTGCTTGACAATGGATAAACAGCGGCCCTCATCCTCCTAGACCTCTCCGCGGCCTTCGACACAGTCTGCCACCGTACACTAGTGCAGCGACTCAGCAACGTCGGAATCCAGGAGAAGGCACTGGAATGTATCATCTCCTTCCTCGCCGGAAGGACACAGAGAGTCCGCCTCCCCCCGTTCAGATCTGAAGCCACCGAAGTCATCAGCGGCGTTCCTCAAGGGTCCTCGCTCAGCCCAACCCTTTTCAACGTCTACATGAGCCCCCTCGCAGACATCGCACGCCAGCACAACCTCAACATCATCTCCTACGCCGACGACACCCAGTTGATCCTCTCCCTCACCAACGACCCCGCCACCGCCAGAGCCAACCTCCACGAAGGGATGAAAGAGGTAGCCGAATGGATGAAGAACAGCCGCCTGAAACTGAATTCGGACAAGACGGAAGTCCTCATCCTGGGATCCTCACCCTCCACCTGGGACGACTCCTGGTGGCCCCCCGCCCTAGGCAGCGCACCCAAACCAACAGACCACGCACGCATTCTGGGCTTCATCCTGGACTCCTCCCTCTCCATGACCAGACAAGTCAACGCCGTCTCCTCGTCGTGCTTCAACATCCTGTGCATGCTACGTAAGATCTTCCGGTGGATCCCCACCGAGACCAGGAAGACGGTCACCCATGCCCTCGTCACCAGCCGTCTGGACTACGGCAACTCCACCAAACCAACCGCCAAACTTCAGAAGAGACTCCAGAGGATCCAGAACGCCTCAGCACGACTCATCCTGGACATCCCCCGTCGCAGCCACATCTCCGGACACCTGAGAGACCTGCACTGGCTCCCGGTCAACAAGAGAATCACCTTCCGTCTCCTCACCCACGCACACAAAGCCCTACACAACCAAGGCCCGGGGTACCTCAACAGCCGCCTCAACTTTTACGCTCCCACACGTCAGCTTCGATCGACCGGCCACGCCCTCGCCACCGTCCCCCGCATCCGAAGAGCCACCACAGGGGGACGGTCCTTCTCCTACCTCGCCGCCAAGACATGGAACTCACGCCCGACCCACCTCCGCCAGACCCAGGAACACCTCGCCTTCAGGAAACAACTCAAGACCTGGCTGTTCGAGCAGTAGCGGACCCCCCTCCCCTAGCGCCTTGAGACCCTCTGGATGAGTAGTGCGCTATATAAATGCCTTGATTGATTGATTGATTATATCTCCTCAAAGAAATTCCTGAAGGCTGTACTAATTTCTTGATTTGTTGTCCTGAGCTCACTTTCACCTTCGGCTTTGATTCCTCTTAAATGGCTTTTGGCTTGATCAGCCTTAACCCTCCAAGCCAGGATCTTACCCGCTGTTTGCCCGAATTCAAAACTTGATATTTTACTCGCCTCCCATCTCTTTGTTACTCTCTCTTATAGAATATTTTCTAGCTTATTTCTCAGATCAGCCATGTTTTTTTGATCTTGAAGTGACCCAGTTGAAGCCTCGAGTCTCTGCTCAATTTTCTCTAGTTCCTGTTCGAGATTTTGAAGTTTTGATATATAAATTTTCCTCAAGTAGGAGGCTCTATTTGTGATACAGCCTCTCAAGTATGATTTTAGAGCCTCCCAGACCATATTAGGAGAGGCTGAACACAAGTTAATATCTAAGAACATACTAGTTTCGGTCTTTAAATATGTCACTTCCTCCAGGTCCAATAGAATGGTGCGGTCAAATGACCAAGAGGGATGTTTAGTTTGATCTGGAAGTTTTAGCATAAATAAGAGAGCTGAATGGTCCGATAGGTGGGAGGGTATATACTTGATAGTAGGTATAGAATTTTGGAGGCAATAGCTGAACAAGGCAAAATCAATTCTTGAGGTGTGCTTATATTTTAAATTCCTATAGGATATCCCTTGTTTGATGCCCACTTTTTCTCTCCATAGATCTGCCAAACCTAATTGCTCCATAATCCCTTTAAGGGACTGTCTAGCTTTAGAGGGGGGTGGGTTCTATATCTGCTTTGATGAGTGGATTTATCTAGTTTTGGATTCAATATAACATTAAAGTCCGCTGTCCATATTATAGGGTCCGAAGTGGTCATTAAGTTATTCCTGACTATTTCTAAGAAGGATGGATCATCTATATTGGGGCCATAATATCCAACTAAATTACACACCCACCCATTTATAGACAGCTTAACTAGAAGCCATATTCCACTATTATCCTCATTGAAATTAAGAATCTGCACCTTTGCTGTTTTTTTGCAGATTAGGAGGATACCTCTTATGTTGGCGTTGTGATCAGTGCTGATGAATTTGTATGTCCACTTTTGTTTTTTAAGTATTGAATTGGCCTCACTTTTTAAAAGATGTGATTCTTGGATGACAATGATCTGCGCTGGGGAGTCCCGTAGGTATTGTAGAATGCATTCTCTTCTCCCTCGCACGCGCAGACGATTGACATTCCAAGATAGAAACTGAACTGAGGTCATCTTTCAAGACCCTCCCTAGTATGCACTTCCCTACTACACACGTTAATGTTGTTGCCTTTATTAGCTTTGTTTGTCTTGGCTGTGACAGTTGAACTATTTAATAGAAGAACCTGTTTGGAAGGACCAGACTCCTGAGGATATTTTAGAATTTTTGTGTCCCCCCCAGCTCCCAGCACCCCCTCTTCCCCCCTTGGAGAACCCACCCATACTTACTCCGGCCAGATGTAGGGCCGGCTTGGCGCCAAACTGCGCCTTCTCCTCCCACACCACGAAGTGCTTGCCATAAAGAAAAACTAACAAATAACAAATAACTGTGCATTAACTTGTGCAGGGACTTACATATGTTCACTTTCCCCTTTTGATTATTCATTTATTTATTATTATTTTTTTTTACTCTTTCTATCCTTTTTTTTTCCTATTCCTTCAAGGAACTTCCTGACACTTTCAATAACTAATTGTTTTTCTTGTTGTTGTTGTGCCCCCCTGGCCGGATATCCACCACGCACCCGCCTCCCAGCTGCTCCTCCCTCCCACTGACCTGTAAGCGCCGCTCTCCCTGGTGTTCACTGTGACCGCCCTGATTCCCATCAGAAGCGGACGCTCCACGCTGCTCCCTACGCTACCTACAGACTGGTATCGTAGCGCTACTCCACAAGACTCGCTACAGCCTGTCTTATGTTAAAAATTTTATTGCAGCGCTAGATTGCCGGTTTAGTTCATTATCTGCTAATACTTTCAGATCTGCCATTGCGAGTTGAATGGTAGCGCTAAATTGCCATAGAGCGCTCTTACACTGTTGGTATCTGTGCATTGCTAAATCGTCTGTCCCTGATCGTGCCGGTTCCACTGGCATTTTCAGCGCGCCCACTGTGTCCATACCCTATTCTGTTTCGGTTTTTGGCTCACAGCCATTTTCTTGTTGTTGTTGTGCCCCCCTGGCCGGATATCCACCACGCACCCGCCTCCCAGCTGCTCCTCCCTCGCCCCTGCCCCCTCCACCATCCATACATGACAGATGCATTTGCGTGCATCTGGACCGCGCCCAGCGCCAGACCCCCTGTCCCCCGCAAACCGCACTCATCCCGCATAATGTATGACGCCGCCACCCTCCTAGCCCTTAACACCGGACGCACATTACAATGCTACGAAGTGGCCCCAGGACGTACCCACGGTCCCTTCGCCTGCCACTCCTGCAAGTTCGCCTGCATCAAGACCCCCACCAAATCCACTAACTCCAAACACAGCTCAGACCCTAACCACCTGAAGTGCATCCTGTTAAACACCCGCTCGATCCACAGACACGCCACTGAACTCTGGGACCTACTCGACACTGCCTCACCGGACATCGCCTTCCTCACAGAAACCTGGATGAACGCCTCTTCAGCGCCTGACATCGCCATAGCCATCCCGGACTCTTATAAGATCATCCGAAAAGACCGCACCAACCAAGCAGGCGGAGGCATCACCATCGTCCATAAGAACACCATCAGAATCACGTCCAGCCTCGACGATAACCTTACAACCGCCGAACACCTCCACTTTCAGATCCACACCGACCCCAGAACCACACTTAGAGGCACCCTCATCTACAGACCACCAGGAACCCGTAAACAATTCAGCGAAGACATCACTGACTTCATCAGCCCACATGCCCTCGCCTCCGAGGACTACATTCTACTGGGAGACCTCAACTTCCACCTGGAAAAGAAAAACGACAGCAACACCACCACCCTTCTGGACAACCTGGCCAATCTTGGTCTCAAATAACTTGTTGACACCCCCACCCATATAGCCGGACATACGCTCGACCCAATCTTCACCTCCAGCAAGCACATCTCCTTCGATCACACCACAGCTCTTCATTGGATGGACCACAGCTGTGTTCACTTCAACTACAAAACTACCTCGACCCACAACCCCCCACAACCTATTCCACAAAGAAACTGGAACAAAATCACCACCGACCAACTCCTCACATCGCTCAAACAAAACCCTCCCGCCCTCTCATCGGACCAAAACCAAGCGGCCACCAAACTCAAACAATGGATCACTCACAGCGCTGAAGAACTAGCACCCTTGAAAAACCACCAAACCAAACAGGGAAGCAAAAAGGCCCCTTGGTTCAACGAGGACCTTAAGAAATCCAAGAAACTATGCCGTACTCTCGAGAAAATATGAAGAAAAAACCCAACCACTGACAACCTGACCACCTTCAAAACAGCCATCTGCCATCTGCAAACACCACCAACTGATCCGAGCCACCAAGAAGTCAGCATTCAAGGATCGACTCGACAACAACGCCCAAAACAGCAAGGAACTATTCAACATCGTCAAAGAATTTACCAACCCCACCACAGCCTCAAACGACATTACTCCCTCCCAAGAACTCTGCGACTCGTTATCCTCTTTCTTCTACAACAAAATCGCCGACATACATAACAGCTTTGAGAACATTCCCAAAGAACAGTCCACTCCACCCACCTCCGAACCTAAACCTCCCTCTAACATCCTCAACGCCTGGAACCCAGTCACCACTGAAGACACCATCCGCCTAATGAACTCCATCCACTCAGGTTCGCCAACCGACCCCTGTCCCCACCACATCTTCAACAAAGCAGACTCCATCATCGCACCCCATCTCCGTGATGTCATCAACTGCTCCTTCAACTCCGCTACTTTCCCAGAAAGCTGGAAACACGCCAAACTCAACGCCCTCTTGAAGAAACCCAAAGCGGACCCCTCTGAACTTAAGAACTACCGCCCCATCTCCCTCCTCCCATTCCCCGCCAAAGTCATTGAGAAAGCTGTCAATAGACAGCTCGCCGCCTTCCTCGAATCCAACAACTCCCTCGACTCCTCACAGTCCGGCTTTCGGGCCAAACACAGCACCGAAACCGCCCTTATTGCAGCTACAGACGACATCCGAACACTACTGGACAACGGAGAAACAGTTGCCCTCATCCTACTTGACCTCTCCGCCGCCTTCGACACAGTCTGTCATAGCACCCTCATACAACGCCTCAGCAACATCGGCATACAAGGAAATGCCTTGGACTGGATCTTCTCGTTCCTCGCCGGGAGAACCCAAAGAGTCCAACTCCCCCCCATTCAAATCAGAGGCCACCGAAGTCATCTGCGGAGTACCACAAGGATCATCACTCAGTCCTACCCTCTTCAACGTTTACATGAGTCCCCTCGCAACCATCGCGCGACAACACAACCTTAACATCATCTCTTACGCTGACGACACCCAGCTGATCCTCTCCAAAGACCCTAACACCGCCAAAACCAATCTTCATGAAGGCATGAAAGAAATAGCCGAATGGATGAAAAGCAGCCGCCTAAAACTTAACTCAGACAAAACGGTCCTCATCCTAGGATCATCCCCCTCTGCCTGGGACGACTCATGGTGGCCATCAGCCCTGGGCACGGCACCCATACCCACAGACCACGCACGTAACCTAGGCTTCATCCTAGACTCCTCCCTCTCAATGACCAGACAAGTCAACGCCATCTCATCCTCTTGCTTTAACGTACTTCGTATGCTCAAAAAAATCTTTCGTTGGATCCCCACTGAAACAAGAAAGACTGTCACCCACGCCCTGGTCACTAGCCGACTGGACTATGGAAACACCCTTTACGCCGGAACCACATCCAAATTACAGCCAGACTCATATTGGACATCCCGCACCAAGCTCACATTACCAGTCACCTGAAAGACCTCCACTGGCTTCCTGTCAACAAGAGAATAACGTTCCGTCTCCTCACCCACGCACACAAGGCCCTCTACAAACTAGGACCCGAATGCCTCAACACACGACTGTCCTTCTACACACTGACTTGCCAACTAAGATCCTCCAATCAATCCCTCGCCGCAGTTCCGCGCATCCACAGATCCACCATGGGAGGAAGATCCTTCTCCTACTTGGCTGCCAAAACCTGGAATTCTCTCCCCACTCACCTCCGCCTTACCCAGAACCACATTTCCTTCAGGAAAGAACTTAAAACCTGGCTATTCGATTAATATTGCACCCCCTCCCCCAAGCGCCTTGAGACCCTCTGGGTGAGTAGTGCGCTATACAAATTCCTAACTTGAACTTGAACTTGAATATAGCCCTATAAATCGCCCCCATATAATGTGGCCTCTCAAACTGCATTCTCAACAGTAAGACAAATGAAAAAGAAGTAACCAGGGGAATAAAAATAAAAAGGGAGAGTATGATAGAGGACGAGGACGGGGGCTTGATGATTCCGATCACTTAGAATTTGCCCTGGGAGTGATTACGAATGGTTTCCAGAAGCTCATCTGCCTCATAAGGTGATCTGACATTGTGCATTTTGTTGTTATACATAATACGCAGAAAAGCCGGAAACCTCATCTGAACTGTTGCACCAACCGCTCTAAATGTATCCATCTTCTGGCCCAACTCCCACTGCCTATCAAGTGTAGTTTTAGATAGGTCGGAGCGGACTTCAAAGGGGAAATCAGGGCTCTTTGTAGTTTTAAGTTTAAGCGCAATGTTGAGAATTTTCTCTTTCAGGGCATACGTTAAGAAGTTTATAAGAATTTTCCTAGGTTTAGTCCTGCCAGAGTTAAGTCGGAAAGGATCGCGGTGGATTCTCTGTATGTCTTTCTCCAACTCATCTGCTGACTCCTCGAGGTCTAAGGATTCTTTCAATAGTTTCACTATGAAGCTTTTAATTTCCTTTCCCTCCGGGATCTTTAAAAGACAGGATCTTTAGAAGACACAAATTATTTCTGCGTGAATAATTCTCTAATGATTCCACTCTTTCTTTCATCGCGTCCCCTCCCCTCCGTAAGTTTTGGATTTTTGGCTGCATCTAAATTGGCTTTCATTTCTCCCACCACGCTCTCCAATGCCTCTGTTCTGTCCCCCAAACCATCTACTTTCCTCTCCAAAGCTTCACAAGTCGACCGAATATCATTCTGATTTGTCTTGGAGACCAGAAAGTCGTTACGAATCTCCTCTCTCATTGAGGCAATTGAAGCTGCCAGAGCCACCAATGCGGATTCGGTGTTAGTAGATCTCTTATGGCTGTCTCCTTCTTCTTCTTCTTTGTCTGTCACAGCTAAGTTTTGTGGATGATCTGTGAGGTTCGGAGCTTGCACCTCATCATCGTTTTCCAAGGTGTTTGCTATTGCATTCAGTGGTGCATTCAGTGGTGGTGGGGACAGTGGGTCAGCCATATCGGTTACTGGGGCGGAGATATAAAGAACTCTGGTAAGATTGAAAATATTTGAGTCTGTGTTTGTAGTAGACAGGCTGACAGTGGGGGTATCAATACTAGCACTCCCGTCCAGATTACCAACCGGTATCAAGTCTACTACCTGGGGCAACACTTTGAAAAAAGAGCGCAAGGAGGGGGTTACTTTCCCAGCACTGCAAGTTGGATTCAGAGCCTTGCACCACCCTTGGGAACCAGATTTACTATTTTTTTTGCTTCTTTTCTCACTAGGTTTTAGCTTAGGCTTCTGGTTTGACTTTAATTGAGGCTGTGAAAATAGAAGTAAAAGGCTCGCTTGTTGCAAGAGTAGAGGTAGAGGGCTCAATTGCTGCCACTATCCCTGAAGCAGGGGGTTCTGGGAGTTGTAGTATTTTCTTGCTGACCCTTTGAATCTCTTCCAAGTTTTTAATTACACTCTTAAAGTTTTTGGTGTTCGCCCCCCCACGGTGGATTTCCTTATCCTTCTCGCCCCTCTTACTCACAGGACCCCCAGGGCTCACAGTAGCCTCCGCTCGACACCCTTCACTGATGCAAATGTCTAATCCCCCTTCGGTCGCGTCCCCCTGCTCGCGTCTGCTTTGGTCGGTGCGATTGAATCCAGCCTGCTTCTGCAGCAGCAGCTGAGCCTCCGCTCCACCAGAACCAGCACAGCCCAACCTACCTCTCAGCAGTCCTCGCGCTGAGCGGCCCCGGCGAAGCTCCACGGCTGCTCTGTGCCATGGGCCCTGAAGGGGCGGAGAGCTGCCGGGAGGAGGTAGCAGAGCGTGACACATCCGAAGAAAACACCGACAATCACAAGCCTCAGAGTACAAACTTCTGAATTGCAGTAAACGCAGCTCAATGCTTTGACAGGGACTTAGTGAAAGAGCATAATCCCGTGTAGAAGATCACAGCAAGGCAGCAGGTCAAAACGAGGCGACTCCGTGGTGCGGAGCTCGGTGTCTAACGCGTGCACCGCACTAGCCTGAGGCCGCCATGTTCTCCGCCCAGGAACTATCCGTCGCCGTTTGTACCTTTATCTTGTGGCAGTTTGTGTTTACAGTGCTGCTCTTTATGTAGTTGGTGACGTCCTTCATTGTGTTGTGGAGGTTGCTTTTGGTGGTATGTGGCTTCTTGGTGAGGAAGAGGATGAGGTGGGTGTTCTTTGTGTAGGAGATGTTGTTGAAATTGTGATGGTGGGCTACTTGTGTTCGGGTGGCCATGTAGATGTGGAACAGCGTCGGACTGATGGATGAGTCCTGGGGGAGCTGTAGATGATGTCAGTGGTTTTGGATCAGAAGGTTGGGATTACTATTCAACAACTTCCAAACAAAGGACTTGATGCATACTATTTGGCCGTAAGGAAAAGTGTGTGAAACCATTAAGGAGTTTTTGCTGTGTATTTTGTCAGCATACATTTGTAAGTAACATTATTTACAGTGTAAGAAAATTTATCATAATGTTTTGTTATTTTATGATTGTTTGAGATGTGTTATATTTACGTAAGAAATTGGTCTTAGAAAAAACATTTAAGATATGTTTTATTTCTATTTTTTATATTGTTATTGAGAATGTCGAGTGAGGTTTTTTTGTCTTTTTTTTGCCCCCTGTTATGTGATGAGTACTATTGAACTCACTGTTTGTAGTGAAATATATTCTGAGATCAGCAAAAAAGGCAAATGAAAAAGTCTAGCTGATCAATTGTGATTGGCATCTGGACCCCGTTTGTACCCATTAAATGCTGTATGCGAACTCTGCAGTTCAAGTGCTTCTTAACTGATGGGCAACCTCTGAGCTTCCGGATATTCCGAGGTAGCCATCCTGCCGCAGAGAACGCACCACCCCGACCCATAGGGGGCCACTTGGTGAGATAATCGTTGCACCTACAAGTGGAATTGCAGAGAGGGATGAAAATGGAGCCAAGATGCTGAGCCTCATACAGGGCTTGACATTTCAGCAGTATAAAGTTGTGCAGCCATTATGGATTGTATGGCGCTACAAATCCCAGCATTCACGGCACAGTTCTATTCAGACAGCCCTCCTAGGGGGGTGCCATTAGGAATTTAAGACCCTGGAATTGCCGAATCTGCACACAAGCCACCATGCCTCTGATGAAGAATTATTTTGAAACGCGTCAGGCACGCTGTGCAGCTGGTCAATAGTAATCGCATTTTACCCCCTTTTGTAATCAATAAATGATGTATGCAAACTCTGCAACTCGAGTACTTCTTAACTGATGGGCAACCTCTGAGCTTCTATATATATAAATATATATATATATTCTCCATCTAGATAGTCGATATTCAAGCCACTTACAACGGCGAGCCCTCAGCAGAGTGGCTACCCCCTACTTATCATTCCAACTCCTCCTGTAATTAATACGCCGTCCACATATAAATACTCCAGACAGGCAGGACTCTTCATACATAAGCATGTTTATTTTTCAATTACAGCAGCATTAAAAAACGCCTGACGCATCACGTGACCAAGGGGCAAAGGCTCCGGAATGCATCAGACATTTTTTAATGCTGCGGTATATGTAAAATAAACACGCTGATGTATGAAGAGTCCTGGCTTTCTCAAGTATTTAGGGGTGGACAATATATTAAATAAATATGTATAAGGGTAAGCGAAACACGTTATGGCGGACAGGCTGGGCGAAATAAAAGCACTCTAAATTTGCACTAAATTCTGGGTCTGCTCTTAGTCATTGTTTTGGGAGAAGAAACATTTGAAGGTGACGACTTACTTCATAAATATATATATATATATTTATTTATTTATTTTAAAGGTTTTATATAGCGCTGGCTGGACCCGGAGGTATTAGAGTGCTTTACATCAGACTATAGTTTCAGGTTACATCATTACAAAGGTTACACAGTTATCAGAGCTTGGCAAACATAGTTACATGTAAGGTCGAGATAAAGAAAAAGGACATATACATAAGGGAAAAAGCAGGCAAGGGGAGAAATTCAGGGGAGGGGGTGGAAGCAGGTGGAAGAAGAGAAAGAATGGAGGAGTGAAAGACGAGGGGAGTGTGAGAGACACAGCATGGCAAGAGATGGAGAGGGTGACGGGGACACAAACCGGTAAACGAGTCAAAGCTGCATTCAAAGTCAAATAAGCTGTGATCCCCAGGGATGTGGTATCTTTTCCCCATCTCTGTTGCAAGAGGCTCCCCATACGCAGTGGACGCTCTCAGAGGGGTATCTGAGACTCCAAGGCCTACATACTGGATCCTTCCCCAAAAAGGGGAGAGGAAGTGCTTTGGCAAGGGGTGCCATACCATACCTCTACCGTGAGTGTCTCCCTTGGCGCGGTGGACTCTCTCAGCGGGTTCGCTGAGACTCCAGAGTATAAGAATTGGATCTTTCCCCAACAAGGGGAGGAGTGCTTAGTCAATGGGCACAAAAGGACTGGGGGCTAGGTGGTATAGCAGGCAAGGGGAGAGATTCAGGTGAGATGGGATAGGAGCAGAGGAAGTAGACAAAGAGAGAAAGAGTACTAAATGGAAACAGACAGCATCAGTTAGGGGGACAGACTGTTTTCTCTCTGTGGCCATGAGTTTGCCCCATCTCTAAGGAAAAAAACAAACTAGTATATATATGAAGTAATGAATGACTTGTATCTGTATATTCGTAAAATCAACCAAAAAATTCAGAACAACCAGTTTCGACCTTATTAGTCAAAGACTCTGAATGTTTTTAACCCCATTGAATCTAGATGCCCAAGAGGGCGAAGACATCTCATTACAATCACCATCCTCACAACTAGGAGCACCCTTAAGTGGAAAAAGATCAAAATCAAAATATCTATCCCCAACTGACACCAAGGAACATAGCAGATTTGCCCCAGGGGGCGGTTATTCAAGATTTGTATAAATTAAAAGGAACAAAATATAAGGATAATCTAACAAAAGCAGATAGGCAGGCATTGGAGAGCCTTACACAGGATAACCAAATAAAGATTAAGATTGCAGACAAAGGCGGAAACGTAGTAATTTGGGACCGAGCAGCATGCTCTGTGGAAGCACACCGCCAACTAAGAGATGTCAAATATTATGAAAAAATGAAAAGCAACCCAACAATGTTAATAATACAGAGAGTGTTGGATGAAAAAATTCTGGAATGGACATCACGAAAGTTAATGGACGAAGAGGAACTTAAATATCTAACTGTGGATCACCAAGTAACTGCCACGATGTTTTTTTGCCAAAATTGCATAAGGACTAAAAAAAGCTGCCTGGTCGACCTATTCCATCTGCAAAGGGCTCACTGTTGGAGCCAATGGCAAATTACTTTGACCATTTTTTTATGCCATGTGTAACTGTGCTCAGTTTGTATGTAAAAGACACTAGCGATGTAATAAGGATCCTGCAAAATACACTATGGCAAGAGACATATCATTTGATCACAATGGATGTCATATCCCTTTATACGAACATAGGGAATGACATAGGACTTAAGGCATGCAATTATTTTTGGGAAGGGAGAATTATGCATTACAGAGACCATAGCAAAATGTTATTAGAAATGATAGCATTTTGTCTAACCCAAAACATTTTCCTGTTTGGTGAGGAGATTTATTGGCAAAACAATGGGATTTTCTTTCAGTACCAGCTATGCCTGCCTAGCCATGGGATGGTGGGAGAAGGATGTGGTATGGAGTGCACAAAATGAAGTATCAGTGAACAAAATCATCAGCTGGATATGCTTTATAGATGATTTATTACTCATCTGGGTTGGAACAAAGTCGGAATTCCAGGAATATTTGGAAAAGAATAACACCAGTGAAGAAAATATAAAATTCACTTATGAAATCGGTAGTGACCGAGTGCTCTTCCTTGACTCAAAAATGTACATCTAAAGAAACCAAATCCATATGACTCTCCATCGCAAAAGTATGGCAATCAATGCCACTCAAGAGGCCACCACTTTCCACAAACAATCCTTAATATCAAGTATCCCATATGGTGTATTCCTCTGGATTCGAAGGAAATGTACTGAGGAAGAGGAGAGGCAAAATAACTGCGGACAGATTTAAAAACATAAAATACAATTAAAATATTGTTAAAAGAGACTGGCAAAAAACAAATGCAAGTCTCGTGATGAATGTCTGACCACAAGGAAAGATAAATAAAAGGAAACAACTGACCCTGAAACCATTTGGATCATTATGGACTATTCACAAGAAAACAATGAGATAACAAAAATCCTGAAAAGAATTAGAGAATTCTATAACTGGATGAAATGGTAGGCAAACTGGTAGGAAAACATCGAACTATCACCTCCTGCAGGGCAAACAACTTGAAAGATTGATTGATACATAGCCACTGCAAAGGAAAAAAGTAAAATAATTCATGGCTAAACACGAAAGATTTTATAAAGTGTCAGACCTGCAAGGTCTGTCAGATCGCCAAATCAACAAAGGAAATCAGATTAGCCAATAACAAAATCTGGGAATTAATAACATGCAAAACACATTTCACTGTGTATGTAATGGAATGCCTGTGCCACTGAAGTATGTGGGCAGTACAATTTGTGCATTAAACAACGTATAATGGAACAAGTCACAGCTTTGACAAATAAAGACAGATCCAACGCTGTAGCAAAACACATGAAGCAGTATCACCAAAGTGACTGGAAGATGTTAAAGTTCTATGGGATTGAAACAGTGCCAATAAATAAATGGGGGGGAAATCAGGAAAAACTCCTGCATCAAAAGGAATTGGGGCACATCCTCAATTTATGAACAGTGACACCACATGGCCTCAACCAATCGGAAGAACTGTATATTAATTTATAGATCTGAAATTGGTTTCCCTTTTGAATTGTATGAATTAAAAAGAACCAAAAAGTATGTAGAAAACAAATACTAATACATTAATTTAAAAAATAATGAAGGATTCACTGATTCGGAAATTGATACGGAAAATTTATTGGGTCTCAATAATTGAGCCGAATATACCCCATCAAAACTCAAGGAAAGAATACATATAAGGAAAAAGAATAAAAGGAAAAAAATAACAAAGAACGCTACATGACCCAATGGAGGGAACGAATTGAAGGTCTTTGAATCGAACTTTTAATGGACCCCATGATTATGTCACTACCGTGAGGTCTGGTAGCATAAATATTCATGCGAAGGTGTTTTTAAACAATCCTTTTTTTTGTATATATATTTATACGTTTCCGCCTTTTTGCACCTAATGGTTAAAAATGAATCTTTATTTCACTTCATAAAAAAGAAAAAAAGGTATGACACTACAACTCCCATAATTCAGAGGGACGCTCGTGTTAACAAACAGGAAATTATGTAACAGAAGTTTGAAAGTATTTGAACAGTGTTCACAAGTGTGTACTTGAGATCGTGGTCAAGGTATTGTGGAATACCGAAATGCATTGATCTTGTTGCCTGTGTTCCCCTTTATGAAACGGAGGATATAAAAATGAAAAATTAAAAAATTCTATTGGAGTGCGACCGCTTGTCTTTTTATGGTTGGGAAGGACTGTGAGGAAATTTGGAGTGGTATGGTTCTGCCGTGGGGTCTCGCACCCATGCGGACCGTTGCCATATGCTGTTATAGTTAGCTGCCTGTTTCACTCATATAAAACCATAGAAATTCCTCTGTTATAGTTAGACCTGCTAACTATACTTGCGTGCCCACAATGCACTGCTGATGATGTCACATATTCATCATTCACGACATGGTGAGTGACATCACTGAAGACATCTCAAATGACATCACCAATGACATCACTGATGACATCATCTAGTGAATGTGGTTTAGTTTAGTAGAAATGTATATATGTATTATACATATACCAATCTGTATTAAAGTTTGAGTGGATATATAACTGCCTGGATGGAGGATTTAGTAGCTGTCTGACTGTCTGTTTAAGTGAGTAATTAAAAGTGTCTCACTTAATACATGGATTAGTAACTAAACTATGTGAATGTGTGCATCACTGTCTCTGTTGTTGTATAACATGCACTATAGGTGTGGCAGGTGTGGCAGGGTATACTCAGACATGAGTCCCTTTCTCACTGCTCCATCAGGATTCAAGCAAGCCGGGCCGAAGACGGCTGAAATGCCAGAAACCGGTCCCCGGTAGCTTGTCTCCTTTCTGGTGAAGAATTGGCTTGGTAGTTTAGTCTGCCCTGTTCCCATGATGCACTGGGCAAGGGACAGACTGATTTGCATATAGCCAGGTTCTGAGCTGGGATGGGGCAGTGAGATAAATAACGGTGATGGATCAAGCCCTGATCTTTGGACTGGGTAAGAGTGGTCTGCTTAATTCAGACAATCTGTTCATCACCACCCCCTTTTCTGAATCGTTTTTGGCCACTATAGGTGTGGCAGGGTATACTCAGACATGAGTCCCTTTCTCACTGCTCCATCAGGATTCAAGCAAGCCGGGCCGAAGACGGCTGAAATGCCAGAAACCGGTCCCCGGTAGCTTGTCTCCTTTCTGGTGAAGAATTGGCTTGGTAGTTTAGTCTGCCCTGTTCCCATGATGCACTGGGCCAGGGACAGACTGATTTGCATATAGCCAGGTTCTGAGCTGGGATGGGGCAGTGAGATAAATAACGGTGATGGATCAAGCCCTGATCTTTGGACTGGGTAAGAGTGGTCTGCTTAATTCAGACACTCTGTTCATCACCACCCCCTTTTCTGAATCGTTTTTGGCCACTATAGGTGTGGCAGGGTATACTCAGACATGAGCCCCTTTCTCACTGCTCCATCAGGATTCAAGCAAGCCGGGCCGAAGACGGCTGAAATGCCAGAAACCGGTCCCCGGTATCTTGTCTCCTTTCTGGTGAAGAATTGGCTTGGTAGTTTAGTCTGCCCTGTTCCCATGATGCACTGGGCCAGGGACAGACTGATTTGCATATAGCCAGGTTCTGAGCTGGGATGGGGCAGTGAGATAAATAACAGTGATGGATCAAGCCCTGATCTTTGGACTGGGTAAGAGTGGTCTGCTTAATTCAGACACTCTGTTCATCACCACCCCCTTTTCTGAATCGTTTTTGGCCACTATAGGTGTGGCAGGGTATACTCAGACATGAGTCCCTTTCTCACTGCTCCATCAGGATTCAAGCAAGCCGGGCCGAAGACGGCTGAAATGCCAGAAACCGGTCCCCGGTAGCTTGTCTCCTTTCTGGTGAAGAATTGGCTTGGTAGTTTAGTCTGCCCTGTTCCCATGATGCACTGGGCCAGGGACAGACTGATTTGCATATAGCCAGGTTCTGAGCTGGGATGGGGCAGTGAGATAAATAACGGTGATGGATCAAGCCCTGATCTTTGGACTGGGTAAGAGTGGTCTGCTTAATTCAGACACTCTGTTCATCACCACCCCCTTTTCTGAATCGTTTTTGGCCACTATAGGTGTGGCAGGGTATACTCAGACATGAGTCCCTTTCTCACTGCTCCATCAGGATTCAAGCAAGCCGGGCCGAAGACGGCTGAAATGCCAGAAACCGGTCCCCGGTATCTTGTCTCCTTTCTGGTGAAGAATTGGCTTGGTAGTTTAGTCTGCCCTGTTCCCATGATGCACTGGGCCAGGGACAGACTGATTTGCATATAGCCAGGTTCTGAGCTGGGATGGGGCAGTGAGATAAATAACGGTGATGGATCAAGCCCTGATCTTTGGACTGGGTAAGAGGGGTCTGCTTAATTCAGACACTCTGTTCATCACCACCCCCTTTTCTGAATCGTTTTTGGCCACTATAGGTGTGGCAGGGTATACTCAGACATGAGTCCCTTTCTCACTGCTCCATCAGGATTCAAGCAAGCCGGGCCGAAGACGGCTGAAATGCCAGAAACGGGTCCCCGGTAGCTTGTCTCCTTTCTGGTGAAGAATTGGCTTGGTAGTTTAGTCTGCCCTGTTCCCATGATGCACTGGGCCAGGGACAGACTGATTTGCATATAGCCAGGTTCTGAGCTGGGATGGGGCAGTGAGATAAATAACGGTGATGGATCAAGCCCTGATCTTTGGACTGGGTAAGAGTGGTCTGCTTAATTCAGACACTCTGTTCATCACCACCCCCTTTTCTGAATCGTTTTGGCCACTATAGGTGTGGCAGGGTATACTCAGACATGAGTCCCTTTCTCACTGCTCCTTCAGGATTCAAGCAAGCCGGGCCGAAGACGGCTGAAATGCCAGAAACCGGTCCCCGGTAGCTTGTCTCCTTTCTGGTGAAGAATTGGCTTGGTAGTTTAGTCTGCCCTGTTCCCATGATGCACTGGGCCAGGGACAGACTGATTTGCATATAGCCAGGTTCTGAGCTGGGATGGGGCAGTGAGATAAATAACGGTGATGGATCAAGCCCTGATCTTTGGACTGGGTAAGAGGGGTCTGCTTAATTCAGACACTCTGTTCATCACCACCCCCTTTTCTGAATCGTTGTATAACATGCTGCATTAGTTGGTGACTTACAACATGAGTGTGTATATTAGTTATTTATTAGTTGGGTGAGTATTTGTATGGGACACTGAGTTTGTGTGTGGTTGGATGGGGTGTGTAATTCTATGCATAGATGTGTGAATGGTTGATTGACTAGGTGTATAGGTTTAAGAGTGCACGTAAAAACAGTTGTTTGGGTGACTGAGTATATTTATTTGTGTGTTGGTGAGCGAATATATGTTTTAGTTGTACATCCTAAAGAAAGTAAAAAAATAAAAGGCATTGTATGTGAGAGTTGGTGTATATAAATAAGTATATGTAAGAGTCAGTGATTGTGAGAGTAACTATATGAATGAGTGTATATTTGTAATGGTGATTTTTTAACATATTAACTATGAGTTACTATGTGTTTTAATAACTGAGGTGTGTGTTTTAATAAATGAGGTGTTGTTGGATAATTGTGTAAGTGAGTAAATGTAAGTGTGATGAATTTTTTTCATGAGTGAGTAGGATGACTGCATAACCGACTAAGATGACTGCTGATGTGTCAATGTCTATATATGTGTATTGTATTGTAATTGCATTTATATAGCGCTTACTATCCCTGACGAGGCGTCAAAACGCTTTTTCGGTGAGTAGCATGCTACTCCTGGACCCATAGAGGAATAGTGTTGAATTAGTATAGTGAAACATGCAAGTACATTTTAAGTGGTGGATAGGTTAGTCAGTGTATTTGGATTTGGAACGATAGCAAAAAGATAGAGGAGGACAGAGGTTTGTATTTATATAGCGCTTGTTGATGCACGCTATTCAGGAAGCGTATAAAGGATTAGTGGTGAAATAATATGGTGAAATATGAAGTGTTTTTTCTGCGGTGGATATTAGTCAGTTACTTGGAGTGAGATGGATAGCAGAGGGATAAAGGGGAAAGAAAGATTTGCATTCATATAGCACTTGTTACCCCTGAGGGTGTTGAAGCGCTTTTCTGGTGGGTAGCACGCCACTCCAGAACCCATAAAAGATTAGTGTTGAAAATTAGTAAAGTATAGTGTTCTATTAATTAGTGACTGCATGTATAAATTATTCTGTTGTTGAATGGGTAGTTGTGTGTGTAGACTTAGGTATCAGTGAGTGGGTATGTAGTAATTGGTATTGGTGTGTCAATGGTTTCAAATATGGTACTCTGTATTTTATAGTGAGTGTTAAAAGGTTATACTAGTGTATGATGAGGTGTATCAGATTGTCACGTGGATGATGTCATCAGTGATGACATCAGTAATGTCATTTGAGATGTCATCAGTGATGTCATCAGTGATGTCACTGACCATGTCATGAATGATGCAATATTTGACATCATCAGCAGTGCATTGCGGGCGTTTGAGCTAACTATAACGGAGGAATTTCTATGGTTTTGTACGAGTGAAATGGCCAGTTAACTATTACACCCCTGAAACCTATGTTTTTTTCTGTGAATTTCTATGGTTTTTTAAATGCTAATTTCTAACTATAACGTCTCTGCAACCTATGTTTTTTTTCAGTGAATTTCAAAGCTTTTTTGTACTGATTTCTACAGTTTTTTAACTGTTTATTTATACATATTTTATTCATTAAATAACATTATATTTTTTCTGAAAATTGCAACAAAACATTTTTTTTAAATGCAAACTGAAATATTGATACATTTTTAAAAAAAATGTTATTGTAATATATTGATCTTATTTTCTTTAAAAAAAATCCAATTTTTTTTCGGAGTCGCGCACCCAAAGCGTACACTTCACGGTGGGTGCACGTATTCCAGCCGCCATTTTAGAAAAGTTGTGAAGGAACAGCGCTTGGACGCCTCTGGGCAGCAATTCGCGCTATATAAATCCACATCAAATCAAATAAAATCAAACCGCGTACGGTGTGCGACGGCTGCGTGTTTTCAGTTACATCATATACATTTAATATTAAGTGATGTGTGCGATCGGTATGCGACCAGTCCGCGACTCCTGCGCATTCATGACACATGCGTTTTACGGTACGAGACGATTGTGCGGTGGTGGGTCCCGCGTGACATCATATACGTGCTGGGGTGCGCAGGGTGCGCGACGCCGGCAAAAAATCGTTATGTTCGAAAATGATTTGTATTTGTCTTTAATATACATATTAGGGCAAGAGATTATCTAAAATATTCATAAAAATAATATATTTGTACTTGTTGGAGCATCTTTAGAGAGATATCTCTTTTCCTACAAGAACCCTTTTTGCTTGTTTTTTTTGTGTTTTTCAAAAAATATCAAACAAAATGGCATCTGGACAGCAGCCAGAGGAAGTATGTGTTAGGGTTCGAGGGAGAAGAAGACCTTGAGCTGTGGTTAGGGTCAGGAGCACAGAGGAGAAAACAACACTTTTCACACGCTCCCTTATTCCTCTAAAGGGACGTCGAGCATGTAGCTTGACGCTTGGCCTACTGACTTGTTCTTGACCACGCCCCCTTCCACTTCAGTGTTTTTTCCTGTCCCGTCGAAGCAAGCTTCTGTGGCGTCTTCATCAATCCTCTCCGCTGCCTTGGTTCCTGACCCCTCTCTCCTTGGTGTGGGGTCCTCCTTGTGTTGTAGCCGTATTTATATTCGTGGCAGCTTTCCCCCCCCCTTTGCTGCATTCTTCCCCTCCGCCTTTACTTACGTGCAGCCTGGCATTACTCGGCATTATACTTGCATCTCTGTTCGGGTTGCTGTACGGCTCACAGCAATTTGTTTTTCCTTGTTCCCTTGTGAGGGAGTCGCTGTTCCGCTCTGCTTCCCTCTCAGAGCCGGACGGCACACCTCGGCGAGTGTGTCTCTGCTCCATCCTGCTGTGGCATTCAGGGTCGGGCGGAACACCTCGGATACCGTTTTATCATTCTTGTATATATTTTATCTGTTTTAGATGCATCTTATGGCTTAGAAACTATAACATGCTTTTACAGTATTATTTCATAATACTCTTTTTACTGTACGCACTTTACTTTATGACAAGTATTGCAATTGTAGCAATTCACTTCTCATGTGCGAGAAAACAGACTGTTCAATAAATAACATCCTTTATTGAAAACGCCCGTCTCTCTTTCTCTACACTTCTGGTGAAACTAAGCATGCACGAATGACTGAGCCAAATACACTCTATTGTTTTTCACGACTCTGGAGATTTCCTCCTCATTCATGGAGATGCAAAATTGTCATGTTGTATGGTTGTCAGAAACGAATCCCTTCTTGTCTAAGTGGGAAGCATAACACCTTCTGATACATTCGAGAAAGTTTCTAGTGACCTCTGAGCTATCTGGCAAAACTATTTAAGTCTAATATAGTCATCAGAGACCTAGGTGACCTCAGTCCCTGTTCTACACTGTTGTTTATATTATTCCAATGTGCAGATGCCTATTGGGAATATAGGAACTACACTACAATGGCACATTTTGGCCCTCGAGCTACTTACTGCCCGTACTACCCTACAGACACCAAATTCACTCGCACCTAGCAGCCATTAATTCTACATCTCTCCAAGGGGGAGCACGCCTGTTTGGTCCCTCCTCATCTACAAGCTTAACAGCTCTTTGACGACCCTCTTGTGCCTTATTCTAGAGGTCGACATCCAGCCAACCCTACTCCTTTGGTACTGTCCGGATATGTCTTATCTCCCCCATTTAAGAGGTCTCCACCCTTACCCCTCAAGACCTCTTGTGCGCACCCCCCCTTTTTTACCCCTTTCTTGTTTGTAGTTTGAAATGTATATCTACTATTCCAAAAATGTATGATAAAAAGTTCATTTTGGTGTTAAAAATTATATAAAAAACGTCTATTTTTATAAATGGCTGTTGGATTTATTTTGAGTCGTCTCAATTAATTATGCAATTTAATGGTACTGTAAATTGCTTCACAAATTTTCCTCCAGTAATGCCACACTATCAGGACTGAGCTAACGATTATTGTTTTTGAATCCAAGGATCATCTTTTTGTATTGTGCTAATATTATATGGTAAGGCACCAGCCATACCATATGATACTTCCACCTTGCAACATGGGGGTAATGATTTATGCAAATATTAAGCAATTGGGTGCATCTGACCCATTTCTGTGTGTCTTTTGGGAAAGGATTCCCCCGATGGCAAATTAGGAAGCATCTGCTTCTATAATAAAAGGTTGGGCTGGATTCAGGTGCATAAGTAAAGGTGCAGTGGTAAATTTGGATTTGTAAAATCCCACTCAAATTGTAGTCTCTTATGAAGGAGGTGAGTGATGGGAGTAATGATACCAGAGAATTTGTCAATAAGCTTTCTATAGAAATTGGAGAAGCCAAGAAAGCTCTGGATCTGTTTCACTGAGGTGGAGCTGGGCCAATGTGTGACTGCTTCAATCTTTTTTGTGTCCATCTTAAATCTTCAGGGACTTAGGATAAAGCCTAGGAATTCAACCTGAGTTGTGTGGAATGTGCTTTTCTCCAGTTTCACATATAGAGAGTGTTGTTGCAGTTAGTAAATGGCCCTTACATGTTTTACATGCTCGGAAATGTTTTTGGAATGAATTAAAATATTATCAATGTAAACCATGTCACAATTTCTGACTCGCACCAAATAGTGTGCCCAACGTGGATTCAACTTAGGGGCTTATTACGTTGTCGGTCGGAAAGACCGTCCAAACGACTCATCCTCTGAAACATTCTGACCACAACCTCTCTGAAAACCAAAGTATGATACATAGCAGGTAAAACTCTGACTGAGTCATTTGGAAACCATTCCGGCCGACCGGGTCGTTCGGAAACAAGTTCAAGCCAAAAGAGTCGGTCAAAAGGCAGTTGCATAGCCATTCCAGTTACGAACAAGCATTGGTTGTCCCGCCGAACAGATTACAATGCATCCGACGTGGTTGCAGAAGTATGTCGTTTTGTGTTCCACAAGACAAGTGTAAAATACAAAAAACAGTCACAACAACAAGCATAGGCTGTGCCAAATATATATATATAAATATATATATATATATATATATATATATATATATATATATATATATATATATATATATATATATATATATATATATATATATATATATATATATATATATATATATATTCACTGAAAAAACCATAGGTTATAGACCATATATAGTTAGGAATTCGCATTTAGAAAACCTTATTTTACTCACACAAAACCATTGAAATTCCATATATAGTTAGTTGCACTAACTATATATCGCGCACCCGCAATCCACTGCTGATGATGTCACATATTACATCATTCATGACATGGTCAGTGACATCACTGATGACATCACTGATGACATCTCAAATGACATCACTGATGACATCTCAAATGACATCACTGATGACATCACTGATGACATCTCATTTGACATTACTGATCACATCACTGATGATATCATTCATGTGATAATACGATGAACCTCTTCAGACTCTAATATAACCTTAGATACAATCAGTGTAAACAGACACTCACAGACTGTCACTCATCCATGGAGTTACTCACACACCTAGTCAGTCATGCAAAGAATCAATCACACCTCCATTTCCTCAACTATACAGTTATACAAACTTTACTTATTCAAACATATACTAACACATATTTACTCTCTTATAAAATCCCTGATACAAGTTCACAATGATCCATACAGCCACTCACACATTCACTGGCTCTTATGCACAGTTATTTATATATGTCAACTCTCACATGTACTGTGTTTTACATATGTACTTACTTTGACATGTAGCACTGAGATATCCATTCACTCACCAATACACTCATGCACACAGTCAACCGCCCATACAGCTGTTTCCACATGCACTTTTGAAACCATACATCTAGTGAATCAACTGCTCACACATCTATGCACAGAGTCATACACCTCCCAGCCACCCACACACACACTCAGTCTCCCATACAAATACTTGGGCAACCAATCAATAACCCATATAGTTACTCATATAGCTACTTATCAACACATGCAACAGTTTACAGAACAACAGACATAATGATGCACAAATTAAGACAGTTTAGTCACTAACCCATGCACTCAGTGAGACACATTTAATCACTGAATCATACAGTCAGTCATGCACCTACTAAATCCTTCATCCAGACACTTATACATCCACTCATTCTTCAATATGTAAGACACATTTTAACTTTACAGAAACATACAGTCACTGGATGTTGTCATCAGTGATGTCATCAGTGATGTCATTTGAGATGTCATCAGTGATGTCATCAGTGATGTCACTGACCATGTCATGAATGATGTAATATGTGACATCATCAGCAGTGGATTGCGGGTGCGCGATATATAGTTAGTGCAACTAACTATATATGGAATTTCAATGGTTTTGTGTGAGTAAAATAAGGTTTTCTAAATGCGAATTCCTAACTATATATGGTCTATAACCTATGGTTTTTTCAGTGAATTTTCAAGGTTTTGTAAATGCTAATTCCTAACTATATATGGTCTATAACCTATGGTTTTTTCAGTGAATTTTCAAGGTTTTGTAAATGCTAATTCCTAACTATATATGGTCTATAGCCTATGGTTTTTTCAGTGAATATATATATATACATACATATATAAACATATATCATCTGTATATCTATATAAATACAAACATAAATGCATGCATACATATACTTATATGCATACAGATGCATGTTATTTACATGAAAGTTGAAAAAACACTAATAAAAGCAAAGCTAAAAAGCCACCTCATTACAAACAGAATGGCTTTAACTTAAACGAGGGCGAGATCTTTTGCATTTTCAATGCTTGTTTACTTTGGTTCCATCAAGAAGGCATTCAGATGTGTCACACATTTGCCATAAATTCTGAATGTTAGCACTCTAGTTGCACATTAGATCACTGTAGTAAAGCTACTGCTCACCAGGGACGTCTGCTGCTGGTATTCAAAGTGCATGTTTCAGTCTGCATGTCAGAATTTTTTTAATGAAATAGAAGAGGATTTGAGAAGTCACTCAAAATGATCCCTAATTTTTCTTTCTGAAGCACTAATCATACTTTCTATGGCAAAATTAACCCCCTCATTTTGTTCCTTTTTAAATTGAGTGTTTTCAGACTTACCACTTCATTCCAATCAAGATGGCTTCTGGTGTGCCATACTTTTGTCATAAGTAAGACTGTTAGCGCTCTAGTTGTTCTTTAGAACACTCTGGGACATTCTGTCATTGGGCTATACTTGGGGTACATCTGGGTGATATTTGGGCTACATTTAGGCTCTTTTGTCTCTGGTGGCCATCTTGGGAGACTGTATGTCAGAATTTTTTAATGAAATTGAAGAGGGTTTGAGAAGTCACTCAAAATGTGCTCTAATTTTTCTTTCTGCAGCACTAATCATAATTCATATGGCAAAATATACCCCCTCATTTTGTTCCTTTTTAAATTAAATGTTTTAAGAGTTACCACTTTATTCCAATCAAGATGGCTTCAGGTGTGCCATACCTTTGTAATAAGTAGGACTGTTAGCGCTCTAGTTGTTCTTTAGAACACTCTGGGACATTCTGTCATTGGCCTATACTTGGGCTACATCTGGGTGATATTTGGGCTACATTTGGGCTCTTTTGTCTCTGGTGGCCATTTTGGGAGACTGCATGTCAGAATTTTTTAATGAAATAGAAGAGGATTTGAAAAGTCACTCAAAATGTGCCCTAATTTTTTTTTCTGCAGCACTAATAATACCTTCTATTGCATAATATACCCCCTCATTTTGTTCCTTTTTAAATTAAATGTTTTAAGAGTTACCACTTTATTCCCATCACGATGGCTCCAGGTGTGCTATACCTTTGTAATAAGTAGAACTGTTAGCGCTCTAGTTGTTCTTTAGAACACTCTGGGACATTCTGTCATTGGGCTATACTTGGGCTACATCTGGGTGATATTTGGGCTACATTTGGGCTCTTTTGTCTCTGGTGGCCATTTTGGGAGACTGCATGTCAGAATGTTTTAATGAAATAGAAAAGGATTTGAGAAGTCACTCAAAATGTGCCCTAATTTTTCATTCTGCAGCACTAATCATACTTTCTATGGCAAAATATACCCCCTCATGTTGTGTCTTTTTAAATTAAATGTTTTAAGAGTTACCACTTTATTCCAATCAAGATGTCTTCAGGTGTTCCATACCTTTGTAATAAGTAGGACTGTTAGCGCTCTAGTTGTTCTTTAGAACACTCTAGGAGGCTGCAGTAGAACACAAAGGAATCAACTGACAGTCTCTGTCCTTGTTGGATGTACATGTTTTACTGAGAATGTCAGACTTCATTTTCACATGACTGAGAAAGATAATGTGAATTTACAGAAAATATGCTTTCAGTTTAGCTTATAGATCCCCTTCCAAACCACTGTGGGAAAATCATGAGATATTAGTTTTCTTTCAAACAATATTCATGATATCACGGCAGAAGGTTTTTTCACATGGTAAAATCACCTTAGAACCCACCACAATTCCTAAAACGAGTATGGTACCATCAACAAATGATTTATAATGTAACTAAAGTCCTAAAACCATCTATTAACTACAATGCTTTTTAATGAGGTGCTATCATGTATATTGGTCCCAAGATGGCTGCCAACACTTCTTGGATGAAGTGCTGACAGCCAATCAGATCAGATGTGTCGTTAGGCTCCGCCCAGATATATATCTTTTTTTGAACCTAAATTACTCAAAATCCACTGGAGCACATATATTGAGACCTAGCAAAGGCACATCGGGCTAACAGTCCCTACAATTTTGCCAAGTTTCGTGCAAATCCATTCAGCCGTTCGAGCTAAAAGTGAGGCCAACCGCCCTATGGAAATTAACATGGGAAACACGCGTTTTGGGACCCCCCTTTTTTCTCGGCCCCCCCTTGATGAAACCCCCCCAAATTGTCAGGGGCTGCTCAGAAACAAAATGTTCCATTTTCCTGAAAATTTCAGCCAATTACGTCCAGAAACGCCAAAGTTATTAGACATAGAATTTTCAAAAATCCCATAGAGAAAAAATCCTAACTATATATACCTACTGGCGACCGCCAGTAGGTAATATATATATATATATATATATATATATATATATATATTCACTGAAAAAACCATAGGTTATAGACCATATATAGTTAGGAATTCGCATTTAGAAAACCTTATTTTACTCACACAAAACCATTGAAATTCCATATATAGTTAGTTGCACTAACTATATATCGCGCACCCGCAATCCACTGCTGATGATGTCACATATTACATCATTCATGACATGGTCAGTGACATCACTGATGACATCACTGATGACATCTCAAATGACATCACTGATGACATCTCAAATGACATCACTGATGACATCACTGATGACATCTCATTTGACATTACTGATCACATCACTGATGATATCATTCATGTGATAATACGATGAACCTCTTCAGACTCTAATATAACCTTAGATACAATCAGTGTAAACAGACACTCACAGACTGTCACTCATCCATGGAGTTACTCACACACCTAGTCAGTCATGCAAAGAATCAATCACACCTCCATTTCCTCAACTATACAGTTATACAAACTTTACTTATTCAAACATATACTAACACATATTAACTCTCTTATAAAATCCCTGATACAAGTTCACAATGATCCATACAGCCACTCACACATTCACTGGCTCTTATGCACAGTTATTTATATATGTCAACTCTCACATGTACTGTGTTTTACATATGTACTTACTTTGACATGTAGCACTGAGATATCCATTCACTCACCAATACACTCATGCACACAGTCAACCGCCCATACAGCTGTTTCCACATGCACTTTTGAAACCATACATCTAGTGAATCAACTGCTCACACATCTATGCACAGAGTCATACACCTCCCAGCCACCCACACACACACTCAGTCTCCCATACAAATACTTGGGCAACCAATCAATAACCCATATAGTTACTCATATAGCTACGTATCAACACATGCAACAGTTTACAGAACAACAGACATAATGATGCACAAATTAAGACAGTTTAGTCACTAACCCATGCACTCAGTGAGACACATTTAATCACTGAATCATACAGTCAGTCATGCACCTACTAAATCCTTCATCCAGACACTTATACATCCACTCATTCTTCAATATGTAAGACACATTTTAACTTTACAGAAACATACAGTCACTGGATGTTGTCATCAGTGATGTCATCAGTGATGTCATTTGAGATGTCATCAGTGATGTCATCAGTGATGTCACTGACCATGTCATGAATGATGTAATATGTGACATCATCAGCAGTGGATTGCGGGTGCGCGATATATAGTTAGTGCAACTAACTATATATGGAATTTCAATGGTTTTGTGTGAGTAAAATAAGGTTTTCTAAATGCGAATTCCTGACTATATATGGTCTATAACCTATGGTTTTTTCAGTGAATTTTCAAGGTTTTGTAAATGCTAATTCCTAACTATATATGGTCTATAACCTATGGTTTTTTCAGTGAATTTTCAAGGTTTTGTAAATGCTAATTCCTAACTATATATGGTCTATAGCCTATGGTTTTTTCAGTGAATATATATATATACATACATATATAAACATATATCATCTGTATATCTATATAAATACAAACATAAATGCATGCATACATATACTTATATGCATACAGATGCATGTTATTTACATGAAAGTTGAAAAAACACTAATAAAAGCAAAGCTAAAAAGCCACCTCATTACAAACAGAATGGCTTTAACTTAAACGAGGGCGAGATCTATTGCATTTTCAATGCTTGTTTACTTTGGTTCCATCAAGAAGGCATTCAGATGTGTCACACATTTGCCATAAATTCTGAATGTTAGCACTCTAGTTGCACATTAGATCACTGTAGTAAAGCTACTGCTCACCAGGGACGTCTGCTGCTGGTATTCAAAGTGCATGTTTCAGTCTGCATGTCAGAATTTTTTTAATGAAATAGAAGAGGATTTGAGAAGTCACTCAAAATGATCCCTAATTTTTCTTTCTGAAGCACTAATCATACTTTCTATGGCAAAATTAACCCCCTCATTTTGTTCCTTTTTAAATTGAGTGTTTTCAGACTTACCACTTCATTCCAATCAAGATGGCTTCTGGTGTGCCATACTTTTGTCATAAGTAAGACTGTTAGCGCTCTAGTTGTTCTTTAGAACACTCTGGGACATTCTGTCATTGGGCTATACTTGGGGTACATCTGGGTGATATTTGGGCTACATTTAGGCTCTTTTGTCTCTGGTGGCCATCTTGGGAGACTGTATGTCAGAATTTTTTAATGAAATTGAAGAGGGTTTGAGAAGTCACTCAAAATGTGCTCTAATTTTTCTTTCTGCAGCACTAATCATAATTCATATGGCAAAATATACCCCCTCATTTTGTTCCTTTTTAAATTAAATGTTTTAAGAGTTACCACTTTATTCCAATCAAGATGGCTTCAGGTGTGCCATACCTTTGTAATAAGTAGGACTGTTAGCGCTCTAGTTGTTCTTTAGAACACTCTGGGACATTCTGTCATTGGGCTATACTTGGGCTACATCTGGGTGATATTTGGGCTACATTTGGGCTCTTTTGTCTCTGGTGGCCATTTTGGGAGACTGCATGTCAGAATTTTTTAATGAAATAGAAGAGGATTTGAAAAGTCACTCAAAATGTGCCCTAATTTTTCTTTCTGCAGCACTAATAATACCTTCTATTGCATAATATACCCCCTCATTTTGTTCCTTTTTAAATTAAATGTTTTAAGAGTTACCACTTTATTCCCATCACGATGGCTCCAGGTGTTCTATACCTTTGTAATAAGTAGGACTGTTAGCGCTCTAGTTGTTCTTTAGAACACTCTGGGACATTCTGTCATTGGGCTATACTTGGGCTACATCTGGGTGATATTTGGGCTACATTTGGGCTCTTTTGTCTCTGGTGGCCATTTTGGGAGACTGCATGTCAGAATGTTTTAATGAAATAGAAAAGGATTTGAGAAGTCACTCAAAATGTGCCCTAATTTTTCATTCTGCAGCACTAATCATACTTTCTATGGCAAAATATACCCCCTCATGTTGTGTCTTTTTAAATTAAATGTTTTAAGAGTTACCACTTTATTCCAATCAAGATGTCTTCAGGTGTTCCATACCTTTGTAATAAGTAGGACTGTTAGCGCTCTAGTTGTTCTTTAGAACACTCTGGGACATACTGTCATTGGGCTATACTTGGGCTACATCTGGGTGATATTTGGGCTCTTTTGTCTCTGGTGGCCATTTTGGGAGACTGCATGTCAGAATGTTTTAATGAAATAGAAAAGGATTTGAGAAGTCACTCAAAATGTGCCCTAATTTTTCTTTCTGCAGCACTAATCAATAATTTCTATGGCAAAAGGAACCCCCTCATTTTGTTTCTTTGCAAATTAAATGTTTTAAGGGTTACCACTTTATTCCAATCAAGATGGCTTCAGGTGAGCCATACTTTTGTCATAAGTAAGACTGTTAGCGCTCTAGTTGTTCTTTAGAACACTCTGGGACATTCTGTCATTGGGCTATACTTGGGCTACATCTGGGTGATATTTGGGCTACATTTGGGCTCTTTTGTCTCTGGTGGCCATTTTGGGAGACTGCATGTCAGAATGTTTTAATGAAATAGAAAAGGATTTGAGAAGTCACTCAAAATGTGCCCTAATTTTTCATTCTGCAGCACTAATCATACTTTCTATGGCAAAATATACCCCCTCATGTTGTTTCTTTTTAAATTAAATGTTTTAAGAGTTACCACTTTATTCCAATCAAGATGGCTTCAGGTGTGCCATACCTTTGTAATAAGTAGGACTGTTAGCGCTCTAGTTGTTCTTTAGAACACTCTAGGAGGCTGCAGTAGAACACAAAGGAATCAACTGACAGTCTCTGTCCTTGTTGGATGTACATGTTTTACTGAGAATGTCAGACTTCATTTTCACATGACTGAGAAAGATAATGTGAATTTACAGAAAATATGCTTTCAGTTTAGCTTATAGATCCCCTTCCAAACCACTGTGGGAAAATCATGAGATATTAGTTTTCTTTCAAACAATATTCATGATATCACGGCAGAAGGTTTTTTCACATGGTAAAATCACCTTAGAACCCACCACAATTCCTAAAACGAGTATGGTACCATCAACAAATGATTTATAATGTAACTAAAGTCCTAAAACCATCTATTAACTACAATGCTTTTTAATGAGGTGCTATCATGTATATTGGTCCCAAGATGGCTGCCAACACTTCTTGGATGAAGTGCTGACAGCCAATCAGATCAGATGTGTGGTTAGGCTCCGCCCAGATATATATCTTTTTTTGAACCTAAATTACTCAAAATCCACTGGAGCACATATATTGAGACCTAGCAAAGGCACATCGGGCTAACAGTCCCTACAATTTTGCCAAGTTTCGTGCAAATCCATTCAGCCGTTCGAGCTAAAAGTGAGGCCAACCGCCCTATGGAAATTAACATGGGAAACACGCGTTTTGGGACCCCCCTTTTTTCTCGGCCCCCCCTTGATGAAACCCCCCCAAATTGTCAGGGGCTGCTCAGAAACAAAATGTTCCATTTTCCTGAAAATTTCAGCCAATTCCGTCCACAAACGCCAAAGTTATTAGACATAGATTTTTCAAAAATCCCATAGAGAAAAAATCCTAACTATATATACCTACTGGCGACCGCCAGTAGGTAATATATATATATATATATATATATATATATATTCACTGAAAAAACCATAGGTTATAGACCATATATAGTTAGGAATTCGCATTTAGAAAACCTTATTTTACTCACACAAAACCATTGAAATTCCATATATAGTTATTTGCACTAACTATATATCGCGCACCCGCAATCCACTGCTGATGATGTCACATATTACATCATTCATGACATGGTCAGTGACATCACTGATGACATCACTGATGACATCTCAAATGACATCACTGATGACATCTCAAATGACATCACTGATGACATCACTGATGACATCTCATTTGACATTACTGATCACATCACTGATGATATCATTCATGTGATAATACGATGAACCTCTTCAGACTCTAATATAACCTTAGATACAATCAGTGTAAACAGACACTCACAGACTGTCACTCATCCATGGAGTTACTCACACACCTAGTCAGTCATGCAAAGAATCAATCACACCTCCATTTCCTCAACTATACAGTTATACAAACTTTACTTATTCAAACATATACTAACACATATTTACTCTCTTATAAAATCCCTGATACAAGTTCACAATGATCCATACAGCCACTCACACATTCACTGGCTCTTATGCACAGTTATTTATATATGTCAACTCTCACATGTACTGTGTTTTACATATGTACTTACTTTGACATGTAGCACTGAGATATCCATTCACTCACCAATACACTCATGCACACAGTCAACCGCCCATACAGCTGTTTCCACATGCACTTTTGAAACCATACATCTAGTGAATCAACTGCTCACACATCTATGCACAGAGTCATACACCTCCCAGCCACCCACACACACACTCAGTCTCCCATACAAATACTTGGGCAACCAATCAATAACCCATATAGTTACTCATATAGCTACTTATCAACACATGCAACAGTTTACAGAACAACAGACATAATGATGCACAAATTAAGACAGTTTAGTCACTAACCCATGCACTCAGTGAGACACATTTAATCACTGAATCATACAGTCAGTCATGCACCTACTAAATCCTTCATCCAGACACTTATACATCCACTCATTCTTCAATATGTAAGACACATTTTAACTTTACAGAAACATACAGTCACTGGATGTTGTCATCAGTGATGTCATCAGTGATGTCATTTGAGATGTCATCAGTGATGTCATCAGTGATGTCACTGACCATGTCATGAATGATGTAATATGTGACATCATCAGCAGTGGATTGCGGGTGCGCGATATATAGTTAGTGCAACTAACTATATATGGAATTTCAATGGTTTTGTGTGAGTAAAATAAGGTTTTCTAAATGCGAATTCCTAACTATATATGGTCTATAACCTATGGTTTTTTCAGTGAATTTTCAAGGTTTTGTAAATGCTAATTCCTAACTATATATGGTCTATAACCTATGGTTTTTTCAGTGAATTTTCAAGGTTTTGTAAATGCTAATTCCTAACTATATATGGTCTATAGCCTATGGTTTTTTCAGTGAATATATATATATACATACATATATAAACATATATCATCTGTATATCTATATAAATACAAACATAAATGCATGCATACATATACTTATATGCATACAGATGCATGTTATTTACATGAAAGTTGAAAAAACACTAATAAAAGCAAAGCTAAAAAGCCACCTCATTACAAACAGAATGGCTTTAACTTAAACGAGGGCGAGATCTATTGCATTTTCAATGCTTGTTTACTTTGGTTCCATCAAGAAGGCATTCAGATGTGTCACACATTTGCCATAAATTCTGAATGTTAGCACTCTAGTTGCACATTAGATCACTGTAGTAAAGCTACTGCTCACCAGGGACGTCTGCTGCTGGTATTCAAAGTGCATGTTTCAGTCTGCATGTCAGAATTTTTTTAATGAAATAGAAGAGGATTTGAGAAGTCACTCAAAATGATCCCTAATTTTTCTTTCTGAAGCACTAATCATACTTTCTATGGCAAAATTAACCCCCTCATTTTGTTCCTTTTTAAATTGAGTGTTTTCAGACTTACCACTTCATTCCAATCAAGATGGCTTCTGGTGTGCCATACTTTTGTCATAAGTAAGACTGTTAGCGCTCTAGTTGTTCTTTAGAACACTCTGGGACATTCTGTCATTGGGCTATACTTGGGGTACATCTGGGTGATATTTGGGCTACATTTAGGCTCTTTTGTCTCTGGTGGCCATCTTGGGAGACTGTATGTCAGAATTTTTTAATGAAATTGAAGAGGGTTTGAGAAGTCACTCAAAATGTGCTCTAATTTTTCTTTCTGCAGCACTAATCATAATTCATATGGCAAAATATACCCCCTCATTTTGTTCCTTTTTAAATTAAATGTTTTAAGAGTTACCACTTTATTCCAATCAAGATGGCTTCAGGTGTGCCATACCTTTGTAATAAGTAGGACTGTTAGCGCTCTAGTTGTTCTTTAGAACACTCTGGGACATTCTGTCATTGGGCTATACTTGGGGTACATCTGGGTGATATTTGGGCTACATTTGGGCTCTTTTGTCTCTGGTGGCCATTTTGGGAGACTGCATGTCAGAATTTTTTAATGAAATAGAAGAGGATTTGAAAAGTCACTCAAAATGTGCCCTAATTTTTCTTTCTGCAGCACTAATAATACCTTCTATTGCATAATATACCCCCTCATTTTATTCCTTTTTAAATTAAATGTTTTAAGAGTTACCACTTTATTCCCATCACGATGGCTCCAGGTGTGCCATACCTTTGTAATAAGTAGGACTGTTAGCGCTCTAGTTGTTCTTTAGAACACTCTAGGAGGCTGCAGTAGAACACAAAGGAATCAACTGACAGTCTCTGTCCTTGTTGGATGTACATGTTTTACTGAGAATGTCAGACTTCATTTTCACATGACTGAGAAAGATAATGTGAATTTACAGAAAATATGCTTTCAGTTTAGCTTATAGATCCCCTTCCAAACCACTGTGGGAAAATCATGAGATATTAGTTTTCTTTCAAACAATATTCATGATATCACGGCAGAAGGTTTTTTCACATGGTAAAATCACCTTAGAACCCACCACAATTCCTAAAACGAGTATGGTACCATCAACAAATGATTTATAATGTAACTAAAGTCCTAAAACCATCTATTAACTACAATGCTTTTTAATGAGGTGCTATCATGTATATTGGTCCCAAGATGGCTGCCAACACTTCTTGGATGAAGTGCTGACAGCCAATCAGATCAGATGTGTGGTTAGGCTCCGCCCAGATATATATCTTTTTTTGAACCTAAATTACTCAAAATCCACTGGAGCACATATATTGAGACCTAGCAAAGGCACATCGGGCTAACAGTCCCTACAATTTTGCCAAGTTTTGTGCAAATCCATTCAGCCGTTCGAGCTAAAAGTGAGGCCAACCGCCCTATGGAAATTAACATGGGAAACACGCGTTTTGGGACCCCCCTTTTTTCTCGGCCCCCCCTTGATGAAACCCCCCCAAATTATCAGGGGCTGCTCAGAAACAAAATGTTCCATTTTCCTGAAAATTTCAGCCAATTCCGTCCACAAACGCCAAAGTTATTAGACATAGAATTTTCAAAAATCCCATAGAGAAAAAATCCTAACTATATATACCTACTGGCGACCGCCAGTAGGTAATATATATATATATATATATATATATATATATATATATATATATATATTTTTTTTTTTTTAATTAACTATTAGGCACGCCCACCAATCCACCTATATAGCCTGGAACTCTGCTTTCCTGACAGTGAGAGGAAATGTACTGGCAAGATGGCAGACACTGCTGCATGGTGTTTGGAGCACAAGGCCTTGATGGGTGTTGTGATCAAACCAGACACCATGCACCAGTGTCAGCTATCCTGACAATTCATTTCCCCTCAATGTCAGGTAGGCATAGGCCCAGAGGAGTGCTCCCATACAAATTCAGTTGTCTACTTAAGTGTAGCACACAAATATACACTAGAAACTTACATACCAAAGCTAAGTATATATGGTTGCTCAATGTCATGATGTAGGCATTTATCAGAAAATGAAGTATCCTGGACTTGAAAAGGACACCACCTTTCAAGTCTCACATAACACAGATTTTACACTGGGTCACACTGTCCTGAAATGCTGTTACTAGGCAAAGAAAGTTTTTGAAATGGCCCAAAAACGCATTTTGACTGGGATCAACCCTAAGAGGCAAAATGGAGTAGCTTTCTTTCCTGTTGACATTACCATCACAATCAGTTTGTCACGTGCCCCTCAAGGTTAGGTCATCGTGGAAGTGTGAGCATTTCAGTTCCATGTTCCTTTTACCAGAAAAATACTGCATCCAGCAATGGAATTTCACAAACTCAGAACATTTAAAAAGTATTTGGTCTGCTGTAAGAATCTCATAGACAAGCATGTAAACTGTTGTTACAAAAGTTTCAAACTGTGTAAAGAACTGTTCTTTGCAAGTACACTGTTGAAGAAGTGTATGCACTGGTGTAAATAACAGTTTACTGTTCTCATGGGAGAGAGTCTTCATTGAACACTGGTGAAGTGCAGAGAATGCCTCTTTACTCACCTTTAGACAGTGTGGACAAGCTGCTCATGACCTATGTGTACCAGTATTTGTGTCGGTACATTTAGCTTGTGAACTAAGGGCCTATCACCATGTCATCCTTACAGGTCAACTACCATCAGAAGTGTCAGCTGTGGAGGACCATTTCCCAGAAGGTGCACTCCATGGGGGTCATCTGTCGGTGCAGTCACCATTGTAGGAAATGGTGGCAGGACCTGAGAGTGTGGACCAAAAATATTGTGAGAGTCCTGCTGGGCATGTCACAGCCATTAAAGAGGGACAGGTGCTACATCCTGAACCCCCTCGTGCTCAGAATCCTTGTGGTAGTCTTCCCTGTCCTGGATGGGATGCTGAGAGCCATACAGCAGCAAAGTGGTTGTGAGTAGTTTCCTTTTTGCACCACATTTTAACCCATGCATGTTTCAGTATCCTAGCCAGCTGGCCCTTTTTCAGGTTGTAAGACACACCAAACCACTGTTCAGTGTTTTAAGAAGCCTATGCACAAGGATACATAGATGCCTGGTTAAGACCCTGTAATCTGGAACCTTTGAGGATAATATGTTCTGGGTAGTGACAGTAGTACCATGCTCATGTGATCTGAACACATAAAACATGTGCATTGAGATAACCGTCAGGAATTGTATGATTGTTCAACATGTGTCAGCACATTGACCGATGTGTGAACTTTTCTCTGTGTGGTCGCACCAAATCTTTGAAGTATGTTGTTGTTGGAACACTTAAGTGTAAAAGCCCATGCTACACAGCCAGGTAGAAGGTAATGTCTACGTTGAGGCCTTGGTGAGTATTGATTGGTCAATGTGCCAATGTTAGGTCCCAGCCCTGGTGCCCAGTCTACTCCAATGTATGTTAGGGCTAATGACAGGTTTGCTAACTCATATGACCTGTTACACTGGGCTTTCACACGAGTGAGTGTACAATTCCATTCTCCCTATTCCAAAGAGTAATTCCATGTGTCTGTGGCTGTAATAGTGACCAAAAGACACACATGCTATTCAGTAGCTAAGAAAGTTGGCCACTGGTGGAAACGGCTTGTATTGTAAGGGATGGTGTCAGATATAGATTCCCAATGGTTCTCATGTTGTAAATGCTCTTCACTGGTCATACTTGATGCCTTTTTAAACCATGCATTCATGGCAACACTGTTAGATTCAGAGATTTCACATGAGCATCATTTGGAAGTAACTGAACACATTGAGAAGGTAAGAAAGAGCATTTAAGCTGAACAAAGTATGCACAATGGTAAAAATAAGTGAGGGACATTCAGACTTGGTCTTTACAAATGTGGACTTCTGCAGTCTGGACAAATTGGTACAAAGAATTTACAATCAAGATGTTCAGGACTAATGGTCTGAACAGACAATGCACCATAATGGACCTTTGGCAGAGTGATCCACATGAAGCATTGTGAAGATGTAGTCTTTGGAGTTGGCAGTGTGTTGATCATTGTTCACATCTGAAACTGGTGAGCTGTTTCCAATGTGCACAGCATTCTGATTCATCTTCCTAACACTTTGCATAAATGACACAATACTGTGGGCCACATACATCTCACCCTAGCTATGCCTACCACCTTGGTTTCTCCACCATAAGAGTTAGATTGGGACCTGACAGAAAACAACTTACGCTACATCACAGATGAGCACAATCACTGTAATCTGTTTGATATGACTTATCCAATGACCACACCGGCTTGATTTATGACAATAAAGTTATATGACCTGTAACATTAGACCTATTGGTTCCCAAGTTAATGACTGAGGATTGAAAAATATATAGCATGTATCAATTCAATTGTGTTACTCCTATTCCCATTGTGAGGTCTAAACTCCCTTGCATTAGATGAGACAGGTATATCATGACACAAGGCCGTCTTTTTGTCTGACATGCTGAGCATGGCCCCTCTGATCTTTTGGTTAAAAACGTGGATGAATGAAGAACTCCCATTAAACCATAAGATCATGTCTGATGTTCTGTCCCTGGACAAATCTAATAAGATCCCCTGGCTGGCCTATCTGGCTAAGGCATTCTTAGACCTGGGACGTCCGGAGCTTTTTTGCTCCCCCGAGAACATCACGGTACATGATATCGATTTTGTAAAAAAGTCCTTCATGGGAAGGAGGGAAGCATGCCGTGAAGAATGTGAACTGGCAAAACCGTCAGTGAGGGAACATTGCCTTCTTGTTAACTCATTTTCACTAGCACCTTATCTTGGTTTTGTGACAATCCCCTTCCATAGGTTCCTCTTAACTAAGTTCAGATTTAATTTGTTACATTTTTATTTAGGTTCTTTTAAAAGTTGGCAGAAGCCGGAACTAGCCTTGCCTTGTAGCTGCGACCAGTTCTCTGTACAAGATACAATGTATTTTGTCATGTTTTGCGGGCTGTATCTAGAGCCAAGAAAAAAATACTTGTTGCCTATTCTTAAAGAGGCAGGCTTCACTCAAGTGAGACCGGCCCTGCTCTTTTTAGAATTACTACCCAATCCCTACATCACTTTTTGTATAGCTAACTTTCTGGTAGCCGCTTCAAGGGTGAAAGCTGCCTGCCTAGATTCGCCTTAAAGCAAATGTTTTACTATTTATACTCATTTTTGAATGTAATACTTTTAATTGTCTGTAAATACTTTTTAAATTGTCTGTCTGTATTTACCGTTTTTAAGAAAAAAACCTTGTATGAAATGTTTTTATCTTTTTCTCCTCTTTGTATGGCTTTTAAATAAGCCGAATAAAGATATTCTGACTGACACAAGGCCGTCAGTAGCAAAAGGCAATACATCAGCTGGTACATAGTGAAGTAGTTGACATTGTGGTTGTGGATTTTGATATTGGTACACCTAAAGTCACTGACGGCATTATGTTTGAGGCTGCATAGGTTTACTTGCATACTAACCTGTGGTATTCATGGAACAGTGTCAAAAAGTACCACACAAGTCTAATTGATGAATTTGGTTAATCTGGTAGATTTGTAATCATACCTGTGTGTCAAGTACATATGGACGACTCATGCAATTCATTTTACTTATTATTCACAGCATCAGAATTAGCAAGCGGAGGAGGTAGCACCATAGAACAAGGGGGAGCAGCTCGCCTGTCTGATTCCAGTGCTGAATCCGAGCAGGAGGGAACCAGTGGCACAGAGTTTGAGGGGAGCCTCGCTGAGGGCATGTGGGATGGAACATCGGTTGAATCAATGACGATCTCAAGCTCCAGTGAGTACTCCCATGTCATGGTGGATGACCCAGGGACTGGATCCTCTACATCAGAGTACACCACCACCCCTACCATCACTACCCTCCCAGCTTCTCCCCTGCCCATTGTCCGTGACCGCTTCCCTAGAATGGGAGTGTCACTTTCACCCCCTGCCTCCACTGCTGCCCTGAGTGTGGATGCCAACAACATCCTGAGGCTGATCTCTGTGGGACAGACAGTAGTGTTTAATGTCCTCCAAGTGCATACCAATCATCAAACATAAATGGTATCATTCCTGGAGGGCATTCACTCTCACATGTCTGCCCTACAGAGATCAAGTCAGTCTCTGGCCTCAACACTGACAGCAGAATTATCCTAGATCCGGCTGTACCACCCCCCCCCCCCACCCCCTCCTGCCTCTTCCCAATCCACAGTCCCAGCTACCCACCCTGACCCAAGCACACACAAACAAAAGGCATGCATCCACCTCAACAGCCACATGCAGAAACACAAACACAAACACACAGACACAAGGACAAACACACATGTGCTCACACTCACAAGACAGACACACACTCAACACCACAGAAATACCACCAGACACCAGACCAGCATCCACAGACATGCCACAGACCACACAACCCTCTACCTCCAAAATCCCTACCCTTGCCTCTCCTCATACCGACTCTGCCCAGAAATTCCTCCTCCTCCTCCTTGCCCTTGACCTCTTTTCTACCCAAACCAACCAACCCCATCCTAAGAGGAAGAATTCCAACCTCCTACTCCTGCCATTTGCACAGGACCCCCCCGCCCACTATAAAAAAAGTTTCCCAAATCCCCCACAAAAGAATCTGAACCCCCACTGGAAACCCAGCCAAGTACCTCTACACCCAAGCAATCCTGCCCCAAGAAGACCCCTGCCCTTCCTATTCCGCTGCAAAGCCCAGCCCATCCCCTTCCATCTGATCCTCCCACAGCAGTTGATCTATCCCCTCTCTAGCTGACTCTCCCACTTCAGTTGACCCACCCCCTCCATCTGACCACCCACTGCAGTTGACCGACCCCCTCCATCTGAACATGCCACTGCAGCTGGCCATTCCCACTCATGATTGCATCCCTCCCACATCCCAACCAATTCCTCCCTAGTCTTGTCCCGTCTGTGCTTGGTCTGCCCCCTAGATACCCCCTCCCAGGGGAGGTGCCACTTTGCAGGCAAGAGTAGGTAGTCAGGACCCCCCTGACCCATATGTCAGAGACCTTTGGACTGGCTATTGGTCTTTGTCTAACCATAAAAATACATTTCATGCTGAATAAAGCTTGTTCTAATTTTTGTTAAAAGATTTCTGTATCCCCAAAGTAGATTTTTTGTTAACTGAAATTCATATGTTATTAGTAGTATAAGTATACAATGATGTTAGTATGACATGGATTGCATATGGTCCATGGAGTATGAGCACTTGGTCAGTATGGAGTCAAGATTTTGGTGCTTAAATTGGCTGGGTGTCAATGTCAACATTAGTTTTAGCCATGAATGTGACATGAAGTCTCAAACCTTTAGTTTTCAAATCACACTTCCACATAGTTTATGCTTTCAGATGTCAACATAGTGCAAGTGTCGCAACGAGCAAAATTTAGGAGAAGCATGCAGCATATGTTTGTATTGTGCAGAAAGACAACTGTCTCATCAGTACACCTGGATACATATGACGTTTGACTACATGGTAGTGACTTTGGATACACCCATGATCATAAAGTAATGGTAGGATTGTTGTATGTGACTTGATAGTGGTGGACCCATGTCTGTGTCGTCTATAAATCTGGTAGACTAGTGGCAATGACAAGTTTACCACAGGTGGCATGCCACTGTAAGCCAATATCCATCAAGGCTGTGGACCCATATGATATATTTCCTTTGCCCATGGTGAGTTTAAGGAAATCATTACCAGTGGAGGAACCAGTGGGTCAGGGGCCAGCCAGAAGGGCTGTGTCACCAGTGAATGACCATGGTGACACCACTTCTGTCCTGGGGTGTCTTCACGCACTGTCAGATGGACAGTGGTCGGGAGATCTGCATCAGGCGGAGTGTCACATGACACCTGAGTTATGTGTCACCCTCGGGGAGGGTATATGCACTCCCCAGGAAGTCCTGCTTTGCCAGGCAAGTGTTCAACTGCAGGGTTTGGTCCCTGGGTTGGGAAGCCAGCTTCAGGTGTTGTCTGACCTGGAAGAAGGGGCAACTGTAATCAGTGTCCTGACCGAGGTAGCTTCTAGGGGTACCACTCCAGTTGGGAGGGTGCAGTGATCTGGAAGAGGGTGCAGAGGGAGGGAGTCCTCGCCTCTGACCCGGTGCAGATTGAGGGTTTAGACCCTAGGTTGGAGGGCCAGATTCAGGGTGTTCCCCCTGACCTGGTAGCCCAGTTGCCAGATAGAACCCCTGAACTGGTGGGCAAATTGTGCAGGACACCTGCTACAGGCACCCTGACAATTCTGTAAGGGGGTACTGCTCCAGGTGGGAGGGTACAGAACCCCAAGGAGGAGGACCGGGTGTGGGAGAGGCCACTCAAGTCTCTGGTCCAGCCGCTGGGTACAGGCCTGGGGCTGGTGGGTCAGTGCCAGGATGTCATACCTGACCTGACAGGAGAGAGAATGGACAAAGGAAGCCAAGCACCTGGGGCTTCTGCCCAAGCTCTCTGACACCACAGAGGTTTGAGAGCCTTGAGAGGTATAAGACCTGGGTTTAACCCCTGACTACTGTCAGTGGCCACTGTGACTTGCTGTCTGTCTGTTGGGACACACCTGTGAGCAAGTTAAGGTTAGATGCTGCACAGGTGGTGTCCACATGTGAGGGGAAGGCTTCCACATGGGTTAGCTTGATGGAACCTGAGAGTATGGACAGAGGATTTGAAATGGGTTCAGATTGGCGTAGAACTGGACTATGCCCCTGCTGTTGAGGGCCAGGACCAGGTTCTATCACCCAAAGCAGGGAAGCCCTGCAAGGTAGTGATTGGTCTACCCAGCGTTTTGGCTGGAAGGGGGTTGTGTTGGACTAGGCCCTTTTTGGAGGGTCATCCCTGAACTTTTTGCCTTCCTCCTATATTTTCTATGACCTGTTGTTGGCTATTCTATGACTCAGGGCACTTTACTACTGCTGATCAGTGCTAAAACGCATATGCCCTCCCTATTGTAAAGTGATGTATGAATTGGTGATGCCATGATTGGCTATTTGGTTTACTTGTCAGACCCTAGAACAGTGCACTGAGTGTGCCCAGGGTGTGTAAATCCAAATGCTGCTATTGGGCTCGCAGCACTGGTTGTTCCACCCACAGAAGCAGCCTTGTAAAATGTGTCTAAGGTCTGCCAATGCAGAGCCTGCGCGCAGTCTGGTGCTGTCATGCTGACTGTGCAAGTGCACCCACTTGCCAGTCCCTAAACCTTCCCTTTTCTTCATATCGGCCACCCCTATGGTAGGCCCATGGGCAGGGTGCATTGTAAGGATAAGGTAGAACATGCCCTAATGTGTGTGGAATGTCCTAATGGTGAATTACAGCCATTTTAATTTTTCACTATTACAAGGTTACCTGTTCTCCATAGGCCAGAATGGGCTATTGGAATATTACATGTTTATAATCCTAACTGTCTCAGAGAACATGGTAGAAATTCGAGTTTAGTATGCCTGAACTCAGAATGATAAAATACATCTTTTAGTAAAGTTGGTTTTAACATTCTTTGTTTGAAAATACCACTTTTTCTTGTGTAACCTTGCAAACCTGCCTATGCTAGGTTGTGTATTACTTGTCTGGAGTTTGAGTGACAGGGCTGGGGGATTCCAGGAGACAGAATGAGTCAGCCCAGTGGTGAATAGAGAGATCTGCATCTAGATGGGAGGGAGGAGTTGCACCTGGGACCTGAATAGGACAGTTCCCGCCCCCCACGGTGCTTGCTCCACCCCCTGTGGTGCGTCTGATGTCTCTGCCCTGCACTGTGAAAGGAGAGAAGGAATCATCTCAACAAAGTGCTCCAGGGATGTGCTTTCTCTCCACAATGCTGGCTCCACCTCCTGTGGGGCGTCTGATGTTTCTGCCCTGCACTGTGAAAGGAAAGAAGGAGTCATGTAAACAGAGTGCTCCAGAACTGGTTTGGACTCGGCAAAGACCCCTCTGCCTTCAGAGGACAAAAGATTTTGGGGTATAAATATTGGGACCCTGATCCCAAGAAATTAGATCACTTTTGGACTACAAGAAGAAACGTTTACTGAGTAGAGGAACCTGAAGAAACTGAGGAGAGACTATTCCCAAGCTGAAGTGCTGCTTGGGGGATTGGCGTGCAGTGGTTGCCTTACTGCCAAAGGAAGGAGAAAGAACTTTGTTTACTTTGCTTTCAACTTTTGAAGGATCTCCAAGGGCTTGGAAATGAGCTTGCCTCCTGCTGAAGTCTCAGGGACAACAGACTTCAACCCCCAGCTCTCCAGAGTTCTTTTGGAAGGGCCTGCTGCTGTTTTGGGCCTTCTGAGGAACTGCGTGTCGCAAGGAGCTGGAAGCGCGACTCAACGAGAAGAAGCGTGTCGCCGTCGCTGGGCCTGCCGTCGCAACTTCGAAGGAGGGTGTCGCCGCTGGAACTGTTGCACTGCACTGCATCGGAGAGAAGCATGCCGCAACAAAGAGGAAGTGTGTCGCCATCGCTGCTGAAGCCGTCCCAACTCTGAACGAGGGTGTCACCTCTGTAGCTGTCGAACTCCACCGCATCGTGAGAAGAGTCTCGCAACGAGGTCGGAGCGGGTTGCCGTAGCTGTGCCTGCAGTCGCAACTCCGAAGGAGGGTGTCGCCGCTGGAACTGTCGCACTGCACTGCATCGAAGAAGAGCACCTCGCATCCCTAGAAGCGTGCTGCCATCGCATCTTGTATGTCGCCGCTGTAGTTGCCGCATCATGCGGAAGCTTCACGCATCGTGGGTGAAGAGTGTCGCTGCTGGAGCTGCTGCCGTCGCATCGCTGAACAAGGGTGTCACCGCTGCAGTCCACGTATCGAACCGAGAACCTCTCGCATCCCCGAGAAGCGTGCCACATCGGGAAAATCTTCACGTCTTTATTTCTTTGCACCTGAACTTTGCCGCATTTCCCTCGCTGCGACATTGCTTGTCGTGGAAGTGCAACGTAACCTAAGGTACAATGACGCAGAGTGTCACATCTAAGAACTGAACTGAACTAAGCTTAACTCTACCATCTTAATGTAACAGTATTGTGTAATTTTGTCATTTATGGTCGTGTGGTTATCCTATATAATGTATAATGTATACTTATTTTTTATATAAAACTTTGTGTGATGTCCATCTGTAGTGTTGTCACTGAGTTACTGTATGTGGTCACAAATGCTTAACACACTGCCTCTGAGATAAGCCTGTCTGCTCGTGCCAAGCTACCAAGAGGGTGAGCAAGGGTTATTTTAGGAGTGTAATCCCCTTATCCTGACTAGAGGCAAGGGTCCCTATTTGTCACAAGTACCTACCTGTGCCAACTAGAGACCCCCAAATATAACAACATTTATACATGCATATTACAGTACTTTCCACACTAGGGGTTTATTACTGTACACTTCATTTTTTTATTTTTTATTATTTTATTGTTTTATGCAAGGAAAAAACAGACAAAGCAGGTCAGATTTTACACAAAATCATACAATATAGTCAAGTACCAGAATTAGAGAACATGAATATCACAAAAAAGAAAAACAGAGAAAAGCCATTCTAAATCCATTCAGTAATTGGTGCCCAAATCTTTGTTTCGATACCCATCCTTTTCAATCCTTTAGTTTTATAGATAGCTAATTCTAAATTATACATTGATAATAGTCTTTCCCACCAATTAAAAAAAGACGGCGGGTCAGGGTTGATCCAGTCTCTAGTAATACAAGCTCGTATTACAGCCATGCAAATAAAAATAAAACAAGTTACAGCTTTTGGTCTTGGAAAGCCCACGGTACCTGAACTCAAGCCAATCAAAACCATCTCAGCAGTTATATTAATAATATTCTTTAAAACAACCCCTAAGAAAAGCTTGATTTGCTTGAAGAATTCCGCAAGCTTGGAACACTGAAAAAACATGTGTATTGCATCATCAGCATAAAGACCACAGCGATTACATTTAGTCCCAGTTGTCGTACTCCATTTAGCCACCTTATTGAGAGTATAATATAGATCATATATACACATAAAGTATTGTGATTTCATCATCCCAGTTATAAGAATTCTATTAGCAAGCATAACTGACTCATGTATATCGATTTCAGGTATCCCCAACTTATTTATCCATTTTAGTTGGCAATTTTCCAAATCGTCAGGGAAATCCTGCATCAAGCATAAATACAGAGTACCGATTGATGTTTTTTTCCATAAATACTCAAAAGGGGAATTTTATTCATTCGTATTGTAGTGTTCTAATCTAGGACCTCGATCAATACTATGACCTTATGCCCCTATACGGCTATAATTCATTCATACCCTATAATGGCATAAACGATCAAGAGTGATATTCAGAAACTCGTCTCTGGGCTCACATGAGACAGAGCCACATTTCAGAATCTCTTCCTCTGCAGCTCATTACAGCAGATTACATGGCCGAAGCCACTATCTTAGATTCCTAGATTACACTCAGAGTTCTTCAACAAGATAAAACTCAGCAACCTGGGAAATTCCCGCTTGCTATGTTTTGATTAGTAATAGAACTCTAATGAGCACTGAGAGACGATCACTTCCTAGTGACATCTTTATTGACGTCTTATGTCCAAAAACGTACGTCAAACAAGGCACCTTTCAGGTATAAATATTACCAACGTTGCCTTAAGCAAACGCTGCCTCAACGACATCGGCGAACAATGGTGTGGTGAACACAGGAGCAGAACAGCTGTCCCTTGCAGAGCCCAGCAAATACAAGCTGCCACGGACGCTGCCCCTCCTCCTCCTCGACGTGCTGAGAGAGACGCTGTCTTTTCTCCTGCCGAGAAAATCCATCTCCAGCGTTTCCAGCCTACTCTTGCGAGTGACTGGGATATCGAATCCTGGAAGGAGATACAAGACCTCCAACATTCTATTCCAGAGGTATGGTGTTGACTAAACCCTTAGAGAGAATTCTTCAAAACCAACTTGACTAAAACTGCTACTTACTTACTCCCTTCCACGTGTTAGGCTTAGGTCAGGTACACTGGGGTAGGCGTAGTTAGAAGCACCAGTTAGTACGTTAGCCTAATGTATATATGAATGTATATATGTTTTATTCATTTTAACCATTGTATGGCTAAGAAACCATATTAATGCTTTTACAATATTATTTCGCAATCCTCATTTTACTGTACGCACTTTTTATAATAACAAGTCTTGCAATTGTGGCAATTCATTTCTCTTGCATGAGAAGAAAGACTGTTCAATAAATAATACCTTTTATTGAAAACGCCCGTCTCTCTATTCTCTGCATATTGGTGAAAGTAATCTGCACAAAACTGACTGAGTAAAATAACTGTCTATTGTTTCACACGACTCTAGAGATTGACTTTTATTCTAAGGAGCAAAGTTGTCATGTTTATGCAGTTGTTGAAAAACTGAATCCCTTCTTGTCTGTACCAGGGAAGCTGATCACTTCCTATTCAGTCAAGAAAGTTTCCAGTGACCTCTGAGCTAGTTGGTAACAAACCCAATTAAGTTTAGCATAGTCAGTAGAGACCTGTAAGACCGCACTTCTACGTCGATATTACTGTTTATGTTATTCCAATGCGCAGGGCCTATTGGGAAAATAGGAACTACAATACATGGCGCCCAACGTTTGGTAAGGCGATAAAACTAACGCAAGACGTTAGAGTAACTCAGTCGTGCATTTTTCACACAGACCCCTTTCTCCCGTAAATACTCCAATAGACGTCTGGAGTGGGTGAAAGGTTAAAATCCGCCCGAACTTAGTAGGAAGATATTCCTATGTAAAGCTCTGGTTTATTCAACATTGAAGGATACAGTGTTCCAAAATATTGTGCACCTAATCTTTGTCTCCTTGGAGACCTGCTCTGCAAACTTTTCTGACAATAGAATGTCAGACACTGAAAACGGAACCGTTAATGCCGCAGTAAATGCGACTCAGCAGAATCCCGATGGTACAGGGACTACTGAACCGGGTGCAATAATCATCCCGGTCAACATAAGAAAAACTATAATGTCAAAACTTATAGAAAATGGACTGAGCACACAAGGTGGCACAGTCGTCTTCATGATAGAGGCTCACGAATATCGGCAGACAGAGGTATTCTATTCATGGATAAAATTTCCAGCGGCAAACACCGCAACACATGAGTTCCACTACTACATAGTAGGGGATCCACCGGATGAGTACGCTCCTTTCGAGGAGATTGAAATCCCATTAAAATACCATGAGCACCTTCTCTGGTTTAAAGGCGCCCTAAAACACAATAATCATATTACCAGGCTCGGTCCACTAGGTAGACCAGGAGCAACGTGGCCGGTTCTAGCCAGCTACACACCACATCCGGACATTGCAAAAATGTCAAGAGATGAGCTGTTAATACAGCTAAAAACATTAATTAAAATACATAGACAATTAGTCCAATATGTAATGAGGACTGCCACAGTCCAAACAGCTGTTAATGTTCCACAGCTGACCCCTCATCAGGGGAACACAAATAAAATTACACCACAGAACATACAATCATGTCTTGGTAAAACACCCATAAAACGGGAACAAATTCCTTTCTGGTTAGCGCAGAAAATTACTCAGATAGAGGCAGTATTTCCAAATACTACCCCTATTGAGAAACACAGGATTCTGACCATCTGCCTTCCAATGGGGGTCGCACCACACGTAGAGGACTGTGACACTTGGGGTACAGTCTTTGCTTCCATTTACACGAAAACACATGGTGTTCCGTCAATGGCGGTAATACCAGATGTGCTAAAACAAATTCAGAATGAATACGGTCCAGAACCTACTTTAACTCTTGGTATGAAATTACTGAAAGACTTCAAGCAGATCTCGGCTATATTACTAGCCAATATAAAAGGAGAAGCAGCATCTGTGGCGATCCGCCAGAAGTTGAAGGAAACAGATATAACAGATCAACCAATTGAGCTTGCCAGAATCATAGAAAAATGTTATGAAGAATTAGGTAGAGACAGCTTGGGTGGGAAACCAGTAAAACCCCAACTGCTCGAAAATCCTGAAAAATTATTTATTAAAAATAATTCAAACACTCCTAAAAAGAGCTGGGATGGAAATAAACAATCCACTCCCAAGGAAAAAGTTTTCCAGTCCAGAGGAAGGTCTCCTCGATGGAGGGAAAGAATTCCGACTCGAGAACACCAGTCTCCCCATTGGGAGCCCTCTGAGAAAAGATATACCCTTAGAAATAGGATATTTTGATAGATATCAAAGAATTGATATACGTCCCTCTCGATCTTTTTCGCAGAAATCGGAAAGAAGAGGACAGTCAGACCCAGGAGAGCACACCAGGTCCAAAGACAAGGAACCTGCTCAAAGTAAAAAGTTACAATTTCCAAGAAAGAAGGTAGCCAGTATTAGAGTAATCGAACATGCCGAGAATACTGAGGACACAGTTGAAAAACGGGGAGTGGGCACAGACAATGCTAGACAGTGCAGCAGAAATCAGCATAGTTCGCAAGATCCTGATGAGTCATCTGGAGACAGTGGACACGAATGAATACATTCAAGTAGAAACTGCCGACACCAGAGTTAGGGAACCTCATAAGATATACGAAATAACACTGCGTATAGAGGGTGATAAGACTAGGAAAATAAGGAGTCTATTTTGGGATAACCTCTCAAAAGGCTATGACATTCTGTTAGCTGAAAAAGATTGGCCCCCAGAGTTTGTCAGGGAGTGCCCTCGTGGCGAAGAAATGATTATGCCTGCTTTCTCGAATCACATTCCGATTCACAAGAAATATACTTATGCAAGGAAATGGGCAGTAGCCCAGGCACCAGCATTATATAAAAATCATGTAGAATGGGATGAGGACTCTCCTCCTCACAAAATCCAGTTAAAAAATCAACCAACTGCACAAAGGCAGTATCCAATTAAGCAAGAAGCTAAAAAACAAGTCAGGGAGATTTTAGATCAACTTGAATATCAGGGGGTGATTGAAACATGCACCTCTCAAATGAACAATCCTTTGTTTCCTGTCTCCAAACCAGACAATTCATATCGTCTAGTTTTGGACTACAGACACCTTAACTAATGTTGCAAAACATTTGCAGTACAAAATTCGCATAGTGCTGCACTAATGAATAATATAGTTAGGAAAAAATATAAAACGACATTAGACATTTCTAATGGTCTCTTTTGTCAAAATATTGCACCAGAAAGCAGATACTTGACCGCTTTCTCAGTAATGGGGTCTCAGAAAAAATTCTGTAGGCTCCCACAGGGATTCAAGAACAGCCCAGGACTATTCTCAGCCAGAGTAACAGAGTTACTACAAATATATGATGATGAGGCATTATCTTATGTCGATGACATCTATCTCACAGATGACGACTTGGATACTCACTTGAAAAGAGTGAACACCATAATACTTGGGTTCGCAGCAAAGGGTTACAAATTCAACTTTAAAAAGTCTCGAATTGCCCATCTGACAGTATTATTTTTAGGATACAAATTATCAAGTGAAGGGAAAAGCCTAGCGGACAACTTCTTAGAGAAGTGCGCTGTACTCCAAGCACCGAAAACGCTGAAGAATTTACAATCAATTCTAGGCTTCCTGAATTTCTGAAGAACTTGCATTTTAAATTATGCGGAGAGGGTTAAACCTCTCTACAAACTAATTAAACCTGATTTTAAACCAATCAACTGGACTCAAAAACACACAGAAATTTTGAGATCATTGCAAACAGACATGTTAGCAAAAACAAAATTAGAAACACGTGATAACACACGCAATCTTGAAATCCGAGTCATCCCAGGAAGATGCGGATTCACGTACCTGACCTCTAATGAGGGAGAAAAGGTACCGATTTCTATTAAATCTCACTTGTACACACAAGCAGAAAAAACATTCAGTCTCACAGAAAATACTGTCAAAGCAGTGCAAACTGCAATAGCAAATGAACGAGAACTAGCACATGGCAAAAGGATCAATGTCCTCACAGCCGAATCTGCCTTCGAAGCGCTATTCAGCCCAGTAAACCTGCCTACAGTGTCACTGGATCCGAAATGGATACAGTAGGAAAATTCTCTTGCTGCGGACGACGTGAAATACTATTTTGCTCCGCAATTCGAAAAACTGAATGATTTAAAATATGAAGAAGAATATCCTCTGTCAATCGAACTTCTGCCTCTCCCACAGTACGTCTGTATAATCTATACAGACAGATTTGTACAGCACTACAACATAGAAAACAAATCCTACGATGTAGCCTGTGCTATTGTTAAAGGTCGCTGGCTGTGCGGTAAATTCAGACCGAAAATAACAAAAACTGAATCAGTAAGAAACTGTTCGGCTCAGAGAGCTGAAATCAGATCTTTAAAGATGGCGCTTGAAAATGCAGAACGTGAATTCCCGACACTAATCGTGTGAGATTCGCATTTTTGCGTCAACTCTTACAATAATAAGTTACAGAGCTGGGTTCAAAATGATTACAAAGGTGACACAGGTGCCACAATCAAGCAAAAAATGCTTTGGAAACAGGTAGTTCTTTTACAGAAAGAACTACAAAAGACTCACGTGATACACACTCTGAGTCATCAATGTGATGGCGTTCACGTTGCAGGGAATTCATTGGCTAATACAGCCACAGCGGAAGCAACTAAACCGGCTTCCGTAACCACAAAAAAGCATTCAGAAAAATACATAGATGGGGAAACCATGCTGGCAGTAAAGACGTCCGTAAAAGGCGACTGTAGAGCACTACCCGTGAACTATCCACTCAATTATGCATACGTAATTGATGCAAACTCCGTTCCTTTTGCTCGAATCCCTGGAGTGGGGGATAGGGTAATTCCAAACATGAACAGGAGAAGATTCCTATTACAGGAAGCACATATGGGGTTGGATCTGAGACACCAAACAATCAGGGACTCTCTGAGAGAATTGCAATCAGAGAACTGGTGTCCGGGAATGAGCGTAGGTATTCATGATTTTGCTAAAAATTGTGAAGACTGCAACAGAGATCGCAGTGGAGAACCGGCAAGCGTAGTGTCAGGAACCCTTATAGAAAGCATAAGGCAATCTATACGCATAATTAAACAAGAAAAATGCGTCCCATTGTATATCATTTAAGACTAAATTCACTTTAAAAATGTGGCCCCAGCGCTCGGCTGACGCCAGAACGGTTATAAAAGATCTGCGAGTCTTTATCGGCACATACGCAATTGCCATGTTCCATTCTGACCAGGGTCCTGCTTTCAGCTCTCGAGCTTATAAGGAGGCCATGGCCAGCATGGGAGTTGGGTTGCGGTATTCTTGTCCGTCACACCCCGAAGGGAACAGTGTGGTAAAAAGAAAAAACCGGGACATAAAGCAATCTATAACAGCGAAGGTATTAGGTTCGGGTGCTGGGTGGGTCAAACATTTAATAAGTGTCCAGTTAAGTCTTAACAATTTGCCAAGAAATTCTCTAAAAGGTTTCAGCCCGTACGAACTATTGTTCGGAACTAGAATGCACATTCAGGACTTAGATAGTCAGGTATCAGTGGTAGAAGATAAGAATAAAGACTTTGACATCAAAGATCTTTTTGGATGTTTTACAGGACTTGAATGAAACAAGAAAATACTTAAGCAACATAAACTTAAAGCAACAGCCAACTACCACTGAAGCGGCACCACCAGCCCCAGCAAGGCCTGTCTGGATTCCAAAGATTGGGGATCTAGTCAGAGAAAAAATAGCGGTGAAGAAGGAATTTGGGCCTTCTTACAGAAAAGCAGTACCTGTCTTGGCAATCAACGGAACAAGATCAGTAATCTACCGCCCCTTGCTGGTAAAAAGGAGAACAGAGTTGTATCAATCGACCTGGTAAAACCACAAGCATGTGGCCTATAATCAACAGTAGGCCCAGTGGACTCCCGAGAAACAACAGAATACCCAAATTTGCAACAATTCAAGAGGTTCAAACTGAAAGACTAATCACATTTGATAAACCTGCAGTGCACAGAGAGGGACTATGCAATAATGCCATGGAACTCATGCCTCTTGAAACACAAATGGAAACAGTTCGTCAAGAAACACCAGTCTACAATGATGTGGCATCAGAATGCGCTACCGAAAGACGAATGGAGAAAACAATTCCAACAATTGACAGAACTGCCTCTGGCTACTTCATCAATTTCGACAACTTTTCTGAAGATCAAAGCAACCCTGAAGTAACGGCAGAAACAAAGACTTTTAAAGAAAAAGCAACAGAGCTCTTTCATCAACTCAAGGAAATTTATCTTGTTTCACCATGGTTAGAGTTCTGGTTCCGACTAGGAGTATTCTTCCTCTTGCTTTGGCTCATCATGGTACTTTGTTTGGGAAAATTCATTGAGGGAAAATACAGTTCAATGGACACAGCAAGTCAGAACATCAACTTAGTCCTGAAACCACACAAATCATCCCATGTGACGAAAAAAGAACTATCAACAGTAAATGTCACAGCCATTCCAATACCCGGCGGGGTAGTATGGGACAAAACTGACTATGAAGTATATGGTCCGGTTGAAATATTGAAGTATCCTCACCAGTTCAAGGTTTCATTAAGTGACTTTTTAAAACCTAGTACATTCTCTGATGATTAGGATTTTGAAAGTATAAATAACATGATGTCAGATTTAGTAATGTCAGCAAGATTTGTAGAACATGATTATTTACAAGGTTCATCTAATTATGAACAGATGTATTGCTTCTCACATTATGGAGACCACTACTTACATAAATCTGCACAACCTAGAAATGTTTTTAAGTATAACCAATGGGAACATTGTGCTACTCCACCTACTAGCAGTTCAAAAACATTCTATGAGAAATTCAAGTACTTCTCAGGGTTTAACACAAGTGATGCAGAAACGTTTTATTATAAACTGTTTGATGAAACAGGGACAAAAACAATGTTGACAAATACTAAATTGATATATTCAGAAGCATTTTATGAAAAAAGTGATGACATTTGGTTTTGATTTTTGGAGAAATAACATTGAAACAAAAACCATCTGGGGTACAACAGATTGGCAGGTACAAGGCCTAGAAGCATTATTTCGAGCCTGCATGATCCCAGAGCAAATAATGTTCTTAAATGACACCATTCATCAAACAACCTGTCTTGGCCTAGCTAAGATTAAAGACCTTAACAAACCATCTATTCCAAAGCCAATACCTGATAATGCAACCACGGATATTGAAATAGACGTATCTCACATTTTACATCTAAACAGAACACATACTGATTGGAAAAAGTGGTTAATCTGGCCTACTGACACGAATAACTGTCAAGATAGATTCCTGAATAAATCAAAGGGGTTAACAATGACCAGACCAGACCCTAGATACTCCCAGAGACAACATCCAGGGATAGTAACAACATACAGTGTAGGGAAGCTGTGCCTTGAATGGCTAGAATCATCCACACTGGCAGAAATTAAGCAACACTTATCTTTACTTAAAGATGGTGCTGATTGGCGCGATTTCATTCTGGGACCACGCAAACAGCGTCAAAAATGTTTCATAGCGACCAGTATATATGCGGCTTACAACGAGGCTTGGAAAATCACACAAATTGAAACAGCAGAAAAAATACGAGAAATTGATCGTATTAATTTGGAAAAATCACTTTCTGTAGTGGACAATGGGTTAATGACTCTGTCCTCCAGAATATATTCACTGGACAGTATTGTATCATCTGCCATAGATATAATAGACAAAGACTTGCTAATGTTACAGCATGGCCAGTCGCAATTGCGTTCTATTGTACAGTTAGGCTGGACGCTGCAAAATCTTTGTTTAGGCTATGTGCCTTGGCGTTTAATCAACACAACGTCATTGTTTTCCATCTTTAACCTTACTGATAAACAAATCAGCTTGGCACAGAAAGGAGCAGACTATACAATCCTGAGCATCGAAAAACTTGAGAGATTACCATTGACAATGTCAGAAAGTCCTGTCATTGAATGGATAATACACGGGATTATCACAATTCCGATAACAACTTTCCGATTTAAAAATTGCCTTGAATATATACCAACTGGCCAGTATGAACGTTTGGGTAAAGGGTACATTAAGTCAGCATGGAAATTACCATATACACACGCATGCTATAGTGACAGCAACAAAAATGTATTTCTTAGTGGTGATAATTGCAAACATTCACTAAGCGGTATACTTTTGTGCCAGGGTATTAATTTACATGGGGCCTGTGAAGGAAATTCAAACAACCTTTCATGACACCAACATGTCACACCTGCAACACAGATAGAGCCTTTCTTTAAGCAGCTCTCGAACGGGAGTTACATTTTAATAACGGATAACAGCTGTTGTGGCCTTATGCCAGGGAAAGCATATCTCATACACGTAACCTCCATGGTCACTTGCTGTATGCAAGCATTGTTTCCAAACGGCCCTGGAGACTCCGAGACTCCCTTATGGCCTCATCTGAATCTCTCTTCTATACGAATTGATACTTTAAGCAGAATGAAGTCTGTGCTTTTACAGACATCAGTGCCCATCACGTCATCAAAAGAGACGTATGAACACCAAGTTGCAAGGACAGCTTCGGAGATACATGACCTTTTATCGACAAATTGCCCCGTGCATTTCACGGAAATGCTTAGCTAAATTCTTAACATGTCTAGTGCCATAGGCATCCCAGGCGTATTTAAGACGATTTTTACGGGACTTTTATCACCTTTCAGAGCAATTCTGGGAATCATTCCCAATTTTGTCCATTCAGTCTTTGGCGGCATACCCCTACTTTTGGGACTTGTAGCAGGCATTTTATTTTTTACCCTCCTGCTCCGATATGGCAAGCCAAGACACAGACATGACTCCGGCAGGAATGGAAGAAACAATCCTAGCAATACGCTACCGGGACAGGATAACTAGAGTCCTTGGTTTGGCCAGGCTGAGAGATCTAAACATGACCTGGTTCCTTTCATTCAGTCCTATATGGCAGACCTGCATCTTACCTGTGCTTCGATGTATGCTATGCGGAGAAGAATGCATGTTAGACACCTGTCTTGCACTTCCATCAGCAGTACCAATGGGTATCGATACTTTGCTAAGTCCTGTAACGGCTCACGCATTGTGTTGTCCCCAGCGGCTACCAATCCTGATGACGGCATTCGTTGAGACTCCTGTGCTACGACTAGGTGGTAACAGTGGAGCGAGAAACAAAAGCAACATCACCCAGGTACAACCTTCTGTGAGCATTGCAGATCCAGACTTTGATGATAGCAATCATTCTCACACCTGCCAAGTTACAGCATTATCAAACTTTGTTGAACTGTCACCTGATTTTGTAGACCAATTTTTTGAGAGCCTGTCTGATATGATGTTCTCCCCTGAACAGAAACAATAACTTTTGAAAAGCATTCCGACACACAGCGTTCCCATAAACTCTGAATTCGGCCTTCAGTTTTGATCAGCAAAAACTACTGAAAAGCATTGGAACTCTATTCCCCCGTTCACCATGAACATTTTTTTTTTTTGGGGATTGATCTTTTTTCAAAAATATTTACCTTTTTACTGGCACAAATTCTTTGCTTAAAGTAGACCTATTCATAAAGAACAGAACTTCTATTTTTAGAAAATCTAGAGACAAAATAACTTTACCTCAGCCTCTAGCACATTCTACTGCAAAATGAATTGATATGTGATGAAATTATCTCGCCCTTCTTTTCTGTATTAAGAGATATTTCATGTGTAATTTTTTTCGCAAAATCGTTCATTGATTACATATCCTATTATTTTTGAATGATTTCTATGCTTAAAGACGTACAGTACCTATATTTTCATGTATTTTCAAAATACGCCATTTCAAATGCAAATATGTATTTTGGGGTGGGCAATGTTACACATGCATCTTATTGCTCTAGTTTTTAGTAATTTTATGGACATAAATTCGTGGAGTGGGTGTAGTGTTCTAATCTAGGACCCCGATCAATACTATGACCCTATGCCCCTATACAGCTATAATTCATTCATACCCTATAATGGCATAAACGATCAAGAGTGATATTCAGAAACTCGTCTCTGGCCTCACATGAGACAGAGCCACATTTCAGAATCTCTTCCTCTGCAGCTCATTACAGCAGATGACATGGCAGAAGCCACTATCTTAGATTCCTAGATTACACTCCGAGTTCTTCAACAAGATAAAACTCAGCAACCTGGGAAATCCCCGCTTGCTACGTTTTGATTAGTAATAGAACTCTAATGAGCACTGAGAGACGATCACTTCCTAGTGGCATCTTTATTGACGTCTTATGTCCAAAAACTTACGTCAAACAAGGCACCTTTCAGGTATAAATATTACCAACATTGCCTTAAGCAAACGCTTCCTCAATGACATCGGCGAACGATGGTGTGGAGAACACAGGAGCAGAACAGCTGTCCCTTGCAGAGCCCAGCAAATACAAGCTGCCCACGGACGCTGCCCCTCCTCCTCCTCGACGCGCTGAGAGAGACGCTGTCTTTTCTCCTGCCGAGAAAATCCAGCTCCGGCGTTTCCAGCCTACTCTTGCGAGTGACTGGGATATCGAGTCCTGGAAGGAGATACAAGACCTCCAACATTCTATTCCAGAGGTATGGTGTTGACTAAACCCTTGGAGAGAATTCTTGAAGCAAACCTTGGCAAAACCAACTTGACTAAAACTGCTACTTACTTACTCCCTTCCACGTGTTAGGCTTAGGTCAGGTACACTGCGGTAGGCTTAGTTAGAAGCACTAGTTGAGTACGTTAGCCTAATGTATATATGAATGTATATATGTTTTATTCATTTTAACCATTGTATGGCTAACAAACCATATCAATGCTTTTACAATATTATTTCGCAATCCTCATTTTACTGTACGCACTTTTTATAATAACAAGTCTTGCAATTGTGGCAATTCATTTCTCTTGCATGAGAAGAAAGACTGTTCAATAAATAATACCTTTTATTGAAAACGCCCGTCTCTCTATTCTCTGCATATTGGTGAAAGTAATCTGCACAAAACTGACTGAGTAAAATAACTGTCTATTGTTTCCCACGACTCTAGAGATTGACTCTTATTCTAAGGAGCAAAGTTGTCATGTTTATGCGGTTGTTGGAAAACTGAATCCCTTCTTGTCTGTACCAGGGAAGCTGATCACTTCTTATTCAGTCAAGAAAGTTTCCAGTGACCTCTGAGCTAGTTAGTAACAAACCCAATTAGGTTTAGCATAGTCAGTAGAGAACTGGAAGACCGCACTTCTACGTCGATACTACTGTTTATGTTATTCCAATGCGCAGGGCCTATTGGGAAAATAGGAACTACACTACAGTATGTCTGCTGAGTATCGTGGACTTTGTAAGAAACTGCGAATTTGAGGAAACTTAAAAAAATCTTTTTTTGTCAAGTAGAACTTAATCTGTAACTCTTGAAAAGAAACCAGCACACCATCGACAAACAAGTCGCCTAAGAAGTGTGGGGCATATTATCAAGGGGATTATCTCCGCTTTTTTGGCTTTAAAAGCCAAGAAAGCGGAGATAAAATTATCTCCCTATTACCTAGCTGTCGCTAACACCAGTTAGCGACAGCTAGTAGGAGATAGCGACCATCTTGGGCCCCACTTTGCATGTAAGTGATATTTATCACTAATGACATGCAAAGTGGGCGTGCCAAGATGTTAGCGACTGAAAACAGTCGCTAACATCGCTATCTCCAAAAGCTAACACCTGCCCTGAGCTGTTCTTAGCCATGTTATCCAATGGGAGGTGGATAACATGGCTAAGAGCATTAGCTCGGTAATGCATGAATATTGCTGACTTTTCAGAGATATTCATTCATTTGCGGCGATTTTTATCGCATTTGCGATAAACCTTGGTAATACCAAGGTTTATTTGCGGTAAAAATTGCCGCAGCTCTGCGGTATATTTTTGTCTCTAACCAAGCAATAGCGATAATTATCGCTAATGCTTGGTAATATGCCCCTGTATTCCTTTCGTCCCCCATCTAATCGCTACTAAATCACAAAAAATGGAAGAAGGTAATAGGCCAAGTGCGGCAATAGGTGTATGCTTATTAAATTTTGCAATACCCAGATGTCGTCGAACCTTTTGCCACACACCATATGCTGCTTTTACAGTCTTAAATCTCGTCTTTTTATAATAGCTTGGTTCAATCACTTTCATGAAGCACGCCTTCATTCCTTCACCCATAAGTAGTTCATAGATTGATGGGGTATTACAATAGGGAATTCTAGCTTTGTCCCCCATAATAAGTGGACTGATAACCTGAAGAGTTGCTGCAATATAATAGAAAAAATATTAGGGGACCACAATCTTTAGCAAGAATCATTTTTTGTAGGCTTTCCGTTAACAATAATATCCCCACAAAAATCTAGTGCAGGGGTCTCCAAACCGGTCCTGGAGGGCCGGATCCATGCCAGATTTTTGGGATATCCCCATTGAGATACATGTAGTAATTTTAAAAATCTGGCATGGATCCGGCCCTCCAGGACCGGTTTGGAGACCCCTGATCTAGAGGCTGCCCTTTCTAGGTTTTCAAAGCAAATAGGTGGAAATTCTAAAGGTATTGTGTGGAACATAGTGGAGAAGTGTGGCTCACTGATTAGAGCGGCAGACCCTGATGCAGAGGTCTGGCCCAGGACCAGGGTTCAATTCCCGACGCGGCAGGGTCCTGAGCCCAAAAATGTCCATGGACTCGATATTTCTCGCCTCAGTGCCTGTTCTAATCATGGGGTCCCACGCTGCAACTCTGGGCAATAGCTTGCTTAATCGCCACTACGGCGGCCCACCCGCTGCGGGATGCCTGGCTTTCACCTTGGGGATGCCCAGTAGGGGTTATCTCACAGGAAAAAAAGCCAGGACGGGTTCCCAAGGCAAGCGCCTTGATGCCTTCGGGTGATACGTGCGCTATATAAGTTGCAATACATACATACAACATATACAAATATTTTGGCAGGATTAACACTTTTTGGACATTGACTCTTCCATGTAGTGATTCATGCAAGTGATCTAAACGTTCTAACAACGAATTAACTTTGGCCAAAGCTAGGTTAATGTTCAATTCAGGAATTTTGGCTATCAGGAGTGAGACCTTAATTCCAAGATACGTGACTTCGGAAGCAAGTGGGATATTAGCTGGGGGGCAATATATGAGTATTCCTAGGTGACTGGCTGAGTGCATGGGTTCTGCCTGGGTGATTGGATGAGTGCATGAGTAGTGATTGGGTGAGTGGAGGAGTACATAGGTAGTGCCTGAGTGAATTGGTGAGTGCATGGATACTGCTTGAGTGATTGGATGAATGCATGGGTACTGCCTGAGTGAATGGATGAGTGCATGCATAGTGCATGAGTGAATGGATGAGTGCAAGTACACTTACTTACACTTACAAGTAGTGCATGGGTGATTCTATATGTGCATGGGTAGCACCTGGTTGAATGGATGAATGAGTGCACGGGTAGCGCCTGAGTGATTATGTGAGTGCAAGGGTAGCTGCATTCCTCAGAGACCCTTGCATGAACTGTATCTATAACAGCAATCTAAGTTTTGTCATGCATGGAATTTATAGAAATTATGGAGTACACTTTACAGATGAAGGCAACAGGGTGTTTTTATATAACCTGAAACTCTGCATCCAATCGTATGTATACCACCCTTATACACACAACAAACACAGTGGCTCTTGCCAGAGCCAACCTAGTACCAGAAATATTGTGAATTATTTTTCTAAAAAAAAACATTCTTACATTTTTTACAATCTTCGTGATGATATTGCGATCTCCACGGGCACGTTGAAAAAACAAAAAACAAAATCCGACCTTCAATGACCTCCAAAAATAATAGTTGAAATAGTTCCATTCTGAACATTGCCCTACACAAATTAAAATATGCATACTTCTTTCAAAGCATGTTTAAACTCATATTTTTCTACTGAATTTCTTTAAAAAACATCTTTCAGACCTATTTTCCATTTTCGCGGATATTTGGCACATTGCTATTACGTCATTAACAACGACGATTGCACCTTTTCCATAAAGTCTGAAACACCTATATCCAGACAGAATTTTACACACTAGAGGTTTCTTACAGTATTCTCTAAAATCATGTTCTTCTAGCGAGTTTCTATAAAAACCTGTTTCATATTTTGCAATGACTCCATAGACTGCAATGACATAGGTCATCGCGATATCCATGGACACGTCTCAAAAATGGAAAACAAAAGCAGATATTCAATGACCACCAATGAATCCCCAAAAATATTTTCTGAACATTGCTTTACACATATTACTATATACCTACTTCTTCAAAAGCATGTTTAAACTCACATTTTTGTACTAAGTTACTTTATAAACCATCTTTCAGACCTATTTACAGTATTCGCGGTTATTTGAGGTGTTTCGACGTTGATGTTAACCACGACCATTGCACCTTTTCCATAAAGTGAAAACACATTTACACATGCATATTACAGTACTTTCCACACTAGGGGTTTACTACTGTACACTTCAAACTCATGTTTGTGTACTGCATTTCTAGAACAACCATCTCTAAAACCTTTTTTACGTTTTTGCTGAGAGGCTGGACTTTGCAAGGACATTGGTAATCCCCGCAGACACGTCACAAAAGTGAAATAGAAAAGCAGACATTTAATGACCAACAAAACATCCAAAAATTATAACTATATCATTGATTCTAACTATTACAGTAGATAATTCACCATACAAATAACTCTAAAAACTAATTTTTCATAATCTCACTATAGCTATAACAATCCTTAATAATGATTCACTGATATTTGTTTTATATTTCCAGAAATATTCATGACAACGTTGATAGTCATCATGTACCCACAATGGTACATGGAGGGCAGAACTAGCAGTTGCGGTGTCATCACAAATATTGCGAGTGATTAAAAAACATCTATCTCAACCATGGGGTCGAAATATCTCCACCCCAAAACTTTATGTGGGCTTTCACACAAACTTTCAACCCCAATCAATACAATTTTGACAGCAAATTTCTGCCTAGGTTCTGTCCAGCCAATTAGAGCATTCACATAGGTATGTGCATTTCCAATAAATCGCGAAAACACAGTGAAAATTCTCAACCAGAGATATCACTATAATTTTCAGCTTAAATTTCACAAAAAGTACTGAAAGGAATTACACCAAACAAGCAAAAAGCCCTGCTTGAACTGACATTTACCTCCCTGCCGAATTCTCTGTATGTCGGTTCAGCAGTTCAGGAAGTAGGTGTGGCTATAGGTTGCTATGGGAACTAACATTACAAACTCAACTTATTTTGCACATCAAATTATCAGTCCCCGCTGCACAGATCACCCCCAAACTTTCCATGACAACCAGAACCTTTCTTGTCACTTTGGGGTCCATTAGGTTAGCGGGCGGATTGCCACCGTCCGTATGGCGGATCGCCACCACCCGTATGCTGGTGGTGATCTGCCTGCTAAAAATAACCACCCGCTTTGGAATTACCCCCTGCCACATTACCATGGCAAGGGGACCCTGCAGATGGAAAGACCGTCCGCCAGTTTTCCGCCCGGTCGAAAAGTCGACTGGGCGGCAAAGCTGCTAACACAGTGGCAGTGTCTGGGAGACACCGCTATCCATATTACCTTTAATACAGGGTTGTGCCTTTCCGTGGTGGCAACGCCACCACAGAAAGGCAGGCGGTTTTTGCCATTGGGGGCCCGTAGTGGGCCCCCAAGGATTGTGGGGGGTGGGGAGTGCACCTGCAGTTCCATGCACAACATGGCATGCCCTGTGCGGTGCCTGCCATATTGTGCATGGAAGTGCACGTCATGCCTTCCTGGCATTGTGGCGGGCGGTGCTGAGAGCACCGCCCACCGCAATGTCAGGAATGCAGGATGCGCCCGCCAGTGTGGCAGGTGCATCCTAATGTCAGAAACGGGACCCCCGCACCAATAGCGGGCGGTCCCATTCCACAGGAGGATGGCGGGTGGACAAAGTCCCCCCACCATCCTAATGACCCCCTTTGTTTGGAAAATATCCTGAAGGTTGGTCAAACAATGTCAAAATTATAGCCAAGTTACTAAATGCCTTTCCTAGGGAAACATAGTCCTAACTATAACTATCTCAGGGCATTGCAAAGGTTACAGAGATGTTATAGTTAGGAAATAGAATTTTAAAAAAAACTTAGAAACTCACTGAAAAAAACTAAGGTTACAGGGACATCCAACACCTTCCCTACTGTACGTAGGCTGATGTTGGAATAGTAAATCTTACTATTCCTAAGTCCAGCACCCTACAGCGCAAGTCGTTGTAATGACTTGCGTTGTAAAACTAGCGTTGTGATGGTAGTGCGGTGTAAACACCGCGTTGTATTGACGTACAACCAGGAGTTCAGAGGATGGGTAACCTTATCGAAACAGATGGAATATTGTCAATTGAGTAAGTCCATATTAATTACGGGGTTGATCAGAAATATTTTTTTAATATTTACAGATACAGAGCTTTTTAGCTAAGAAGAAAGGGAGGTTAAGAGGATTTTTTAAGGACCCTATAATGGAGGTATGACGATACGCAATGGCTGCACTATCAGTCAGATATATGGGGGACTGGAACAACTAATGCAGGAGGTCATCGAGAGGCAATGTTAGAAATGGAAACAAAAGCTAGGTATAAAGTGAATCAGGTGTTAGACTCATTAAAACTATGTCACTCCATTTTGTACTTGGCCTGGTTACAGGTGCAACACTTTAAAGATTTTTTTCTCTTTATTATATACCAGCCAAAAAAGTTCAATGTGGGGGTCCACCGCCCCCGCTGTTGTAGTACAGAAGCAGATATAAAACATATATTCTCTACATGTCTGCAATTAGAAACACTGAGGAAGGATTTAGAAACCTTTTTTTGCTCAATCGATGAAAAGACAAATACAACATTACTTCAAAAAAATGTGTGATACATAAATATATAGAAAGGCCACAACCTAAACATCAATAACACTCACATCACGTAGTGACTCAATCATACCTACTTCATTCTTCCACATACAAAAAACATCACACACTACAAAAACACAATGGAAGTTTGTCAGATTAACCCATACTTAGATCATGTTACAATATAAGTTCAAATACATTCTTTTTAAACAGTCAAACAGAAAGAATAATAATATGCTACGATAGATATTTATGGAAACATTGAAACATATGTCATTTTTAACTTTCATTAGTCAAGCAACGTTACTGTTTACATTTGTCCAAGAGAGTAGCACTGTTCACATTTTTATTGATCAGGCAACAATATTGTTTCCATATATTCCGCAGAATAGCTTCTTTCCATTTATTCAGCAGAATAGCACTGACCCGTGTTTCGGTGAGACACCTATATTTGGGTGACACCTTCTTCAGGACAAAAAGGGGGACACATCATCAAAATAAAACCAAGGATGGGGTGGGTGGCATTCTAGAACAGAGACTAGGAATAAAAAAAGCTCACATTAGAACAACATAATCATCTGTAATTAAGGAATATCGCCCTACACCACATATCACCATATACACAACAAAGGAGAAGAGACAAAAATTTTAAGTGGGCAGCAGTGTGAGGTACCACTACAGTAAGAATACAAATGGTGCTTAGAAACAGCAAAGAGAAGGAACCAGACAGTACCCAAGTGTAAGTAGAATAATAAGGAAATAAACACCAAAGTGGTGTGAGATCAGATTTCCCATCTGGCTCTGTCACTGATAGAGAAAAAGATAAATAGGGGCTGGCAAAAAATACACATACCTAGTCTATTTCCCCAGATGAAGGAACTGTGGTGGAGAAAGGACCTACAGGTCTCTGTCCATGTGGAAGAAAGGGCTTAGAAACATACCCCAAAGGGAAATATGACAGCACTAGTCAATGAGCAGATAAGAAAAAGAGACACAAGCTTAATGTTAGATTGAAGTCTAGTGAAATATAACCACAGTAAAACTACCCCTATAATGAACAGGGTAAATATCATTGTCCAAAAGTAAGTAGATGTCTTGTATGGATTGTCCTTCTGTAAGTCAACCACGGTTTGTTTAGAAGTGCCGGAAACCATGAAAAGGATGAAACCGGCACTGGTGACAGCCTTGGGCAGGTGTTGACCTTGTTAGAAACTGATCTGGCACAAGGCCAGAACCCCTGACAAGAAGCACAAAGGTAAATCACATCAAAATATGTCTGCCAGTTTCTTCTCTCTCACACTGAGAAACACAACCATACACATACAGGTACCCAACATCATAAAAACACACATCTAACCATAGAACGCTCCATATTATTAATATTACCTATTCCTATGGCTGAACCAGTCCACTGAACCAGTCCACTGACAGAACAGTAGCACATGAATCAGAACATGTCAGCTAGAAATACATTTCATAACAGAGTCTTAACAGAGTCACAAATGCACCCAGACGCCGCAATGAGCTCACACGAAGCAGCTGCATTTGCAGATTTCAGATATACTTCCATAATACATTGCCATCCACAAACCCCTTCTGCAGTTCATTTCACTCTCCTCAGCTTGTACTTCCTCTCCTCCTCCTCCTCCTTTGAATGTCTATTCACTATCCTGGAAGTAACTCACAACGAACATCACCAAATTCTCAGAACTCCAAAGCAACCTCAACATGTACAGCAGCAAACCGCTTGCCCATGGAACCTCAGTTCATCATTGATTACACACAGTCAGACTGATCTGCTACCAATGTGCAAGCTCCCAGCCACAGCTTTCCACCAGATAACTCAGCAACTTCCCCACTGCACACAGAACAGGAAAACCATGTTTTCCTTCTCCTTCTCTTGAGTACACACAGGCAAATGCACCCCCAGAAATATGTGACACAAGCACCCTGGTCGTCACTCTTGATACAAAAAGTCACAATCACAATTCGTCATTACTAGGAATCTCCACCAAATCCTCTGTCAATCTCAGAGTCAAAAAGTGGCCCACATCAAAAACAACAAAGAGCCTCACAGGTGCCAAGTAAGTACCTAGATACACTCAAATACTATTTTAAATCATTGCAAATGGCAACAGATTCAATCCCGATTCAATGAAGGCACCAGCCTATTCCCTCAAACCCCTAATCGAGTATAAACATATGCCATCAAAAAAGTACAGAGCAAAACTCTAGGTACAACATGGTTCCAACTGACATGCACTCAGAGATACCTTACATAAACATATATCGTCCACAGCTAAGGTCCACCTGGACCCTTCCCAGTACGACCTTGCAAGAATATAGTTATTATCTGACTGAAAGCAAAACACTGACCTCTGAATTTTTTAGCCCCCAACATTGACACTTCAACTGTATTCCCTAGATTAGTGGCTTCAGTGCCTCAATAAATATAATGAAATCATACCTCCTCAAGAAACCATATCTGGACCTGCACGCTTAAAGCATGACTCAGCATTCTCTGCAGGGTCATGACTCAGCATTCTCTGCAGGGTCCTGACTCAACATTCTCTACAGGGTCATGACTCAGCATTCTCCACATGATCGCGACTCAGCATTCTCTGCAGGGTCATGACTCAGCATTCTCTGCAGGGTCCTGACTCAACATTTTCTACAGGGTCATGATGCAACATTCTTTGCGGGGTCGTGACTCAACATTCTCTGCAGGGTCATGACTCAACATCCTCTACACAGCCTGCTTCTTTACAATTAGGTAGCTTATTTTATAGCAGGGTCAATATACATTGGTTGGAGAGTCATATTACACAAAGAGGCCGTATCGTAGCTTTACAAATGTTGTGCATGTACTGTTTGTGACACTGCTGTGACACTTCTATTCAGTTTATTGGATAGTATGCTACTCTATCAGGCAGTTTATTTTCCTTGCAAAAGGTGCGAATGATCGGTTGAGCTCATCGCCTAGATTTATGGATCTGCTATATTCCTGCAAGTTATTAATACATATATACAGCACTCTGTTGCCACTTCTAGCAAGTTGCCAGTGCTAATGCTGAAATGCAGTTAGTAGTGAATGTGAAGATACAGCTCACAACGAATTGCCATATGAGCCATATAAAACAACAGACCTCTTAGATGTTCCTACATCAAACTCACTGGCAATCATTACAGGTGCCGGCAGCCATACATATTGCAGCATATAGCGTTCAATGCACACAGCAGAAATGTTAGGCGTGCACCAACCATGACTATTTTATGAAATGTAATAGACCTGCTTTCCTGTGTCATTGCCATTAAACAACAAAGCATTCTCAGGGGCTGCCAGCCCATTTAAGATGATGCTGAAGAAGCAATCCATACGCTTACAATGATATGGCAGTTGCAAGTTATGCAATAAATGGTTAACATGACATTAAAAATATAGGCACATATTTACTAAAAGTTCACACACTGCAGGGTAGCAAGTAAACGTGCTGTGTTGCACGAATGGGAGAGAGCTGAGCAGTACCATATCTACTAACATAAAAGGCTCTTCAGCTCTCTACATGCGCAAATGCACTTGAGTCTGCCTAGCGCCAACACAGGCACCCTTGCTCCAGGGTGCTAGAATGCCTGTGTTATGGACAGACTTATTTATCCCAAGAAAGGTCACCTTCCTGCAGAAAAACAATCCTAAGAGGCAATTTCGTCTTTTTATGCGTGATGCGGAAGTAACAAGGAGAAATACACATATTACGCCTCATTATGGCATGCGAGGCGTGACACAACATTGTTGCACAAACCGTGGTTTACTGGTTTCCTTAAATCTGGGATTGCATCAAATTCCATGTGCGGATGCAGGTGCCCGCCCATTCTCCGCCCATGGATCGCCCACTGCTACGAAATGTAACAACATGTAGCGCATGCTGCTACACTGTATTACATTTCTTTAAAAGTCACGCAAAGCAGCCCAAAGTACCCCTTGCGTGGATCTGTAAACCTTTTTTAGCCCTTGCATTGCCAGGCATCAATGTGCGCATCGCAAACACAACACAAAGGGCCGGTAAATTGGCACCACAATGCTTAAGTCATTGTCTTTACTCTGTGTATGTTACTGTATTAGAACACCTCAAAAAAACTGGTTTAAAACGTGTAAGGAGTTAAATAAAACAATCTAGTACATTTATACCTAAAAAATAAAAAAAAATATAGCCCTTTACAATATCCAGTGGGCCAAATTTAAATTTCTCTGTGTAGATCTGACCTAGAGATACAGATCCGGTTCCTATTCCCTGGTTACAGAGGAAAAGACATCTTTGAGTCAAGTATCAGGCTACACTATTCTAAAGCACGGGTCCTTTATTATGGATGGATAGGGTGGGAGTTTAGTGGTGCAGGGAAAGGCTACATGGTGAGAGGTAGATGCAAGGCCGGCCGTCCAGGGAAATGACACTTTTCTCCAGGCTCATATTATGAATCTTCTGGACAACAACCAGTTTGTGATTCAAAATTAAACATCATTTTCTACCAACTCCAGGCCTTCTCGCGCAACAATGGAAGGCGATGCAGTGCCTGAAGAAAGCCTGGAATCTCCAGAAGGACAGAGGCAACAATGAAACCTGTCAGTGTGTTTCTCCTGTGTCTTTTGGCGTGTGTTTAAAGACAGTCGAAGGCCAGCAGGGTCCGAGGGGACTCCTTGCATAGTGATGCCTGTCACTTTATCTTCAGAAAAGGGGGTGGTGATGAACAGAGTGTCTGAATTAAGCAGACCACTCTTACCCAGTCCAAAGATCAGGGCTTGATCCATCACCGTTTTTTAGCTCACTGCACCATCCCAGCTGAGAACATGGCTACATGCAAATTAGTCTGTTCCTGTCCCAGTGCATGATGGGAACAGGGCAAACCAAACTACCAAGCCAATTCTTATACTGGGAAGGAAACAAGCTTCCGGGGACCGGTTTCTGGCATTTCAGCCGTCGTCGGCCCGGCTTGCTTGAATCCTGATGGTGCAATGAGCAAGGGACTCACATCTGAGTATACCCTTCCACGCTTATGGTGGACAAAATGATTCAGAAAAGGGCGTGGTGATGAACAGAGTGTCTGAATTAAGCAGACCACTCTTACCCAGTCCAAATATCAGGGCTTGATCCATCACCGTTTTTTAGCTCACTGCACCATCCCAGCTCAGAAACTGGCTACATGCAAATTAGTCTGTTCCTGTCCCAGTGCATGATGGGAACAGGGCAAACCAAACTACCAAGCCAATTCTTATACTGGGAAGGAAACAAGCTTCCGGGGACCGGTTTCTGGCATTTCAGCCGTCGTCGGCCCGGCTTGCTTGAATCCTGATGGTGCAATGAGCAAGGGACTCACATCTGAGTATACCCTTCCACGCTTATGGTGGACAAAATGATTCAGAAAAGGGGGTGGTGATGAACAGAGTGTCTGAATTAAGCAGACCACTCTTACCCAGTCCAAATATCAGGGCTTGATCCATCACCGTTTTTTAGCTCACTGCACCATCCCAGCTCAGAAACTGGCTAAATGCAAATTAGTCTGTTCCTGTCCCAGTGCATGATGGGAACAGGGCAAACCAAACTACCAAGCCAATTCTTATACTGGGAAGGAAACAAGCTTCCGGGGACCGGTTTCTGGCATTTCAGCCGTCGTCGGCCCGGCTTGCTTGAATCCTGATGGTGCAATGAGCAAGGGACTCACATCTGAGTATACCCTTCAGTCCCTGAGCTTACTGACCCTCAGGATAGTGTCAGTCCCTGAGCTTACGGACCCTTATGATAGTGTAAGTCCCTGAGCTTACTGACCCTCGATATAGTGTCAGTCCCTGAGCTTACTGAAACTCATGATAGTGTCAGTCCCTGCGCTTACTGACCCTCGATATAGTGTCAGTCCCTGAGCTTACTGACCTTCGATATAGTGTCAGTCCCTTAGCTTACGGACCCTCATGATAGTGTCAGTCCCTGAGCTTACTGACCCTTTTGATAGTGTCAGTCCCTGAGCTTACTGACCCTCATGATAGTGTCAGTCCCTGAGGTTACTGACCCTTATGATAGTGTCAGTCCCTGAGCTTACTGACCCTTATGATAGTGTCAGTAATAGGTGAAAAGATTCTGCTCTGTCAGAATTCTCAGTAATAAAAATAATAAAACACTCTTAGCTTTTGTTCGTGAAGCTTTTACATATTTAAAAATACACAGCGTGTAGTGAAAGGCCACATTATTTTGTTTTTATTTCAAGTGTTTGCTCTTTCATCTTTCACTTCTTTGCAATTGCTCTCCAGATATGCTGCATTATGCTACGTCACATCATGATTATGCAATGGATTGTGCGCCGCGTGCTGCAATGGCGGTGTGGGGGCCTGTGGTACAGACACGTTATCAGGGGCAGGATTGGGGCAACATGAGATGTTATGAGAAGACAACGACATATATTCAGAATTACAACACATGTACGAATAGTGTCTGATGAAGCTCATCACATGTACATTTGTCTCGTGAATATTGATTGTGAACTGTCCTGACAGATTCGGTGGTCCCCAAAGCAGTTATCGGAAGCCATTGATCTGTGAGGTGGTAAGCTGCACCCAGCTCTGGCGGGCACCCCTGACGAGTCAGCTCAGGTCTGCAGGTCACACAGTGACGCAGAGGCACAGGATTGGGGATCAGGAGGGGGCCTGACAGCCCGCTGGATCGATGCAAACCTTAGTCATGCCCCCCCCCCAAATGTGAATCAGTCAGTGCAGCACATGTACCTTTTTGTTTGAGCAGAAATACATTCTAGTGTCCAAGACGTTTGTTTACATACTACTAAATCCACCACTAATCCTTATGGGTTCCGGAGCAGCATGCTACTCGCCAAAAAAGTGCTTCAACACCCCTTTAGGGGTAACAAGCGCTACATAAAGGTAAACCATTTTTACCTCTTCTTTCCCTCCACTATCCTTCTCAATCCATATAACTAACTAATATCCACCGCTCACATCACTTTCATATGTTTCACTACACTAATTCACCGCTAATCCTTATGGGTTCCGGAGTAGCGTGGTACTGGTCATGGGTCTTTGTGCTTAGAATAGGGAGGGGGTCAGGTAAAGAGACATCAGGTGGACTGCCCTATAGAGCACCCCCACGCTGTATGAACGGCAGCAGCCCATTGGTGGACCGGCCGCCACCGGAAGCCAAACACTCATGCCTTTACATCGAAACAATACCCACGTTCAGTGAAGTGGGACAAGATGGGGCGGGGGGGTCTGTGGAGCCACCACGCTGCATTAGCACATTCCTAAACATGCGCTTCTGCACACATGCGGCAGGTGCATTTTAATTACCCGAAACGGGATTGTTTGGAAAGAGGGTGTAGCCTAACGGCTAGCTTGGTCGTTTTAACATCTATGGAACCTCGTTGTCTTGTGATTTTGCTTAAATAACGAAATTTACTCGTCCCTAACAAACGTGAATGCGTCCTTATATAAGGCAACTGGTGCTCATGAAAAGCGCCCTGATACCTTCATGTCAAGTTCGCGCTATATAGAACTCCGAACATGTCACTGATAAAAATGCATGTTATATACTAGAGAAGTGTGGCTCAATGGTTAGAGGGGCAGACCCTGATGCAGAGGTCTAGCCTGGGACCAGGGTTCAATTCCCTGCCTCGGTGGGTCTTGGGCTCAAAATTCCTCAGACCTGATAATTCTCGCCTCGGTGCCTACTCTAATCATGGAGTCCCACTCTGCAACTCTGGGCAATAGCTTGCTTAGTCTCCACAACGGCCCCCACAGCGCTAAGGATGCCTGGCCTTCACCCTGGGGGTGCTCAGGAGTGGATGCCTCACAGGGAAAGCCAGGACGGGTTCCACAGTGGTATTCGTACAAGTGCCTTGAGATCCTTGCAGGTGAGTAGGCGCTATACAAGTATCAATTTACAATTTATATATATGCGTGCAGAGGCGCAACTAGAGCCAAATTTCGGGGGGGGGGGGGGCTGAACTTTTAATCAGTAGGCAGAGTGGTGCTGCAGGGGTTCTTTGAAGGAGTGAAACAATTGCAAGGCCTAATTAACATTCAAATGGTCTTGTAAAGACCCGTCAAACGTTCGGGTGCGGCTCTGTGTGTGCCCGGGATCTGTCTCATCCCGGGCACACACACGCGATGGGCGCCCGGTGAGTCCAATGGGTGTTGCGCGCCTGCCTGCGTGTGACCCACACTGTTACAGCACAGGCGCTTTCAATGCTTCTTTTTCCCTCAGTAGCGGCGCTTCACTAGCATTCTGTGACGTCAGGGTTTTTTGTGAGCCATACCTCACCTTTAACCTGAAGTATCCACCAAGCTAACGTGCTGCCCTTCCAACAGGCCCTGAGCATAAATATTGTGAACTATTCTCCCGCACGTAAATCCTCGCCTGGTTTAACTGCAGCAGAGTGTGTCTCGTCAGCCGGCGGGGGGCGCTGTAACGCTCGACAGAAGGATGAACGTCAAACACTGTAAGACTCTCGCTCACTCCCACTCAGTTTATATTTAAAGTCACATAACTGTAAACCACTTTTCACAATCTACATTAGCGCCAGTGCTTCCAAAACGGTGAGCATAACACGACTGTTTCCGTGTCTGGATCCAGTGAAAGGGCTGCACCCCTCCCCCCCTTTAATATTTGGAGGACAAGTGTCCCAATTCCACTGCTTTACAGGTCCAAAGGGTTATTAGTCTGCAGAGCCGTTTCTTACTTTTAGGAAAGGCTCTTTTTTCTGTGTCGCTCACGGGCAGCGTTTGTGCCTCATTGCTTTCGCATTACAAGCATATTTACAGACCCTCCCACCAGCAATGCACGTTCGCTCAGAGTGAAACAGCAGCCCACATCTGTGTCATACATGTTACATGGACCCGCAACCCTGGGTTCCACCGTTCAATGCAGGGCCGACTCTGTCTGTGCTGTAGATGGTGCAGCGAGTGTGCTGGTCACAGTTACTGTCACTGTTCGTGGTGCGGGCTGCTCATCAAATATCCCAGGGTGTATTGTGTACCCAGGGCTGTGCCGCCTAACTAAGTTGTAGAGGAGGGGTGGGGCATTTCACCCAGGACGGGTCTGCAGTCAAACTCACAGGTAAAGACACAGCACTCCCATGAATCCCACTTACCGGTGGCTGGAGGGCCTTTGAATCCAAGTGCCCCTGGAAGCAGGAAACAAACAGCTGCCTCTGGATATTACTTCAAAAGTGGCCTTGAGAGGAGCAGGGTGGCAGGGCCGGCTCTAGGCTCATGGTGGCCCTGTGCAGGGAGCGTAGGTGGGGGCCCCGGAAGAGGGGGTCCGGACGGGGCGGAGCTCAGGAAGGTGACACTAGTTATGCCAAGTAATTAGATATTTTAGCATTATTCACTTTCTCTTAATTTCCATTACATATGATTCTTAGATGGCAGCGACACCTCCTGTCCAAACGCACTCACCCCGACATACAAGGGCAGTACATTAAACTGCTGGAGAGACAGACATGAGGAAAGATATTTGAATTCACTGCCTTGGAATGGGTGGAATAGTCTGGCATACATCATAGCTGTCATACCCTGCTCATAAATGTTAATGAGGGATCGATGATGCTTTGCAATGTCAGCAACTTCTGTAACATGTCAATTACACGAAGATATCATGACAAATTTTGGACAAATATCATGTGATGTAGAATGTATAAAGAAATGCCTATAACGATATGTTTAAAAAAGGAGAATGGGACGTGTCCTGGTACCTCTTGAAAGGTAAGGGCTAGAAAGAAAGGTGAATTGGTTCCAAGTTCAGAGTGACGAGACCTTGGGAGCAAGCCATGGGAGAAGAAAGCTCTGTCTGTTGAGGCTGAGAGGGACAAGTGGAAGTCTTTTTGAGGCATTGTCAGAGTATTGTTCTTCTTCATCCAGGACCTGGTGGGACTCTGCCTTACTAACTGTGAGAAGCTGTCCGCTAAGAGCCTGCAGACACTGCTTGACTTCAGCCCCACCCTGGGCTCTTTGAGTCTCTTCGGTTGCGGTAACATTTTCTACGAAGAGGAGAATGAGGGTGGCTCCGAGGACTACGACTGCCTGGCGAACCCATCCCGGCAGCTTCGAGTCAAGGACTTCACTTTTCAGGATTTCAGACGCCCGAGACTTCTTAATCTCGGGAGCGTGACAAAAGGAGTGGACGTGAAAAGACTGATTCAACCTCTGACCTGCTTGACCGCACTTGACCTTTCTGGGATCCAGCTGTCTGACCTTGGCTTCCTCACACAGTGGAAGGACAACCTCGTCTCGTTAGTGCTTTACAACACTGACCGTTCCGAGGATCACATCCGTGCAATCATTCAGCTGCAGAAACTCAGGTCAGCATCTGGCACCGGCTCTGCCCAGGGATGTCCTGGCTCACATTATACATCTTATTGTCCCTCTAATTTTCATCCATATATTTTTCTTCCTAACGAATCTGGCTGTGTGTCCTTTATGTGCCCTTCTAGACCTTCGGGTTAAGGGTACATTTTCCATACTCGTGGGATGTCCTGTCCAGCCCTGGGCAAGTGAAACTGAGTGAAAACAACAACGCTCACGCTGCCATTGCCCGGAGGCTGCCAAATCCTGCCAGGGGGCCGCCACTCCAGTGATCCTTCCGATCCGATCCTCGTTGTGGCGGCAGGGGCGTAGCTAGAGCTTGTGGCGCCCGGGCCTATCCCTCAGATTGCCGCCCCTTGGGGGGGGGGGGGGGGTGCTGGGGAAAAAGGACGGCGAGCACTTGAAAGGTGGGTGTATTTTCTGGTATTCATATGACTTTCCTTCATCTTTATTGAGTGATTTTAATGTTTGCCCATGTGATAGTGTGACTCCTAGACGTTGAAATGTCAATCATAATTACAATGAAATTCTGAAAGTGCCACATATAGCAATCTGAAACCTTGGCAGCTTTGGATGGGCCACAGACTCAGCCACCCACCCCTCTGAACCTGCTGCTGCACTCCTCTTATCTCACTCGATCCAGGCAGGGTCTCTATGGCAGGCAGGGGTGGTTCGGTTCGAACTTTGATACCCTAATAACTTCTGCTGTACTGAGTCTGCAGTGCAGCAGCCAGACTCTTAGTCCAGAGAGCCAGCAAAACAACGCCAAAAGCTGCAAGCACCAGGCCAGAATTGACTCCTCACGAGAGCGTAGCGGTGAAGCGCATAACGCATCACTGCTACGTTCTAATCACGAGGGCTGGCCAAAATGTCACTACAGGGCAGTCATAGCTGCCAAGGTTTCAGATTGCTATGTGTGACATTTTTTTAAATTTCAGTGCAATTATGAGTGACATTTCAATAATTTATGAGTGACAATTTCTTGCAAGCAAAACCAAGCAATGAAGTTCATGGGAACTGATAAATATTACAAATTATACTCTTTTGAGCTGTGAGAAACTCTAAAAAGATCTTGAAACTGCTGCATAGAACCTGAAATTAAAGTTTCCTATTGATCACCAAATGTCTGCTTTTTATACCTAGGTGTTTTTTGTATTCTGGGGTTTGTATGCCCATGCATTATTATAGGAAAGGAGAAAACTATTAATTTCAGATTCCAAAGTATTTAGGATTAACAAATCAGGATTCACGGTGTTACAATTCGCATGAAGCACACAACAGGAAGCAGCTACGGATAGGTCACATTATAGTACTTGGTGTCATGTGACGCAGAGAGCCAGCCACCCTTTGACACAGATGTAACCTGATAAGTAATGTAAACCCTTCTACCCACCATAATAACAAAAAGATACAACCAGGCGTGGACTGACCCAAAAACAGCAGCAGATGCTGTTCAGTGAGCACATTTACCCTCCTGCCAATAACAAGGATTACTGCCTTCACTACTGCTCTCTATGCTGCAGCAGATCACATGTAGTTTCTACTGTACCAGTCACTTACTTTCAGGGTTACCATCAGGCTCTGTTGGTATTTTATTGTCCTGGCTCTTACAAAAATTCTGAGAAGCCCTGAAAGACGATATTTTTCCCCTCATAAGCGCATATTTTAAACAGTAAAACCAAAAACAAGTTGCAGTGTTCTGGAGCTGTGAAGTTAATAACTGCCTCATAAATAAAGTAAAGACAGAAAGTAAAGCCCCTATATACACTTTAGAAAGACATTTTCTTTATAACTCGCTCATCTTAAATCGACATGGTCTGTGGTGCAGAGCAGAGTGCAGTAGCGCAATGCTGTCTTTTAATGACAACTCGGGCACCTGGTCACAGTGTGACCGGACAGGTGTGCCCCAGCACCGGGCCAGCAGACAATTAAGTAACAGACCCTGCTTTAGCCAGCCTTTGCCAACTGGGCCCCTCTGGGTACTCCCTGGCAATCAATCCGATGCAGAGTAAATGTGCACTGCAGGCCACTCAGTCCAACGTGGGACCCGGTCAAAATAGGATGTGAGGCCCCAACAACAAGGATCTTCCTCGTCAGCTGCTGAAGTAATTAAAATTAAATAGTCAACAGTCTGCTGACTATCGGACTCGACAGCCGAGCATTGAAGCGTCAGGCTGAGGCGCAAAACATACATAGGTCACAACCAAGGTGCACGCTATGACAATCTTTATTTAAAATAATGACTCGACACTAAATCAGTCACCTCGAGAGCTGCGATCGTCCCGGTCAGCGCGCAGCCACCAGCCCAGCCCCACAGCCACCAGCATGGTACAGATGATGTCGCAGGCAGCTGAAAATGAAGTACTCACTCAAAGAAAGTCTTCAGCTGTAAACGCAGGGCAGGCAGGCGAAGATAACCCACATGTTAAATAATATAAATGAAACCACATTTTACAAGAGTGAGGATATCTCACTCTACTTACTTTGAGAGGTGAGCTTCAGTGGCTGCAAACACGGGCCCGGTCTCATGGTGAACACAACCGGCATGAAAATTCAACAGCCGAGTGTTTTTCTGGGATCTAGAAGTCACGGCGCAGTTCCTGTGCTTGAGGTTAGGGGGTCAAGTTTGCTGCAGGTAGTACCGGCCGCTTTTGCAAAAATCGGGCAAGACCACGGCTCCTGTCTTCTGTTAAGTGCGAGTCTCACGCTATTTACACTGTTGAAGCACCCTGTGCCCCCGGGCCCCGGCCAGGAGGTATATGCTGATTGTTAGGCTCAGCTCAGCTGTGGGACCCCGGGGGCAGCGGAGGGTTGTTGACCTAATCACTGCTTTCCGCTCACATTTCTAAAAAATATAATTACTGCGTGGTCTCGTTTTTTGGGCTGCAGTGAGAGTGGCGAAATGTGCACCAGCGGGACTTTCGCACGCAGGAAGCAGCGCAGATAATGTAACATTGTAGGACGACTAGAGCAGATATTTAACTGTTGAGCTGCTGCTGCTCGAGTCGCAAGTGAAGTCTTTTGCGGCCCGGCCCCGGGGCACACAGAGGTGGCGCCGGAGCGTGCTAGCACCTGGCGTAGGCGCCTTTATAATTTATTTGGGGACACTGTGTTCGTTCCCAAATAAATTATAAAGGAAGCCACAACAGGCGGCCGCCTCAAAAAGCCCTAGCTACGCGGGTGCGTGGCGGCCCCTGGGGTTTGGCGGCCCTGTGCAGGTGCACAGTTTGCACATGCCTAGGGCCGGCCCTGAGGGTGGACATTGGCGTGGTCAGCAGCTTAGACAGCAGGGACCAGCTCCACCCGGGGGTCGAGCGCTACCCCACACTCAGCAGTGAGCAGAAATTAAAGGTCTACTAATTAAAATAAATGGACATTATAAGCGGACAGGGAGAGTTTAGCCGAAGAATTCTTTTGCTGTCTGCTTTTCACTGAGAGCTTTATAGAGACACGTATCAATGGGGAACCCACTAGGACATGAGCACATGTTCTGGCTGTTGAAGAAGTGATGCAAGAGCTGCAGAGTCAGACCTTAGGTCATTTCAATTCCCTTTCTCATTAAAAGTTCCTCAAGTTGTCCCTCCAGATATTGACTTATTGAAAGGGAAAAAAAGTGTCCTGTGTGTGTGTTTGTGTGAGAGTAAACTCTGCTTACCCATCCAAGACAATAATTTCCATTTTCCTATTTTAAGTAGTAGGGTTTGCTAAGCACACACCTTTCTGAAATGACAATCTTTTTGGGATATTTGGGGCCTAAGTCATCCGAAAGAGAACGAGTACGTACACATCAGGGAACTGCAGATAATAGCATATGGGTTGCACAACAAGGACAGTGAAAAAAGAATCTCCACAAACATAGCTACTATCCCCATCTATTTTTGAATGAATATCTTACGACCACATTGCCCGCCTTCTCTATTATCGTGCCACCAACTTATTCAGACTTTCCTATCCAACTTTTGTCTTGGTTATTACAATGTGCACTGGGCTACCTACTGTGATTAGCAGTGAATTAAAATTATTGAGGCAGTAGAAATCTATAATCAGTGAAGAAATCAGCAAACAATACCTCAAGATATTACCCACTATGGTGCAAAAATTAAAGGTACACTTTTTAGCCTATAGACATCTTTCCAGAGGATCTTGGGGGCATATTACCAGGCAATAGCGATAATTATCACTATTGCTTGGTTAGAGACAAAAATTTACAGCTGAGCTGCGGCGATTTTTACCGCAAATAAACCTTGGTATTACCAAGGTTTATCGCAAATGCGATAAAAATCGCCGTAATGCATGACTATTGCTGAAAAGTCAGCGATATTCATGCATTACCGAGTTAATGCTCTTAGCCATGTTATCCACCTCCCATTGGATAACATGACTAAGAACTGCTCAGGGCAGGTGTTAGCTTTTGGAGATGTTCGCGCTTAGCGCGAATATCTCCAAAAGTTGGTAATAGGAGATAGCGATGTTAGCGACTGTTTCCAGTCGCTAACATCTTGGCACGCCCACTTTGCATGTCATTCGTGATAAATATCACTGACATGCAAAGTGGGGCCCAAGATGGTCGCTATCTCCTACTAGCTGTCGCTAACTGGTGTTAGCGACAGCTAGGTATAGGGAGATCAAATTATCTCCGCTTTCTTGGCTTTTAAAGCCAAAAAGTGGAGATAAACCCCCTTGATAACATGCCCCTGGGTTTTGTCCTCTGCCACAATGCAGTGCAGATCACCAACTCTGGTGATGTTCATGGAGAGGAAGTGAGCGACTAATGTAGGTTGAACTGCGGTAGAGTGCATGATGGGAGGTTGCGCCCCAGAAGCGTGGTTTTGGCGACAGGGAACAGTGCTTCTGCATCGTGCAGGCTGAGCTGTGATGACTAGTGGTGATGACAGACCCACGAGGGTCACCTTGAATAGCTCACATGGCAAATATAAAAACAGTCAACAAAGGCTGAGACGCTACTCACGGTGGATCAAACGAGGCGTTTGGCTTCTGGAAATCTTGGGCCACATGCATCAAACTTAGGATTTGCGATTCCTAAATTGCGTTTTTTTAGGAAATCACAATTTAGGAATCGCAATTCCTTATGCATGTAGGAATAGCAAACAAAATTGCGATTCCTACACATTCCTCATTTGCGACTCGCAAATTACGAATCACAAATAAGGAATGATTTCCCATTCATTCCTATGGGCATGGAAGCCCGTAGGAATCAATGGGAATTGCATGCGCAATTTGCGAATACCAAATAGGTATTGCGCATGCAATTTCAAGGGTGCAAGGGTGCAAGGGTGCCAAAAGGACATCCTGATGCACCACTGAAAGTGCAATTAAAAACATGTTGCAAACACACCTACCCCAAGGGAATGTTTGTGTGCAACATAGAACTTTGAAAAATGCACTTTTGTGCATTTTTCGAAGTTTTCGCAAATTACCATCAACTTTAAGTTGATGGTAATTTACATTTCTTAAAAGCGAAATCGCTAATTTATTGGCTTGGTTGCATTGCATTTAGGGAACTGCAATTTGCAATTCCATAAATGCAATCGCAATTTAAGTAATCGCAAATTTTAAGATTACTTAAATAGCAATTTTTGCATTTGGGATGATGCATCCCAAATGCAAAAATTGCTGTCGCAAAGGGACAGATTCTGCAAACTAGAACTAGCACTTCAGAACAAATGTTCCAAAAACGAGGTCCTTTCCCTGGAGGTTAGGGGCCCTCCAGAGCACCCTCCATTGATTCGTTCATGAGAGGTTTAAACAGGAATCCCAGATCCACCCTTATAAGGGTTTTCAGCCACTCTCCTAAGAACAAGGCAAGGTTATAGATTGCCCTGTCAAGGAGAATCAAAAAGATAGAAAGGAAGGACCCCTACGTGCACTTTATCTTCTTCTGAGATTGTTACGGTTCTCTTCAATGCCATCCGCAGCCAGGGGGGCACAATGGGCCTGACTAGTTTAAGGGGGAGGTCAAACACTAGAAAATATTTACAATGCTGCATCAATGGTGTCATATTGTCCAACACAATGCCTTTCCTATTATACTATATGTATATATTTATATATGTTTTTAGTTAGGATTTCCATATAGTGCTGTGCGTTAAATTTTGCTAAATACAGAGCACTGGCAGGCAGGGAACTCCAGCTTCCTTTTTTAATGGTTAGTTAGTCTCCAATCATGTGCCATGTTGATATCAATTTCAGGCAACTCTGAATAGTTCAGATTTCAGTAGTTTCCTCAACTTCCTGTGATTTGATTCGAGCATCTCCGTCCTTGTATATGCATTGCAAATGCATCTCATTGAGGAGACCCCAAAGAAGTCAAAACTTGCCAAGTTAACATATGTCCAATCTACAATGGACCTATTTGGGCTGAACTGTTCATTTTGGAGAATGATCTAATTTCATCTACATATGGCAGGTCGCTATCTCCTTGTCAAGGTTTCAACAATATGGTGTTTACGTGAGAGCCAGCACTGCTTAGTCCGAATTTTCCCTTCGCTGGTGGCGCTGAGCATGCGGCCGCGCGCCCTGCCTGGGAAGCGCTTGGGGCATGCTTGAGCTGCCGTGAGACTAGTGCATCATCCAGGCCTGACCTCGAAGCTCGGTGCTCCTGTGGCACTGTGGGCCGGGGGAGCTGCTGGGGCCTGCCGCGGAGCCGCCTCCCACCTTGGAGTGACTGCTGCGGAGGGTGGATGGTAGAGAGGACATGTTATGTTATGTTATGTTATGTTATAAGCTTATATAGCGCTATATCACCCAGAGGTATCTAAGCGCTGTCAGCGGATACACAACATCGGTGGGAGCAAAAAGCTAGATCACAGAGGTCCCCACGCCTCCTCAAAAAGCACCGTCTTCAGCTTTTTCCTGAACAGCAATACGTTTGTTTCCTTCCTAAGTTCCGCCAGGAGATGGTTCCAGGCCAGAGGAACTATGCTGGAGAAGGCTCTACCGCCCTTGGATGTGAGGTTGTACCGAGGGCAGAGTAAGTTACATGCCTCAGCCGACCGGAGGGACCTAGTAGGTAGATACCTAGAGAGCCGGTCTTTGATGTATTTGGGGGCTGAGCCGTAAATAGCTTAGTGTGCGATACAGAGATTTTTAAATTTGGTTCTTTGGGCGATGGGCAGCCAGTGTAAGCTGCGGAGTAGGGGCGAAGCACGAGTGTGCCTAGGTTTATTAAAGAGAAGCCTGGCCGCGTCATTCATTACGACCTGTAGTCGGGCCAGAAGGTAGTTTGGAAGGCCATAGTAAAGGGAGTTGCAATAATCCAGCCGTGCCAGGATTAAGGCGGATACTGCCAACCTCATTGTGGAAAAAGATAGGAATGAGGAGAGTTTCCGCAACTGGCGAATCAGACTTACACAGATGCCCACCACAGATGATATTTGCTGGGTCATAGAAAGTCGGGCATCAATTTTGATGCCAAGACTTTTAACTGGTGGTGCTGGGGCTGGCAGTGGGCCGAGGTCAGTTGGCCAAAACTGATCACACCAAGGGTTGGCAGGTGTAGTGATTGCCAAGACTTCAGTTTTGTCTGGATTTATTTTTAGGGAGTTATTTGACATCCAGCTGACTGTAAATTTGAGTATGTTCTGCATTCTCAAATGGGCCTGAGCAGTGTCGTCAATCTGAATCAGAATCTGTGTGTCGTCTGCATAATTGTAGACTCTACAGTCCATCCTATTTAGTGACGCAATCAGTGGCTGCAGGTAGATATTGAAGAGTATTGGTGACAGAGCCGAACCTTGGGGCACGCCACAGGTCAGTTTTGATGACTTGGACACAAGGTCGGCAAGCTGCACTCGTTGCGCCCTATCTTCGAGGAAGGATGTCAACCAAGCCAAGGCTGTGCCCCAAATCCCCAAGTCCTTTATCCGCGATAGAAGCTGGCAGTGATTAAAAGTATCAAATGCCGCGGATAAGTCCAAGAGGATCAGGGCACAAGGTCTTTTATTATCAGCCTTGAGTCTCAGGTCGTCCAGCACGGATAGCATTACCAATTCCGTGCTGTGATGAGCTCTGAAACCCGCCTGGTTGGGCTCGAGGAGGTTGTTACTTTCCAAGAAGTGGGTGAGAGAGTATAGGACATGCTGCTCCAAGATTTTCGCGAGAAAGGGGAGCTGGGAAATTGGTCTAAAGTTCTTAAAATTTTTTGGGTCCGCACCAGGTTTCTTAAGTAGCGGGACCACTCTTGCCTCTTTAAAGTTAGAGGGCACCAGTCCCTTGTCTATGGAATGATTTAGCAGCGTCAGGACATGGTCCTCCAAACCAGGCCAACCCAACTTGAAAATCTGAGGTGGACAGGGGTCAGCTGGCGAGCCCGATTTCACCCGGTTCAGTATGGACGCTAGACCCTCCTTAGTTAGGGCTGGTAAAGATGATAGTTTTTGCGAGCTGCGTCTAAGCGGGGATGGGGATGGGGGAGGTACAAACGAGCACGGGGGAGTAGGAGACTGGTTGATTTCTGTGACCAGGTTCTTGATTTTATTCATGAAGAAATCCTGAAAGTCCTGACAGTCTTTGGAGTCAAAAGAAGGTTTTGACTCTTTGATGGTACGTAAGTCTTTCAGGACTCTAAAGACTTCTTTCTTCGGGTTAGCTGCCGTTTGTATGGCTGTTTCATAAAACTCAGCCTTCCTTGAGCGAATAGCTCTTTTATAAAGCGCGAGCTGCAATGTGTAAGCCGCACGTTCCGTGGGCGCAAGGGACTTCCGCCAAGCTCTTTCACGCTGACGTAGAACTTGCTTTAGATCCCTGAGATCTTTATTAAACCATCCTGCGGCTTTACCCTTGTCTCTCATTCTGATTTTGTGGACAGGGGCAACAACCTCAATGGCATCTTTTAGTAGATCTTGCAGGGCGGTGCTTTCAATGTTTACATCGTCGCTCGATGACACAGGAAGAGTGGTATGTAATAGGGTGGTTATTAAATCATCAGCTTTAACCTACTTCCAGCTACGGAGAAATTTCCACTGTGATTTAACAACTTGCTGTCCTAACAGGAGAGGGAAATGACATTCAATCAGGAAATGATCGGACCAAGGACAAGGGGAGATCAACGGGGGAGCTAGGAGAGGGCGAGAGGACCAGATCAGGTCTAGCGTGTGGCCCTTCAGGTGGGTTGGTTCCTCGACTACCTGTGCGAGTCCCAGGTGTGTAAGGACTTCATCTAGTTGGATTGCCTGACTATTCTTTGGGGTAATTTCCCAGTGAAAATTAAAGTCCCCTAATACCACCAACCCCTCGTAGCGAGTGCGAAGGTCCTGGACCATCTTCAAGAATGGTTCCATGAACTTAACAGTTGTGCTAGGAGGGCGGTAGACTAGGAGGAAGGTCACACAGTCCGTAGGGGAGCAGAATTTTACAGCCAGGACATGTACGCCTACAATGCACTCAGAGTAGATGGTTTCCGTCTTTAAGGTGTCTTTAAAGAGGAATGCAACACCACCCCCCATGACATTGTCTGGCCGATTGGCATAAATGGCGGAAAAATTCGGGGGAAGGACTTGAGACAACAAAGTCTTGCTCCCCGGCTCCTGATAACATGAGCGACATCTGCCTGGCTGGTCCTGCCCCGCCCTGGAGTTAACAGTGAGTGTGGGGGTTTGGAATTGGGGAGAGCGCCGGCCGGACTAATCACCGCAAATGGGCTTTTCCGGGAGAGCTGCGGATTCATTGCTCCCAGGCCTGACTATTGATCTCACTACCTAAGACCTGGCCCTCAATGACTTCTTAAGGGGACCAGTGTCTGTGATCACCCTTCGACCACCGGCTCCTAGGGTTGGAATCTTTGCAGTGGTACATCTTGCTGAGGCACCATCTCCTTATTACATTTCAGCCCCCACCGGTCTGCCCTCCGGAAACGTCTAATTGAAATACCGATACGCACACTTTGAATTGCGCGGCTGTGCGACAGTCCTGCTGGGGATCCTGCCGGGCTTCGGGAATGGTGATGTGTATGTTGAGCCCTAACCCAGATGGATCTGTTCAGTTAATGATGGCAGTGTAGATCCTTCTATAGTGCAATGGAGGGTCCAATCCAAAGGGCCTAGGAGCAATTGTGAGCTGGGGCTACTGCTGCTTGTAGGTAGTGGGAACTCGTGGCATAGTTGACTGCTGATGTAGTGGATTAGTTGGGTCTAGAGATGCCTGCGACATCACGGACGACCGGGCACCACTGAGGATACAACGGCTCTGCCTGTTGGAGATCCCTCATCTCTTTTGTCTCTTCCTTCTGGCCTGCTGAGACTCCCCTGATGATCCTCCCTTGTAACTGAGCTGCTCTTTCCACTTGTCCACACCGAGTGTGATATCTTTTGCTCTGCTTGCTGGTCAGCGGCTGTACAGGGGGCCACACTTGAACTGATGACATGTCAATATTCTTTGCTGATGAATCTGATGACACTGGAGGCCTAAACTGTCTGATCAACTGTGAAGCGGGAGGCCTTAGATTTGGCAGCTGAGTTTCTAGTCACACCTATACCCCCCTGCTTCCTGTAGCCTTCCAGCCGGGGTAGACTCTTACAGTTTAGGGTATAGCTAAACTCGATACATACCTGTTTGCACCACCTCTACAGCTCTGGAGGTTTCTCAGTCGGAGCCGCAGTGATACTGTTGAGTGATTATTCCCAGCTATGCCCCCTAAAAATAAAGCCAACAAAGACCCAGCCCTCATCTCGGCCAGGGCCATCCATTTGGTTCTCTATGGTCCAAATACAACTTGCAGCCTCAGCTTGCTACAGTATCTTTGGATCCTGGGGCAGACAGGGCCCAACCTCATGCACCGGTTACTCAGGCCTTTATGACTTCTTTCCGCCAAGAAATTAAAGACAAAATAGGGTCTCTGAAACAAGACTTTAAAGCTGGGCTGCTGGATATCTAGAAGGATGTCACAGAAATCGGCGGGCGGGTGGATGATCTCGAGCGCACCATGGATGCCAGGTCGGAGTATAACAAAAGCCTATGGCGAAGGATGGCAAAAATAGAAGATGAAAATATTACCCTTCACTTCAAGCAAGAGGATGTTGAGAATCGTAGTAGGCGTTACAACTGACGCATCAGAGGTGTTCCCCCTGGGGTGGAAGGCAAAGACATAATAGCCTTTACGGCAGACCTTCTCCAGGCAATCAGTGATATTAAAGACCTGTCGCCACCCATCCTGGACAGAGTGCAATGGGTTTTAGGACCCAGAAACCGCCCAGATTTCATCCCAGACATACTCACAGGAGTCCACTGTTTTGCCGAAAAAGAAGCCATACTGAGAAAGATCCAGGGAGCCAAGACCACATCCTATTCAATCTAAATTTTTCAAGACTTGGCCCCTGCCACCCTTTGGAGGAGAAAAGACTTTAAGCTAGTCACAGACAAGCTTCGGGAACTTAATGTCAAGTAGCAATGGGGCCATCCTTTTGAGTTGATGTACACCTGGTAGGGCAAACAGTGTGTCCTCCGCTCACTGAACAAGGCAAAACAGCTCCTTCACCTTCCACTTGAGCCCGGGGATGGAGATCCTCCCTCCCCATATGTCCTCCCTGGTAGGCCCCCCATCTGGAATGGTCTACTGTCCCACCGCCCAAACACAGGAGGCGCCTTCAGGAACGGGAATCTTCTCAGGCCAAAGAGGAGATCATGAGCCATATATCTCCTTGAGTGAATCCTCCCCACAATCTTGATCTCCTGAACATAAGGACTGAGCCAGTCTGGGAGTACCCAACTTTTTGTACCCTCAGTCTCTAGCAGTGTACCATTGCTTTTGGTCAAATCTATGAGAACTTACCTTCCTCCTACCAACCTAGCCACATCTTTGCCTTGGATAGAGGTGGTCCCTCGTAGGGGAATAAAATAACGCCATACAGGCACATCTAAAATTGCAGTGAGCCTACGGACCTCCTCACGGCCTACGTTGACACCGGATTTCCTGAAGGCGCCCTGGCGGTGGGTACTTCTGAAGGTTATTTTGCAACAAGCCGTTGGAAGCAGAGACCTGTTGACTTGCTTGTGCCTGCCACCCCCCTCTGTCTACAGGATCCCTTTAAAAATTGCCTTCTTTTGAGTGGCCCATCCTCTGGAAGGTGGGCTGTTCCTGGTAGACATTGACCTTGTCTGGCCCTGTTGGTCATCCCCTGTTGTGAAAATATTTTCCCCCTCTTCTTTCTCCCTTCCCTGTCATTACCCCTGTGATGCACTCCTATGGGGGGGGGAGGGGGTTGGGGTTGGTATTCCCAGCCTCATGAGGTTGGGTATTGCTGGAGGTCAGCATGTTGCTTTGACTGACATTTGTTATGGACTAAAGGAGAGTCCAGGACCTACCAGCGACCTTGCTCTGCAGCTAGCCCAGACCCGTGGACTCAGGGGCTCGCCTCCCGCCGCCGCACATAACACCTCAGGTGCGGCCGCCGAGTGGAGCTCGGGCCTGCTGGACTCCATTTCCCAGCAGCACTAAGGCCCGGATACCGCGCCAAGGGCGCATAAAGTACAGCGTCTGCCCCGGCAGAGCGGGGACATTTGTTACGGACTAAAGGAGAGTCCAGGACCTACCAGCGACCTTGCTCTGCAGCTAGCCCAGACCCGTGGACACAGGGGCTCGCCTCCCGCCGCCGCACATAACACCTCAGGTGCGGCCGCCGAGTGGAGCGCGGGCCTGCTGGACTCCATTTCCCAGCAGCCCTAGCGCCCGGATACCGTGCCAGGGGCGCATAAAGTACAGCGTCTGCTCCGGCAGAGCGGGGACATTTGTTACGGACTAAAGGAGAGTCCAGGACCTACCAGCGACCTTGCTCTGCAGTTAGCCCAGACCCATGGACACAGGGGCTCGCCTCCCGCCGCCGCACATAACACCTCAGGTGCGGCCGCCAAGTGGAGCGCGGGCATGCTGGACTCCATTTCCCAGCAGCCCTAGCGCCCGGATACCACGCCAGGGGCGCATAAAGTACAACGTCTGCCCCGGCAGAGCGGGGACATTTGTTACGGACTAAAGGAGAGTCCAGGACCTACCAGCGACCTTGCTCTGCAGCTAGCCCAGACCCCTGGACACAGGGGCTCGCCTCCCGCCGCCGCACATAACACCTCAGGTGTGGCCGCCGAGTGGAGTGCGGGCCTGCTGGACTCCATTTCCCAGCAGCCCTAGCGCCCGGATACCGCGCCAGGGGCGCATAAAGTACAGCGTCTGCCCCCGCGACGCAGGACGCGCGCGGGCGGTCACCGGGCTAAGCCCGGGCCAAGGGCGGGCCCGTTTGAGCCCGTTAGAGATCGTTTGTGACCGGACCCGGCCCCCTCTCTTGGTTTTCTGTTTTTGGTTTCGTACCCACTTTGGAGACTTGACGTCTGATCATTTTATTCTACTTATAAGGTACCAGCCGATAATATGTCCACAAGGGGATCAGAAGTAAAACTGCGGCGGGAGGAGGACAGATAATCGGGCCATTGGATAACTTTATAACAAGAGCGAATGAAGCTATAGATCAAGGCATCATTCTCCTTGAACGTAGAGTATCCCAAAACTTACAAATAGCTAGGCGCTCATCCTTGGGACTCCTCGCATTAGCAAGAACCCCTATACAAACCCAGGATTCAGGTGCCACAAATGATGTTAGGATAGAAACACTTAGTTTGCCAAATATAGTTGACCTGTCTGCATCCCAACTCTTATCAGATTCCCAACTAAGTCTGGCTTTAGAAAAATCACCTGATTTACTTATTAATCACACGCCAGATGAAGTAAGGAATAGACAGTCACGGGGTAAGAGAGAGGGTGCCATACCAAAGCAAAAGAAACAAGCTAAAGCGGCATTGGCCAAAGAGAAAAATGCACCAATGAAAAAGTCTAGCAAAGTAAAAAATCATCAAACAAAAAACAGGAGTAGTAGATTAACCCCTGGCGAGACCACAGAGGGTTTGGAAGTAGGAAGTATAGAAACCCTTATAGTAGGGGGGTATACGCATAACTGTTGTGAAGCAAACAGCAGCCTGCTAGTAAAAATTGAGGAACTTTTTAGATCTTATTTTTCCCCAATAGAGACCAGACTCTCAACTATTGAGAAACAACTAGCTGGGCTGCATGCCTCATCTAAAATTACCCCTAAGACTGCCACAAACACATCTAATCCTGGGCCCTCTCTAACAGGTGGGATTAAAACTAAAACTGGAAACAACAACACCGTAGCCCCAGGGCCCAAGAAGTCCACAGCACAAGTGTTGAGTACTACTGTAACAACAAAGACACCAGTCGCTCAAGTAAATAAAAACCCTGCGAAACCCATAAATGATTCTGCACCTCCAACACCCGCCAAACAAGCAGAAAGCCAAGTTAAGTCAACCCCTGTGCTCCCGGACAAGGACCAGAAGAAGGGAAAAAAAGAGCATAGACGTGCGGTTCACCTCCCTCCAGAGGCTAGCTCATTGGTAGTAGTCATGACCGGGGTTCCAGAGGTAGCTGATCAGTTGGTTCCTAAAAAATAAAGTACAATATTGGCTTAATGTCAACTGACCACTACCCTTACACTACACTAGCAGGATTCTAACAGTCCGCAGAGTACCCTGGATAGGAAAAGAGCGCAAGACTTCCCATGGTGACTGTGTTATAATTCATTTTGAGGATCCTCGTACTGTAGACTACATATGCTCTTGGAACACACAAGGTTCCTATAAACACATAGAAACAAAAAGACTCTCTTTTTTCTATCCTCCCAGAAGTCGTGTCTGGCCAGGCCATGATAGGAATTGGAGCAGACCGGGATACCAAGATTGGGGTGAAGAATGGGGAAGTTGGGGAGGGAATATGGGTAACTGGGGAGGAAACATGGTAAGAGATGCAGGCCCCATGGATAATTTCATGGGGCTTCCGACCTATAACAGATATAGCTGTTTAGAGATGGTCGACTGACTGATACCAAATATCAACCCGCATAAAGAACAGGGTGGTCACGGCAAGTACAATAGTAAAAATAATCAGCAACTCAATGTTAATCAGACTCCCAACCCCTCACCCAGGAGGATAAATAATGATAAACAGAAAATAACAACACCAACAATAAGTAGTAGCGAGGGTATAGATAGCTTGTTATCCGCTAGGAAAACCCCATCAGGAAGGATTGTAATCACCGAAAGCACAATGGATGTCAGCACTAACATACTTAACATACCAACTAAGTCTAATTCTGATCTATCGATCCTTAGTTGGAATGTGGCTGGACTGGAGTCAAGATTGTCTGACCTAAATTGGTTAGAGACTATTTCCAACATAGACATAATTATGTTCCAGGAAACATGGGCCACCACTAACCTGCACATTGAGGGCTTTCACTGTAACAGTGTAATTGCAGCCAAACCTGATTTTGGTAGACCGATGGGCGGATTGTTAATTGGCATCAGGGTTACTGCAGGTGGGAATATTAAGGTAATACCAACCAAAAGCCCTAATATTCAGATTATTGAATATAAAAGAAAGGTCCCCTTTTATATTATAAATTTTTATAAAAATGATTTCCATTCAATCCCAAATATTAATTTCATTGAATTATCTAAAATTTTGAGCAATATAATTGAACCCCTTGAAAATACTACAAGTAAAGGGATTATCCTAGCTGGGGATTTCAACGCTAAAATGTCTAATCTATACCGATCAGGGGCAAATATCTGTAACGACCGAGCAGACAAAAGGGGGCAAGAATTGGACTTGCTTATCCGTGATCATATGTTAACTAACATCATGGATGAAAGCCCAACTCCTAACGATAATTATGTCCCCACATTTAGAGGTAGAGATCATTCCTCAATTATAGATTATATTTTTATGTCACCCGAACTTATTGACAGTCTTACGATGGCCAAGGTCATTGAGACTGCATTCGGGGATCATAACGCATTGGTTGCGAGTATCAGACTAGGGCCCCCGCCAGTATTTAAAACTACTATGGGGGCAAGAGTAAGTAAGTAATTTTATTGTTTTAGGTTAATTAAAACCATTACAAGAATACATTGATAGCTCATACCTTCGGATAAAAGATTGTAAGAAAAATATATTATTTTTAAAACAAGAGAACTTTGATAAAAACAGTTTGGTGCAGGTGTGAGGTCCAAGTGTGGTGTCTTGGCCAATTTTCTACTAATCCGGTCTGGTGCCATCTTCCAGATTTTTTAGTTTCAGTTCCAGACATTTCAGGAATTTGACCAACTTCCCATTTAATGGGGGAAGGCCTGGGTCGAAACAAGCAAGAACCGCTTGTCTGCATGTGCGGATTTTTAGTTCATTGAAGGCAGTTTTTAACAGGGCTACTCTTTCCTCTTTCAGCCTTGGGCAGGTGCATAGTAGATGTTCAAAGTCTTCACACTCTGCCCCGCACAGCCTGCATTTTGTCCCCCTGTCCCTTCTCAGCCATGGTTGCAGATGCGGAATACAGGGTAGAATTCCTAGCCTATGTTTTAAGAAGGCTTCTTTTGATTTCCTGCCGTACCCCAGTCCAAAGTATGCTTGTAACCCAGGCGATTTGTATGTGGACAAAGTCATCCATGCGTGTCGCCTTTGTGAAAAGGTTGCTTTATCTTCCAAGTGCGATTGACTTTTTATGCTCTTGTTTACGACACGCTTGAATTGCACATGCGGTAGCGGCGTTTCCCATAGTTCTTTTAGACCTGTGACAGTCAGGGATTCCTCTAGAAAAGTTTTCGCCGGCAGTCGAAGAGAGCTGCTTAGGTCTAGCCATAGCAGATGGTTCAGTGAATTTTCTGGCGAGTTCTTTATTTTCTGCCAGCACTTTATGTATGAACCTCTTCTTGCAAGCTTTTGGGAGGTCAGTCCAAACTCTAACCGGATCTGGGCTTGTGAGGTGTAGGTTGGCAGATTAAAGAGAAGTCGGTAGGCCTTTGCAATGGTTGTGTCCAGCAGTTTCTCATCTATGCCTTTTAGAGCCTCACTGCCGTATGTAATTGATGACTCTAGCTTAACTTGTGCCACACGAAGCAGTAGGAGAAGAGTGGGACCATTCAGATTGGACTTTAGATGTTTAAGCGTAGTAGCTATCAGCATTCCTTTCCTCTTGATTGCCTCTAGTTGGTTCGAGAAGCGACCTCCTTTATGGAACAATATTCCAAGGTATTTGTACTCTGAACAATTTGCGACAACCTTTGTTCCAATTAAGCATGGGCGAATTTTGCGAATCTGGCGTTTGCAAATTTTGCGAATTTGCGAACTCGCAATCCGCAAAATCCGCGAATTCTCGCGAATTTGCTGATTTTTTTTTTTGTGTTCGCAAGGATTTCTGCCAGTTCGCAAGGATTTCTGCCAGTTCGCGAGGGTTTTGTACCAGTTCGCAATTGCGAACTTACATGTCGGCTCGCAATGGTCACGATTATGTTGTTTCTACGTCTGGTTCATCATCACAGGTTCCCAGAACCCTCTGTTTCACCCCTGCCACCCTCTGTTTTACCCATGCCATCCTCTGGTGCATCAATGCCACCCTCTGGTTCATCATCACTGTAGATTATGGGGGGGAAAGCAAGCACACCTGCCTGCTTCAACTGACATCAATTAATTTGGGGTTGATTTATTAATGTGTCACTGTTTTAAAATTCCAGTCTGGCACCTGCTTCCTTATCTGTAATTTGCTTTCTGTTGCAGTGCAATTTTTTTTCCAGGACCTTTGTGGCCTACTTGTAGCTATTCTATGAGCCTGCTGTGAGGGTCAGAGCAGGGTCATATAATTGTTGCAACTAGCAACTGAACTCTGGAGGGGCCCTTGTCAGGAAGCACTACAGGGAATGGTTACTAATGATGAGTTTGAACTTTTGAACCTGCTGAATGCTTTTTTTGTGTTTGCAAGGATTTCTGCCAGTTCGCAAGAATTTCAGCCAGTTCGCGAGGGTTTTGTACCAGTTCGCAATTGCGAACTTACATGTCGGCTCGCAAAGGTCACGATTATGTTGTTCTACGTCTGGTTCATCATCACAGGTTCCCAGAACCCTCTGTTTCACCCCTGCCACCCTCTGTTTTACCCATGCCATCCTCTGGTGCATCAATGCCACCCTCTGGTTCATCATCACTGTAGATTATGGGGGGGAAAAGCAAGCACACCTGCCTGCTTCAACTGACATGAATTAATTTGGGGTTGATTTATTAATGTGTCACTGTTTTAAAATTCCAGTCTGGCACCTGCTTCCTTATCTGTAATTTGCTTTCTGTTGCAGTGCATTTTTTTTCCAGGACCTTTGTGGCCTACTTGTAGCTATTCTATGAGCCTGCTGTGAGGGTCAGAGCAGGGTCATATAATTGTTGCAACTAGCAACTGAACTCTGGAGGGGCCCTTGTCAGGAAGCACTACAGGGAATGGTTACTTATGATGAGTTTGAACTTTTGAACCTGCTGAATGCTTTTTTTGTGTTCGCAAGGATTTCTGCCAGTTCGCAAGGATTTCTGCCAGTTTGCGAGGGTTTTGTACCAGTTCGCAATTGCGAACTTACATGTCGGCTCGCAACGGTCACAATTATGTTGTTTCTACGTCTGTTTCATCATCACAGGTTCCCAGAACCCTCTGTTTCACCCCTGCCACCCTCTGTTTTACCCATGCCATCCTCTGGTGCATCAATGCCACCCTCTGGTTCATCATCACTGTAGATTATGGGGGGGGAAAAGCAAGCACACCTGCCTGCTTCAACTGACATGAATTAATTTGGGGTTGATTTATTAATGTGTCACTGTTTTAAAATTCCAGTCTGGCACCTTCTTCCTTATCTGTAATTTGCTTTCTGTTGCAGTGCAATTTTTTTTTTCCAGGACCTTTGTGGCCTACTTGAAGCTATTCTATGAGCCTGCTGTGAGGGTCAGAGCAGGGTCATATAATTGTTGCAACTAGCAACAGAACTCTGGAGGGGCCCTTGTCAGGAAGCACTACAGGGAATGGTTACTAATGATGCGTTTGAACTTTTGAACCTGCTGAATGCTTTTTTTGTGTTCGCAAGCATTTCTGCCAGTTCGCAAGGATTTCTGCCAGTTCGCGAGGGTTTTGTACCAGTTCGCAATTGCGAACTTACACCGCACGCAGCAAAAAATCTGCTGCGTGCGAATTTGCGGATTTTGCGGGAAATTCGCGGATCTCGCGGATTGCGAATTTACCGAAAATCCTCAAAATCCGCGAGCGTAACGGATTTTCCGCCCATGCTTAGTTCCAATGAACCAAGTATGCAGCTTTTTATTCCCATTTAAAGAGAGAACCTTGGTCTTGTCAATATTTATTTCTAACATGTTCGTTTCGGCATATCCATGCAGTGCATTAATGAGATTTTGGAGACCTACTTTAGTATGGCTGACCAGGACCACATCGTCTGCGTAGGATAGGCTGGGCAGCGCTTTGCCCCCCAAGCGTGGAGCATGCGCGTTACAGGTTTCTAGGGCAGGTGGTAAGTCGGCTGTAAATAGGTTGAAAAGAGTCGGTGCTAAGACGCACCCTTGCTTTAGGCCGTTGGTGGTCGGAATACGCCTGGAAAGGTGTGTGCCGTTGCCGAGCTTTACCTGGACCCACGTGTTGGTGTGCAGTTCGATCAGAAGGTTCAATAGGGGATCGGGGATCCCCCAGGAGGCCAATTTTCTCCAGAGGTAGCCCCGGTTGACGTTATCAAACGCCACCTTGAAGTCGACAAAGCAAAGGTGGAGAGCCTGTTTAGTCACCCTCGCTTTGTTGATAAGTTGCGAAATTGCCAGCAAGTTTGTCGTTGTTCCTGTTTCTCTGCTGAAACTAGTTTGGCTCGGCGGAATTATATTATGGTGTGTTGCCCAATTGCACAGGTGGGTCAGTAGGAGCCCCGCAAAGTATTTAGCCTCGATGTCCAGGAGTGCTATCAGCCGATAATTTTTTGGCAGCATTCTATCACCCGCCTTGTAGATTGGTGAAATAATTGAGCCCCTCCATGAGGCAGGAAGAGTCCCGGATCGGCTCACAGACGTGAAAAGAGGGGTCAGCGTTTCTGCCCAGTATTCTGGCTCAAGTTTGAACAGGGCCGGAGGGATCCCGTTTGGTCCTGCTGCACCATCCTTCCTTCCCTTCGCAATAAGTTTGAGCAGAACCGCGGAGATTCCAGATTTTGATTCTAGCCAAGTTGTTATTGTTTGTGGCGGTTGGCCCTCTGGGGCTTCCTGGGGCTTACTTGTAGTGGCGACCTGATGGTTGAAGTGCGAGTCTAAGAAGGATTCCCAAGAAGATTTGGTAATGTTGGACGTTATTTCGCAGTTTTTTGGATTTATGATTTTGTTTATTGTAGACCAAAACTGGGTGCTGTTATTACCTTTTAAGTCGTAATGTAGTTTTGCCCAGAGGTCGTCGTCATTGGATCTTTTGACTGACCATTTCAGTTTTGTTAGGTCCGACCGATCCTTCAGAAGTTTTGCAAGAAGAACCCTGTCCCCCGGGCTTTTTCTCAGCATTCTTAACAGTCTATTGATCTCTTTTTTGTGGGTTTTTAGGGCTGATTTCTGGGAGCTTGATATCTTCCTTAGGGCACCAGAGCCAGCAGATGAACTGTGCCGTACGATAGATGAGTATTGATTTGAAAAATCAGCCGTAAATTGTTCTCAACCTGCTACCGGATTGCTTGAGGGGTAGTTTAAGTTGTTTAGTTGATATTTAGCAGCTTGTAATATCTCCGGCGTGTTAGCGACTGAGGTTTTGATCCGTTTAAGGTCTTTGGTGTGGCTAGCATGCTGACCTGTTGGATTTAAAAGTATTAGGTCCGGGAGGGCACAAAAAGTGACTTACTGAGGGCGATGGTCACTGTCTCCCTTGTTCCCTAGGTTAAAGCCCAGGATGGTGTGAAAAAGAGGAAGAGAGACCAACGTGTAATCTATTGTCGAGGTTATATTACCTGAGTTGAACTTGGCCATGGATGGAGAATCTTCAGGAAATCTTCCATTTAGGACCCTCAAGCCCATATGTTCCAAGTCTTCCAACAGGTCCTTTGCCGACTTGGCAGTTTTGCCTTGGCTGCACCAAGTTTGGTTTGGGATGTTCCAATGGTAAGACTGGGTCTGAATGTCACTGTTCAAGGATGACCCTAAAATACATTGGTTGAAGTCACCAGAAACAATTAAGTAGGGTGAGGTTTGCGTTGTCAAGACGTGATGTAGATGGTCCGTTAAACGCTTTGCCTCTTGTTTTTTCTTTTTTGGGTTGATGTAGGTGTTGATCAGCTGGACCTCTTTCTTGACTCCTCCTAGATTTAGTACCATCACAACAGTATTTATGGATGGAGAATTAGAAGTGAGCACCTGTACATTACCAACAGTTGAGATTTTAATGTAAGTTGCTAGGCCACCTGCCAAACGACCGAACTTGCTTCTCCTTGTGGCTGGGGAATGATGGCAGGTATAGCCCTCTAAGTGAACCGGCTCCTCCAGCCATGTCTCCTGGAGGAGAATGATGTCAAACGATTTCACGTATTGTAAAAAGTCGGTGTCTGCTGCTTTGTTGTTAAGGCTGTTTAAGTTCCACGAACATAACTCCAAACGTGGTATAGCCGGGCACAGGCCTGGCTCCGTTAAGTGACCTTGTCATTGGCGGTTATGTGATGTATTTCATATTCTGAAAAGTCGGTCTTCTGCCGTGCTATGGGGATTTACCATCAATGAGCTGTTATTAAACCCTGACGCCTGGCTGGTTGTTGGAGATCGACCCAGTGCGCCTTTCAACACCGACCTTGTTTTCGAAGTTATTGTCGGTATTCCCGCCTTGGGTCTCTCAAGCAGGGGCAGCGGGTATCCGATGTTGTGATAAAAGGCAGTTTTAATCCCCCATTTTTTTAGGAGAATTTGCTCTTCTAGGATTTTGCTAGCAATTTCGGATGAAATCCATGTTGCTTTTGTCGCTTCTTTACCATATGGTCTGTCGGATTCTATAAATTCTATAGAAAGAAGGTCAGCTGAGGATATGTTATTTAGTGCTGGTATTGTTCTGAGTAATCGTAAGAGGTTACCTCTATTCAGAATATCAAAAGAGCCTTTTGAGTCGTACTCTGGGGTGAAGAGAACAGTGTTAGGCGTCTTGCTTGAATCATTCACCTGAACGGTTGGCAGGTGGGGATGAATATGGGTCCCTAAGACGCTATTGTCAGGCTGGGGTGAGTTTCCTGGGCGAGTACCCCCGAAGGGAAGATTCTTAAAAACAGGAGCAGGTGGAGCTGTAGGGGCGCACATTATGGTGGAGTATAGCTGATTTTGGGGGCATGGGAGTGCTGTTATCCTCCGTTCTTGAGCACGGGGTCCTTCCCGGTAGGTGCTGATGGGTCCTACTTGTGTCAAGTCCGAGCTGTGCTTAGACGGTTCCCCCCTAATGTCAGATATTAAAGATGGTATGATGGAACTGTTATCTTTTTCATTATCTGGGCAGCAGTTTTCCGGCGCGCATTGGTTGACGTTGTCGGTGCCAGGCGGGGCGGACCCCTCCTCCTGTGAAAGAACCCCGGTTGGAGCTGCTGTGCGTGGTCCGTTTACGGAGGATCCGGGCCCCGTAGGGGTAGATTTTCCGCTGGTGTCTGGACCTGGCATCGAGCCAGGGGCTTGCTGCTCCTGCTTTCTCCCTGGCTTAAAGAGTGGATACACTTCTGGCATGCTTGTGGTAATCAGTTTATTGCGGATCAGTTTATTGCGGCCTTTCCTCCTTTGCTGCTGTCGCCATTTCGCGTTCGGGGGCAGAGTGTTATTCTTTAGGGGAGAAGTGGTAGTTGTTGTCGGGTGGCCCTCTGGTAACACCTGGTCACCTGTTGGCGCTGTCGATGCCCCCTTTTTGGCAGAACTGGCTGCTGTAGGCCCTCTGTTTGATTGACCAAAGAAGACTGTTTTACTGGGATTAATGTGCTGGGGCCTTGCATTTTGCCCTTTGGGTAACCCTTTAATAAGAGATGATACAATTTCGGGAAGGCCTGACAGTTTGTCGATAATAGGCCCACAGCTGCACACTAGCTTTGCCTCTTGCTGGGCTCTGATGATTAGCGAATTGAGTTGGCCAAGTTTCTCATCTATTCGCCCAACAAAAACAGCCAGAGTGTCAAGTAGGGTCAGCTGCAAGTCCATTTTGTCAGATTGAAAATGAAGAGTGTCTACGGTTCGTTGGAAGGTGTTTAGCAAAATGTCCCACGTGTTTGCCATGTCTGATGTTTGAGTCCTTGGTAGAGGGCTTTTTTCGGTTGTCCTTTTGTTGGGGGTTGACGACAGAGAGGAATTCGGTAAGGTGGTTAGATCCGTGAGGGCGCCCTCACATTCATGACCCCTTTTTGTTCGCTGGTTTTTATTGGTTGGTTCCACTGTGGGTGAGGATGGATTCGCCAGTGTTGTCGGAATATATGAGGCAACTAGTTTGGCCCACTCCTGAGAGCCCAGGTAGGTTAGGTTGGCCGGGCCGTCGCTCCCAGGATTTGTTGTATTACCCCTGTCCTCTTTTAAGTGGTCTTCAGAGATCTGGTCTTTGCCAGTAACTTCCTTTGGCATTAAATGAGGTTTTGAGCTGTCCGGGTGGGCCAGTTGGTCCAGAAGACTTTTGTCGGTGATCAGAGAATTGTTTGACTTAAGTGGGTTTGCGCTGCTTAAGGCTTCTTGCCATTGGAAGTGATCCTTACCGCTACATATAGTAAGGTGGGGGCAAGAGATATAACCCCCGCTACAAATAATTTAAGATTAAAATGGAGGAAGGTGGATAGTGGTAGTATAACCAACCAACTCACTACCAGACATCAAAATTTAATAGATCCATGCATAACAGCCGATGGGAATCACCAAAGGGTGATCTCAGATTTTACTAATCTGTGCTTAGCTATAAAAACAATTTTAACTGTCCCTGATCGCAAAACCAATACGGACCCTAAGTGGTTCGATAACAACTGCTCAGTTGCAAATAGGGCTTTACGCAATGCACTAAATGCTAAGCCTAGATGTCAAATTAAGGTCAGGGAGGCAAGAAAGAGGTATAAAGCTGAAATAGGGAAACGCAAGGCAATCATTTGGCAGAACGCTGGGAGGAACTATCAGACTCAGCCTCTCGGGAAAAGGCACAATTTTCTGGGCCGCTGTAAAAAACCTGCGTAATATGGGTACACAAACGTCAGCAATAAGCTGTAACATCTCCAGCCATCAATGGGAAAACCATTTCTCTAAAGTGTATGCAACACCACCAAATGTTAATAATAATTTTGTATTAGGTGACTTACGCCCCTTAGAGATTAGCCTGGGAGAGGTCATCGCTGGTATTAAACAAAGCCTCGGCAATAAAGCCCCAGGGCCAGATGGCCTCCCAATCGACATCATTAAATGGAAACCAGAACTTTGGGCTCCCATCTTGACAAATGTATTTAACAGCCTACCTTTAGTCCCTATACCCGACACCTGGTCTACTAGCATAATAGTGGCTATATATATAAAAAAGGAGAGAAAACAGACCCAATGAACTATAGACCCATCTCGCTCCTAGATAATACTCTCAAAATTTTGGGAAGAGTATTATATAATAGAATTAATGAGTGGGTAGACGATACAGGGATTTTAGACTCCTGCCAAATGGGGTTTAGGAGTGGGGTTGGAACAACCGAGCAGTGCTTAAATTTAAATTTTGGAATTGGCAAATATACTATTGCTCGGTCTGCACCAATCTATTTAGCCTTTATGGATTTATCGTCCGCATTTGACCTAGTAAATAGGTCTAAATTGTGGGCGATTCTTTTAGAATATGGTCTGGATGAATCGCTTGTTTATTTTCTTGTGTATTTGCACACTGACACAAGGGCACAAGTAAGGATCGGGATGGGGGGGAAGTGTCAGAACCCATAAAAGTAGAAAGAGGAGTTGGGCAGGGGTGCGTTTTAGCACCCCTGTTATTCATTATTTACATAAATGGATTAAACAAATCCCTAAAAACGATAACCACAGATGTCCCGAAAATAAGGGGGAGACTGCTACCGACTCTGCTCTACGCAGATGATGCGATGCTTATGGGTCTAATCCCAAACGCCCTGCGCAGTTTGGTAAAAGACTTAGTGCAATATATGGAAAAACTTGATCTTAAAGTAAATTTAAAAAAATCTTTTATTATGTCATGTGGCCTGGGTAAGAGACAATTAAGTGCTATTTCAGTGGGTGTTGATAAACTTTACTCTACCAACACCTTCCCTTATTTAAGAATGGTTTTTGCTGCGAGCGGCTCGTGGAGTGGACATTTAGCCCACGCCACAAGCAAGTTCTCAAAATCCATTAACTCTATTCTTAGCCTCCCACGGCCTAGGAAAGTAGATGCCACAAAAGCTATTTTAAAATGTTTTAAATCACAATGTGTACCAGTAGCTACTTATGGGGCAGAAATATGGGGTCTAGGAAAAACACTGAGCATCCAGACAGAGGAAAACCGCTTCTGCAGAAAAATTCTTGGAGCACCCATTTCCTCTTCGGAATACATTTGCCACTGCGAACTAAATTTGCATTACATATCAGATTTTATTGCCTCCAGACCGGCAATGTTCTGGCTTGCTATTTGGAAGAATAACATGGCTGGCCTAACCCATGACATCATAAGAGACTGCCTCTATTGCGATAAAGGGATGTTAATCCCTTGGCTCTCTGGAGTGTTCAAAAAATTGAGTAGCGTAGGCAAAGGACACCTTTTCCTTGACCCAAGTAAAATCAACCCCAAAGATAAAAATGATTTAAAATCTGCACTGTACGCACTTTATAGAGAAGAAAGATCGGCAAGAGAATTAATTAAACCTACAATCCAGGCTTATGTGAACAACGATCTGTATATACAACCAATCCCTTTGTACCTTATGCTTTCATTGACAAAGTGGGAAAGATCTTTGCTTTTCCGCCTCAGGGCAGGGACTGTGAGATTCTTGTTATGTTTTCCACTAGGTTATACCTTTTTAAAATCTGGAACTAATCTGTGCCCATGTGATGGCACGAGCCCGCAAACTTTTTTACATTTCTTCTTCTTTTGTAAATTTTATCAAAAATATTTTAAATGGTTTTTAGTACCGTATTTTAAAAAGCACAGACCACTTTCTTTGGAGGAATCAAATTTGATGTTGTTGACTTTGAATAATGAAGAATTTATATTCCGCACTAGCACTTTCCTAAGAGTTAGTTCGCAAAATAATGGAGAACCCTTAGTAAACTTGAGACCTATATTTATAAATTGTTTTTAATATTGTTGTGTTCATTACTGTAAATATGTTATTTGATCTGGGATTGCCTGTATTGCTTTTATGAATTTGCAAAAATTTGAATAAATATTTTTGAATTGATTGAATTGAATTGAATTGACTGCCATGTATATGCTTATAGCCACTTTTTCTATGTCGGGAACCAGCGGGATGGGTAGTCAAGCTTCCACTGTTACTTCTGATGGGCCTATTGTGCGGGACACACTCTCAGACTGATTATGACCAATCTGTTTAAACTCCTCTGGCATAATGTTAGGGGACTAAACTCCGCTAATAGGAGACGCCATGTCTGGGGAATATCAACTCCTCCAGGATCCTGATATTATATTCCTCCAAGAGACCTATCTTCTCTCCTCCGAAATTCCCCTAATGTCACACCCAAAATATTCAAATCAATACTGGGCCTGCATTTCTACTAAAATGGCTTAAGTGGCCATACTATTTAAAATGGGTCAGGCTGGGAACGACCCTAAGGTCACAAAGGACATGGAAGGGAGGATTATAGAAATATAAATACACTGGGACAAGCAACCCCTGACACTTGTACATATCTATGCCCCTAACCCAGAACTAAGATGCATTATTGAACTCATATCTAAGTGCGCTTCTAAAACCGGCCAAAGCAACGATTATCCATGGGGGTGATTTTAACCTGGTATGGGATACTGAATGGGACCGCAGTACACATGCATGCTAAGGCACTGGTACCATGTTGCAGCTCTTAAAAACACTATCACTGATCTAGGATTACTTCATGCCTGGTGATACTTACATCCTGACTTCAAAGACTTTTCATTCTTCTCCCACGCACACTGCTCATACTAATAAATCGATTATTTTTTTCCTCTCTCTGCCTTTACGTCACTCTCTAACGGCTGTAAAGATATCTGACATCTCATTATTTGATGACGCCCATATTTCACCATCACTTCGGCCCCCCAATCCCAACGCATCAACCAGCCCAGGTGAAGGCTACCCCCTCATGCCCTTCAGGACCCAGTCGACCTAGCTGATATTCAGAAAAAGATCAAAACCTTTTTTATAATAAACAACACTTCCAACACTTCTGAAGCAGTTAGATGGGATGCTTTTAATGTAACCATCTGTGGAGTTATATCCTCTAATGCGATAGCCAGATCCAGTGAATCCCACCTTGTAGAATCCTCCCTTACTAATGATATCAAAACTGTGGAACACAAGGATCATCAACAGCCCTCCCTTCATAACAAACAGCAACTTGCCGAACTGCATGGCCAGCTCCGCTTACACTGCACCAATAAAGCAGAGCAGCTCTTGCTCACTCTAAAGCAAAGACTTTACTCAGGGGTGATAAGGTTTGGGCATTTCTAGCCCGATACTCTCGGGACCAAAACATGCGAGCCCACATTTACAAACATCTCCGCTCCAATGGTACCTGGGCCATATCAGAGTTTGATAAGAGCTTAACTCTGTCAAATTTCTACAAAGATCTCTTTGCGGAGGAACCCTGTCCCCTAGAGGATATCAAGGCCTTTCTCAACTCCTGTCATTGGGAACCTATCAGCTCTCATCACATGAAGATACTAGACAAACCCATTACTTCAGAGGATATTGCTAAGGCCTTGAAATGGCTTCCAACAGGGAAAACACCTGGCCCTTATGGCCTTCCAGTTGTCTTCTATTCCGCATTTTACCCTCATCTCCAGGATCACATTCTCCAGTTTTTTAATAGCTGCACAGACATCTCAGGCCATACTCCTACTATGTACAAAGCTGAAATGCTGCCTATCTCAAAGCCGGGGAAAGATCCATTCCTATCTACTTCGTACCGCCCCATATCCCTTTTAAATACAGACGCAAAGATTTATACTAAGATTTTTGCGAATCGCTTGGAACCCTCTCTCCCAGGTGCCATAGATCCGGACCAAGTGGGTTTTATTCACCACCGCAGGGGCGGACAATATCTGCCGAATAGCACACCTGATTGAAAAAGCCCACTATAGAGATATACCTCCCTGCCTGGTGTCACTAGAAGCAGAGAAAGCCTATGAGTGGGTGGAATGGCACTTTCTCAGGGAGGTTCTTAAGACAGTGGCGCTAGGCACCACCATGATCTCCAGACTAATGGCTTCTTACACACAACCTACCACACACATTTGCATTAACAGCCACCTTACCCCCCCATCCCTATACACCGTGGCACCAGGCAAGGTTGTCCCATCTTCTATTTGCCCTAGTGGTGGAGCCTCCGGCGATCGAGATTCGTCGCTCGCCTGCAGTCTCGGGCACTCCCATGTGAGTGTTGTAGACGAATCTAGGACTCTAGTGTAATTTTCCCGATTCATGCCCTTATATAGGTATAACTTATCATATCCTTATATAGGCATAAGAATCACAACCATATTTAGACATAGCCAATGCAGTCCAAATACGGCAGGGCTACTTCCACAAGTTCGTAGAATCTACAACGAGTTCTTGAAAAAACCAACCTTCAGCAGTCCGGGACGTCCCCCTGCTTCTGTATTGATTTGTCCTAGAACTCATGGAGTTTCAAAAAGAACGATGAGTTCTTAGTAACGTTATTATGTCCAACCTTACATCAAACTCGGCACATTCCAGGTTAAATGTACCCGCATCTGCCCTAGCAAAGACATGGTGGTTTGGAGCAGATCGACTAACTACCTTGCCCGACGCCCTGCTGTAGCAAGTGCCGAAGGAAGCCGACCCTCCAGCTGACGCACTGAGAGAGACGCTGTCTTTTCTCCTGCTGAGAAATCCAGCTCCAGTATTTCCCTGCTACCCTTGTGGGTTGCTGGGAGATCGAGTCCTGAGAGAGAGAGATACAAGACCTCCTTCATTCTATAACCAAGGTAGGGAGGTGATTAGACCCTTAGAGAAATCTTGGATAGATTCTTGGCAGAAACTATTTAACTTTAACTACTCCTCACTTACTTCTTCCCGTGTACTAGGCTTAGGTTAGGTACACCGGGGTAGGCATATTTTAGAAGCACCAGTTGAGTACGTTTAGTCATTATTTATCATTGTATGTATTTTATCCATTTTAAGTACCTTATTGCTTATAAACCATATCATGCTTTTACAGTATTATTTCATAATACTCTTTTTACTCTACGCACTTTACTTTATGACAAGTATTGCGATTATAGCAATTCACTTCTCTTGCATGAGAAAGAAGACTGCTCAATAAATAACCTTTGTATTGAAAACGCCTGTCTCTCTATTTCTCTGCCAAAACCCTGGTGAAACGAAGCATGCACAATTGACTGAGTGAAATAGCCATCTATTGTTTCCGCAACTCTGGAGATATATTCCTTATTCTTGGGGAACAAAGTTGCCATGTTTATTTGGTTGTCAGAAACTAATCCCTTCTTGTTCATTCGAGAAAGGTTCTAGTGACCTCTGAGCTAGCTGGCATTCACAATTAAGTCTAACATATTCAATAGAGACCTTGTCGACTTCAGTCCTGCGTCTAAACTATTGTTTATGTTATTCCAACGGCAGAGCCTATTGGGAAAATAGGAACTACACTACATGGCGCCCAACGTTTGGTAAGGCGATAATTTAACGCTAGATACTAGAGTAACTCAGTCGTGCTTTTCACACAGAACCCTTTTTCCATAAAAAGTCCAATAGACGTCTGGAGTGGGTAAATGGTTAGTATCCGCCAGAACTAAGTAGGACGAGAATCCTATGGATTCGTTTTTGGTTTGTTTAACGTTGAAGGATACAGTGCTCCAAAACATTCCTTGAAACTTGCTCTGCAAACTTTCTGTCAACAAAATGACGGAAAGTGACGACGAAAGGGATAGAGCGGCTTTGGCAACTCAACTATTAGCAGAGGACACAAGTGTCCAACAAAACAATCCGGATGCAGTAATCATCCCGATAAATGTAATAAAGAGTGTAACTTACAAACTTATAAATAACGGAGTATTATCGAGAGGTGGTACAGTTATATTTGTGATAGAGGCACATGAGTATCGGCAGACAGAAGTATTCTAATCATGGATAACTTTTCCAGCAGCAAATGCTGTAACAAAGGAGTTCCACTACTACAAAGCATAGGAACACCCAACGGAATACGTTCCTTTCGACGACGTTGAAATTCCACTAACTTACCAGGAGCATCAGCTCTGGTTTAATGGCGCCCTACAACATCAAAATGACAAGTCCCTTAGAATTCAAAAGGAATTCACTGAAAAAACGTCAGGGAAAAATTGAGAGCTTCATTTGGGCTTCTAAGGGAACTAGAATATCTTGGAGGAAAATTAGGAGAAGAAAAGAGCACGGAGGAATAGCCAGTCCTGATCTGTGGGAGCATTACAGAGCTTTCTACTTTAAGAACATGAGACCATTGTTGAGGGTTCATAAATACTATCCTGAATACCTTCAAGCAATGACTAAGAGAGATGACCACTTCCTATATAAATTCGGCCATCCAAAATTCTTTAAAAAAATCAAATTGAAGGTCCTGAAAGACACGGCTAGGCTTTGGTTTCAGATCAGAGGGACTTTAAACATCCCATACTATAGCCCTCTCGCCCCTATATGGAACTCCCCGGGCACCCCAGACTGCCTAAAAGACAGCTTGGCAAACCCTCTGAAAACAGCCGACATTAAGTACTGGGGTCAAATCATAAGCGGATCAACTCTGATTTCATGGGATGATCTTCATACTATCACTAAGTTTACCATCTCTAAATTTAAATACTATCAGCTTTCTAGTTGGGCAAAAAGCCTCACAGAACATGAAAAGGATACCGAAGAACTGGAGAAAGATATGCAGAAAGTTTTGCCCATAAAGAAAGAGATAGCCAAATGGTACTGGGCCCTAATAACATCAGGAGATGAAGATCCTCAGATCGCAGAGTTAATCTGGGGGAAGGATTTACAAATTTCAGACCTAGAGGGAGTATGGTTGAAATCAATTGAAAAATGCTGGGCCACACTAAAATCAGCGGCTTTAAAAATAAATCATCTCTTCACGATCTATAGGGCTTATTGGACTCCAAAAAAACTGTCCAAATTTAAAGGAGCCCAAATCAGGAAATGTCCAAAATGCGGAGAGGAGAGAGCAGACGACATTCACATCTTTAAAGAGTGCCCAAACTTGGATGGTTTTTGGTCTGAAGTGGGTAAGATGATAAGTTCGATCTTGCAACAGCAACTAACTGTAAGTACCACCCTTGTACTCTTTGGGATTCATAGTAACTTAGGAGTGGGTAAGCTAACAAAAAAGCAAGGAAATTTGGTGTTTGTCTTAATCCTCCTTGCAAGAAGAGAGATATGTATTAAATGGGTCAGCTCAGTACCCCCTACAATTGGGGAATGGTTGAATTCAGTCTTGAAAATAAACAAACTAGACAGGAGGGGAAAGCATACCAATAGAAACTATTTTTGGACAATATGGGAAAATCATTTTAACCCAAACTCAGTGGTCGAGACGGAATGATGATCCTATGATTAAGCGATTTTAACATTCTGTTGATGGGTACAATACTCATTGAGTAGTCAAGTTGGCTATCTCTCCCCCACAAGCGAAAAAACAGAAAAGTTATTTATGTGATGGTTCTAAAGGGGACTCCTCTGCAAAATCTTTGGGAAACTCCCCGTACACACTCGTATTCAGGGGCAGTGCTGGTACAGTTAATGCAGAGGCTGAACCTTGATATTTCCACAAAACATATAAATCGCAATATGAGGATAAAAAAAATAAAAACATCAAAATGACATTACCAGGCTCCGTCCACTAGGTAGACCAGGAGCTACATGGCCGGTATTAGTTGGTTATACACCACGTCCTGACATTGAGAGCATGTCAGATAGAGAACTGTTAGAGAGATTTGTTTTTTTTAACAATAGTGCTGAAATTTATGCGTAACACAATGTTCTAATTAATTTTCTGATTTAAGTATGATTAACTGGTAACATTCTGAATTGGTGAAAAACACTTTGGTATACTTTTTTAGAAAGATAAGGCAGGGAATGACTTTAGAAAGCAGTATTTTCTCTCACTATGCAAGAGTCTAGTGCGTGCTACATCTTAATCTTTTGTTTAACACTTAGTTGGGTAAAAACTTGCATAAGAAAATTAATAGATTCTTATCTTACAGTATAAATACTACTACAATTGGAAGTGTTCACTGGAGTTTTAGAACGTGTCCCAAAAAGTTCCTCAGGTAACACTTTTTTGCATTTGTAGGAACAATTTGTGTTTCACAATGGAACAACCATTTCTAACTTCGTAGGTACAAATACTAGTGTCATCTGTATGCAAATCATTACTCTGCAGATAACTGGTCATTAAAAAAAGGCTTAGAACTTGATCTATTGTTCTATTCTCCTAAGAAAAATGTCTGCAAAATGGATTAGTTTCTCTTTTCCATTTACATTTGGCTTTCATTAAAAGGATCTATGAATGTAATTTTGACACTGTTGTCCGTAGTGTAGTTGGAAAGGTGAATTGAAGTTGTTCATCCTCTTGTCCGTAGTGTAGGTTGAAGGCAGTAGTTGACAGAGAAATGGAGGAATGCTTTGTCTCTTTTTCAATACAAAATATGAAGACATACAGTAGAAACATCTATAATTTAAAAAAAATGAAGGCTACATTTATTAAAGTACAAACTGTAAGGAATTGTGATGATATTGTGAAATTGTCTGTTTTAAATAAATCAAGATTGCATTGAATGTTTTCTGTACTAATGGAGGTATTGGTATCTAGTTGTGAACTCTAGTGAGTGCAGAATTTATTGAAGGCTCTTTTTGGTAGACATAAGAGAAATTTACTTGCAAATGTGATTTGAAGTTGTCAATCCTGCTGTCTGCAGTGTAGATTGAAGGCAGTTGTTGAGACAAAGATGGAAGAATGGTACTTAGTTATAGATAACAGAATCTGAGGACATAGAATTCTATTTGTGATAAGGAAAATAGTGTTTAATGTAATGCGGTCCTTCATGTAGAAGGAAAGCGCAATTGAAGTTGTCAACCCTGCTGCCTGCAGTGTAGATTGAAGGCAGTTGTTGAGACAAAGATTGAAGAATGCTACTTAGTTACGGATAACAGAATCTGAGGACATAGAATTCTATTTGTTATAAGGAAAATAGTGTTTAATATAATGCGGTCCTTCATGTAGAAGGAAAGCTCAATTGAAGTGGTCAACCCTGCTGTCTGTAGTGTAGATTGAAGTCAGTTGTTGAGACACAGATTGAAGAATGCTAGTTAGTTAAAGATAACAGAATCTGAGGACATATAATTCTATTTGTGATAAGGAAAATAGTGTTGAATGTAATACGGTTCTTCATGTAGAAGGAAAGGTGAATTGAAGTTGTCAACCCTGCTGTCTGCAGTGTAGCTTGAAGGCAGTTGGGACAAAGATTGAAGAATTATATTTAGTTACAGATAACAGAATCTGAGGACATAGAATTCTATTTGTGATAAGGAAAATAGTCTTTAATGTAATGCGGTCCTTCATGTAGAAGGAAAGCTCAATTGAAGTTGTCAACCCTGCTGTCTGCAGTGTAGTTTAAAGGCAGTTGTTGAGACAAAGATCGAAGAATGCCTTTTAGTCACAGATAACCGAATCTGAGGACACAGCATAATTGTCTCTGCCTTTAGGAAAGCAAGGAAGAATACAATACTGTTCTTAATGTAGAAGGAAAGCTGAATTGAAGTTGTGAACCCTGATGACTGCAATGTATATTGAAGGTGCTACTCGACAGAAACATTGATGAATGTTATTTTGTACATTTAACAGAATTTGAGGACATAGTACAATTGTTTGTGCCTTAAATAAATTGAGAGTCATATGTCGTACTCTGTTTTAAGAGTTTGCAGCATTCTTAAGTGCGCAAAGGGAAGCATTAAGTTTGATACCATGGTTATATCATCAATAATGAGAAGTTTCATTTTGTTAAAGAGTCTTCACAGCAAGTTTGTCCAGATATCTTGTGGGATTGTAATTTGTTGTTATGCTCTACATGTAGTATAAGTAAATGATGTAATGTAGGATTGGTAATGTTAACATTTGGTTATATTTTTAATGTAAGGAAGTTGTTCGGAATATGCAATAAGGAAATGGTTCTGAATATAGAACTATTCTAGAAGAAGTAAGAATTGGAGAAATGACTTAACATGTCAAAGAAGTTTGACAGAGACGACTAGTTTGAAATTTGTTTTCAAAAGAAAATAATTTTGCTAAGCTTGTAGGTACTTTTAAGATAATTGACAACCCTAGTGAAGAAAAGCAGCAAGTGTGAAAATATCCTACTTTGTTCGGCCGGGGAATTAGCTACAATAAAAAGGTTTGATATAGGTCCTTGACTTTGAATTAGAAAATGAAATTGAACAATAATTGATAACCCCTAGCCAAGAAAGGCAGTTAGTGTGGAAATTTTCACTGCCTTCGGCTGGAGTTGTAGGTACAACAAAAAGTCTCAATAAAGGGCCATGAGTTTGTATCAGAATGTGAAAATCACGAAGAATTGATAACCCTAGCCAAGAAAGGTAGGAAGTTTGCAAATTTCCCTTTGCCTTCGGCCGGGGTAGTAGCTTCAACAAAACGGTTGAATAAAGGGTCTTGACCTTAAATCAGAATATGAAATTGAGCAGTAATTGATAACCCCAACCAAGAAAGGCAGCAAGTGTCCAAATTTAGCAGTGCCTTTGGCTGGGGTAGTAGTTACAGCAAAAAGGCTCACTAAAGGGCTGCGAGTTTGAATCAGAATATGAAATTAATTCAAGAATAATTGATAATCCTAGCCAAAAACGGCAGGAAGATGGTGTGTGTTATGTGTAGATGATGTGTGATTGAGTGGAATAGAAAAAGGTGAAAAATTAGAAAGGTTGCAGATGTGCAAACTATCCACTGCTTTGTCAGGGAAGTGGATCTTTGGATTTCCACCTCACTATACAGATAGGACGTCCATTTTGCAGTGGGAGCCTAAGAAATGGCTACCATATTGAAGGAAGCAATGTAAGTGCATTAAGGTACCACTGTGGGGAGTAGGGTTACAACACCGGGTCTTTTTCAGGGACTCTACTTTGAATTAGAATACTTGTCATACGCTGCAAGAAAGTTAGCAGGTAGGTGTGTTTGAGGTAGTGGATGCAGATTAAGGTGAAAAGGAAGAAAGGTAGCAGAAGCGGAAACAATCCACTGCCTTGTAAAGGAAATGGGTGTTTGGTTTTCCAGTCCATTACAGACTGTGAGTTGGAGTCCACAGTGGGAGCCTGAGAAACAGGTATCTCATCTAAGGAGTTAAGCAAGTGCACAATGTACACTCACTGTGTGGTGGAAAGGACGCAAGTGTGCAAATTACCCACTGAAATTCATGGGTAGTAGTTACCAAGAAGGGTCAATGAAGGGCCTGCACTTTGAATTTCAATTTCAAGAAGAATAATTGATAACCATAGTGAAAAAAGGCATCAAGTGTGGAAGCTTCCATAACAAAAAAGGCTTAATAAATGGCCTTGACTTTGAATCAGAATATGAAATTAAAGATTAATAACGCTAACCAAGAAGGGCAGCAAGTGTGCTAATTTTTCAGTGCCTTCGCCCGTTGTAGTTGTTACGACAAAAAAGCTCAATAAATGTGCATTGATTAATGTTGAGGATAGCGATGGTCCTGTTTCTTGTTTTTCATATGGTTGATAGACTATTTCACATAGTCACTATCTTCTTCTGTAGTTATTTCTTCTTTTCCTACATACATATTTTTGTAATATTATTTTTTTAGTAGATACAACGTTGCCTTTTTCACTTTCCTATTATCCACTAATTCTTGTGAGATTCTCTTACTCTTAGTAGGAACGCCATTGACAAGAATAACTAAATGTTCATTCTCTACATTTTCTGCACCAATTGTCTGTGTTTTAAGTAAATCAAGATTGTATTGAATGTTTTCGTAGTGCTAGCGCTCATGGTATCTAGTTGTGTACTGGGCTGAGCGGTGAATTGATTGAAAGCACTTTTCAGGACACATAGTGAAGAGAAATTTACATTGAAAGCTGAATTGAAGTTGTGAACCTCGCTGTCTGTAATGTAGATCGAAGGTACTAATCGATACAAATATTGATGAATGCTATTTTGTACAATTGTCTCTGCCTTAAATAAAGCAAGTGTAGATTCAATGGTCTGCTTAATGTAGAAGGACAGCTGAATTGAAGTTGTGAATCCGGGTGTCTGCAGTGTAGATTGAAGGCTCTAGTGAGCACAGTTATAGATGAATGCTATTTGTCACATTCATTTACTAAATCAGAAGACATAGAAGAGTGTCTCAAACCATTATTATTTTATAATAATACATTTATTCTTGTAACATCTCATAATTTATTAGAGCTTCTAAAATAATTTCATCATGGATTTCATATTTCTGATTATCAATTTCAAAAGTCATATGATCATACTCGATGTTATCTAATGCTTTCACAAAATCAGCATCTAAAGTTTAGTCTAGGAAATCACAGCTGATATAGGATGTATGTTATTTTGTACAATTAACAGAATTTAAGGAAAGAGTACAATTGTCTCTGCCTTAAGGAAAGGAAGGCTGAATACAATGCTGTGCTTAATGTAGAAGGAAAGCAGAATTGACGTTGTGAACGCAGCTGTCTGCACCATAGTTTAAAGGATGTTGTTGACACAAAGATTGATGAATGCTATTTTTCACAGTGAAGACAATGGGAAGACAGTACAATTGTGTCTGCCTTAAGGAAAGCAAGGCTGAATACAACGGTGCCTTCAATGTAGAAGGAGAGCTGCATTCAAGTTGTGAACGCAGCTGTCCGTAGTGTAAATTGAAGGCAGTTGTTGACACAAAGTAATTCGTATTACCGGTGCATGATTCACTATGCCCGGTTGTTTTAAACTTAATCCATTGCTGCTATTTTCAGAATCTCGCCCCAATTTAAAAAACTACTTGAAGCTTTTAATTCACACTTGTATTTTAATTGTGAATCGTTGCACTGTGTATTGGGTGCTTTGCTTTGTTTCTGTGTCCCCTACCTGCCTGTGCCCCGGTCCACCGTGGGTTTTCCCATTTGCGTGGAGGGCATGCCGGCAGACAGCTAGTCCCCCCGCTCCCATTGGCTGGTGACGGTCAGGTGGTGCGCCAGACTCAGGGATGGCCATATTTAACCAGGATGACTTTCTCCGCGCTCAGCGGACGCGTGCAGCGGATGTGCGCCGAAGTTGCGCCAAACCTAAGCCCGTCTGCGCCTGTCCGCGCTGAGGACGGGCTATACAGTGTGCAAACTCTGACTTCACCTGGCAGTCAGAGTACTCGGACCTATGCTCATAGGGAGCTAGTCTCACTTAAGCCTTCCTTCCTTCCCTGCCACCATAGTCTCCCCCCAGAAGTTTTCCTTTGTACACTCTCTTGTTGCTGTTACTCCAGCAACACTGAGCCCTCTTTTTCCTACCGCTCTAAAGAGCGTATTATGGCCACAACATCTTCCACACCTCCTGCCCTAATGGAAAAAGGTTTCCTTATCAATGCTAGGTCATTGATCAAAAACAATATTGCGTTCCATGATTTTGTTACTGCCAGGAACCCCTCCTGGGTTTTTATCACTGAAACTTGGGCTTCTGAATCCTCCAGTCCGGATCTTTTGCACGCCATCCCTGAGGGCTACGTGTTAAATAGACTGGATAGAGTGGGTCGCAGGGGAGGAGGGTTGGCGATTCTTCATAAAACCTCGGCTGTCTGTCGTACTACGACTCTCTCATCTCCGGCAGATCTTTTTCAGGCCATTCATTTCTTGATTTTCTTCTTCTCGCTCTGTATCTTTCTCCGGCCTCCTTATCTATAGGCCCCCTGGACATAGATCCAGTTTCACCCACAAACTCCTTAAAATCTTAGAACCCTATTTTGGTAAATCCCATCTTACAGTTATGGGGGATCTAAATTTTCATTTAGATGATTTCTGTTCAAAGGATACCCTCTCCTTAGTGGACCTTATGACTGCCTGCGGCCTTTTCCAGCAGGTAAACTGTTCCACCCATCTGGCCGCCCACATCTTAGATGGGGTTTTCTCTAATGACCCCAGACTTTCTACGGGCTCTCCCATTCCTCTGGTATGGTCTGACCATTTGGCGGTGCCTCTTGAACTCAAATTCCCCCCCTCCTCTTCCTGGTGTCATGGGCTCACGAACAGGGAACTTAAAAGAAACTATAGGGGTATTACGAACAACTCTCTTACCTCCCTTGTAGCTCAGAACACTACTCTAGCTGTCAAGGATGCCAGCGATGCTTCGACGGAGCTAGCCAACTCTATCTCCCGTGCAGTTGATCTTCTGGCTCCTGCCTCCTTTCGCTATTCAGCAAGGCGGAAACCATCAGCCCCCTGGTTTACTGAGCCTCTTAGGCTCTTAAGGTAGAGTTGTAGGAGGCAGGAGAGGTTATGGCGAACGTCCTGGAACCCTAAGGATCGAGAAAGACATAAGTTGTTGCTGGTGGACTATAAGATAAGGGTTATCAAAGAAAAACAGGCTTATTTCTCGAAGCTTACTACGTCCCTTACTTCCTCGAGGGATCTATTTAAAATCGTTGACTCTCTATGTTAATTACAAACCCCTGATTCCATCACAAGTTCCCAAGAGCTGTGCGACAGGGTCGCGCAGTTCTTTCATACTAAAATTGCGGACATCTATCATACTCTGGAAACTCAGAGAGCCCAATTGAGTCTCCTTTCTCACTCGTCCCAACCCCCCTTAGACTGCTGGGGTAAAGTTCCCACAAACGTTTTGTCCGACTTCCTACCCCTTACACTGGAGCAGCTAGACTCTCTCCTAAACAGTACCAAGTCAGGCTCGCCTCTGGATCCCTGCCCTTTGAAGATCTTGAAAGAGTGCAGGGAAACTCTGCTGCCCCCTTTGTTGGAGATAATGAACTGTGCCATGTCCCAGGGCATCTTCCCTACTGTTTGGAAAAAGGCCATAGTCAAGCCGCTGCTTAAAAAGCCGACTTTGGACCCGGAAATCCTTAAAAATGTTCGACCTATATCGTTGCTGCCTGCTCCAGCTAAAATGCTTGAATGCCATCTCAATCAGCATCTGACTTCTTTTCTGGAGGTCTCGGGGTTTCTGGACCAATCACAGCACAGCTTCAGAAAGTTCCATAGTGCTGAGTCGGTTCTCACGGTGGTAGTCGACAATATTAGATCAAAGGTCGACTGAGGCCAGACCACTCTACTGGTCTTACTCGACCTGACTGCAGCTTTTGACACCCTATCTCCTTTGACTTTAACAGCTCGGTTAAAGGGTATAGGTGTGGAGGGCCCAGCACTGAGCCTCCTGTCCTCTTTTCTCAGCCAGAGAGATCAGAGGGTCAAGCTTGAAGAGTTCCTGTCCCCTGCTAAGCCTGTGCAATGCTGGGTCCCACAGAGGTCGGCCTTGAGCCCGACCCTTTTTAACATCTATGTGGCCCCACTTGCTAGGTTAGTAAGATCGCACGGGATGGAGGTGGTGTCATACGCCGATGACACGCAGATCATGGTGTCCCTCTCCCACTCGGGTGAGTACCTCCGCGTTCAGCTTAAGGAACTGCATGCAGGCAGTTTCCGAATGGATGATTTTAAACTCATTAAAGTTGAACAGAGAGAAAACCGAGGTCTTGATCTTTGGAAAAGAACAAAACATATGGTCCAGTGATTGGTGTTCCCCCTCCTTGGGAACATGTCCTATGCCTGTTAAATCAGCCCGTAATCTGGGAGTGATTTTTGATACTTCACTGGACATGACGCAGCAGGTTAACCGGACTGTGTCCACCTGTTGGGGAGTCATCAAGACGCTTAGAAAAATAGCCCATTATCTTTCCCCCCAAGCTCGTAAACAGACCGTGGTGGCCCTTTTGGCATCACGGTTAGATTACTGTAATACACTGTACGCGGGAATCAATAAGAGCCTGATTCTACGCCTGCAGACCGTCCCGAATGCGGCTGCCAAATTTGTCCTGGGCATATCTAATACCTCCTCTGCTACTCTTGCTTGGAAGAGTCTGCATTGGCTCCCAATTCATCTTAGGACCACTTTCAAAATCCTATGCTTGGTCTTCAGTGCCCTAGCAGGTGTAGGTTCAGAAACCATTGGCTCCCTCCTGGTCCCCTACATCCCTAGCAGAAGCCTCCGTTCTGCCTCTAAGAATCTCCTAGCCGTTCCTCGAACAAATAGAGTCAGATGGGGTGGAAGGGCCTTCTCCTCTATGTCCCCCAAACTGTGGAATGAACTTCCTTTCGAGTTAAAAGCACAACCTTCTCTGGCCCTCTTTAAGAAAGAATTAAAAACACGGCTTTTCATTGAGGCCTATCAGTAGCATGTCTTTCTGATTCTTATATTTGGTATAATGTTTGGTTAGGCGCCTTGACGCCCATTGGGCAAAGTTGGGCATTATAAATTGCTTTTATTATATTATTATTAAAGGTTGATGAAAGCTATTTAGTTGCAGATAACAGAATCTGAGGATACTGTATAATTGTCTCTGCCTTAAGGAAACAAAGGCTGAATGCAATGATAACCTCAATGTAGAAGGAAAGCTGATTTGAAGTTGTGAATTGACCTGTCTTCAATATAGATTGAAGGCAGTTGTTGAGACAAAGATGGTTGAATGCTAGTTTATCTTAGTTAACAGAGTCTGAGGACAAAGTCTAATTGTGTCTGTCTTAAGGAAAGTAACGCTGAATGCAATGGTGTCCTTAATGTAAAAGGATAGCTGAATTGAAGTTGTGTACCCAGTTGTCCGCAGTGTAGATTGAAGGTAGTTGTTGACAGAAAGATCTGTCCATGCAAGTTGTGAAAGTTAACAATATCTGTGGACGCAGTATAATTGTGTCTGTCTTAAGGAGAGTAAAGCTGAATACAATGGTGGGTTTAATGTAGAAGGAAAGCTGAATTGAAGTTGTGAACTGAGCTGTCCGTAGTGTAGATTGAAAGCTCTAGTGAACAGTTATAGATGAATACTATTTGTGACATTCTTTTTCAAAATCAGAAGATATAAAATCTATTAGTCCCTACCTTAAATAAAGCGAGGCTGAATTCAATGTTTTCTATAGTAGTGGTGCTCTTGCTATGTAGTTTTAATATTTACTAACTGTAGAATATATTGAAGGTTGTTGTAAGGACAGATGTTGAAGACAATATTAGTTCTATAGCTGAGTTGAAGTTGTGAACCCTTGTGTGTGCAGTGTAGATTGAAGGAATTTGTTGACAGAAAGATCAATGAATGCTGTTTTGTAACAGTTAACAGAAGGTGAGGATACACAACTACTGGATATTGACCTAAATTGGGTGCATATTCTCTTCTTCACCTATTATATTCTTTCACACAATTTGCATCTGCACAAACCTTTGTCTTATGAAAATCAATTAGTAGAATGTAGATAAAGTTCTGCTTCGAGACAAAGCCACTTATGCCATATCTTTCTTAAATACTGTACTTTGAATATTCACTAAAGCACAATCTATACTGAAACCTTGAGATTTATGAATGGTCACTGCATATTGCAAAGAAACAGGGCCATGATAAAGGGTCATGAGTTTGAATTAAAACATGAAATTGAACAATAGTTGATAACTGCTGCAAGGAAAGGCAACAAGTGCGCAAATTTTCCACTGACTTCTGGCAGTGCAGTATTTACATGCAAACAGCTTGACAAAGTATCTTGACTTTGAATCAGAATATGAAATTGAACAATAATTGATAATTGCAGCCAAAAAAGGTAGTAAGTTGGTGTGTGTTATGTGTAGATGATGTGTTGATTGAGATAAAATAGGTGAAACATTAGAAAGGACTGCAGACGTGCAAACTATCCACTGCGTTGTCAGGGGAGTGGATCTTTGGATTTCCAAGTTATTATATGGATAGGGCATCGAATTTTGCAGTGGGAGCATAAGAAATGGCTATGACATCGAAGGAAGCAATGTAAGTGCATAAAGTTATCATTGTGGGCGGTAGGGCTGAAAAATTACAACACCGGGCCCATTTTAGGGATTCTAGTTTGAATTAGAATAATAGTTGGCCAAGGCTGCAAGAAAGTTAGGAGGTAGGTGTGTTTCAGGTAGTGGATGCAGAATAAGGTGAAAAGGAAGAAAGGTAGCAGAAGCAGAAACAATTCACTGCCTTTGAAAGGAAATGGTTGTTTGGTTTTCCAGTTCATTATAGACTGTGAGTCAGATTCCGCAGTGGGAGCCTGAGAAACGGGTATCTCATCTAAGGAGTTAAGCAAGTGCACAAAGTATACACACTGTGCGGTAGAAAGGACGCAAGAAAGGACGCAAGTGCGCAAATTACCCACTGCTATTCTGCAGTAATAGTTACCAAGAAGGCTGAGTAAAGGGTGTGTACTTTGAATTTGTATTACAAGAAGGACAATTGATAACCCCAGCCAAGGAAGGCAGCAAGTGTTCAAATTTCCCACTGCCTTCGGCCGTGGTAGTTGATAGAAGAAAAAGGGATCGATAAAGGGCCTGCATTTTGAATAGGAATATGAAATTGAACAATAGTTCTTAACCCCTGCGAAGTAATGCAGCAAGTGTACAAATTTCCCACTGCCTTCTGCCAGGGCAGTATCTACATGAAAAAGGCTTGATAAAGAGCCTGCACTTTGAATGCAGATATGAAATAGAAGAATAGTTGATAACCATAGCCAAGAAAGTCAGCAAGTAGGTGTGTGTACGTGTAGATGATGTGTTGATTGAGTGGTAGATGAATAATGTAAAAAATATGAAATGCTGAGAGTGTCCAAATTACGCATTGCATTTTCACGGGTAGTAGTTAGCAAGAAGGCTCAATAAAGGGCCTGTATTTTGAATTTGAGTGACAAACAGAAGATTTGATAACCATTAACGATACTGGCTATATTTTAATAATGTTAGACTTTTAAGTTTTTGTTTATACATGAACGGCAGGAAGTGTGTAAATTACCCACTGCCATTCACGAGTAATAGTTACAAAGAAGGCTCAATAAAGGGCCTGCACTTTGAATTTGTATTACAAGAAGGACAACTGACAACCCCAGACAAGAAAGGCAGCAAGTGTGCAAATTTGCCACTGCTTTCGGCGGGGGAAATAGGTACAACAGAAAGGCTCAATAAAGGGCCTTGACTTTGAATCAGTTCATTAGGTATTTCATACACATCAATTTTCTTGTTAGCAGTATTGGAATTCATTTGTTCTAAAGTTTCAACATCATTTAATGCTTTTAGAAAGTGTGTATCAAAGCTTTCGTCTTTGAAATCATAGCTCATGTCTGGAGCACTAATTTCTCCTCTTCACTCATTGCCTGTGATAGATACGATTAGTTCTTGAATTACACTCAAGGTAATATGCAAAATCTCCTCAGTATCAGGTTGTTACTTATAAGGATATTGTGTTCTTATGCTTTCTTACATTTTGAAATCAGTCATTCTTTATGACTTTATGAAAAGGCTGAGGCTGTTATAGCAAAACACAGTACTAAAAAATTTAGAATATGTCTATTCATCTTACCCATTCCAAAATAGTATTGTTTCCACTTTGGTTAGAAGAATAAGGCTCGATAAAGGGCATGAGTTCTAATCAGAATATAAAATTCAAGGATAATTGATAAGCCTAGCCAAAAAAAGGCAGTAAGTTGGTGTGTGTTATGTGTAGATGATGTGTTGATTGAGAAGATATAAAAGGTGAAAAATTAGAAAGGCTGCAGCGGTGCAAAGTACCCACTGGCTTGTCACGGAAGTGGATATTTGGTTTTACATCTCATTATACAGATAGATTGTCGAATTTCATAGTGGAGGGTGAGAAATGAATACCACATGAAATGAACGAATGTTAGTGTAAGTTACCATTGTGGCGGTAGGGCTGAAAAATTGCAACACTGGGCCCATTTCAGGGACTCAATTTTGATTTAGAATAATACTTGGCAAAGGCAGCAAGAAATGTAGTAGGTAGGTGTATTTGAGGTAGTGGATGTAGAATAAGGTGAAAAGGAAGAAAGGTAGCAGATGCGGAAAGATCCTACTGTCTTGTAAAGGAAATGGGTGTTTTGTTTTCCAGTACATTACAGAGTGTTAGTCGGATTCTGCTGTGGGAGTGTAACAAACGGTTGTTAACCATAGGCAAGAATGTTAGAAAGTAGGTGTGTGTGTACGTGTAGATAATGTGTTGATTGAGTGGAAGATGAATAATATAAAAAATAGGAATGGCTGCAACGTCACGAAGTACATAAAGAGCAGCTCTCTAAACATGAAGTCTCACAAAAGGAAGGTACTCATCGTCTGACCCACCCTCTCAGCCTCGGATGACTTACGCTAGCTGAGTACATTGTGGACAGTACCAACAGTTATCAAGCATGTGCACAACCTAGAATTCATCTTCAACTCCTCTGTTTTTACGTGTAAGCAAGTCTACTCCGTCTCCTCGTACTGATATTAACACCCTCCACATGCTGTGCAACATTTACAATTGGATTGTAACCAAAAGAAAAACAGTGACAGTCCTTCATGAGCAGCAGACTACACAGTGGCTAAACACTGTATATAAGAATTCCAGTGATACATGTACAACAGTTACAACAAGTCCAAAAGATGTCCACCTGAGTGATTATCAATGTTCTCTGCTGCAGGCACATCATTCACCACCTGATACACCTACACTGGGAAACATCCTTTACGACGCAACTTTTACCAAGCAGTGCCTTTACAACGCAGGATTTTCAACGCAAGGCATTACAACGAATTGCACTGGGGGGGCACTCTAGGATAGGTAATAGTTTAATTTACTATGCAACACCTTCCTTACTATCCACGGGGACTGGAGTTAGAATAGTAAATTAAACTATTCACTATCCAGCACCCCCCAACGCAAGTCGTTGTAACGACTTGCATTGAAAAACCTGCGTTGTAAAAGCATGCATGGTAAAAGCATGCGTTGTAACAACGTACATTCCCTACACTACCTCAATACCATGAATAGGTTCATTTTCAAGCTGCTTACCCTCACTTATAAAATATTCTACAACACCAGAGTGATCTACTTTAACAGTAGTAATCCTAAAAATGCAAAATTTTGATCTTAGAATGTTGACTGTAAAAATTTTAGGTAAAGTTTTGCTAACTCTTTACGCAAACATTGCTTATAAACTAATTGCCTATCATTGCAATGTATCCAAGCTTTCAGTGATTTTAAATAAACAGTGTAATGTCCAGATGTTGTAGAAGGCCCATTATGAAAAATAATTACAACAGTAACAAAAGTTACTAATGGTTGGTGTGTTTCAGTTAGTATGTGTTTGGACTTTGCTTGAATCTTTAAGGGATGCATTAGGGCGCCCATATTACGGAAACAGTTTGTACTTAGTGACATCTAATTCTATTTTATGAAGAACGGTTGAATTCAATATCCACCTCTAGGACTAGTGGGAGGGTAGTATTTCAAAGTGTTTGACAGGTTACACTACAAGTTTGTATGTACTCAACACTCAGCATTCAGGATTGTAAAGGCTTACCATAGGAGTGACTGATGAGTTTACATATGTCAGTTTACAAAAGAGAAAATAAGTACGATTGTTTTACATTAGAGATATACAGACCTGGAAGACTATGCATGTAAATACATGGGGCCTCATTTATGAAAAGTGACGCATCGCTGCGTGAAAACAGCGATGCGTCACTTTTCACTGCGCACTCCTTACGACATTCCTGATGCGTCATATTTAATGTACGACGCATCATGTCGCAAGGAGTTACAGATACGTCAGTATTTCTGATGTATCTGTAAGCGCAAAAGTGACGCATTGCTGGAGTGTGTCACAAAAGTGACGCAACTCCAGCAATGCGTCCTTTCACATGGGGAAAGCCCCATGTGAAAGGGCTTGCGTCAGTCTTACGCCTGCTGTGAGGCAGGCGCAAGATTTTGACGCAACAGCGTCCTAAAAGTGACGCAGTGAAATCTCATAGATTTCGCTGCATCACTATTACAAGGCTTTTTGCGGGGGAACGCCCCCTCTGCATACATTATACCTGACGCAGGTATAATGTGGCGCAGGGGTTTAAAAAGTGACGCATCTACCTAGATGCGTCACTTTTTAAATATGGCGCAACGAGGCGCATTTTTTACACTGCTGGTGCGTCACAAAAAGTGACGCCCCGGCGGCGCAAAACTGACGCAAGGCCTTCATAAATAAGGCCCATGAAATCTTTTTTGAAGATTTGGAAGAAATCAGTGAAAGGGTGTTTAGAAGCAATACTGTTCAGCATAAAAAGTGCATAAGTATTTGGACTCTCCTGCAGTCTGGTCTTGTGTCCATATTATCTTAAAAAAATAATGCTGAGACACACTTTTTTTCACCTGTTACGATTTGCAGAATGCTTTTAGAGTTGGAGCAGACTTCGTGTAATATTCCTACTTAATTTTCTTTTGGAAATTGAGTAAATATTTTGTTTATCTGTTGAAATATAAATTTAAATCTTCCTCTTTGAAGGTGAAGAAGGAACACTGCTCATCTACACATTATTGTTGACTAAAAAGTAGTGGTAATTCCAGTATCAGCAAGGTAGCTATCTGACAATAGAATGAATTATATTTTTGTAACACTGTTCAGTATTTTGAATTCTTAGAGTCAACAAAATTAATACTGGTTAGGATATACCGGCAGTAAAAGGCAAGTTTGATTTACATTTGGTTTTCTTAATTGAAGGTGGTCATCTGCTGCATTTGAAATATTGAGCCTGTTGAGAAGAAAGTGAAAAGTATGTTGTAGTTAATATTGTATTTTTTAACAGTGAATAGCTTTTTAAAATAAAAACTTTATATGTGTTTACATTTTAAACATAGCTCCAGGGTCAGAATGGCGTTTTGAGTCTGTGCAAACCGACTAACTGCCATGTTTTATGCGTTTTTAAGAACTCTTCTCTAATCTTTTGTTTTAGTGAAGAATGTTGGAAATTTCTTACCAACAATGGCAGACATACACCTTCTTCCTGAGTTGGGAAAAAAGTTGTTGGAGGAAAAGTGAATTTGTAAACATTCAGAATTTTGCATGAGCAAATCTACATATGCAAATTTGCTCATATTAAAATGTAGTTCACAAATATTTTCTAGGAGTACTATTTCTTGTCCTACTTGTGTACATTTTTGGGAATTCACAAAAGCTGTATAGCTGCACTTAATGCTAGGACATATTCCATGGGTCATCTTTTGGGACTTTCTTGAATAATTGGGCTCCTAATTTGGTCTGGCATTAACCGTGACCTTTTGTGTTTATTACATCTGTCTCTCTCTCTCTCTGTTCCCTCCACTCTCATCCACTCTGATCACTCTCCTGTCTCGCTCTCTCTTTCTCTGTCTTTGTATCGGATGGCTTCACTGTGAGTCACAGCATTGTGCTGTTTCACAAGGAGCATATCAGCACTTAAAGTAGTTTTGTTCAGTGCCAGTAACTAATGTGGAAGCTTGTGCTTTTTAAAACCAAAAATATGTTTTGCTTTTGCCAAATTTTGTTATAATAGTGAGGGTGCAGCAGCTTATATGCCAATAATGTTTTATACACACAATGCCCAAATGAGTCACACAATGACAAAAGTAAAAAGGTGACCATCAATTTCAGACCTACTGTGTTTGCCAATGGTTGTTGAATTTTGTTTCCCATAATCTTATTGAAAGTTGTTACAGAGATTTTCCATAGTGAACATTGTTGGGAAATATTAGAATGGATTAACATGTTATTAACTGATGCTGCAAAAAAATGGTAATAGAAATTTTATAGTAGTTTAGCAAAAAAAATGTTTTCCTGCTTTCTCTTTTTTATGAACATTTTATTTTCCAGAAAAATAAAGCAAAGCAGAGCTGGGAGGGCCATGTGATGGATTAAAAAAAAATAGTAGTATTATGAATGCACAATGTATAAGAATACAGGCTAAAGCACGTGAAAGTTAGAAAAAAAAATGTATGTCCGCAGAATTTATAAAAATACAAGTCTGGAGGACTTCATGACTCAGAAAGAAACTTTTATACTATGTACATAGAAAATCATTGAGGGGTAGGAGGGGCACGTGACATAGAAAAGAACACCATCTTGAACATACAATAAAAAGAACACATTGTAAAGTATGTGACACATTTTAAAAATAGGATACAGGAAATCCTGGAAGCTCAATTTATAAAAAAAAGCATGGGAGTGCCCTGTAAGACATAAGGAAATATTAGGATCAGGGCTCGAGTTGGGGTACCACGCGGGTGGAGGGCGTTCCCCCACTTATTTTACCGGGTGGACACCGTCCCCCTGCCAAAGAGCTGGACTTCACTCTTTGGCCTCTCTGGGAAGAGATCAGAGGTCACAGCCGCTGCACACGCACTGGCTTCTTAGATGCAATTGCATCTAAGGCGATTTCATCTGCTAAGACAGCGCATGTGCAGCGGCTGTGACCTCCGATCTCGTCCCAGAGAGGCCGAATGAGCGCAATGTAGCAAGCCACTTCCTGTCGTGACGTCACTTCCGGTGACAGCGGTTTCCCACTTTTTTTTAGGACTTGTGCTCTGATTAGGATGAACAAAGGAAGATTAATAAGAATGGAGGCTTGTGACCAGGGCTGGGAACTCAAAACCGGCCCTGGCAAAGTGCTCGGCCACCCCCCCTCCCGGGAGGGGGGGGGTGTTGGGGGTACGACCGAGCTCTTTGCCGGGGCCGGTTTTCGGCCGATTTTGCAAAAACGGCTCTGTAACAAAATCGGCCCCCACCCTTGCGGGGTACCGGGATTGCTTGTTTCCGGAACGGCCAGTCCGGGCCTATCTGGGACGGCTCCGTGACACTGAAAAAAAATATCATGGTTGCACAATTAATAATGATAGAGGCCTAAGCACGTGGCGTAGTAGAGAAATACGACACAGAAATTTATGGACTCATAATTCATAAAATTAGAGGCGTTTAGGAGCTCTATTTTAGTGTGTAAAAGTTTGTCAGAGGGAATGTGTAGTTTATAAATGAATGAATGAATATATTACTAGTGTATGGAGAATGTGAAAGTGCAGAAGTATAAGGAAGTGCTACAGCATAAATCTATAAAGTGTTTACCTATAGTATACTGTAGTATGTCCGAAATACTTGAATGTAACATGTGTACATAAATATGTTACAAGTCTATGCTTCAATTTGCGCTGCTGATGAAACTGCCTGGGTGAATTTGTATTTGTTAGGGGCTGATTTACAATCCCCTTGTGCCTCTTTTACACAGCCGGTGCATCACTTTTGTGACACAGTGATGGTGCAAAAGATGTGTTATGGTGTGTTGTATTAAGAATGTGATGCATCTGGAGGGTGCATTACATTGTAAAGACCTGCGCCAGTTGGAGGCTTTCCTGTGCAGGAGGGGTGCAGCAATGCCTCCTAAAAGTGACTGCGTGAAATGTATAACGTTTCATTCAGTCACTTTTGAGCTTATGCTGCGTCAAAACTTTGCATATGCTTGAAGCAGGTGTAAGGATTGATACAGCATTGTGAGCATACGGCCCGAGAGCATTGCTGGATTTGTGTTATACTTGCAACCGAAGTCAAGCAATTATTAATCCCAAAAATATTTTTCAATTTAGTTTTGTTAGTATTTTATAAGTAAGAATATGAAATATAATCTAAAAAATAAAATAAATATAAATATTTATATTAAAAATATAAGAAATTAGTATAAAAAGAAAGACATAATAATTAATACAGTAATAAATTATCATTTACAAAACCTTTGAAATTCACTGAAAAAAAACATAGGTTTCACGCACAATAAAGTTAGGATTTAGCATTTAAAAAACCTTGCAAATGTATTGAAAAAAAACCATAGGTTTCAGCCACGTTATATTTAGGAATTAGCATTTAAAAAAACGTAGAAATTAACTGAAAAAAACATAGGTTTCACCCATGTTATAGTTAGCTGGACATTTCTCTCATACAAAACCATTGAAATGTCTGTGTTATAGTTAGTTTAGCTAACTATAACTTGCGTGCCAGCAATGCACTACTGATGATGCCACATATTACAGTTCCAGAGGAGTACTCCCATACAAATGCAGTTGTTGACTTAAGTGTAGCACACAAATATACACTAGAAACTCACATATCAAAGCTAAGTGTATATGGCTGCTTAATGTCATGATGTAGGCATTTATCAGAAAGTGAATTATCCTTGACTTGAAAAGAACACCACTTTCGAGTCTCGCATAACACAGATTTTACACTTGGTCACACTGTCCTGTATTGCTCTGACTAGGCAAAGAAAGTTTTTTAAATAGCCAAAAAACGCATTTTGACTGTGATCAACCCTAAGAGGCAAAATATAGTAGCTTTCTTTCCTGTTGACATTACCATCACAATCAGTGTGTCACATGCCCCTCGAAGTTAGGTCCTCATGGTAGTGTGAGCATTTCAGTTCCATGTCCCTTTTACCAGAAAAATTCTGCATCCAACCATGGAAGTTCACAAACTCAGAACATTTACAAAAGTGTTTGGTCTGGTGCCCGATTTTTCAAAGGATGTGGTACCCACATCATAACTGAATCGGACACAGCCATTGGCTGTTAGTTGTTATGGTGACAGTTTCAGGTTTTGAATTGTGTCCCCATTACATGGAAACCAATGCGGTAACCTCCCTTTGGTAATGCATCAAAGTATTTTGTCGTTCGGATATACTTTTCGAACTGTGTGGTAGGCGTGTCTTGTATAATCAATAGAATGCATTGGACGGATTCGGAAAATGTGACTGACGCAGACCTATTGCTTTGGCCACAAGGATTGAAGACTGCATCTGCGGTTAAGATATGTATGTTGGTTGCCAAAAGAGTTAACTTGCTTGCACTTACTGCATGATTCCTGCACCTCCACTTCTCTGTGCTGCTGTCCACAACCTCTGAGAGCTACTATGGCCCATAAAGAGTACAGGGCCCCAGCCTTCATGGCTGAGGAATACCAAATGATCCTGCCTATGTCCAGGCAGCTCTATACGGCATACCAGATGAGCAGGTGAGTGATGATCACACATAATTGTTTTTTGACATGTGCAATACCCACTCACTACTGGCATTAGGAATCTCATAGACAAGCATGTAAACTGTTGCTACAAAAGGTTCAAACTGTGTAAAGAACTGTTCTTTGCAAGTACACTGTTGAATAAGTGTATGAACTGGTGTAAATAACATGTTACTGTTCTCATGGGAGAGAGTCTTCATTGAACACAGGTGAAGTGCACAGAATGCCTCTTTGCTCACCTTTAGACAGTGTGGACAAGCTGCTTGTGACCTATGTGTACCTGTATTTGTGTCTGTACATTTAGCTTGTGAACTAAGGGCCTATCACCATGTCATCCTTACAGGTCAACTACCATCACAAGTGTCAGTTGTGGAGGACCATTTCCCAGAAGGTGCACTCCATGGGGGTCATCTGTCAGTGCAGTCACCATTGTAGGAAATGGTGGCAGGACCTGAGAGTGTGGACCAAAAATATTGTGAGAGTCCAGCTGGGCATGTCCCCACCAGTAAAGAGGGACAGGTGCTGCATCTTGACCCCCCTCGTGCTCATAATCCTTGTGGTAGTCTTCCCTGTCCTGGATGGGATGCTGAGAGGCATACAGCAGCAAGGTGGTTGTGAGTAGTTGCCTTTTTGCACCACATTTTAACCCATGCATGTTTCACTATCCTAGCCAGCTGGCCCTTTGTCAGGTTGTAAGACACACCAAACCACTGTTCAGTGTTTTAAGAAGCATATGCACAAGGATACATAGATGCCTGGTTAAGACCCTGTAATCTGGAACCTTTGAGGAAAATATGTTCTGGGTAGTGACAGTAGTACCATGCACATGTGATATGAACATATAAAGCATGTGCATTGAGATAACCCTCAGGAATTGTATGATTGTTCAACATGTGTCAGCACATTGACCAATGTGTGAACTTTTCTCTGTGTGGTCACACCAAATCTTTGAAGTTTGTTGTTGTTGGAGAACTTAAGTGTAAAAGCTCATGCTACACACCCAGGTACCAGGTAATATCCATGTTGAGGTCTTGGTTAGTAATGATTGGTCAATGTGCCAATGTTAGTTCCCAGCCCTGGTGCCCAGTCTACTGCAATGTATCCCAGGGTTAATGACAGGTTTGCTAACTCATATCACCTGTTACACTGCCCTTTCACATGATTAAGTGTACTATTTCATTCTCCCCATTCCAAAGAGTAATTCGATGTGTCTGTGGCTGTAATAGTGACCAAAAGACACACATGGTATTAAGTAGCTAAGAAAGTTGGCCACAGTTGGAAACGGCTTGTATTGTAAGGGATGATGTCAGATATAGATTCACAATGGTTCTCATGTTGTAAATGCTCATCACTGGTCATACTTGATGCCGTTTTAAACCATGCATTCAAGGCATATCTGTTACATTCCGAGATTTCACATGAGCACCATTTGGAAGTAACTTAACATATTGAGATGGTGGGCAAGAACATTTAAGCTGAACAAAGTATGCTCAATGGTAAAAATAAGTGAGGGACATTCAGACGTGGTCTTTACAAATGTGGACTTCTGCAGTCTGGACAAAATGGTACAAAGAATTTACAATCAAGATGTTCAGGACTAATGGTCTGAACAGAAAATACACCTTAATGGACCTTTGGCAGAGTGATCCACATGAAGCATTGTGAAGATGTAGTCTTTGGAGTTGCCAGTGTGTTGATCATTGTTCACATCTGAAACTGGTGAGCTGTTTCCAATGTGCACAACATTCTGATTCCTCTTCCTAACACTTTGCATAAATGACACAATACTGTGGGCCACATACATCTCACCCTAGCTATGCCTACTACCTTAGTGTCTCCACCATAAGCGTTAGATTGTGACCTGACAGAAAACAACTTAAGCTACAGGACAGATGATCACAATCACTGTTATCTGTTTGATATGACTTATCCAATGACCACACCGGCTTGATTTATGATGATAAAGTTACATGACCTGTAACATTAGACCCATCGGTTCCCAAGTTAATGACTGAGGATTGCAGAATATATAGCATGTATCAATTCAATTGTGTTACTCCTATTCCCATTGTGAGGTCTAAACTCCCTTGCATTAGATGAGACAGGTATATCATGACACAAGGCCGTCAGTAGCAAATAGCAATACATCAGCTGGTACATAGTGAAGTAGTTGACATTGCGGTTGTGGATTTTGATATTGGTACACCTAAAGTCATGTTTGAGGGTGCATAGGTTTACTTGCATACTAACATATGGTATTCATGGAACAGTATTAAAAAATACCACACAAGTCCAATTGATGTATTTGGTTAATTTTGGTAGATTTGTAATCATACCTGTGTGTCAAGTAAATATGGACGACTCATGTGATTCATTTTATTTATTATTCACAGCATCAGAATTAGCAAGCGGAGGAGGTAGCACCATAGAACAAGGGGGAGCAGCTCGCCAGTCTGATTCCAGTTCTGAATACGAGCAGGAGGGAACCAGTGGCACAGAGTTAGAGGGAAGCCTCACCGAGAGCATGTCAGATGGAACATCGGTTGAATCAAAGACGATCTTAAGTGTACCAATCATGTATGTAGGTGTAGAGCCAAGAAACCCTTCAGGGTAAAGTCAACTCCATTACCTGAAGTGAGAGATTATGGGATCCCGTCTTGGCCTTGAGATGGCTACACCCTGCAGGGGATGTCAGACCACTGTGAGCTAGATTGTCTGCGTGCAGGAACCTGAGCGTCTTGCGTCAGTGTGTCAGCATGGAAGTCCTTTTTCCCCTCTCCCCTCCTCAGCAAAAATGTGGTGTTTATCTACCCAAAGTGCTACCCTCAGGGGATCTAGCTTGCTGTGTTGTGTCGGACATAGGATGATCGAAGGATGACACTTATACATAGTTATTATGCAGGAGATGGTTGTCCTGCTGAAATTCCAAGAATCCTCATGCATAATGGATGAGGCTAGTTTTCAGGGAACACACCACGTCCAGTTAGCAGTACCCTAACTAGTTAAAAGGGCAGACCTAAGAATCGTTATGTAGTGAAATGGCAGGGGAAATATAGGTGAGAGGTTAGGTTGCTACCTGAGCCTATATTGGGGTACCTATATGAAACATAACAGTAGTCCATCAATCTGGCTGTCCGCCAAACATTAAAGCATGCCCCATGTTTGTGATATCAATTTTTTTTTAAATTAAACACCCTATTTTATTACCCCTCTATATTAAACTTTTACTGTTCACTTGTACCTCCATTCCACCCTCTGTGCAAGTTTCAGGTATTTGTGCCTCACCAGGATTAAAGTTTAAAGATGTTGGCATTACTACTGATTTAGATGTACTACCATGCAGCATGGCCTAAAGGGAAATGAGGCAGTTCCCGATTGGCTGGTCTCACACATCAGTTTGTGGGCTGCTTTTTAGTATTTTGTAGGCGTCTGTTATGGCCTGTTGGGCTGGTTTTCACTGTTGATTCTCTGATATTACAGCAAATGATGCCTTCAACAAACACAAAATTGCAAAAAACACATTTGATGGACAGAATGCAGAACAATGTCTTACATTCACCCCAGTACAAAGATCTGGGGCTAAATCCATCGTTTTTTTGCACTCCACACCACCCTAGGTCAGACAATGGCTATATGCAAATCAGCCTTGACTCTGTGCCTCATGGGAACAGTCCAGCCCGAGCTACCAAGCCATGTCTTTCCTAGACCAGAATCAAGCATCCAAGGACCGGTTCCTGGCTATCAGCCTTCTTCAGCCTGGATAGCCTGACTCCAGTGATGTGGAGAGCCTGGGACTCACGTCTGAGCATACCCAGCCCACTCGGGGTGAAAATTGCAAAAAACACAGTTGATGGACAGAATGCAGACCAATGTCTTACATGCACCCCAGTACAAAGATCTGGGCCTAAATCCATCGTTTTTATGCACTCCACACCACCCTAGGTCAGACTATGGCTATATGCAAATCAGCCTTGACCCTGTGCCTCATGGGAACAGTCCAGCCCAAAATACCAAGCCATGTCTTTCCTAGACCGGAATCAAGCATCCAAGGACCGGTTTCTGTCTATCAGTCTTCTTCAGCCTGGATAGCTTGACTCCAGTGATGTGGAGAGACTGGGACTCACGTCTGAGCATACCCAGCCCACTCGGGTGAAAATTGTAAAAAAAACAGTTGATGGACAGAATGCAGAACAATGTCTTACATTCACACCAGTACAAAGATCTGGGCCTAAATCCATCATTTTTTTGCACTCCACACCACCCTAGGTCAGACAATGGCTATATGCAAATCAGCCTTGACCCTGTGCCTCATGGGAACAGTCCAGCCCGAACTACCAAGCCATGTCTTTCCTAGACTGGAATCAAGCATCCAAGGACCGGTTTCTGGCTATCATCCTTCTTTAGCCTGGATAGCTTGACTCTAGTGATGTCGAGAGCCTGGGACTCACGTCTGAGCATACCCAGCCCACTCGGTGTGAAAATTGCAAAAACACAGTTGATGGACAGAATGCAGAACAATGTCTTACATTCACCCCAGTTCAAAGATCTGGGCCTAAATCCATCGTTTTTTTCTCCACATCACTGTAGTCAAGCTATCCAGGCTGAAGAAGGCTGATAGCCAGAAAGCGGTCCTTGGATGCTTGATTCCGGTCTAGGAAAGACATGGCTTGGTAGTTTGGGCTGGACTGTTCCCATGAGACACAGGGTCAAGGCTGATTTGCATATAGCCATTGTTTGACCTAGGGTGGTGTGAAGTGCAAATAAAACGAGGTATTTAGGCCCATATCTTTGTACTGGGGTGAATGTAAGACATTGTTCTGCATTCTGTCCATCAACTGTGTTTTTTTGCAATTTTCAACAAACACAAAGCATGCAATCCCCCGTACCATGCAAAACACCTACACAATGTCTCTTTACAAGTTTAAACAGCCATCATTTGCAACCGTTAGGCACTTTTTCAGCTATCTCGTTTGCTGGAGGAGGGGCTCTTTTATTTTGGTGGCCAGACCTCTTTCTTGTCCGAGTCCAACCCTGGCACAAGTGGGTCACAAGCAAGGGGACACAACCTGGTTATCTGGACAGGTAAGGTTGTGCTAGGTCATTATAGAGAGGGAATTTCTGCACCTCACTCATATGCTGTGGTATGTATGAGGGGATTGGTGTCAGTACAACGCGATGTATTACAACGCGTTCCGTTACAACGCGATTTTTACATCGCAAATACCATTACAATGCATGCCATTACAACGCATGGCATTACATAGCAGATACTTTTACAACGCATGGCATTACATCGTAAGTATAGGTAAGTATATCTTTTTTAAAAAAAATGTAATAAAGTTAATTAAATTAATTTAAAATAATAAAAATAATATAACATTTTTAAAACAGTAATTAGTTTAATTATAGTAATTTAATTAAAATTAAAATTGATATTAATTAAATATATTTAAAATAATATAATTAATGATATATAAAAAATTTATAAATAGAAAAAAATATAATGTAATTAATTACAATAAATATAATTATAATTTAATTAAGTTATAAATAATACATAATATAATTATATTTAATAAAATTAAAAGAATTTAATTAATTAAACATTTTTAAATAATATAATGTAATTATAATCATTTATTAATACAATTAAATTAATAATTGAAAATATAGTTATTATTTTAATTAAATTAAATAAAATTAATTTAATTAATTTAATTTATATAAAGTCGTAATACCCCTGTACCCCAAAAAACAAACCCAGCCCTAAAACCAAAAAACACCCCTGTACCCCAAAACCCAAACCCTGCCCTAAAACCTAAAAACACCCCTGTACCCCAAAACCCAAACACTGCCCTAAAACCTAAAAACACCCCTGTACCCCAAAACCCAAACACTGCCCTAAAACCTAAAAACACCCCTGTACCCCAAAACCCAAACACTGCCCTAAAACCTAAAAACACCCCTGTACCCCAAAACCCAAACACTGCCCTAAAACCTAAAAACACCCCTGTACCCCAAAACCCAAACACTGCCCTAAAACCTAAAAACACCCCTGTACCCCAAAACCCAAACACTGCCCTAAAACCTAAAAACACCCCTGTACCCCAAAACCCAAACACTGCCCTAAAACCTAAAAACACCCCTGTACCCCAAAACCCAAACACTGCCCTAAAACCTAAAAACACCCCTGTACCCCAAAACCCAAACGCTGCCCTAAAACCTAAAAACACCCCTGTACCCCAAAACCCAAACCCTGCCCTAAAACCTAAAAACACCCCTGTACCCCAAAACCCAAACACTGCCCTAAAACCTAAAAATACCCAAACACCCCAAAACATATACATCAGTACCCCAAAACATATACTCCTATACTCATACTTATTTTTAAAAATACTTAAATTAATATATTTAATTTATAATATTTAAAAACGAAATAAATATTTTTAAATAATTAATAATAATTAAATCAATTATAAAATATTAAATAAAAAAAAAAAAAAATAAATACTTACCAATACTTACGATGTAATGGTATGCGTTGTAATAGCATCTGCTATGTAATGCCATGCGTTGTAATGGCATGCTTGTAATGGTTTTTGCGATGTAATAGCTGCGTTGTAACAGCATTACGTTGTAAAAGATGCGTTGTAGCGGTAACACACCGTATGAGGGAATGATGGGTTCACAGTATTTGCTGTATTTGTTGAGTGATTACTATGTGAATTGGTTTACAAAAATACGATTTTCACAAAACTAGCAGGCACCTTTAGTCCTGGTTTGCACACCCAGCACTCAATAAATGATCACCGTTCCTAAATCGGCATCGCCAGGCACTGCCAATCTAGCGACCATGTCCTAAACCGCAAGGCACGAGTCGGGGGTACATGCGGGTGGACGGCGTCCACCCACAGTTTTCACAGGGTGAACGCCATCCACCCTGCCAAGAATTTGGGCCCCACTGAATAATGTGCTGAAATTTCTAAACACCAGGACACTTTCAGCAGCTCTTGCACATTGTCTGCTTTCCATCTGCAAGATGCAACGCGGTATAGGCAGGGATGGTGCTTTCCTATTTAAGACTCCTGCTGGGCCCATAACAAAGGCCCAATCTTGCTCTTGCTAGCACCACAACAGCTAGGCTCGTCCCTGTTTTTAATTATCCCGTTTTTGGCATTTTACTTTATTTCTTTTCTCACCGTCATCCCTGGTTTTTAAAGTCCCCGTCCGCATTCCTGCATGTAAATTGGCTCCTCACTGCCACTTCGGCAGGCCGGTCCCTCGCGCTCAGGATTTGGTGAGCGCCATCTTGGGTGGGGTAGGAAACGCTGGACACTCCCGCGCTCTAGCAGTCAGGAGGACTGGCTAGAGACAGACGACTGGATGTGCTTATAAATAGAACAGGAGGTAGGCTCTCCTTGCTCTTGCTAGCACCACAACAGCTAGGCTCGTCCCTGTTTTTAATTATCCCGTTTTTGGCATTTTACTTTATTTCTTTTCTCACCGTCATCCCTGGTTTTTAAAGTCCCCGTCCGCATTCCTGCATGTAAATTGGCTCCTCACTGCCACTTCGGCGGGCCGGTCCCTCGCGCTCAGGATTTGGTGAGCGCCATCTTGGGTGGGGTAGGAAACGCTGGACACTCCTGCGCTCTAGCAGTCAGGAGGACTGGCTAGAGACCGACGACGGGATGTGCTTATAAATAGAACAGGAGGTAGGCTCTCCTTGCTCTTGCTAGCACCACAACAGCTAGGCTCGTCCCTGTTTTTATTTATCCCGTTTTTGGCATTTTACTTTATTTCTTTTCTCACCGTCATCCCTGGTTTTTAAAGTCCCCGTCCGCATTCCTGCATGTAAATTGGCTCCTCACTGCCACTTCGGCGGGCCGGTCCCTCGCGCTCAGGATTTGGTGAGCGCCATCTTGGGTGGGTTAGGAAACGCTGGACACTCCCGCGCTCTAGCAGTCAGGAGGACTGGCTAGAGACAGACGACTGGATGTGCTTATAAATAGAACAGGAGGTAGGCTCTCCTTGCTCTTGCTAGCACCACAACAGCTAGGCTCGTCCCTGTTTTTAATTATCCCGTTTTTGGCATTTTACTTTATTTCTTTTCTCACCGTCATCCCTGGTTTTTAAAGTCCCCGTCCGCATTCCTGCATGTAAATTGGCTCCTCACTGCCACTTCGGCGGGCCGGTCCCTCGCGCTCAGGATTTGGTGAGCGCCATCTTGGGTGGGGTAGGAAACGCTGGACACTCCTGCGCTCTAGCAGTCAGGAGGACTGGCTAGAGACCGACGACGGGATGTGCTTATAAATAGAACAGGAGGTAGGCTCTCCTTGCTCTTGCTAGCACCACAACAGCTAGGCTCGTCCCTGTTTTTATTTATCCCGTTTTTGGCATTTTACTTTATTTCTTTTCTCACCGTCATCCCTGGTTTTTAAAGTCCCCGTCCGCATTCCTGCATGTAAATTGGCTCCTCACTGCCACTTCGGCGGGCCGGTCCCTCGCGCTCAGGATTTGGTGAGCGCCATCTTGGGTGGGTTAGGAAACGCTGGACACTCCCGCGCTCTAGCAGTCAGGAGGACTCGCTAGAGCCCTATTTAAACTGACCATGATGACGCGCAGCGTGTGCGCGCAGCGTGTTTGCAGCAGCCATGCCGGAGTCACGCCAGAGTCCAGCCCGTCTGCGCCCGTCCGCGCTGAGGACGGGCTGGATGGCTGGACTACTTGTCAGGATAAGGTAGGTTACTATTCGCCGAAATATTCCCTACAGGATATGTTACGGCTTAAACCTCCACCTGCACCTTGCTTCCATCGGTGCACTCCTGAAGACCTCTTACTACCCCTGGGGTGTGGTTGCTATCAGGCAGACTTGGGGGATTTCAATCTTTCCTCCCCCCCCCTCCCCTTCGGAGTCCTGTTTTTCGTTGGGACCCAATGTGTCAAGCGACATTGGCTTTCTCATCAATGCTCGCTCACTCATTAAAAACAATATTGTTTTTAAGGAGCTCGTTTTAGAAAGGAAACCCTCTTGGGTTTTCGTCACTGAAACTTGGGCTAAAGACTCTTCAGGCCCTGATCTTGTGGAAGCGGTCCCTGAGGGTTACTGCCTAGCACGACAGGACAGAATAGGCCGAGTTGGGGGCGGCCTGGCTATCCTGTACAAGGATAGTTTTCATTGTCACATCATACCTCTCTCTGACCCCAAGGATGTGTTCCAAGTATTATACTTTTCCCTGTCCGACCATTTTAATCCTGCGTTCAATGGGATTTTGCTCTATCGTCCCCCCGGCCCAAGAGCAGATTTTGGGCTGAAATTGCTTCAGGTTTTGGAACCTTATTTCGGTTGCCAAAATCTCACTATCTTAGGTGATTTTAATTTCCACCTTGAGTTATTGGAGGCTCATGATACCATCTCTCTTCTGGAGGTTATGTCAGCATGTGGACTCATCCAACTGGTGAAAGGACCCACTCATCGAGCTGGGCACACTCTCAACGGACTTTTCTCTAATGATCAAAGGCTGACAGTTACCAACCCCTTCCATCTTTCATGGTCGGATCATTTGGCTGTTCCTTTTGGTCTGACTCATCCGACCCAGAACACTACTAGAAGGGTCCCCGGTACCATGGATGTACGAAGGAATTTTAAAAACATCAAGGAAGACTCTTTCCATCCGTGGATATCTAGTCTGTCTACTTCCCAGGAGATAGACGCTTCGTCAGCGGTCTTACAATACGAAAAGACCATCTCGGAGGCCCTGGATCATCTGGCTCCTGCTAGGTCTTGCTATTCAGCCAGGAAAAGACCTTCAGCTCCCTGGTTCTCTGAACAACTAAGGCTCCTCAGACAACAAGTAAGGAGACAAGAGCGTTTATGGCACTCTAGCTGGAACCTTAAGGATAGAGAAGCCCATAAGATCCTGTTAAAAAGATACAAACTGGAAGTAATTAAGACCAAACAGGATTACTTTACGGCCCTCACATCCTCACTTTCGTCTCCTAAAGAGCTTTTCAGGATTGTTGATTCTCTCACTTCTCTTCAGACCCCAGACCCGGTGGTTGCTTCCCAGGAGCTCTGTAACAAAATAGCTTCCTTCTTCCAGTCCAAAATTTTGGACATCTACACTGCCTTGGAGTCCCAAAGATCTTCCACCGTGGTGCCTCCGGTGTCCACTATCTTGGAATCTAATGGTGTTGAACAACCCCAGCTCGTGGGTCTTGAATCCTTTCCCCCTCTTTCTTGCCAAGATCTTGAGATCCTTCTCAACAAAATTAAATCTGGATCTCCGTTAGATGCTTGTCCGCTAAAGATCCTTAAGCAGTGCAGAGAATCCCTCCTTCCCCCTCTGGTTGACATCATGAATAGGGCGATGAAGGAGGGCACTTTTCCCCAGCAGTGGAAAAATGCTGTGGTAAAACCTCTGCTCAAGAAGTCATCTCTTGACCCTGGGGTATTAAAAAATTTCCGCCCCAGGGAGACGCGCGAGCGCGTCGAACAAGATGGCCGCCGCCACCGGAGCTCCGTAATCTCGTCAGCCTAATGTGCTGATTTACGACGATTTTGCACCAAGGTTTGCTTAATAAGCGCAGCGCTAGCGTTCTTTACCGGCCCCCTACCTTTCCAGTCAATTTGGGGCAATTTCACCGTGTGCAGACCCATCTGCCTGCTTCCTGGTTCCTCTCCCCTGCCTCTGCTCCGAGTCAGCCGATTACCTCAGCGCAGGGGGCGGTGCACTTCTCAAGAAAGGGCCTGGCTTGGGCCTAGCCACTCCCACGGCTCACATTAACTCCTGCACTGCCTTTTATTCAAGTACTTCTGGAGCCTTTAATACCCTTTTCCCTCATATTTATTAAATTTTGAGGTGGATTTGTTTTTTTTTACATTTTCTGACGCAAAAAGTGTGTTTTCCTCTTCAAGATGGATAATAAAAATTCTAATGTCAACAAAAGGAAGCAGCAGGTGTCTCCTCCCCCAAAAAAGTCTACGGTTGTTGAAACCTCTGAACCTTCACTTACTCTGATACTGGAGGAAATTAAAGCACTACGCATAAATACTGATACTATTGCAAACGAAGTGAAGAATGTTCGCAAAGATATGGCGTCCATGTCCATGAAAATTTCCGATAACACTATTAAAATTCAGGACAATAAAACCAAACTAGACGCTTTTACACCTTTGATGGCTCAGATAGTACCAATGCATAACCAATTATTGGAATTGGAGAACCGTAATAGACAATATAACCTCCGCATTTTTAATCTGCCTGAGGAAATTGAGGGCTCTGACTGCCGCTTATACTTGGAATCCTTGCTGCCTGGTCTTCTAAATCTCAAATTCCCGGAAAAATTTGAAGTGGACAAAGCACATAGAATTCCCTCACACAGGAATCCACGCCATACTAAACCCAGGCAGATGATTTTCAAGGTCTTGCGTCACCATCACTTGGTCCTCATAAGGAAAGCAGCCAGAGACATTCCTTCGCTTCTGGTAAATGGTTCCAAAATATTTATCCATCAAGACTTTGCTAAAGAAACGGTCGCTATTCGCAAGGAATTTTCTTCTCTACGTCCACAATTGAAAAGCCTTGGTTTTAAGTATGGTCTATTTGATCCGTCTACAATGCGAGTTTGGAAAGACACCTTTTCAAAATCTTTTCATCGTCCTGAAGACTTAAGACTTTTTCTGGACCAACAATCTTCGTCATCATCATCAATGGATACTCAAGCTCCTATTACCTGAACGCATTTAATTTGAGCATTCCTGGCGATTCATTTTTCTTCATGGGCTCCAACGGTTTCTGGCCATACTTGTGGAACGGGTGTGCGTCTCTGTGTCCTTATTTGTGTACCCTGTTTGTTGCTTTTTCTTCCTTTTCTGTTTTTTCCTTTTGTGTCCTTCCCTACCTTCTCTGGCTTTCTACATAGAGTTACTTTTCTTCCATGGCTGTGTTCTCTCTTCTCTTCCTTCCACTCCTCTTTTCATCTTCATTTTACTTCTTTATGGCTTCAATTCATGATGTTAAAATTGTTTCTCTTAATGTTAAAGGTTTACGACATCCAGTTAAAAGAACGAACATTTTAGACTACTTGGGTGCTTCTAAAGCTGATATATGTTTTATTCAGGAAACACATGTTGATGATAGCATTTTACAATATATGAAAAAAAAGTGGGTAGACACTATAGTTTCATCACCTGCCCTTGGTAAAAAAAATGGAGTAGCAATTTTCTTTGCGAAGAGATTACACTGTCAGATTATCAATAAATTCACGGATACAGAAGGTAGATTTATTGTTGTTAAAGTTAAAATTCATGATTCCACCTTCTTTTTACTTAATATCTATGGCCCCACAGCTGATGATCCTTTGTTTTGGTCTAACTTAGCTACAGAAGTTTTAAAGTTGGGACAAGTTCCTTTGATTGTTGGGGGGGATTTTAATGTTATCATTGATCCGCTACTTGATAGACTTTCTACTACCAAGTATAGACCCCCTAAAGTTTTTCATGCTTTTAAATCTTTCCTAAGTACAACCAAACTGGCTGATATATGGAGACTACATTTTCCCACTGAAAAATGGTTTTCCTTTTTCTCTAATCCCCATAATTCTCATTCGAGAATTGATTATTTTTTGATTTCACCTTCCCTACTACAGTCAGCTACAAATCCTGTTATAGGCACTATAGATATATCAGACCATGCTTTAATTTCTTTTGTCTTAAATATCTCTACTACCTTTACTAAACAAAATAGATGGCGTATGAACTCAAGCATTGTCCTTAATGATAAGCATAAACCTAAACTATTGCAGGATATACAAGACTATTTTTTATTCAACCCTGAAGATTCCACATCTATTGTCACCAGATGGGATGCTTTTAAGGCCTACATTAGAGGTACCACTATTTCCATAATGGCTCATGAAAACAAACAATTAAACGCTAATATTAAGCATTTGGAAAAGCAAATTGCTAAATTTGAACGTTTGTTTATCTCCTCTAATGACCCCCAGTACAAATTCACACTTCAAAAACTCCGCTATGAATTTAATGCCATCCTTAGTCAGAGAGCAGGAGTCGAACTTTCCAAATCAAATGCTAAATTTCGTTTTAATACTAACAGATCTGGAAAACTCCTTGCTAATTACTTGAGAATTAAAAGAGATAAGGCTCAAATTACCTCAATACGAGGATCTCAAGGCAAAGTGGCTATTTCTCATAATGATATTGTGCAAGAATTTTTGAGTTTTTATTCAACCCTTTATAGTAAACCTGACACCTGCTCTGAATCTTTAATTGATTCTTTTCTAAATAAGTGCAATCTACCCCATATTTCCTTATCAGATAAAACAGGTCTAGACTCTCCAATTACGTCTGAAGAAATTATGCTTGCCATTAAGTCACTTCCCAAGAATAAAGCCCCAGGTCCGGATGGTATCCCAGCAGAATTTTACAAAGAATTCCAATCTCATCTTCTCCCTTATTTGCATGACCTTTTCTCTCACTTTAGTTCCACTGGTACTATTTCAGGCTCTTTTACGGATGCCTTAATCATTGTTCTGCCCAAGCCTGATAACGATCCAACCTTAGTTTCTAACTATCGCCCTATTTCCCTGATAAATCAAGACTGTAAGCTTTATGCGAAAATCCTTGCCACTAGATTAGCTCCTGTCCTCCATTCCATTATTCACCCAGATCAATCTGGTTTCATGAAAAATAGATACTCCGCTAATAACACTAGAACTCTACTACATATTATTGAACAAAGTTCTCACCTTACTTCTCCGGCAGGAGTGATGGCCTTAGATGCAGAAAAGGCATTTGACAAGATTCACTGGCAATTTTTATTTAAAACTTTATTGTCTTTTGATTTTGGTGCCCCTTTTATTCGTATGATTTCTGCTTTATATTTTGCCCCTACTGCTCGTTTGTTCATTAATGGTCAAATTTCTACTCAATTTCCTCTCTTTAGAGGAACTAGGCAAGGTTGTCCCCTTTCTCCACTGTTGTTTCTTTTAGGTATTGAACCTTTTCTTAATTATATTCGCATTTGTGATGACATTCAGGGTATTGTAATCAATGATGTTATGGTAAAAACTTTAGCCTATGCGGATGATGTTTTATTATTTATTAATAACCCTCTTTCTTCTGTTCCTTCCCTATTAGACATTATTGCTCAATACTCTATGGTTTCAGGTTACAAATTAAATGTTATCAAGACTGAATTTTTTCCTTTAAATATGTTTTGTAGCTCGGAGATGCTCCAGAACACAGATATTCTTTGGCAACCTACCAAAATTAAATATTTGGGTATTCTATTTGCTTCATCGCTACCAGCTACATTAAAACTTAACTCTGATTTCATACTTGATTACATTAAAAACAAAACGTCAAAGTGGTCTGCTCTTCATCTCACTTGGTGGGGAAGAATGGAATCTATAAAAATGAATATAGCGCCTAAAGTTTTTTATTCTTTAGCCATGATCCCCACCCAATTTCCTCTCAGTTTTTATAAAACTATTGACACACTTTTGTCCAAATTCCTTTGGTCTAACAAAGTCCCTCGTATTGCTTACAAAAAGTTAAAAATCCCTAAGTCCCGTGCTGGTTTTTCCTTACCAGATTTTCACCTGTACCATAAAGCTTTCATCTTAAAGCAGAGTGCCCTTTGGTTTAATGCTTCACATATGGTAAAACCTCCAATTTGGTTGGATATTGAAGCATCCATTGTGCGACCCTTTTCTTTACCTTCATTGATGTCAATGTCATCCACAGCGAAGGTTGTTCATCTTTCCTCTATTATTAAGTCCTCCAGATTGATAATTAATGACTTAGATTCTAATTTTGAATTACCCCTTCTCTCCACAGTCCACTTGTCTTTATGGCACAGTGCACTCCTTAAATTGAACAGAAACATTTCCTTCTGGTCCTCTTGGATTTCAAAAGGAATTTTATATCTCAAAGATGTATTTAATGGCAATGCTTTTATTCCTTTTGAAAAGCTACAGTTAAAGTTTGGTATCCCAGCTAATGACCTTGTAAAATATCAATTTTTATGTAACTCAATTTTGGATTCCTTCCCCAATGGTATTCCCTCCTCCACCACAAATGACCTATTAATTTACCTCACAGCTGTAACATCTTCCCCTAAAGCTGTCTCTGTTTTTTATAAAAAACTTTCCTCCTCACAGGGCTCCAATGTCCAGATTATTTCGTCGTTTTGGAACAATGAACTTTCCATCTCCCTATCAGATGACTCATGGTCCTCTATATGGCTCGACAGTATCTCTGGCTGGCTCCCAGTGTCCCTTTATCAAACCAATGCTTATATTTTATTTAACACTTTATGGACTCCTTCACGTCTTTTCCATGCAAAACTATTACTTTCTGATGTTTGTTGGCACTGCAACGCTAGCCATGGTTCCCTTCGCCATATGTTATTTGAGTGTCCAGTTATTATGAAATTTTGGTTGGAAGTATGGAATGTAATTTTGAAAATTTTACCTTTACAAGATGATATTTCCTTTAATTTTTTAATTTGCAAATCGATTGCCCTAACTCACCCCCTTTCTGACTCAGAGGCAAAATTGTTTAATTTTCTAATCACAGCTGCCTTAAAATCCATTACTTTCTGTTGGAAAGATGCTTCTTCTCTTTCAGTTCATGCTTTGTGGTCATGGATTACCTTTACGAGAAGAGGAGCGCAGCTTTCTCTTAAAGACGTTACTCATAATCCACAATCATTTCAATCGTTTTGGTCACCTATTGATTCATATGTTTTGCACTGATATTGTTATACATTTTCTTATGTTCTATTTTTACATTGCATTTTAACTGTAACTCTGTAGTTTATGAATTCACGTTCCTATGACATGTTATTCCCTTCCCCTCTTCCTCCCTGCATCCTTACCCTTCCTCCTTAATTGCGATTCTTTTGTATTATTATATGTTAATTTTGCATATTATGATTGATTACACTTCATATTGGTTATTTGACCACTTACGATTGTAACTTCCTTCCTCTTTTTTGTATTGTATTTATTCTTTTTCCTTTTGCCTTAAAAATTAATAAAATCTTTCTGAACTTAAAAAAAAAAATAATAAATTTCCGCCCCATTTCACTGCTGAAATGAAATGAAATGAAATGAAAGCAGGATTTATATAGCGCATGGCTGCCCGAAAGCGTCCCAGCGCTGAGATTGCATAAACAGCTGAGGGGAAGAAGGGGGGGGCAAAGGGCCAAAGAAGGAGGGAGAAGCTTTATTGTGGGAAGAGGTGCGTTTTGAGTAGTTTCCGGAACTTCATGTAGTTGGGTTCGGCCCGAAGATGGATTGGTAGGGCGTTCCATAGAGTAGCAGCTGTGACCGAAAAGCGGCGTCCTCCAGTGCGGGCTTTCTTTGCTCTGTGGACCGTAGCCAGGTTCCTTTGAGAGGAGCAGAGGGACCTATTGGGTTTGTATGGGTAAAGCATGGTCTTCAGCATCGGTGGCCCTAGGTTTTGCAAGGCCCTATGGGTGGTGCATAGGGCCTTGAATATGACTCTTTCTCGAATCGGCAGCCAATGAAGTGCCTTTAGTGCTGGTTTAGCAGATGATCTCCAAGGTGTTCCTGTCAGTATCCGAGCAGCGGCATTCTGTGTTCTTTGGAGAACATTAAAGGTAGCTTCTGGAGCCACCAGGAAGAGGGCGTTACTATAGTCTAACCTCGATAGTATTAAGCCCTGGATAAGCAGTTTTTGTGATTGTGCAGGGAGTAGTGGGAGAATCTTCCTGGCTGAGCGAAGTAGGCCAACACAGGTACCGGCAGTTTTTTTAGCCTGTGTTTTCATAGATAGATCCTGTTCTAGCCAGAAGCCTAAACTTTTGAGTTCCGTCTTGGGCTGAGGAAGGGGACCTAGGCATGAGGGCCACATGGCGGAAGGGAGAGGCGACAATTGATGTCCCAACAGCATGAGCTCGGTCTTGGAGCCATTGAGTTTCAACCTTGAATTGGACATCCACTCGTAGATTCCCTCAAGGCAATCATGAAGGTTTTTTATCTTTTCACCTTCAAGGGAAAAGGACACAACCATTTGGGTGTCGTCAGCATATGTGACGGCACAGCTCCCGGCTCCCGCGAAGATGTTAGAAGCCCACCTAAATAAACATCTTGCTGCATTCGTGGAGAGTTCCGGTTGTTTGCATCTTTCCCAGCATGGATTCAGGAGGGAACATAGCACCGAGTCAGCCCTCACCATCGTGCTTGACAACATCCGCACACGGGTTGATGGGGGACAGACCTCCCTCCTGATCCTCTTAGACCTCACGGCTGCTTTCGATACCCTTTCTCCCTCGGTTTTAACATCTAGACTGAGGGAGATTGGGGTTCGGGGGCGGCCCTGGGACTCCTTTCCACTTTTCTCGATCATAGAGAGCAAAGGGTGATGCTGGGTCAGTTTCTATCTTCATCCCTGTCTGTGCAATGTGGGGTCCCCCAAGGGTCAGCGCTTAGTCCTACCCTTTTTAATATCTATGTGACCCCCCTTGCCAGACTTATTAGATCTTATGGGATGGAGGTAGTTTCCTATGCGGACGACACCCAGATCCTCGTCTCTCTCTCCCAGTCAGTTACGTCGACTGCTGCCAACTTTAGATCTTGCATGGAGGCAGTCAGCCAATGGATGATTCACAATTCATTGAAACTGAACGGGGAGAAGACTGAGGTGATGGTGTTTGGAGGAAGGGAAGAGATCTGGTCTGCTGAATGGTGGCCGTATTCATTGGGTGCCTGCCCCGATCCTACCTCTTCAGCTAAAAATCTGGGGGTCATGATCGATCCTATCCTTAGCATGTCCCAACAGGTCAACAGGACTGTATCGACCTGCTGGGGGATCATCCACATTCTAAGGAAAATCAGGCATTACCTTTCTCTACAGGCAAGAAAGCAATTGGCCATTGCCCTCTTGGGCTCGCGTCTGGACTATTGCAATGCGCTGTATACTGGACTGAATAAAGGTCAGCTGCAGCGCTTGCAGGTGGTCCAGAACGCAGCAGCCAGATTTGTTCTCGATCTACCCAGACGTGCCTCTGCCACCGCCGCCCGGAAGCAGCTCCATTGGCTTCCCGTTGTGGACCGTATCTTTTTTAAGTCCATGTGTATGGTCTACAAGGCTTTAGTTAAAACCAGCCCCACTGGCATTGGCTCTATCTTGTCCTACTATAATCCGGGCAGGAACCTCCGCTCCTCAAATAGGCTTCTCCTCTCTGTCCCTCGTGTCCGGAAGACCAGATGGGGGGCGAAGGCTTTTTCCTACCTGGCCACTAAATGGTGGAATGCCCTCCCTCTTGAAGTAAGGTCTCTCTCCACTCTCCAAGCCTTTAGATCTGCCCTAAAGACCCACCTCTTTGTACGTGCATACCTGTAGTGGCGCTGTGTAACTTTTTGACCTTTTTTTGATAGGCGGCTTGACACCTTCGGGTTGAGTCTGCGCAATACAAATTACATAATAAATAATCTGAGGGGTCATCAGGCCTCCTTTTGTTCGAGTCTCTTGGCTGGGAGCAGTCAGGAGCCTCACACCTTATGCAAATGAAGCGAAAGGCTCAAACCTTGTTAGCTCTTTATACTATATAGAGAGGCAGCTTTTCACTCTGTTCAGTCCCTGTTTAGGAGATATGCATGCACTGTAAGATTATCAAATGTGTTGGTCTTTCCCAGTATTTACACAAAGAAAATTGCATTTATATAGAGCTTACTTCCCCTGAGGAGGGTTTGAAATAATTTAAGTACTACTATTTTTTCTTGTATAGCCCTACTCATTCCAATGCAGGGTGTCAGAATGCTTTACAGCAACACGTGCACATTACATGTACAATAAATTATGTAAATAATGTACAGGATGTGTTACATAAACTGGGGGGATTGCAAGGTGTAGAAGTCACATATCATCTTGCATAGCTCACTGTGCTATTATCCTCGCAATGCACTCAAACGTACACATGATAGACCTGCTAAACATATATGTGAGGGCTTTAGATATGATGTCACTTCTTGGGATGTCACTTCCTGGAAAGCTGTGGCTTGTGATGCACCTTTCTATGATGTAAATTCCTGTGATGCCATGTGTGATGTTGTGCGCCTTGATGTCGTGCACCGTGATGTTGTGCGCTGTGATGTCACTTACACACTGCCAAGCTAGGTCAGTCCCCCCACTTCTTTTTTTACGACCTGCTCACGCGGCCAAAGGTCTGGATTTTCCACCTCAACAACTCTTCGGGAGAGACAACGCCGGAGCTATTAGCACACGAGGCACCTCGGGGCCCTGGGGCCAGCACCAGTTTGCATCCTTCTCACAGGAGATGAGGCCTCCAGGGTCTGTCCGCGCGCTGCCGTCTGCCTATATATTCACTCCTCTGCTCTGCCCACAGTGTATGTTCACTCACGAGGTGGCATCTCCAAGCGGTCTGGCGGGTGCCCCCCTCACCTCTCCATCCCCCTCTCAGCCGCTCTAACCACACCTTGTCTCCTGTCTGATTCCTGCTCTGATGACCACTTTCCACCTTTGACTTCCACTCTTTGAGTAATAAAGGTGCCCGAGCTTCGAGGCGCTGTGCGATGCGCTCAATTTCAATTTTTCAATTTATAAAGCTTTATTCGACATTTGTCATAAAAGCATCCTTCCTATCCCTAATACAATAAATACTATAATTAAAAATAATTCTAAAACACATATTAAACATTATGACAGTCGAATATTACACAATAAATACAACACAATTAAAATTCAGATCATTTCTATAAAAAGAGACAGTTCATGCAATGCAATAGGAAAATTTAAAACAACACCATTTCATGATACATTAACATTAGTCTTTAAAGTGCGTGTGCGTATTGACCATGCCCAGGCAAGAAATTTAGCTACGGCAACTACAAAAAGTGTGGAGCAATCCGTTTCAAGTATTCTCAAGGCTGTTAATTGACTACGTGTGCCAATAATTTGGCACACTGGCTTCAGCCATTTACGTCTAGGGGAAGCATATTGTGGACAACAAAACAGCAGGTGGGAAATATGTTCAATTTGGTCCTTACAAGAATAGCAATGATCATCCCACATGGGAGACCAATGCTTTTTAAAAGCATTTACCGGTAAGGTTCCAATACGGAATTGGAAATACAGTTTCCTATCGTAAGGGCGTTCTATTATATCCCAATATATTTCACACGACGGATACATTTTAATATCCCAGAAGCGAGATGTCAGTGCTGATTGGGAGCCTTTGCGAAACATTACTGTATACACCATTTCCCAGTACAGTTCTTTCAATTTTGTTTTCGATGGAAAGCTAGCCACATCATAATTTCCCCATAGATGATCCAATTTTAACAATCCAAGAAGCCCCTTGAGTTCTTTTAACCATTTGATGCAGTGGAAACGGTCAAACTCAATGACGTCCTTCAAAGCTTTAGCATAATGGGCCAGCTCTGGGGTCACCATCAAGCGCCTCCAATATAGGAGTGGCCGTAGTCTGGCTATATCCTCAATATTTTTCTTGCCGAGGTCCAATTTCAGAGTGAGCATGGGTGTGCTTTGTGGGACCATAACAAGTCCTCGCAAAAACCTATTCTCTGCACAACTCAATTCTCTCAGATTTGAGAACCCCCACAATTCAGACCCATACAAGCAGGCACCTAATACTTTCATATTGTATATCTCTAGTGCAGATTTAACCGGCTTTGTTAATGATTTACGATGCTTCAGTGCTACTGCACCAGCGAGCTGGTTAAACTTTAATAGAGTATTATCAATATGCGATTGCCACTTCATGTTTCCTTGCATGGTGATGCCTAAATAGGTAAACGCGTCCACTTTCTCTAGAGGGATGCCTTTATACTTAATTACTCCTTTGAAAGAGGACTGATAGTTTAGGCACATGAATTTAGTTTTAGTAGTATTCAATTCAAGTCCTCTACTATCACAAAATTCCCCAAAGGCATCAACCACTTTCTGGAGACCGCTCGGTGTGCGTGAGAGTAGGAGCGTGTCGTCCGCAAACATTAAAACTGGAACGTGGCGACCTGCTATAATTGGGGCGTCACTTGGGGATTTCATTAGGTGGTCAACAATTCCGTTAATATAAATTGAAAATAGTGTTGGAGCTAGCACACAGCCTTGCCTGACTCCTCGTTCTACTGGGAAGGAATCTGTGGTTTCACCTTGCTTGCCCCATCTAATTTTAGCAAAGTTATTGTCATGGAGGCGGACAAGGAGGGTAACAAATTCCCGGCTTAGACCTACATCAGCCAGGGTCTGCCACAATTTTTCCCTGGGGACTAAATCGAAGGCTGCTTTTAGGTCTACAAAGACTGCGTACAGCGATCCCTTTTTGAGTGTGACATTTCTCCAGTAAATTGTTAAGAAATAGAGAACTTGGTCAACACTACTGGTCAGTGGGCGAAACCCTGCCTGATAAGGGGATAGTATGTTTTTGTCGTCAATCCATTGTTGTAGCTTATTCTGGACTAGGCGACCCATCACTTTTTGCGCTGTGTCTATGAGACTTATTGGTCTATAGTTTTGAGCTAGTGTTTTGTCTCCTTTTTTAAATATGGGGATTATTTCCGCTCCCTTCCATGAGTGGGGCACTTCCCCTCCCATTGCCACAGCATTAGCCAGCATTTTAAAATATAAGCACCACGTATTCCGGTCTGACAAAAATACGTCGGCCGGGATGCCATCCATGCCTGGCGCTTTTCCCCCTGCTATACCATCCAATGCTTTAATTACATCATTCTCATCAAATATTTGATTTTTGAAGAAAATAGATGGCGGATGTTGGACAGAGGCATGGGCCGGATTGCGGGCATACTGTGGTCTAAAAAACTCAGTCCATCTATTAATGGGGACATTATTTTGTGGCTGGGCAGCTATTCCTCCCCTCTCCCATTTAACAATAGCCCAAAAGCGCTTAGAATCCTTGGCAGCGCAAGCTTCCTTCAATTCCTGCCACCCTTCTTCATCCCAGCGTTTCTTAGCCTTTTTTTGGGCTTGTCTGTATGCATCTCTCGCTCTCCTAATTCCTATTGCATTGCCGATTTTTAATTCTGAACTCAAATTAAGTCGTGCCAATCTGCAACTTTTGTCGTACCAGCCTTGTCTCTGTAGGGTTTTACCCTCTTTACCAGATTCTACTTTTTTAATGAAAAAACTTTGTAGTTCAGTGAAAAGTTTTTCGTGGGCCTCCATCATATAATCTTGGAAACTTGACATCCCTTGTTTAGACTTGATATTGTTTACTTCATTTACCACTAACATTTTAAGTGCCTCTAGTTTTATATTATCTTTTATCATCATTCCCCATTTAAGGTGACGCTGGTTGTTAGAACATACTACATCCTGTGTCACCATTCCATTGCCCTTAGGGTGCGATGAAGGCTTGCAGTGGAAGATAAAGGTTAATTTCAAGGGATTATGGTCGCTTTCTAGTCTAGGTTCTACAACCATGTCTAGTATTTTACTCCAAAATTTTACATCTATTAATATATAATCGATTCTGCTAGATGAGCGCCCATTGTCAAACGTCTTATTACCTATTAGATCGGAAGGGGAGCGCCCGTTTGCCGCTCTCAACCCTCTGGCTAAACAGAGACTTTTTAGCTGTATTGCCACATTACTCCATTTTTTAATGACAGGCAGATCCAACTGTGGAATTCCCCACTTAGCGTCCTCTTCCTCGGACAGGATCCGGTCCTCTTCCCCCAGGGGCTCAAAGGTTACATTAAAGTCACCACCTACTATTAATTGATTATGTGGTGGTAATAATTCTATGTTTTGTTCTAAGACTGATAAAGTGTTAGAAACTTGTCCCCTGGACACTCCCCTAGCATAAACGTTGAAGATGCTGAGCTCTTGGCCATTTTCCCATCTGACCGTAAGAGCCATAATGTCATTTGATGGTATTGATAGTCGTGTTATGATGACATTTAGGGATTGTCGTACCCAAATTAACAAGCCTCCAGAGGGGCGTCCGAGGCGGTTTCTAACTGCCGGGATGTAATAATTTAAATATCCCACTTTAAATGTTGGGGTAAGTGACCAGGTTTCTTGCAGCATAATAATATCGTGCTGATTAATATATTCAGCCCATTCCAGTATATTTATCTTACTTGCTATGCCTGCAATGTTCCATGATACAAGGGATAGTGTATTAGTTTTATATTGATCTAGTGGCTGGTCTTCTTTCTGATCGCTTGCGTTTTTTAACACTTCTAATAAAGATTTTTTTCCATCCCTTGAACTAATCTCAGACTCTCCAACCCCAGTAGCACATGTATGAACCTCAATTGCTATCTTTGACACTTTTAGAACGGAGTTTTTACATTTTAGGTGCAATGATTTATTTTTCTCTACATTCAGGTTGCCCAGATTAGAGCTAGTTATGTTTCCTTCACCTGCATGTTTTTGCTGCAGCAGCTCAGTGTGAGGAGCTAGATCGTGGCTTTTGAGTCAATCGCATTCGTTTAAATCAGATAAGGCCAAAAAGCAGTTATCCAAATTTAACCCCCAGTCACCGCTAGTGCCCCCCCTATCCCTTCTAGATCCAACCACTGACCACTTGGTTCTAAGGATAGTTGGTTTTGCTAGTAGACCTCTTCGACTATAGAAGAAGTCTAACGTTAGCGGGATTATTTCTGCCGTTCTTCGTTGGGGTGGGAGAATATTTTGTAGGATGTCTGGCAATACATCTGGACCCTTCAGATTTAATACCACACAATCCCCGGCAAATTTCTTGGGTTTGGACCCTATCCACTTAACTCTTCTTGCTGAAAGCAAGTCCTCGGACAACTTTTCCTTACCCCATGGAGTTGCTTGGATATTATTACCTAGCCACTGCAGTGATTTGTTTAGAAGGGAGTCCGGGGTCTCAATCTGGTCTTTTTTCAATATAGGGACATTGGCGAGTACTAACACTAGAGGTGATGCTTCCACTATCAGCTCGACAGGATTTAGATCAAGGTGGGAATCAGATGTAAAACAATTCTCATTTGTTGGTGGCGGAACTACAACGGTGGGGTTGGTAAGATCACTTGTAGCACTAAGAGCATCAGTCTGCACTGGTGCAGGTATAGCTTTTACATTCTCAATCATATTTTCCTGGAGCTCATCTATTTTATTTATGATTGAGTTGGGGATGCCCCCCATGTTGTCGTTTGTAGTTTTTACTAGGGACTCTAGTTTGTGTACTTTATCGGACAGTTGATCAATTTTCGATATGAGAGGTTTAATTATTCGTACAATCCTAGATTCTAACATGCCCATGAATTTATTCGACAACAAGTCATCCCAGTCTATAGTACAACTCCCTTCCTCTATTATGTCATCAATCACATTTTTGTGTTTAGAGTTTGGCGGAGTTGGTGGTTTTTTACTATTTGATCGTAGTCCTGGCCTTTTAGTAGGGACTTTAGTAGACCTCTTAACTGCTCTTGGAGCAGGGACAGGTGTTGGTGGAGTGGTACTGGCATCAACTAACACTAAATCATTACAGTGCAAGTTGGGTTCATCAACCACTAGTGAATCAGTATTCATAACAGATTGTGGAACATTTATAGAAGTGTTTAGTGCAGGAGGATCAACATTTTCCACGTTCACAGTGTCACTTAAGTTCATAGCTTCTATGTCCAAATCAATTAGGCAGGACACTTCTGTTTGAGCGCAGGGAGGAGAATCATTAAGCCCTAAGGAGGACCGCCGATCATTAATTATTTTAGTCACTCTGTGCACTAAATAGTTCTCCATAGTATTGACAGGGGTGTCAGGTGTTTTACGCTTTGACATGGTTGATCAAAGGGGCAGAATAGAATTGCAAAACAGCCTCGTACGTATAGATTGTCAAAAAGCAAGCAAACACTACAACAGGTAACTCACGGTGCGACAGGAGTTAGTGTCCTGGTCCAGTCCAGTCGTGGCCAGTCTTGGACTGTCTTAGACTGTCCGCCCTTTGTCCGGGCTTAGTCCGGGCGTCCCGCTCGCGTCCCGCGACGCGGAGGACGGCGGGATTTTCTAGCGCCTCCGGGCGCGCTGACCCCTGGATGTTGTTCCGGGTCGCAAGGCAGGCTGGGAGTAGTAGTTTCCCTCCGCTCGGCGGCCGCGAGAGGGACTCGAGCGGCGGCGGGAGGGAAACCTGGACGAGGCGCGGTCAAGGGCTCAGGCAGTCCACAGCTCCGTGGCAAGGTAGGGCAGCTTACTGGCACAACACCCGCTCCACCGAGGACGGCGGGATTTTCTAGCGCCTCCGGGCGCGCTGACCCCTGGATGTTGTTCCGGGTCGCAAGGCAGGCTGGGAGTAGTAGTTTCCCTCCGCTCGGCGGCCGCGAGAGGGACTCGAGCGGCGGCGGGAGGGAAACCTGGACGAGGCGCGATCAAGGGCTCAGGCAGTCCACAGCTCCGTGGCAAGGTAGGGCAGCTTACTGGCACAACACCCGCTCCACCGAGGACGGCGGGATTTTCTAGCGCCTCCGGGCGCGCTGACCCCTGGATGTTGTTCCGGGTCGCAAGGCAGGCTGGGAGTAGTAGTTTCCCTCCGCTCGGCGGCCGCGAGAGGGACTCGAGCGGCGGCGGGAGGGAAACCTGGACGAGGCGCGGTCAAGGGCTCAGGCAGTCCACAGCTCCGTGGCAAGGTAGGGCAGCTTACTGGCACAACACCCGCTCCACCGAGGACGGCGGGATTTTCTAGCGCCTCCGGGCGCGCTGACCCCTGGATGTTGTTCCGGGTCGCAAGGCAGGCTGGGAGTAGTAGTTTCCCTCCGCTCGGCGGCCGCGAGAGGGACTCGAGCGGCGGCGGGAGGGAAACCTGGACGAGGCGCGGTCAAGGGCTCAGGCAGTCCACAGCTCCGTGGCAAGGTAGGGCAGCTTACTGGCACAACACCGCGCTCAAAACGAATCAAATCTTGTATTTTATTTACAGGTAAGGTGAGTCAGTGGTGGGGGGGGGGGGGCTGGGTCTGTTTCTCAAACTTCTACATAGTTCTACATGAGAGTGCCGAGGGACAAAGCGTTTTCAGTTTTTTAACGGCTCTGCCTTCATATGCATCATTTCCATGTGTAAAAAATATAGAAATCCAACTCATATCAAGCAGAGTGACGTGGCATTAGCTCCTAAAAAGCCGCTCTGATCCCAGGCATGGAGTGCGTTAATTGAGCCCCAGGACACCAGGCATTTGACAGATTCTGGAGTGAATTATTTTACCAACAATACCAAGCGCGCAAATAATGCAGCCTGAAGGGCATCGACATATTATGTCTAAAAAACGAGGTAAACACGTTACATGTAGATTGCACAAATTCATATATTTTTTAGATCTGCAGCTAGATTCGTGTGCACTTTTCAGCGGTGCATTAAGTGATTTAAACGAGTGGTTGAGTGAGTGAGCAAGTGAATGATTGAATGAGGAAATGAGTGGGTGAGTGAGTTAGTTGGTGAGTGAGTGAGTGAATGTTTGAGTGAGTGAGGTTTTGAGTGACCCTTCGAGTGGGCATACCCCATTGAGTGTGGCCACACATGTGACCTACAATCACATCTCTCTGTCTTCTTACTTGTATTTAATGGGTTCTTTCAGTCTATTACACATCACTCCACGTTTGCTCAGCAGTGGGGGCTCTAGGGCGGTGCGACTGGTGCCACCGCACTGGGCGCTGACTTCGGGAGGTGGGGGGACCGTTTACTCAAATATTTTATGGAATTAAAAGCACCTGCTGCAGCGTTCCTTGCCTCTGGCATTTTTCTGCTAACAATAAAAATGTCAGGATAACTGGTGAATTATGGAGCTACTGGAGAGAGATTAAGTTTTGTCAAGTGGAAGTTTTGACTCATCACAGGGTAGCTCAGGAGGTTTATGCTGCAAAGCGCGTGTACTATGCAGATCAGAACGTGCATAGAAAGTGACTAGTTCAGTGTTACTGTTTGTGTCAGAGAGATCCTTTTGTTACTTGCAGTTAATAAGTTAAATCCTAATATAGAACAGTGACCTATGACCTTCATCAAAGTGCTCCATGCATGAATGCATAAGAGAGGGTGTGGTTGTGGAGACTCGAGGGGCTCAGTTAGAGGGTGGTAGTGAGGGAATCCGTGAGAAGGAGGTCATTGGGGACGCCAACAAGCATTGTCACACCGGGCGTCACCAGCAGTAAAGCCGGCCCTGGGGCTCAGTTAGTGTGCCCTCACTCCGGGGGGAATGCTTGAAAGAAAGCATCACTCAGTGACCTGCAAAGACGTCTCCAAACCTGGCACTGACGCCCCACAAGAAGCTGGAGGAGAGATAGCACTGCTGTCAGAAGGACAGTCACGTGACATTATCCGCGCACCGATGGTGTGGGGGCAGTAAGGGAATGGGACAGGCATGGTGGGTGATTCAGCATGGCTCCCCACGACCATGACTTTTTTAGTAATAATATGATATCAAGCAGATTAATTTTATCTGCATTTAATCTCACATTGCATCTCCCGCTGCTCTGTGTCTCGACGGTCCATAACTGTCCTTTTTGGGCACCGGCGCCTTCTGGGGGTTGGGGGGGGGGCAGCATTTGTGGGCAGGAGTACAAGAGCACTGACTGAGGCTCAGTCACAACTTCAACACAGACACATGTTCTGCACAGATCTCCATCCTGCTCAAAAGACAGTGCGAATCACAGACATGCATAAGCACAGGAGACACTGGTCCTGTGGTACTGCCCTGGGCACTGTAACCCCTTGTAAACCCATCCCAAAACACCTAAAAGAGACAGGAATATGGTGGGCATAATAACGGAATATTCCTATACAATGAGCACAAATTAAAGGACTGCGCCTCTTTGCACTGTTATTGAAAGGGCATTGGATGTTTTTGGCTGGATTGTCAAGAGCATCTTTCAGAGTAACACTCAGCAGTGTCTGGTACATCGGATGGTGCTGTGAACCGGCCCCACTCTGTTTATCTGACAAAACAATTTTTTTGGATTTATTGGTGTGTTACTTTGTCAACAAAAACTACTGAGAGGGACATTTGATGTTAAAATGTAATATGGCAATCCTATAATCCTGTTAAAGGTGCTTAGTATTTTAATGCAGAAACCCCCATAGAGTGGATATATTACTCAAACACCCGAAACCATGCGTAAAAGCATGGGCTGATGCTAGCCACTAGCACCAAGGACGCCTTCAAAAACGCCACCCGCACTCACCACCAACTAATCCGAAAGGCCAAGAAAACAGCATTCAAGGATCGACTTGACAACAACGCCCACAACAGCAAGGAACTTTTCAACATCGTCAAGGAATTTTCCAATCCCTCGGCCAACTCCAACGACATCACACCCTCTCAAGCCCTCTGCGACTCCCTAGCCTCATTCTTCCACAACAAGATTGCAGACATCCACAACAGCTTCGACAACCAACCCGGAGACCTACCCACCCAACCATATGCTGAACATTCTCCCCCCGTGAACACCCTTAACGACTGGAACCCAATCTCCACTGAGGACACCATCCGCCTGATGAACTCCATCCACTCAGGATCACCCACAGACCCATGTCCTCACCACATCTTCAACAAAGCAGACTCCGTCATAGCACCGCACCTCCGAGACGTCATCAACTGCTCCTTCAACTCCGCCACCTTCCCGGAAAACTGGAAACACGCTGAACTCACCGCCCTTCTGAAAAAACCCACAGCGGACCCCACCGAACTCAAAAATTACCGCCCCATTTCGCTCCTTCCATTCCCGGCCAAAGTAATCGAGAAAGCTGTCAACAACCAGCTCGCCGCTTTTCTCGAAGCCAACAAATCCCTCGACTCCTCACAATCTGGCTTCCGAGCAAAACACAGCACTGAGACCGCCCTCATCGCAGCAACAGACGACATTCGAACTCTACTGGACAATGGAGACACAGTCGCCCTCATCCTCCTCGACCTCTCTGCAGCATTCGACACAGTCTGCCACAGCACCCTTTTACAACGCCTCAGAAACATCGGAATACAAGGAAAAGCACTTGAATGGATCACATCGTTCCTCACCGGAAGAACCCAGAGAGTCCGCCTTCCCCCATTCAAGTCCGAGGCCTCTGAAGTCATCTGTGGCGTACCACAAGGATCCTCACTCAGCCCCACCCTCTTCAACGTATACATGAGCCCCCTCGCGGCCACCGCCCGCCAACACAACCTCAACATCATCTCTTACGCGGATGACACTCAACTGATCCTTTCTCTCACCAATGACCCCAGCACCGCCAAAACTAACCTACACGCAGGAATGAAAGAAGTTGCCGAATGGATGAAACACAGCCGTCTGAAACTGAACTCAGATAAAACAGAAGTCCTCATCTTAGGTACATCCCCCTCTGCATGGGACGACTCTTGGTGGCCGGAAGCCCTTGGAAAAGCACCCATCCCGACAGACCACGCACGGAACCTAGGCGTCATCCTGGATTCTTCACTCTCAATGAACAGACAAGTCAACGCCGTCTCCTCATCCTGCTTCAACATTCTTCGCATGCTCAAAAAAACATTTCGCTGGATCCCCACCGAAACCAGGAAAACAGTCACCCATGCTCTGGTCACGAGCCGACTGGACTACGGAAACACCCTCTACGCAGGTATTACCGCTAAACTCCAGAAGAAACTCCAACGAATCCAAAACGCCTCAGCCAGGATCATATTAGACATCCCGCGCAACGAACACATCTCTGGTCACCTGAAAGACCTCCACTGGCTACCCGTCAATAAGAGAATCACTTTCCGACTGCTAACCCACGCTCACAAATCACTCTACGACATCGGACCAGAATGCCTCAACTCACGACTGTCCTTCTACACCCCCTCCCGCCAACTACGTTCTTCCAGCCAAGCCCTCGCCACTGTACCCCGCATCAACAAGACCACCATGGGAGGCAGATCCTTCTCATACCTGGCTGCTAAAACCTGGAACTCACTCCCCACTTACCTTCGCCTTACCCAGAACCACCTAGCATTCAGAAAGCAACTTAAAACGTGGATATTTGACAAGTAATCCTCCCCCCCTTCCTAAGCGCCTTGAGACCCTCTGGGTATGTAGTGCGCTATATAAATTACTTGACTTGACTTGACTTGAATGTGACCAGTTACTGAATCAATGAGTGCAGAAGAACTCCGCATCTTCTCGGATGAAATGCACCCACTCACAGAGGCAAAAAACAATATGTTGCTGGTGTTGAACTACAATAACATTCATAGACGGCTCCACATGCACAGCAAATATTCATTCATCATATTGTGTGCAAAGAGTCCAAGAACTGCTCCCAGAAACCTTTGGTGGGGTCCAACGAGGCAGCACATGAACCGGAAATGCATCCATGGCATATGAGAAGATAGGATTCAAACCCAAGGTATTTACTTACCATCCCTAGGAGATCACGTTACAGACTTAATAAAACTACAACCAATACTCCTTTGGCATAACATTTGGGGGCATATTAGCAAGACTGGCGTTAAAGTTATCGCCGTTTTAGCGGCGGCGCTAAAACAGTGATAATGGGCTTGCTAATATGCGTTATAGAATTCCAATAGAAGCCCCGGTTAGATGTCCTGCACATCTAACCTGGGCTTCTATTGGAATTCTATAACGCATATTAGCAAGTCCATCATCGCTGTTTTAGCCGCAGTTTCCTGCCGCTAAAACGGCGATAATTTTAATGCCGGTCTTGCTAATATACCCCTCGGTCATCAGATTATACAGTGCTTAATCGAGCAATTACTGGGGACTGTCTTAAATTCAGTCTGCACTCAAGAATCTCATGGTTAGCATCCGTTCAATGCTTTTTGTGTGATATGGGCTGCCCTGAATACTTTGAAAGACCAGATACTTTATGCACTGTTAGTTAAAAAAAACTTTGAAAGAGAAAGGGATCAATCAATCACTCATAGCATTTGTAAAGTGCACTTCATAGGCACCTTGAGGGCTACTGTTCGAAGAGCCAGGTCCTAAGGAGTCCCCTGAAGGTCAGAAGGTCTTCGGGCTGCCGTAGGCGGATGGGGAGGGTGTTCCACGTCTTGGCGGCGAGGTGGGAGAATGATCTGCCATCCGGCGGTAATTCTTCGGATGCGGGGGGCGGTGGCGAGGACATTGTCTGTGGAGCGGAGCTGTGGGGCAGGGGTGTAGAGGCTGAGTCGTCTGTTGAGGTACGCTGGTCCGGTGTTCTGGAGTGCCTTGTGTGAGTGGGTGAGGAGCTTGAAGGTTATCCTCTTGTTGATGGGGAGCCAGTGCAGGTCTTTCAGGTGGGGTGTGATGTGGCTGCAGTGGGAGATGTCAAGGATCAGGCGTGCTGAGGCGTTCTGGATGCGTTGGAGTCGTTTCAGGAGTTTGGCCGGGGCTCCTGCGTAGAGTGCGCTGCCGTAGTCCAGTCTGCTGCTGATGAGGGCCTGGGTGACCGTCCTTCTAGTTTCGGTGGGGATCCACTTGGAGATCCTGCAAAGCATGCGGAGGGTGTTGAAGAGGGAGGGGGAGACAGCCTTAACCTGCTTTGTCATGGTGAGTGTGGAGTGAAGGATGACCCCTAGGTTTCGTGCATGGTTGGTGGGTGTAGGGGGTGTTCCTAGTGCCATCGGCCACCAGGAGTCGTACCAGGCCTAGGGGGTGGTGCCGAGGATGAGGACCTCTGTCTTGTCCGAGTTCAGCTTCAGTCGGCTGTTCCTCATCCAGTCGGCAATGGCCTTCATTCCTTTGTGGAGGTTAGTCTTGGCGGTGTGGGGGTCCTTGGTGAGCGAGAGGATCAGCTGGGTGTCATCGGCGTAGGAGATGATGTTTAGGTCCTGCTGTCGGGCGAAGTGGGTGAGTGGTGCCAAAGTTGGGATGAGAGATGAGCCTTGGGGTACGCCGCAGATGATCTCGGTGGCTTCAGAGCGGAAAGGGGGAGGCGGACGCTCTGGGATCTCCCGGAGAGGAAGGAGGTGGTCCAGTCCAGGGCCTTATGTTGGATTCCGGCATTGTGGAGGCATGCTCTTAGTGTGCAGTGGCAGACTGTGTCGAAAGTGGCTGACCGGTCCAGGAGGATGAGGGCAGCAGTTTCTCCGTTGTCGAGCATGTTCCTAATGTCGTCCGTGGCGGCGAAGAGGGCAGTTTCGGTGCTGTGGTTGCTGCAGAACCCTACTCGGATGGTTCCAGGCTGTTGTTCTCTTCAAAGAAGCTGGTCAGTTGGATGTTGACAGCCTTTTCGATGACCTTCGCCGGGAACGGGAGCAGGGAGATGAATCGGAAGTTCTTGAGGTCCTTGGGGTCTGCCTTGGGTTTCTTTAGTAAGGCGTTGATCTCTGCGTGCTTCCAGCTCTCTGGGAAGGTCGCTGTCTTGAAGGAGATGTTGATGGTTTTCCGGAGGTGGGGTGCAATGGTGCTGCTGGCCTTGTTGTAAATGTGGTGTGGGCAGGGGTCTTCCGGTGATACAGAGTGGACGGTGTTCATGATCTTGATGGTGTCATTGATGTTGGTCCAGGTGCGCAGGCGGTTGGTGGTCATGGGAGCGGGGTGTGGGCTGTTGCCTAGCCGGTGACGGCATTGAAGGTGTCATGGATGTCTGTGATCTTGCGATGGAAGAAGGTGGCCAGCGAGTCGCAAAGGACTTGTGATAGTGGGATGTCGTTGGTGTTGGAGCTGGGATTGGAGAGTTCCTTCACGATGCTGATGAGCTCTTTGCTGTTGTGTGCGTTGTTGTCTAGGCGGTCTCTGAATGTGTTCCTTTTGGCAGATCTGATGAGTTGGTGGTGTCGGCAGGTGGCCTTCCTGTGGGCTTTGTAGCTTTCCTGTGTTCTTTTGCGGGTCCAGTTTTATTCTAGTTTTCGGCAGGTTCGCGTGGAGGCCTGGAGGTCTTGGGTGAACCAGCTGGCTCTCTTGCTGGAGTGGGTGTTTGGGGATTTCTTGAGCATGGCGAGGGTGTTGGCGCAGTCGTTGATCCATTGTCGGAGGCTGTGGCTGCGGTGTCTGGGTCTGCGGGTCTGCGGGTGGGTTCTGGGCGAGGGCGGCAGTTAGCTGGTCCTCGGTGATCTTGCCCCACCTGCGGCGAGGCATCTGCTGGTTGCAGTGGTGTGTGGTGGGTTTCCGGAAGGTGAAGTGGATGGAGTGGTGGTCGGTCTAGTGGAGTTTGGTGATGCGGTTGAAGAAGACGTGGCTGCTCGCTGAGAAGATGGGGTCAAGCGTGTGGCTGGCAGAGTGTGTGGGTGCTGTGGCGAGTTGTCTGAGTCCGAGGTTACCAAGGTTGTCGATCAGGGTGGAGGAGTTGGCGTTGTTGTTGTTCTCGAGGTGGAAGTTCAAGTCCCTGAGGAGGATGTAGTCCGTGGAGGCGAGGGCGTGTGTGCTGAAAAGGTCGGTGATGGGGTCGCAGAACTGCTGTCGGGGTCCTGGGGGTCTGTAGATGAGGGTGCTTCTGAGGGTAGTGTTGGGGTCAGTGTGGATCTGGAAGTGCAGGTATTCGGCGGTGCTGAGGGTGTCGTCAGCGTGTGTCGAGATTTTGAGAGTGTTTCTTTGGACAATGGCAAGTCCTCCTCCAATTCCGTTGATGCGGTCCTTGCGGGTGATCTTGTAGCCTTCCGGGATGGCTGTGGTGATGTCAGGTGCTGAGGAGGGGGTCAGCCAGGTCTCAGTCAGGAAGGCGACGTCTGGGGCATTGGTGTCGAGTAGATCCCAGAGTTCGATGGCGTGTTTGCGGGCGGAGCGGGTGTTGAGCAGGATACATCTGAGGAAGTTGGTTTCCATGTTGGGTGGGTTGGCGGGCCGGATGCTGGTGAAGCTGCAGTTCTGGCAGGAGAAGGGTCCTTGGGTGCGTTTCGGGGCCGCCAGGCAGCAGGTGCGAGATCGTCCGGCGTTGAGTGCGTGGAGGGTGCTGGAGTCGTAGCGGAGGCGGGTGTCTTGGTGTGTGCGGGGTCCAGGGTTCCTGGCGCTGAGCGCGGTCCAGGCGCGGACGGGCACAGACGGGCTTGCCTTAGGTGCAGCCGCGCATAGTCCGGCATATATGGGAAGGTGGGAGGGAGGAGCAGCTGGGAGGCAGAAAGGAGCTAATGGGCAGTGGTCAGTCAGGGGGGTGGGGCCACAGGGGACACAGCGGCAGGGAGACGAGTGGCACAGAAGGCAAACATGGGGCACAGGAGGGGGGAAACAGTGGCACAGAAGGCAAAAAATGGGGCACAAGGAGAGGGAAAACAGTGGCACAGAAGGAAAAAAACGGGGCACAAGAGGGGCAAACAGTTGCACAGAAGGTAAAAAAACGGGGCCCAACGAGGGGGAAAACTGTAGCACAGAAGGCAAAAAAACGGAGCGCAAGGGATGATGCACTCAGACAATTTTAGATGGACACTTAAAAGCTCTAAAACCAAGAGTATGAAAGAAGCAATTAATATTAACTATTTTTAACATGCAACATTATCTCAAATCAGTAGCGCATGGTAGGCCCAGGTTTGTTTTAACCCGCCTACGACTAGGTATTTTTCATCGCCTAGTCAGTTTCCTAAAAGTGAATGACCAGTAAATCTGATTAATTGTCCCTGTGACAATATGATGCCTTGGGACACATAGCATGTGGTCCTTTTCTGTAAGTTTTATAATCATTTACGGAAAATATATATTATACCGATATTAAAACCACTCTGTTTTACTCAATGTCGCCCGGCATACTTATATTTGCAATCATTACCCACTCTAGAAATATGCTGCAGACTGTCGTAATTTTTATGGACTCCATTTTATATTAGGAAGAATATGGTACTAACCCTATAATCAGACTAGATTGCACAGCTTCACATTTTTATGGCTCTAGTAATGTTGAAACAAGTACTTGGTGGAAACTAAGGCTGTGTAACATATAACTCTATTATATTTTTTACTTGACCGGCTGTGTGCAATGTTTTGTATCCTTGAACTCTAATTTAATCTGATCAGTGCACTTGTGCACTATACTAGTTGTAGGGTCTAGGGGACCAGGCCCTATAACACTTTATGATACCGCCCATTTATAATGGCCATGGTAATTCACAGGCTCCAAACACAGACTTGGGATATGGGGGTAATTTCGGAGAGTTAGGTTTATTTTTTCTTACTCCCCCAGCACATAACGATGTGGATTTTTAATTAACATTAATATTTATGCACTTTAGAAAATTTGGCTGGGAATGTCCGTCACTAAAGGTGTCTCTACAGCAGAAAATCTATTACATTTAATTAAGATATGTGCAGAAGTATAAAATCCGCTCACAAATGGCCATTTTAAAATTTAAGAATTTTTGTGTAGATTTTAAGTAACTATTGTAGTTTTTTACTTTAGGACAAGAACTGTGTAATTTCTGATTTTATGATGCTTTTATGGATATATTTTACGCTTCTGAATAAAGACTGTTATTATTAATATTATTATTAATATTATTATAATTAACCATGTGATTGCCACCAGCAGCGCAGAGTTAAGAGCAAACTTTGAAGAAAAAGTGGCAAATATTTCTTTATCCATTAAAGTGATAGTCAATGTAAGAGTCGGCCTGGAGCTCAATCAGTGTAGAAGAAATGCAAACACTGGTTACAAATGACTCTTCCACGTCTCAGTGCCACTTTGACCAAAATGAGCCCCCAATGGTGTGGACGTGACCAAGTACAGCTGGTCAGAGTGGCCTGTTAATAACAAACACGTTATGACCTGTTAGTTTGTGAGAAGCTGATTCTAAAATAATTTGTGTCCCTCGGATTCATGTTGACATCCAGTGGACCATCAGAGCATGCAACCCATAGTTTATGAGGTATGACGTGGGGAAGCGACTGTCCTTGCACTCATCAGAACTGCCACAAATCCTAAAAGGATAAAACTTTTTGGGGTCCCCACTTAGTTCCGAGAAGCCAAGGTGCACAAGGATACACTAAGCTAGAATATACAATTTGTCCAGCTACTTTGTAGCATTAACCATCATATTAGCATAAGTGAAGACTAGAAACCTTAAGATGAGAAGTGCATGTAGCATTTTATGAAAGGAGCAATTGAATCCTGCACAGTATTCTTTGCAGACTTGCAGGAATGTAAACACGTCCATTCACCCCTTTACTACGCATGTCAATTGTGGATACTATTCATCTTGTTATTTAGAAAGGATGCCAGGACTAGGTACACGCACAAGCCGAGATTGCGGCTGAGGATCCGACAGCGGAAAGACATTTAATAAATATCGGAAGTCCTTACCCGGGCCCAGAAGAGGCTAAATACAAGATGAATGGTATCCACAAATGACATGTGACTCAACCGTATGCTTGAGGTAATTTTCAGAATTCAGCCCTGAGGAAGTCATAAGGTGACACACCCACTGACCCAAACACGTGTTGGCTAGTAGAGGAATTTGAATACAATAAAAAAAGGTTGGAGAATTTGCGACACATGGAATGACTCATTATTGTGTTTATATAATATTGCATGTGCTAGAAGACATGTTTTTGTTTTCTTTCTGTAATTGTGATGTAGGGTTGACATATTTTCTCTTTTAGAGCTGTACTAACATTTCCAGCTACAGCAATTTTGTGTACTGTGTCTTGAAGCACCAAATTCCCTTAATCTCCCTTCGGCAGACAAAAACTCATATGCATCTGTTTCGTATCCATGCAACTACACATATAATGACGTCCACTGATCAAGCACAGAGTGAACAAATCATAAAAAAACGCTATTACTTTAGGAAACATATAATGTCGCATGAATATACTTTGCAAGTAAGGATACAGATTCCAACACGACAACTGTGCACTGTGCACTACCCAGTTCCTTGTAGTCACTGTCAGCCACTTACTTAGTTTTCAATGAATCAAAGGCACAATAGGTCCAGTATGAACTGTGAAAGATGTTCAGCAATAAATGAAAACAATGTGATTTTGAGTGTTATAGAACAACTGCATGGCTTCTGGACTGAGGACCTTATTGTGACTTTGGCGATCTTGTAGCAGGGCCGTCACACCGGTGATCCGCTCCAAGACCCCCAAAGCCATGACACCCCTCCCTCCAGATTATTACTTTTTTTATTTACTTGCAGGCATTTCTTTGGCAGTCTCATGATGGTGCCTATGAAAAAGGAACTGCAATGGGAGATTCAAAGGAAGTTCCTGCAGGGCATTAACTGTAAATTCCATACCTTGCAGGAACTGGGGTACATACAGGGAACAACATGTGCCACACTGCATGCAACCCTTGGCTCTGAGGCAACAGGGGACCCTGTAGGGACCCCTTGTTTTCCTCACTTCCACACTTTTCATTGTTCTCACTGCCATGAAAACTGTGGCAGTGAGGAAACTTGTAATATACTTGGTGGTGCCCCAGCAGTACTGCCAGCATATTACCAGCTTCACATCGCTGCAACACCGCCATGGATCACAGATCCCTGGCAGAAGTAGTGGTTCTGTGCTGGTTCAACTGCCATGGTTGGAATATGGTGGGTGGACCACCAGCAAAGCTACGGTGATTCAATGGACCACTGTAGTTATAATAAAAGGCACTTATACTCTTTAACCATTGACATGACTCCATGCATCAGTCTGGAATTGTTAAGATACTTGTATAGTGTTGTGATGTGCTTATTTTATACCACCATAGTTAACAGATATGTTTTAGCACTTCTGAGAGTCAAAGGGTTACTTTTTAGGTATGGCTGAACATCACAGCATATGAAAAACAACTAGGGCACCCAATCGAGTCAGCACAGGACCTCGGGGAACATATGAGTGAAAGCAACAGTGGTCCTATGCAATGAGGAATGTAGTCAAGGGATACATATAGACACAATGGAAACTATATTGTAAATTGACTTGCCCCTGCCGGGCAGAGGTCTAATATTTAATTTATAACACAATTTTTAGAAAAATACCTTCAACAATTTCTTGGAGGTGGGCACAAGCTATATAATAGCTTTTGCAGGCCAACTGTATAAACAGATCAGGTGCACTTCAATGGGCTCGTGCTTCTCTCCCAGCTACGCAAATTTATTCGTGGGCTGGTGGGAGAAGCATGAGGCATGGGGAGGCAATAATGAAAAGTGGAATGAGAGAATATTGATGTGGACCAGATACATTGATGATCTGTTTATTGTCTGGCGGGGAGACAGGACCTCGGCTGAGGACTATGTCTCAACACTGAACAATAATGACCTGAACCTACAATTCACCTGTAATATCAGTGAAAAAAGTGTATGTTACCTAGACCTAGAGGTGTTTGTGGAAAATGATCATCTCCACACCAGACTCTATAGGAAGCCAACGGCTGGAAATGCCGTTTTACATGCGGCTAGTCACCACCCCAGGAGTCTGGTTAGGAACGTACCCTATGGTGAATACTTACGACTCAAAAGAAACTGCTCAGGGGAAACTGATTTCAAAGATGCCCAGAAAGAAGCCAGTAATAGATTCCAGATGAGGGGTTATTCTAGTAACATCTTACAACAGGCAACCGTAAAAGCAGATACCATTGACAGGAGGGACCTCCTGGTGGTTAAAGAGTCGAAAAAAGAAAACGATCAGGTCAGAATGATAACTACATTCAACAGTAAATCCGGGGAACTGGTCCAGTCCTTTAAGAAAAACTGGCATATATTGAAAACAGACAACATCCTGAAAAAACACCTACCTGATAGACCTATGGTAACCTATAGGAGATGCCAGTCACTCTCGGACCATCTGATCCACAGCCACTACTCCCCTGAAACAGTGAACCCGACCACCAACAAGATTAAAGGCTTTTTTCCATGCCTAGCTGTAAAGCTTGTAAGCACAGTAAAAAAGTCAAGGAGTATCCAGGAAGAACAGGAGAGGACAGACCAAACAGAATGATTACTAAACATCTGAATTGCAATTCAGAATATACAGTATACTGTTTGGTCTGCCCGTGTAAAAAACGCTATATAGGTAGTACCATCAAACCTACCAAAATGAGAATCCTGGAACACATGAGGGCTATCGTGAACAATGATAAGACCTATCCGATAGCCCGTCATTTTGCTGAACAACACCACAGCAACAGGGATTTACTCATTTATTACTGCATAGATCAGATTCCAAGATCAGAACGTGGGGGGAACAGGGAGAAAGCCCTCCGCATCATGGAATCCAGATATATTATGGACCTCAAAACCATGACACGTGGGGTCTTAATAATGACGCAGAAATGTGGGTACACCTTTGAAATTTTCCTGTTCTAGAGCACTGATAATAATACTCTGTCAGATAGCTATAACAAAATCCTGGAAGCGATCAGAATAACAAAAAACTGAAGCCTTGTAAATACTTTTGTTTGCTCCCTATTAATGCCTTGTATAAAAATATATATACTTGTAAATAGAGGTACCATACTTATTCTGGTTACCAGCCCATACAGGGCCCCAAAAGAAGAACCGAAAAAGAACGGTTCTGGCATTGTGTAGATAAAACTTGTAAATATATGTATAGGACTTGTAGGGCTCTATAATGTATTATACTGCATATGTAGAAAAGATCTGCACAGATGTTTGAGACAAAAAAAAGGGGATACACACCCACATAACGAATGAGAAAGTAACCCAAATAGATCGAATTGATTGGTAAATATATGGTATACAATATGAAATACTAAACAAGTGTGCAATTCATGGTAATAATATTTGTTGTTGTCAAACACTTTTTAATTTTGCACTTAGCACTTTATCTGTCGCCATTTTAGAACAGTTTGAAAAGCCTTGTATTAACTTACTAGAAGATGGCCGCCACGAAAAAAGTAATTGACCGTCATCTATTTTGATGACATGAAGGAGGGCGGGTAGTTTAAAATGGCGAGAAAGTTTGCACAATACTGACACTGACGAAGCCTGTGTGCGAAACGCGTCTGTCGGGGGTGAAGGGGGTTTGGAAATAAATCTACTTTTTTATCACAACATCGGAGTGCTTGCCGTTTTTCTGGACGATACTGTTTGGAAGTGCGTTGCGATATATATATATATATATATATATATATATATATATATATATATATATATACACTGAAAAAACCTTATTTTACTCACACAAAACCATTGAAATTCCATATATAGTTAGTTGCACTAACTATATATCGCGCACCCGCAATCCACTGCTGATGATATATATGGAATTTCAATGGTTTTGTGTGAGTAAAATAAGGTTTTGTAAATGCTAATTCCTAACTATATATGGTCTATAACCCATGGTTCTTTCAGTGAATTTTCAAGGTTTTGTAAATGCTAATTCCTAACTATATATGGTCTATAACCTATGGTTTTTTCAGTGAATTTCAATGTTTTTTTAATAGCAAATATCAAAAGCTTTAAAATGTCAGGTACGTGGTAGGTAAAAACAGTTTCGTGTTTATGCACGCTGATGTGCTTTGAACGCTGCCCCCCCCCCTTTTTTCTTTTAGGAGTATTCTCTCTTTGCAGATAGTGAAGGGTAGGTAACGCAGGCCTTTGCCCCCGTTGTAATCCGTCGTGCCTGCTTCCCTCTCCATTTGATTGATTGTTATCCAAGCATTTACTGTTTTGGAATTGGTTCTCTTTGGGTCATTCTCTATTTACAAACAAGCACAGAGTCGCAATACTCTGTTTAGTCTTTGCAGATAGTGAAAAATCGTTAGAAAAAACAAAAGGAATCAAGCAAAATCAGTAGGCCACTAATGGGATCTCTTTTTGACCTCGCTAAAATAGAAACATTAGGAACAACCCCTCATGAGAAATTTGAAACTAGTGAGAGGAACTGAGCTCAACGCCATGATGGCTGCAAGACAGCTCGGCTCCGCCGCCCACCCCGCCCAAAATAATGACAAACCCTATGCAAATATTATAAATATATACAACACACCAGCAAAGTAACAGGGTAAAACGTTTTATTAAATAACTATTTACATGGCAACCTGCTGCAACATCGATCCAAATGCATGCCGCCATTCCCGGGATTTCTCCCCGACTACTCTGCGGCCTACGAGATGGAGAGGCCAGGGCGTTGACTAGGCGGGGCCTCCGGCCGCAACCACAGCACCAACGATCGCTGCTGACGGAGGGGAGCCTTGCCGGTGAGAGCCACTGATCTGAAGAACAGCTGCCTGCGGTGCCTCCCTGAGCCGCTTGACGAAGGCCCCCGAGGGGCGGTGTTGTGGCGCGGACTCGGAGGGGGTGCTTGGCTCCTGCCCCCTCCCCAAGTCTTGTTGCCCTGGTATGGCCTGAGATCACCCCCGACATAGGCGGCCGGCTCCCGGGGTCAGGCGGAACTTGTTGCCTTTTGGTGACTCTTCCATTCTGGACCTTGTCCAACAATCTGTTTGACCTAAAGACACGTCCTGCGGTGCCCTGGTCCAACCATCACATATACCTGCGCCAGGAGACAGCGTGGGGTGCACTGGAAGGGAGAGGCGGCGCAAACGAGCTTCCCCCATCTCCCCAGGTGGAGGTTTCTCAGCTACACCCCAGCGCTTCACTCGGCCAGCTGAGTTGCGCCCACTCCTGCGGCACAGTGCCTCGTTCGGCCAGCTGAATTGCGCCTGCTCTTGCTATTACAGCATCTCACCCGCCATCCGGCTGAATTGCACCCACTCTTGCGGTACAGCGACAGGCGGCTGCCACGGAGCTCAGGAAATGGCGGTCCGCTCCACAGACTTGGGCCTGGCCTGCAAGGATGGCTCTGGGCAAACCTGGAACTCGGACGCTTGACTGCTAGGGCATGGGCCCCATTCCCAAAAGCGTCCCCTCAGCCTTGAAGATTCTACAAGAGTCACCGGGGCCCCCGACTCCCGCAGACTTCCGGTGGGGAGCGACTGCCATGATTGCTCGCGGAATGTCCACGACGTAGCCACGGGGTGCTCCCATGCTGACGCCAGCTTCAGTCTGAAACATCCAGAAACACTGTAGACTACCAATTCGATCAGTTCCGGTGGAGCCCCAACGTGACCCGGTAGAGAAGAACTTGCCCTACCCTCTTTGACTGATGGTTCTTGTTGCCTGTCCCTTCTGTTGTCATTTAACGGAACTTTTTGGACTGCTGAAAGGGGTTCTGTTCTGACCGCTGGTTGGTGGAGACATTTTGACTATATTCTGGACCTGCCCGGCCTCGCCCAAAATGGCGTCGGTATAAATGAGACTCGCAACTCCTTGATGTGTACTGGTTGCTCAGCCTTGATATCACGAGATATGTATGCAGTTTTGGAGCACATGGCGGGCGGGGACGGGTACTGATTGAACATTTGGACATCCCTATTGATATTAAGTTCTGATGTATTATTCATTACTGTACTATTGAAAGTTTGAATTAACGTTACTCATGGTACTTGCCCGCAAATGTATATCTAGATAATTTCATTGTAACTGTTAGACACCTTAATTCCTGCAACCTAATGGCCCGCCCGTTACGTTTTTCTACAGTGTAAAGGTCCCCTCATCATATACGATTCCAGTTTGAAGAACGGCTGCCTGCGGTGCCTCCCTGAACCGCTTGACGGAGGCCCCCGAGGGGCGGTGTGGTGGCGCGGACTGGGAGGGGGCGCTTAGCTCCTGCCCCCTCCCCAAGTCTCGCTTGGCCAGCTGAGTTGCGCCCACTCTTGCGGCCTACGACATGGAGAGGCCGGGGCGTTGACTAGGCGGGGCCTCCGGCCGCAACCACAGCACCAACGATCGCTGCTGACGGAGGGGAGCCTTGCCGGTGAGAGCCACTGATCTGAAGAACCGCTGCCTGCGGTGCCTCCCTGAACCGCTTGACTGAGGCCCCCGAGGGGCGGTGTGGTGGCGCGGACTGGGAGGGGGCGCTTGGCTCCTGCCCCCTCCCCAAGTCTTGTTGCCCTGGTGTGGCCTAAGATCGCCCTCGACATAGGCGGCGGCTCCCGGGGTCCGGCGGAACTTTTTGCCTTTTGGTGACTCTTCCATTCTGCACCTTGTCCCACAATCCGTTTGACCTGAAGACACATCCTGCGGCCTGGTCCCTGAATGTGTGCAGGGGGACGGTATTCCTCGCTCGGCCAGCTGAGTTGCGCCCACTCTTGCGGCCTACGACATGGAGAGGCCGGGGCGTTGACCGCCCCGGCCTCTCCGGCCGCAACCACAGCGCCAACGATCGCTGCTGACGGAGGGGAGCCTTGCCGGTGAGAGCCACTGATCTGAAGAACCACTGCCTGCTGTGCCTCCCTGAACCGCTTGACGGAGGCCCCCGAGGGGCGGTGTGGTGGCGCGGACTGGGAGGGGGCGCTTGGCTCCTGCCCCCTCCCCAAGTCTTGTTGCCCTGGTGTGGCCTAAGATCGCCCCCGACATAGGCGGCCGGCTCCCGGGGTCCGGCGGAACTTTTTGCCTTTTGGTAACTCTTCCATTCTGCACCTTGTCCCACAATCCGTTTGACCTGAAGACACGTCCTGCGGTGCCCTCGCAATGCGGCCTGGTCCCTGAATGTGTTCAGGGGGACGGTATTGATTGGATCAAGATGGCGGCTTCACACAAAGCTGACTCAAGTGTTGCTGCTGATGCTATGCAGACAAAAACTGGTTTTCAGTTTGTACATTCTTCAGGATTTTTCCATCCAAGGCTGGTTGAGAGTTTGTAGAACGATGGCTTCAGATTTTCAACATACTACTCTTCAACATTCTTCATAAATGTAACAATGTGAGACTCACTAGGAGAACGGCCGTTTATCTTTCCTTTCAAAATGCTGCCAACAATATTTTCTGAATGGAAGACACCATCTTGTAGCATAAAGGGCTGCGTCAAGGGTGGTATTGCCCAGAATGTCTTGTTTTCTAGTGCTCGTAATGACGAAGCCAGAACTGCCGAAAGGGATTCTGGTCCTGCCGCTACTTATTGGAGACATTGAACTATACTCTGGACCTGCCTGGCCTCGACCAAAATGGCGCCAGTATGGGAGCGACTTGCAACTCCTTATGACGTTCTAGTTACTTAGCCTTGACATTATGGGGGATGTATGTGGTCTTTGTGCACATGGCGGGCGGGGAAGGGTACTGACTGGGAATACGGACAACCCTACTGATGTCGATTTTTCATTATTGATTATTGTATTAATAAAGCTTCGAAGTAATGTTACCCATGATACTCGCCCATGGTGTGCGTATGGACGATTTTATTGTAACTGATCCTGTTATACTTTCAATTAAAAAATCAACCTTCACTGATCCTGCAACCATTTGTCACGTTTAGTTTTTTCAATTAAATGGCTCGCTTGTTACATACTCCTATACCCCTGGCTTTTGAAAGACACCATCTTGTAGAATAAAGGGCTGCGTCAAGGGTGGTATTGCCCAGAATGTCTTGTTTTCTAGTGCTCGTAATGACGAAGCCAGAACTACAGAAAGGGATTCTGGTCCTGCCGCTACTTATTGGAGACATTGAACTATACTCTGGACCTGCCTGGCCTCGACCAAAATGGCGCCAGTATGGGAGCGACTTGCAACTCCTTATGACGTTCTAGTTACTTAGCCTTGATGTTATGGGGGATGTATGCGGTCTTTGTGCACATGGCGGGCGGGGAAGGGTACTGACTGGGAATACGGACACCCTATTGATGTCGATTTTTCATTATTGATTATTGTATTAATAAAGCTTCGAAATAATGTTACCCATGATACTCGCCCATGGTGTGCGTATGGACGATTTCATTGTAACTGATCCTGTTATACTTTCAATTATAAAATCAACCTTCACTGATCCTGCAACCGTTTGTCATGTTTAGTTTTTTCAATTAAATGGCTCGCTTGTTACATACTCCTATACCCCTGGCTTTTGACCCTTTCCTACGCGCGGTCTGTACTACCGCCCTCGGGCGATCTATGTAATGAACAGACTACCATTGCTGAAACACAAGGGAATGCATCTCAGAGAGATAAGTCAAGTACGTGGTAGATAAAAACATTTTCGTGTTTATGCACGCTGATGTGCTTTGAACACTGCCCCCCCACTCCCCCCTCCTCATCATTTAGATTACCACCGCCCATTGCACAAAAGCGTACCGGGCGCTCCCCACGCAAAAAAAATGATTTTTATTTTTTTTGCCCCGCGGGGCCCTTTTAAAGCCTCCACATCAAACCTAGGGGGTCAGGGAGGATCTACTATGCCCCCTTATGGTCATTTCCCCCTTTGTTTTGGCCTCCTCTTGTCTCTCAATCCTACCGAGAGACAAGATGGCGGCCGCTCCGGACTGTTTAGAATGTTGACAGACACCGGAGAGCCAATCAGCTTCGCTTCGCAAAGTTCCGTTACGTGTCAAGTACGCGAACCGGAGAGCTACCCGGAGCGCTGTCACAGATATATATATATTTTTGAACATTAATTTATCAAAATCCACTGGAGCACATATATTGAGACCTAGCAAAGGCACATCGGGCTAACAGTCCCTACAATTTTGCCAAGTTTCGTGCAAATCCATTCAGCCGTTCGAGCTAAAAGTGAGGCCAACCGCCCTATGGAAATTAACATGGGAAAAACGCGTTTTGGGACCCCCCTTTGTTCTCAGCCCTCCCTTGACGAAACCCCCCCAAATTTTCAGGGGCTGCTCAGAAACAAAATGTTCCATTTTCCTGAAAATTTCAGCCAATTCCGTCCACAAACGGCAAAGTTAGTAGACATAGAATTTTCAAAAATCCCATAGAGAAAAAATCCTAACTATATATACCTACTGGCGACCGCCAGTAGGTAATATATATACATATATATTACCTACTGGTGGTCACCAGTAGGTATATATAGTTAGGATTTTTTTGAATAGGGATTTCTGAAAATTCTATGTTGAATAACTTTGGCGTTGATGACCGGAATTGGCTGAAATTTTTAGGAAAATGGCACATTTTGTTTCTGAGCGTGCCCTGAAAGTTTGGGGGGGTTTCGTCAAGCAGGGGCAGAGAAAAAAGGGGGTCCCAAAACGTGTTTTTAACATTGAGTTTTCCATAGGGCGGTTGGACTCACTTTTAGCTCGAACGGCTGAATGGATTTCTATGAAACTTGGCAAAATTATAGAGACTGTTTGCCCGATGTGCCTTTGCTAGGTCTCAAGATATGTGCTCCAGTGGATTTTGAGAAATTAACTTTAAAAAAAATATATATATCTGTGACAGCGTCCCGGTTAGCGCCCCGGTTCGCGTACCAGACGCGTAACGGAACTTGGCGAGGAGAAGCGGATTGGCTCTCCGGTGACTCTCAACATTCTAAACAGTCCGGAGCGGCCGCCATCTTGTCTCTTGGTAGGATCGAGAGACAAGAGGTGGAAATAAACGAAGGGGGAAATGAATGAAAGGGGCAAGGTAGACCCCTCCTGACCCCCTAGGATTGATGTGGGGGCTATTAAAGGGCCCCGCGGGGCAAAAAAATAAAATACTTTTTTTTTCGATTTTTCGCGGTGGAAGCGCTACCCGGTACGCGAACCGGGTAGCTCACCGGTAGCGTAACGGGAGTCCGCCATCTTGTGTTTCGGATGAATTTAGTCACAAGATGGAGGATAAACAATGTTGGGAATGGGTATAAGGGGGCACAGGAGAAATATCCTGACCCCCTAGGTTTTCTGAGGGTGGCTGAGGAGGCCCATATATGTAAAAAAAAAACCCATTCCGCGCACCGGGTAGCGTTCCGGAAAGCGTAACAAGGGGAAAACCAAGGGAAATAGTAAAATAATATTTTAGAGTGCTTTGAGGTAGAGTAGCTCTGAATAGAGCTGTTGTGTTGTGTGGGTGATGTAAGTACCAACATGTAGGTACCAATGAAGAGTCTAAAATTCAATGTACACCGTCTCCTCTGTAGATATTTTGTACGTTCTAATATGGGTTATTTAAATGTAAATGTGTGGAAAAGCACTTCATGCTTTAAAGCAATTGTATTTTTGAACTGATTGTTCTTTCCTCTTAGTCCTCCTCTTTGTTTTTTTTTTTCCGCACTCTTCTTCAGCATGATAGCTGATAAATTCGTTCCCTCAAAAAATGTATATACATAAAAAAATTATATTAAATACATATAAAATATATTTTTCCTTTAAAAGAAGAATACATTTTACAGCTGTTGATATTTGCTATTAAAAAACCATTGAAATTCACTGAAAAAACCATAGGTTATAGACCATATATAGTTAGGAAGTAGCATTTACAAAACCTTGAAAATTCACTGAAAAAACCATAGGTTATAGACCACATATAGTTAGGAATTAGCATTTACAAAACCTTATTAAACTCACACAAAACCATTGAAATTCGCATATATAGTTAGTTGCACTAACTATATATCGCGCACCCGCAATCCACTGCTGATCATGTCACATATTACATCATTCATGACATGGTCAGTGACATCACTGATGACATCACTGATGACATCTCAAATGACATCACTTATGACATCACTGATGACAACATCCAGTGACTGTATGTTTCTGTAAAGTTAAAATATGTCTTACATATTGAAGAATGAGTGGATGTATAAGTGTCTGGATGAAGGATTTAGTAGGTGCATGACTGACTGTATGAGTGAGTGATTAAAAGTGTCTCACTGAGTGCATGGGTTAGTGACTAAACTGTCTTAATTTGTGCATCATTATGTCTGTTGTTCTGTAAACTGCTGCATGTGTTGATCAGTAGCTATATGAGTAACTATATGGGTTATTGATTGGTTGCCCAAGTATTTGTATGGGAGACTGAGTGTGTGTGTGGGTGGCTGGGAGGTGTATGACTCTGTGCATAGATGTGTGAGCAGTTGATTCACTAGATGTATGGGTTCAAAAGTGCATGTGGAAACAGCTGTATGGGCGGTTGACTGTGTGCATGAGTGTATTGGTGAGTGAATGGATATCTCAGTGCTACATGTCAAAGTAAGTACATATGTAAAACACAGTCCATGTGAGAGTTGACATATATAAATAACTGTGCATAAGAGCCAGTGAATGTGTGAGTGGCTGTATGGATCATTGTGAACTTGTATCAGGGATTGTATAAGAGAGTAAATATGTGTTAGTATATGTTTGAATAAGTAAGGTGTGTATAACTGTATAGTTGAGGAAATGGAGGTTTGATTGATTCTTTGCATGACTGACTAGGTGTGTGAGTAACTCCATGGATGAGTGACAGTCTGTGAGTGTCTGTTTACACTGAGTGTATCTAAGGTTATATTAGAGTCTGAAGAGGTTCATCATATTATCACATGAATGATGTCATCAGTGATGTGATCAGTAATTTCAAATGAGATGTCATTAGTGATGTCATCAGTGATGTCATTTGAGATGTCATCAGTGATGTCATCAGTGATGTCATTTGAGATGTCATCAGTGATGTCATTTGAGATGTCATCAGTGATGTCATCAGTGATGTTACTGACCATGTCATGAATGATGTAATATGTGACATGATCAGCAGTGGATTGCGGGTGCCCGATATATAGTTAGTGCAACGTACTATATATGCGAATTTCAATGGTTTTGTGTGAGTAAAATAAGGTTTTGTAAATGCTAATTCCTAACTATATATGGTCTATAACCTATGGTTTTTTCAGTGAATATATATATATGTGTGAACAAATTCTCGCCAGACGCCAACGGCGCCACCAACTTTCCTGCCGGTAAAGAATGATGAAGAGTAGAAACCCAATCTGGTGCCAAACAAAGGTGCTTTATTCGTGCCTTTCAATGCCCAGCATGTCCGCCATGACGCGTTTCGCCTGTGTCCACAGGCTTGATCACATGATGTGTTTTGTTACATCAAAGGGAGGTACTTATAGTGAACATAAAAGGCGGACTAATCTGGCCACCATTTTTTGTTCAAAGTGGCAACCTGGAAACTATAAAAAGACTATGGCTGGTAATCCATTTAACAACTATAATTGCCAAAATTTTATTAAAAATTTCTTCCAATCTCTTACATACTTTATACAATGTAATAAATATGTGCAAATCACGCAACGTTAATAGTAAATGCATAATAATATACTATAACAATATCTATGTACACATTGCCGTCTTTTTAGTTTGTATTGCCATTTTTTAAAAAATTTCCAAGCCCAAGAAATGTCCATATAACCCAAGTGGGTCAATATAAAGTGCCTGTGCAAAGTTCTTATAGTATGTAAACCATTTGTACCTCATCCTTCAGTGCAGAACAGTAGTGCAGAAATAGTGCAAATTTTTTGTCATAAAGAAAAAGAATTTATTATGAATAAAGAGGAGCTGCCTATGCTTGTATTTGTTCATACTGATGTTACTATTGGCAATCTATGCAGTTTCATTTCAATACGACTCTAGATGTTAAGTGTCAAAAAATAATAAATAAAGTCAACATGGCCCTTTGATTTATCCTGATATATCACACCCTAATAGATTGACTCTCCTGGGAGACTACAAGCAAGTTTAGAGATCCTCACTCGCATTGAGGCCTCCAGGGGTTCTGCTATCGAGCTCTAGTATGTATCTGGTTTCAAGGACCCGCAGTAGTGCCTCCCTAATGTCACCCCTTTTCAATGGCATCACACAATCGATGACTTAATATTGCAGATGCTTGGGGTCATTGTCATGGGTACTTTTGAAATGCCTGGCCACCAGATACGTCTGATCTTTAGTTACGATGGCCCTAAGGTGTTGCAAGATCCGCTTGTGAGCTGGTAGTCGGGTGCTCCCTACATACCGTAGCTCTCAAGGGCATTGCAACACATACACCGCAAATTCTGATTTGCAGTTGAGTCGTTTGGTTATGGGTACAGGTAACTCCTTGAATGGAACCTGGGTTTTATTACAGCCATATTGGCAGGCTTTACAAATTAGGCACTTTTTAAATCCTCTGCTTAGTGCCATCCAAGTTCCTAAAACCGGTGGCTCCAGGTAGTTGTTGACCGTTTTTTCCGACATTGATATGGATTTTCTATAGGTCAGTTCTGGTTTCTTCCCTCCAATGACAGGGTCCCCTGTCACCAGATTCCAATTTCGAGAGAAAATCCTTCTGATTTCTCTATGCTGTCGGTTGTATGTGACAATTGCCGTAGATTGCTCTGATGTACTAACTTTGTTATCTGCCTCATGGGAAGCTCTGAATGTTAGAGCCTGTCTTCTAGTAATGGCTCTAGAGTGATCAATTGCCTTAGAAAGGATCTCCTCTGAGTATCCCCTGGCCTGAAACCACTTCTTACTGGCTTCCTGCGCCCTAAAACATTCCTGTTCAGTGCTGCAGATCCTCCTGATACGCAATATTTCCACAAAAGGAATGCTGCGTATCAGGTGGTGGGGGTGCTGGCTGGCCGCATGGAGGACAGTGTTGCCTGCTGTCGGTTTCCTATGTAACCTGGTGGCTAATCCTCCATTTTCTATGTACACATCTATATCCAAAAAGCAGACAGATGTCCTGTCAATTGTAGAGGTAAATTTTAAATTCAGATTGTTGATATTTAGCTGCTCTACAAATGACTGCGCCTCTTTTTGGGGACCCTGCCAGATCAAAAATAGGTCATCTATGTACCTAAGATACAAGGAAACATGGTTCTGCATTGTGGCTAGATGTTGTGCCATGAGGACCTGCTCCTCCCACCAACCCATATGCAAGCATGCTAGGCTGGGGGAAAAACAGGCCCCCATAGCCACTCCCCTAATCTGCTGGTACACTTGATTGTTAAACAAAAAATAATTTTGTTCTCAACAGACCTTGATCATGGACAGAAGCATTTTGTTGTGCGATGAAAAATTGATGGCACGTCTGTTTAAATAATGCCTCACCACCTTAATACCATCGCTATGTCTTATAGAGGTGTACAATGAAGATACATCCAGTGCAATGAGCAAACATTCCGAATTCCACATAACATCATTCAATTTTCGGATAAAATCCGAAGAGTCCTGCACATATGATTTCAAACCTTTCACCCAATCCTGCAAAAAATAATCGATGTATTTCGAAATGTTCTCAGTAGAGCTATTTTTTGCGGAAATGATAGGACGACCAGGTGGCATGTCCACACTTTTATGGACTTTAGGTATCAAGAAGAAGGACGGTATCACTGGGTATTCCTTCTTGAGAAAGCTAAACTCTTCCTTAGAGATCAGGTTCCCACTCCTCCATGCCATCAATTTCAAATGTTGGTCTTGCCACGCTGTTCTTATTGTGGCCAAATTGCTCTTTCTATAGCATGAAGGGTCCTGTAATTGTTTTTCTGCCTCATTAATGTACATTTGGCGCGGCCACAAAACAATATTTTCACCTTTGTCGGCCTGGCGGACAATTATGTTTTTGTTTGAATCAAGTTTTTTCACCAAGTTATTATAGCTTTGATTCATTTTATTTATTGCGGCATGTTTCCTGTTAGTGGCTGTGTACAATTTTTTCAGGTCTTTGGTAATGAGTTCCTGATACACGTCCAAGTTATTGTGTGTCATGATAGGTAAGAAAACCGAATTGGGTTTGAAAGGAGTACTACATGAAGCTCGATCTCCACTTGATGTTGTTAGTGGAGACGACGTTGACGGGCCCGATTCTTCCTGTAGAGCCCAAATTTCCTCAAACCCTGTGCGATCACCTGCTTCCAATGAAGTTGGACTGCTGGGTATCTCCACACATTTCTTTCTGGTGGGTTGTAACTTGAAATATTTCTTTAGTTTAAGCTTCCTTACAAATCTATAAGCGTCCATTCTGGTATCCGCGTAGTTGAAGTTACACGGTGGGCAATATGACAACCCTAAGCCCAGGATTGTTTCATCCTTTTTTGTAAGTTGTAAAGTTGTGAGGTTTATTATTGAACAGGAGTTGACCCCTGTGTTTGATTCTGGGGTTGCTTGTTGCAACGGCCCCTTTGTGGCTTTTTCTCGTTGTTTGTTTTTCCTTTTGCTGCATTTGCGATTTTCACTGCGCTTCCTGTTTGCCCTTTGTTGTCTCCTTATCCGCCTGCTTGTGCTCGTGATCTCAATGTGTCTCAGCGGTCCTGGCACATGCAGCTTCCTTTCTGTGCCATAGACAACTTTGTAAACCCCACCGTTGGCGTGTTAGCCGCCTCATTTTTAGGTTCACTTTCTGCTGCAGAACACGCATCAGTGGATGATATTGTGGCCGAGGTATCTTCTGCTTGTACTATGCGAGTCTTCCTTGCTCGCGCTTTCACGTTTTTATACCTCATGGCATAGGTAAAGATTTGTCCGTTTAAGTAATCTAGGCGGTCTCGCTCCAATTTGAAAGCTTTCCGTTTTTTAATAACGTCCTCCTCTTTGCCCAGCCTTAACATCATGTCGGCCCTTAATTTGTCCATCGCTTCACTTGTGCCCATACTGGCTATTTCAATTTCAAGCTGTTCAATTTCCGCTTGTAATTTGCAGCAATCACTTTCTGGGTATTTCACAAGAATAGTCATTAATTTAGCTGATGACTCTAGATTCGCTTCCGCCCATTCCGTTAACATCGCTGGGTCGGGTGTCTCATAGCTTGGGGCCAAGCTTATGCGTAGACCTCTGGGTACACGACCCACCTGCAAGTATCTAGAAAGTGATTTGTTTTCCCACCATCTAGATTGCTCTTTTAACATCAACTTCTCTAGCTTCCTGAACAAATCCCTTGCAGTAGGATTGGTTACTGCGCTCGTAGGTTGCCTTATAATGCCGGATCCCTCAGCCGGGGAATCTACAAACACCAAGTCGGCTGCCTCCTCTCTGCTCTGCAACACATCTACGGACATTTTATTGCTGTGGCTTGTATCGTCGTGCCGAGCACCACACCAATGTTAGTCGGAATGACGCTGTTCTCAAACACTTGAATATTCGCGTCACCATCTAGGCAAACTCCCCACTGGAAAATCCGTTGTCTCCTACCTCCACTGGGCTACTGGTTCACTGTCCGATCTCCTGGTTCGGGTGGCGCCGAGTCCCTTCATGCGGCAGGAACATTTTCATTATTCAGGGGCTGTAGGCGGCTCACTCCTTGCCGGAGTCTCGTAAAATCAGTTCCGGGACACAGAACTAACTGCTTCCTGCCGCCGAGCCCTCATTGGAGGAGGAGTTTCACTCGCACCACCGAAAGCTTCCTTGGTGCTTACAATGAACAAATTCTCGCCAGACGCCAACAGCGCCACCAACTTTCCTGCCGATAAAGAATGACGAAGAGTAGAAACCCAATCTGGTGCCAAACAAAGGTGCTTTATTCGTGCCTTTCAATACCCAGCATGTCCGCCATAACGCGTTTCGCCTGTGTCCACAGGCTTGATCACATGATGTATTTTGTTACATCAAAGGGAGGTACTTATAGTGAACATAAAAGGCGGACTAATTTTGCCACCATTTATTGTTCAAAGTAGCAACATGGAAACTATAAAAAGACTACGGCTGGTAATCCATTTAACAACTATAATAGCCAAAATTTCATTAAAACTTTCTTCCAACCTCTTACATACTTTGTACAATGTAAAAAATATGTGCAAATCACGCAATGTTATTAAATAAATGCATAATAATATACTATAACAATATCTATGTACACATTGCGGTCTTTTTAGTTTGTATTGCCATTTTAAAAAAAAAATTCAAAGCCCAATATATATATATATATATATATATATATTACCTACTGGCGGTTGCCAGTAGGTAGTTATAGTTAAAACTTAGTTTCCATTGGAAATCCGCAATATTCTATTTGGAATAACTTTGGCGCCGGTGGACGAATCTTCGCAAATTTCTCCAAGAAGATGACCTGCTCCGCTTCGCTCCTTCCTTGAAAGTTTAGGGGTGATTCGTGAAGTGGGCCCTGGAAAAAATTGGGTCCCAAAACGTGTTTTCCCCGTGCAATTTTCCATAGGACTTTTAGACGGGCTACAGCCCGAACAGCTGAACGGAATTACAACAAACTTGGCAAAAAGGTAGAGTTCTGTTCGCAGATGGGCCTTTTTGTTAAATGGTGTAAATCCATTCAGTAGTTCCTGAGAAAATCAAAAGTAAAATCATAAGTATATTTAAAGGTGCATACAGTAAGCTTACTGTAAGCTTACTGTACTCTGTACCTTCCCGAGCACGAGCTGAATGCTAATTGGCTGTCAACTGTCTGTCAACACTCCAAACCAGAAAGTGTTGGCAGCCATCTTGTGCCTCGGTAGACTGAGGCACAAGAAAGCAGAAAAACAAACATGTAGAACGCAAAAAGGGGGCAGGGAAGAAACACCCTGACCCCCTAGGCCAGCTCAGGGGGTCCCACAAGGACCCCCAAGGCCCCCCCAATTTTCTTTCTTTGACAAAAACCGCGGGGTACAAGTACCGTACGAGTACCGTATGAGTACCTTTCCGAGTACGAGCTGCATGCTCATTGGCTGTGAACACTCCAAACCAGGAAGTGTTGGCAGCCATTTTGTGCTCGGTAAACCGAGGCACAAGAAAGCAGAAAAACAAATGTGTAGAATGCAAAAAGGGGGCAGGGTAGAAACACACTCACCCCCTAGGCCTGATTAGGGGGTCCCACAAGGACCCCCAAGGCCCCCTATGTTTTTTTCACAAAAATCGCGGGATACGAGTACCCCAATTTTCTTTTTTTGACAAAAATCGCGGGGTACAAGTACCTTACGAGTAACGTATGAGTACCTTTCCGAGTACGAGCTGCATGCTCATTGGCTGTGAACACTCCAAACCAGGAAGTGTTGGCAGCCATCTTGTGCTCGGTAGACGAGGCACAAGAAAGCAGACAAACAAACGTGTAGAACGCAAAAAGAGGGCAGGGTAGAAACAGCTTGACCCCCTAGGCCTGCTCAGGCGGTCCCACAAGGCCCCCCAAAGCCCCCCAATTTTTCTTAAAAAACCCGGTCTGCTTTTTTTCAAATTACCCCCCAGGGGGACCAAATCCCGGGGGCATAGTGAAAAAGAAGTGTGGGGGGTCCCATATCCCCCACACACTGCCCCAGGGACCACCACCACCCAGGGCAAAGCAATGCAGCCCCCTGGTGCATACTTTAGGTTTCAGGTGGGCTAATTGGCCCCCATGCACCCCAGTATGCAAGGCGAATTGTTTCCCCCTCTGCAAACGCGCCAGGGAGCTGCGTTGCAGAGAGGTGTAAAAAGGAGGGTGGCCTTATTACACCTCTCTGCAATGCAGCCCACTGGCGGATACTGGAGATTCCTGGTGGGCTAGTTGGCCCCCAGGAACCCCCAGTATGCAAGGGGACTTAATCCCCCAACTTAGAACACTCTACAGGGCGCGATAGCACAGTGGTGAAGGTAGAGGGCGGGCTTGAGGTGATGTGAGTGCAAACATGCCCTGAGGCACGATTTAAGTTGAGGAATTAATTCCTGTTCAATCCAGAGGTCCCCTAGGGGACAACTAGTCCAACAGGTATCTCCAGTAAGCGCCACAGAGCTGTGTTGCAGAGTGTTATAAAAAGGGGGCATGCCCTTTGAACGACTCTCTGCAACACAGCTGCCTGGCGCATACTGGAGGTACCTGGTGGGCTAGTTGGCTGAAAGGGGACCTCAGGATTGAAGAGGAATTACTTCCCCAATCTAGCTCACTACTATTCCTGAAAAGAAAATTTAACTGTACTTACCAGTAACTTGAATTTCCTTCCATAGGATATCATTGCCTGCTATATAAAATATATATAAATTAAAAAAATATTAAATAAAAAAAAAGATATTACAATTTCAATATTTTTAAAAACATTTTTTTTCAATTTATATTAAAATTGTGTAATGTAATTTAAAAAATAAAATATCTAAAAATAAATAGTTTAAAATAATGTAGTAAATTAGTATAAAAAATAACAATTAATACATTTAAAAATATTTACAAAACCTTTGAAATTCACTGAAAAAACCAAAGGTTTCAGCCACGTTATAGTTACAAATTAGCATTTAAAAAACCTTAGAAATTCACTGAAAAAAACATAGTTTTCACACACGTTATAGTTTGGAATTAGCATTTAAAAAACCTTAGAAATTCACTGAAAAAACCATAGGTTTCACACATGTTATAGTTAGCTGGACATTTCACTCATACAAAACCATTGAAATTCCCCCTTTGTAGTTAATTCAGCTAACTATAACTCGCGCGCCCGCAATGCACTGCTGATGACGTCACATATTACATCACTCATGACATGGTCAGCGACATCACTCATGACATCAGTGATGACATCTCAAATGACATCACTGATGACATCATCCTTGTGAAAGAGTGGCAGACCTCCTCTCAGCGTAATATAACGCTTGATACACACATTCAAAAATAGAAACTACATTTTTCAAAAAAATGGAGATACCAATTCCAGTTAGAACAACCTATACAGTAATTCCAAAATCTACATACACATCCAGTCATTCAGTAACAGTTCTATATAGGCACTCATACATGTACTCACTCACATATGTACTCATACACCTATACATCTTATTACACACAAACACTCATCTATAGAGTTACTCACACACAAACTCACACATGCAAATAAACTATCAAACATCCATTTACTTGCATATACAGCTATACGCCCACCACTACACTTACTTCTACTGACTCACACACATACTTACTCTCTTAAACAATCACTTATAGAAACTCATACTTATTTATACAGGAACTCTTACAATCTCTCGCTCTCACATATTCTCATTTATATACATCATTACTCACATTTACTAGTTTAACACATATGTAGTTACACATAAAGATACTATTGAGACAGTGATTCACTCACTAACACACCCATACACACACTCATCCACCCATACAGTCCTGCACACATGCTGTCTTCAAAACACATACAAACAGTGAGTCACCCATTCATGCATCTATGCAGTAAGTAATACCCCCCACCAAGCCATACAATCATACTAATACTCTAAAAAACAACTAATAACCCATATCGACACTCATGTAGCTAGTCACCAACCCATGCAGCCACTTATACACAAAGTAAGACACTGATACAGATATTTACATATTTAAACATTACTCGCTAATACATGTATTCACTAAGATACACTTAATGAAGTGTCAGTTATACAATCATTTTTACAAAAAAATAACATCCATTTTGACACTTATTTACACATTTTTTCTTCCATCGACCTTTAGATATACATATATAAAACATATTTATTTTTCAGAGACACACATTCTCTGTATGATGTCATCCGTGATGTCAACAGTGATGTCATTTGAGATGTCATCAGTGATGTCATGAGTGATGTCACTGACCATGTCATGAGTGATGTAATATGTGACGTCATCAGCAGTGCATTGCAGGCGCGCAAGTTATAGTTAGCTGAATTAACTATAACGGGGGAATTTCAATGGTTTTGTATGAGTGAAATGTCCAGCTAACTATAACATGTGTGAAACTAATGGTTTTTTCAGAGAATTTCTAAGGTTTTTTAAATGCTAATTCCTAACTATAACTTGTGTGAAACCTATGGTTTTTTTCAGCGAATATCGAAGGTTTTTTAAATGCTAATTTTGAACTATAACATGGCTGAAACCTATGATTTATTCAGTGAATATATATATACATATATATGATTTTTATAGTAGTAACTTAAAAAAACACAAAAATGTAATAGAAAGGTAAGTATATATTTTTAATAATAGTGTTATGTTAAATATATAGATATGTACATATAAAAATGAGCCAATATATATATATATATTTATTTGTGTATGTTTGTGTAAGTATATCTAGCATTAAATGTTACTTAAATCTTTGTAGTTTACATTATAGTAATGTTATATATTAAAATATATAATATTGTTTTCAATATTTTTGTAAATACCTTCATAAGTATAGAAAAGCAATATTTTGTAATCAATATTTTTACACAATATTAATGTCATGATAATATGTCACTAATCCCACTTAAAAGAAAGGCTTTCTCTCCGACCACATGTTAGTTACCCTGAGTGCAATATATGATAGGGCGGAGGCTCCGCGTGTGCTGCCATTGAGATCCAGCGCTTGCCATACTCCATTTTGCTCTTGAGTGGAGTTCAATCACCTAAAAAAACATAATGATGTGGCCGTTTTCAAAAGAAAGTTTCCTTTAATATGTGCTAATAGTATTGGCTTATAAAATTCTAAAACGTCATTATGTGCTCACTGTGTACATTAACTACACTGTGGACCATGTTTCTATTAATAGGCTACTCCTGTTGGTGAATAGAGTTTTTTTTTATCAGGATTTTCCCTCATTCAGAAACAGCTATGTCAAGCACATTAATGTTGCAATGCGTCTCTTCCCGACATGCCCCATATGGCTGAGATACCCGCCACCCCCTCTCAACACAATCCCCAAGGATGGGAAACCGGAATCAGTTCTGAACTTTTGGAAGACGGGAGGGAGTGACCCTCCCGGCCGTATTTATTAAAATATGAAACAAAATTAAAACATTAAAATAACAGTTTCATATTATGTACAATTTCATTACCACATTGCGATGTTTGGCTAACCTTAACATACTCTCTAATACAAAGGTTCTCGTAGCCGAACTAACATCCTACAAAATATTAACTTGCAATTTGAAATTGTACATCCTAACGTTTAAGGGCCAACGGCAAGGTCGTAACCGGTGTCAAGATCCCTAAACCAGAAATATCCCCCTCACTTGTGAGGGGCGACCGCACAGAGGTGTACCTCAAGTGCAACTACCAATTTCCCTTGACTTGACGGGGGCCCCACTAAACTCGACGCCACTTAAAGGTCGTCCGAGGACTCGTGTGAGGTATCTAGAAGGTAGCGTAGACCCCTCCCCAAACCCCACACAACTTACCACATCTGCCGTCGCAGATGTCCTGGCCCCGGGAAATTCCCCAGGAGAGGGCTGTAGCCCCTCCTACCCAGGAAGGGGCCTTGACCGCCTTTCCTTTCCTTGCGGCGGCCCATCCTTAGAAGGGACCGCCTCCCCGTTGAGGGGCCAATGGCCACCTCCCTCGAGCGCTCCCATCCGTAATGGGTGACGCCCACTCATAGGGATCTTCCAATTAGTGCTCACCGATCATGACCTTACCGCCCGACCAAAATAAATACGACAATTCTAAACTAAATGACTAACTTACCTAAAAAAGAAAAAGAAGAACAGTAACAACGATCACTTTATTAAAGCATGCTTACTGATCAACACTAAAGCAGGATTACTTTATTCACAAAACATACCACAAAACGACCATTCTTTATTGCATTTTCAAAATTATCATGACAATAATCCCAATCTACAAACAAAATTAGAGTTACCACATCAAAACTTTATTCAAAAACCACTTGCTGTCCTCAGGGGCTGGTGGGTGGGTCAAAATTGTCTCTTCGTTCCGTCTCGAGCTCACGTGCAGCGAGGAGGTGCAGCTTCAGAGCACAGGAACAAGAGGATGCTTTCCTGGCTTGTTGCTCCTTTTATCCGTCTTCAGGGCGGGCGTAAACCCGCCCCGGCCTGCCTCCCGGGCGTGGCCGGCCGCGTCAGTGTCTAGGCCAGCCCACTCCAGGGCGGGAAAAAGTCGCGCCCCGGCTACGCCGCTTCGGGCATACCAGCCGAGGCCCGCCTCCCGCCCAAGATGGCTTCCCGGGGGGATCGTGGTACTCCACCATACGTTCGGGGGGACCGAATGGTCGCCCCTTTCCATATGGCTGAGATACCCGCCACCCCCTCTCAACACAATCCCCAAGGATGGGAAACCGGAATCAGTTCTGAACTTTTGGAAGACGGGAGGGAGTGACCCTCCCGGCCGTATTTATTAAAATATGAAACAAAATTAAAACATTAAAATAACAGTTTCATATTATGTACAATTTCATTACCACATTGCGATGTTTGGCTAACCTTAACATACTCTCTAATACAAAGGTTCTCGTAGCCGAACTAACATCCTACAAAATATTAACTTGCAATTTGAAATTGTACATCCTAACGTTTAAGGGCCAACGGCAAGGTCGTAACCGGTGTCAAGATCCCTAAACCAGAAATATCCCCCTCACTTGTGAGGGGCGACCGCACAGAGGTGTACCTCAAGTGCAACTACCAATTTCCCTTGACTTGACGGGGGCCCCATTAAACTCGACGCCACTTAAAGGTCGTCCGAGGACTCGTGTGAGGTATCTAGAAGGTAGCGTAGACCCCTCCCCAAACCCCACACAACTTACCACATCTGCCGTCGCAGATGTCCTGGCCCCGGGAAATTCCCCAGGAGAGGGCTGTAGCCCCTCCTACCCAGGAAGGGGCCTTGACCGCCTTTCCTTTCCTTGCGGCGGCCCATCCTTAGAAGGGACCGCCTCCCCGTTGAGGGGCCAATGGCCACCTCCCTCGAGCGCTCCCATCCGTAATGGGTGACGCCCACTCATAGGGATCTTCCAATTAGTGCTCACCGATCATGACCTTACCGCCACAGGCCGGATAGTTGACCGGCTATCCGGACCCCCACAAAACTCCTACCTAAAGGTCATGTCTTAAAGTCTTCAGCCAAGCCATCAAGTCTCCTATGAGTAACTCGTTCCCCACCCGGGACAAGTGAACACCATCCCCCAAATACATACTGTCACTAGTAATACAACCATGCGAAATCGAATGCAATGTATTGGAACGGAACAATCTACTCACTTTGTTATTGATTTTCCTCACTGAATGATTCAGAGCAGAAACAGAAATAGCCCCCCGCCAAACTTTTCGTGGGATCATATGAGACCATGCAATTGTGCACCCTGGAACTCTCCTCGCTAGCCAACTTACAGTGGAAAGCATCGCCTCAAGAAGAAGTCGTCTACCAGTGGTGACCAAATCATTGCCCCCAAGATGTACTATGACAATAGACGGCGGTGACCTCGTCCGCCCTAGCAAACCCTCAAAAAATGATCGAAACTGGTCAATACAGAGTCCGCCCCTTCCGTAGAAGGACACCCTGTACCCGTATTCCCCAGCCACGTGAATCATATCACCTGCTTTGAATACGTCCGCAGCACGCCTCACGTATGAGTGGCCCACGACCCACACCTCCTCTTTCACAGCCGGTGATGTTTGACCGCTGGCCCGGTGTTGGGTCGACTGCATAGTCCGCCCCGCCTCGTAGGCTTGCGCAACTGAAACCAAACAAACACAAGAAGCGTGAGTACATCATTACAGCTTCACAACATGTGCAACCGCACATACCTTTTATAACAGTTGGAGGACCAACGCCCCACACGTTTAACTTGTTCGACATTCAGACCCCAGGCTGTAGCCTCTGTAGCAGCCCCTATCCGAAAGGAATGGGTCCCAAACTCGCCCGGGTTCAAGCCCGCAGCGGCAATCGACATCGCAAGCACCCGCTGAAACTGAAACCTCGTCAGTGGGGTGGCGTCAGCGTGTCTCAACAAAGTCCCCCCCCATGATGCCACCCTTTGTGCTAAATACTCCTCCACACAACTCACCGGGCACATGGAGGACCCGGGAATCCCTTGTATAATTATGCAGTCACCCATCGCACCCTGATCGGACTTGGACCTGATGAACGAGACAGTCATTGTCCTGAACGTGCTCTCGGCACAGTCCCCCCATCACATCCTGTTTGTTCCTTGCCACTAGTTCGCTTACCCGCATAGCCCCATGGAATGCCAGCGTAAAAGCGGCTCGGAATAACACTGTTTCATATCGGGATGAACACGTTGCAGGGAGTATGGATAATAACAAGGCCAACCTCTCCAGACCTATCGGGCGCCTTTCATCTACTCTGCGACCCTCAAGGCATTGCCACCCACGTAGCGCTTTCTGCACAACAAAAGACGCAGTCGGGTCCTGGATCCCATGAGCCCTTGCCATGAAGGAAATGGCGGCTCGATGCCTCTGGGCCGTAGCCACTGATTTGCCTGCCTGATGTAAAGACAGCAGATATGTTACTACTAGCTCTTCCTGTCCCCAAAGCTCTCCCCTAGCAGTCCCCAAAAAGACCCAATAGGCTCGGAACGCCCCTTCATATGCCTTTCTTGTCCGGGGTGCTAAACTCTCTCCCACGAGGTTCTGTAGTTCGGGGCACCGAGAGACCAGAGAGCTTCGGGAAAGGGTGCCGCCACCGGGTCCGCTGTGGGCAGAAAACCCCAGAAGGCCTGCATACGAAAACGAGAAAGTGCATCAGCTGCCTGATTCATCACCCCCGGCACATGTCTCGCCCTAAATAACACGTTTAATTGTAAACACAATAACACGATTTCTTTGAGCAATCTCAGCATCCATTTGCATCGTGCTGCCTGGCTATTGATACACTCAACCACGGTCATGTTATCGGACCAAAACACCACAGAGTGATCTCTGAATCCCTCAGGCCAAGTTTTCAGGGCCACCAAAATGGGAAAAAGTTCAAGAAAGGCAATGTTACTGGTCATCCCACACTCATGCCACCCTAACGGCCATTTTTGGGCCGACCATTGTGTGCCGAATATGGCACCAAAACCAATGCTCCCAGCCGAATCTGTCCACAGCCCCAGCTCTTCGGAGGACACCGCTGGTTTATTCCAGACAATTCGACCATTGAACTCCGCCAGAAATGTCAACCAAATGCGCATGTCCTGGCGAACCTCAGCCGAGAGCCTCGTGCGATGATGACCCTCCTTCAGGCCGACCATGGCTTGAGCGATCGAACGGGAGAAGGGGCGGGCCATCGGTATTACTCTTAGGGCAAAATTCAACTGTCCCACCAATTGTTGTAACTGATGTAGCTTAACCTTAGACTCACTTATACACGTTTGCAGGCATGCCCTGAATTTTAACACTTTATCAGCTGGTAAACGAAAACAACCTTCCTCAGAGTCGAGCTCGATCCCCAGAAACTCGAGGCAAGTCGAGGGACCCACCGTCTTACCTGGTGCCAATGGCACGCCAAACTGTTTCATCAAGACACGAAATTCAGTCAAGGCCTGTCCACATGCCGGATCCCCGGCTGCCCCCATAAACAAAAAGTCATCGAGATAATGCATAACATGTCGAAACCCCGTCTTCTTTGTGAAGACCCATTGCAGAAAACAACTGAACTTTTCAAAATAGGCACAAGATATAGAGCACCCCATCGGCATACACCGATCCATGTAATAGTGACCCTGAAACATGAAACCAAGAAGACGCTGGTCATCTGGATGTACCGGGAGCAACCGGAACGCTGACTCGATATCAGATTTTGCCATCAGCGCGCCCGGCCCCAGGCGATTCAATATGGCTACGGCCTCATCGAAGGATGCGTACCGCACCGAACATACTTCCGGGTCTATCGCATCATTTACGGAACGACCACGTGGGGCTGATAGATTATGTATCAACCTAAACTCACCCGGGTCCTTCTTGGGGACCACCCCTAAAGGTGAACAAACAAAGTTAGCAACTGGTGGCACATTAAATGGACCGGCAACTCGACCTCGAGTAACCTCTTTCCCGATCTTCTCTTGTACCACGGACGTATGTTGCAATACCGAAATTTGGTTTTTACATTTCGCTATACCCTGAAACTCCCCCACAGGAATGCGGAAACCATATGAAAACCCGTTCCGCAACACCCCAGCGGAAGCGTGTTCCCGGTATTCGCTGAGCCAAGGAATCATTGCCATGGTATCAATCGGAGTAGGTAAAGGCGCCCCTCGGACTATCTCAGACCTGTTTGGCGCCTCCTCTGCCCCCGTTATCACCCGTTTTGGCTCTGCACATGGACTCCGGATGGGATGCTTGCCCACAACCACCACATTCGTGCCTAAATTTGCAAGACCCTTGGGGCCTCGTACATTTACCCCTGTTGAAGTTCCAACAAATCCCCCTTTTACCTGTGTTGCCGCTCGGCCTCGAGTGGTTGTCGTAACTCGTACCTGATCGAAAGGGCGTCCCAGCATATTGGCGGGAGGATTCACCCACGCTACCCCCCACCAACGGCAACTTCAACATACCATTATCTTCCATTTTGGACCAAGACACAGAATCATAACAATCCCAAGTTAATGTTTTATCATGTTCCTTCGCTTTTCTGAAAATATTATCGTAACAAAACCATTGATTGCCTTCGTGTGAAACAGAGTACCCCATGATCCGTGTCTGATAAATCGGCAATTCGGACAGCAATTCGGGCCTACGTTCACCCATGATGGATGTAAAAATCCCCCATGCTCTGCCCCAAGTGCCGATGTTTTCGTTTACCTTAAAGGCGGCCATCTTTGCGCGCCAAACACTCGGATGCATGAGCTCCTTCTGGCTCTTAACATGCTCCATCTCATAATGATCGGTAAGCAACGAGAAGATGTTTATATACTCATCTGCCCATATCTTCTCTTTAATAGCCAGAGGGACATGCTGACCCAACTTTTCCCTTCGAGAGGGTGCAGACTCATCCCTTGCAATCGGCAATGGTCGCTTACCTGAACCGGAAGCTGTATCTGTGACTGGACCTGTTCCAGGTGGCTTCACTACTGTCACAGCCGCTTCCCTTGTTTCACGCAGTTGCTTCATCAATACCTGCGCGTCGTCAGCCGTGGCGCCCTTGCTACCTTTACCCAACCACGCTGCTATTTGTGCTGCCAGCTCGGGCGGCATATCCTCCCCGGACACGGGGGTGACCACTACAGGAATCGGATTCCCCTCTTCCGGCAACGGAGTTGGTTTCTCGAGTGGAGCAGAGGGAACCGGGATGTCTCCCCCCGCTGCTCCCCTTCTGGGTCTCTTGCCTTTTCCTCCCGGAGCTGCTCCTGCCAAAGGGCGTTTCGGTCCCCCTTCCTCATCTTTATCCGCCATTCGCCTCTTTAGGTCGGTCACCTCTTTCATAAGAACACGCAGCATCTGTTCGGTAGTCATTCGCTTTCCCGCCTTCTTGGGCATTCTCCAAACCGAGTATCTGCAAACAAACAAAAAGATTACAACGCTCAAAATTGGCTCTTCGTTCCGTCTCGAGCTCACGTGCAGCGAGGAGGTGCAGCTTCAGAGCACAGGAACAAGAGGATGCTTTCCTGGCTTGTTGCTCCTTTTATCCGTCTTCAGGGCGGGCGTAAACCCGCCCCGGCCTGCCTCCCGGGCGTGGCCGGCCGCGTCAGTGTCTAGGCCAGCCCACTCCAGGGCGGGAAAAAGTCGCGCCCCGGCTACGCCGCTTCGGGCATACCAGCCGAGGCCCGCCTCCCGCCCAAGATGGCTTCCCGGGGGGATCGTGGTACTCCACCATACGTTCGGGGGGACCGAATGGTCGCCCCTTTCCATTCTGATCCCTTCTGACGTAGCAATGCACGGTTACATCATGTTGTCCACAACTGCTGCCGCTCAAAAATGTGCAGCTCCCCGAAGCCATGCAAGCCAGAATCACAGTTATTGTGATAGCCTGGACCACATAGCCTGGACCACATGGCTCACTTTTGATGATAAACTGGGAAAAACTACAGGAGGGGTAAAAGAGCAACGGGTTTAGCCACTTTTTAAATGCAAGCAACCATATCAAATTACGATTAGAAAATGCAGTTATTTCATTGTAAAATCTCTGCTCCTGTCTTTTCTGCAGAGAAAGTGTGCACTCTACTCTTAAACGTCTCCCTCTACACCCAGAAAATTCTGCTCACTAGTGCCGGCTAAAACTCTATGTAATTGGTAGGATGTTATAATGCCGCCATAATCCAGTGAACAAAAAGAGTAAAGAGAAAGGGGGAGTGGGATTCTCCCCTGAGAATCTTTTAAAACTTTTGTAGTCAAATGTGCTAAAATACCACAGAACCTTAAAGAGCATTCATGAAATATTCCAGTACTTTCATGGCGCACCAGGGTAGCCTGTCTTTTCCTAGGAGTAGATCAAATTTTTCAGAATTTACTTCCACCATACCAAGGCCAGCAGTTTTTCATGGGTGAGCCCCTTATGACAATGAGCCCATACAATATGACAGATATTTGCCATGCATACTTCACCCAGAGTCCTGGGTACCGCTAAAGATTCCTTCCGGTTTACATGGGTCACCATTTTACCATTGACCCTCTTTTAAAATTTGGACAAGATCTCTTGCCAAGAATGACCTAAACTGTTCATTCCAGCATTTTGCTTTGGATCCACACTATATTCTAATAATTATATACCAGGTGTGGTGGCACTTGTTCTGTGTCCCTACCACTGGGTATGGCCGGGCTAGCGGCGTTCTCAGTTTCATGGTTTGAGTCCTCACAGCTAATGATGGTGCCTTAGTAGAAGCATGTCAGGGCCTGAAGTTTGCCATAGGTAACACCTCACATCCATATGCTATTAGTGCTTTGAAGTCAAGAATAACATCCCCTATGCCAGACCAACAGCACACTTGCAATCATAACACACATACACTAACACACAAACTCATACTCACACACACACAATCTCTCACACACTAAGTTTCTCTACAAATCATCAGCACTCTCTTCTCTTGCACTGTCCCATTGTTACAGATGGAATTAAGTAGACATTTTGTACTATAGGAAAGAGCAGGTATTCTGGGAATGCCTTTGTAGAAATATATGTTTATACATGAGAGTTGTGTGATTCTTTTATTTGCAGCATAAGAGGTGTGTTCTTTGGTTGATGGTGAAACGTGTGAGTGAATGCAGCGTGAGTGGTGTGAGGGTAGAGTGAAAAATATACTGGTGTTAGTATAGGGTTAGTTGCATTAATGCAGTGTGAGAGGAGGACCCATTTAAGTGTCAGGCGAGAGAAGTGCATGCAGTGTGAGAGGAGAGACTACCGGCTTGTGTGAACTTTCTAAATGCAGAGTGAGTGTTTTGCCTTTGTGTCAGGGAAGGTGCGCAGAGGGAGTGAAGGGTGAGCAATAAAAGTGACTGGTGAGGGCATGGTGAGAGAAGTTAGTGCACGGTGAGTGGTGTGTCCCTGTGACTTCATGCAGGCTGACTTTTGTGCCTCTGTGGAGGCTTTGTGGGTGCAGGCTGAGAGGTCTGTCCATGTGAGTGCAGGGTTGTGAGAATGGAGTGCAGGGTGAGTAGTGTGACTCCGGTGTAATTAGTGTGTCTGTCTTCATGGTGTGAGTACAGGGGTTGTAGCGTGCCCAGGTGAGTGAAGGGTGATCTGTGTGAGTGATGGCAGTGCCTATGTGAGTGCACGGTGAGTGATGTGCCAGTGTGGGAGTAGGGTGAGAGGAGTGACTACAAGATAAGAGATGTGAGCCTATGAATTTGGATGTGGGTGAAAATGCAAATTGGAAGCAATGAATGCATAGTGAGTGATGTGCTTGTTTACGTTATATTGCAGGGCGAGCTTGGATAGTGACAAGTGATTGAAGTGTCATATGCGTGCAGAGGTGAGCAGTGTGCTCATGTGACTACAGGGTGAGTGCGGAGTGAGTCCATGGTGAGTGGTGTGCATGTAGTGTGCTTGCTGTGAGTGTTGGGTGAGAGGTGTGCTCATGTGACAAGGTAAGTGACAAAGAATGGTACGAGTTTATGGCAAGTGGTGGGGGTGCAGTGTAGTCGCTGTGAGTCCAGGGTGAGTGATGTGCTTGTGTGAGCATAGGTTAAGAGGAAGATGTACAGTGTGAGTGCAAGGTAACAATATGAGTGCATGGTGGGCAGTGTGAGTGCAGGGTGAGTGCTGGGAGAACAGAGTGGGCATGAAAGCGAAGGATGATTGGTGAGAATAAGCAGTTAGTTGGCTGAATGCAGAATGTATCTCAGAGACTTGGAGCAACTCAGCATGTTATTGACCGATGGTGAGTAAGGTTTCAGATATAAGTTAAACTGTTGCTATTAAGGCATCAGTCAGGGATGGAGGGAATATATATGATTGACACACTGTAAAGGCCTTCATCTATTTGTGCAATGTTGTGTTAGGAAACCAAATATAAACATGATGCATATCAATTGTGGTAGTTGGAAAAACTATTTTAAAAATATAAAACTATAAAACTATTTGTTTGTATGATAGCGGCTAAGAGTATGCCAAGTTGCTTTATAGTGCTGGGATACAAGGTTCTAAAGAAAAAAGATATTACTAACTGTAAGTATTTTAAGTGTGTCGCGATAGCGTAGATTGCAAAGTTTAAATATAGGCATCTTCATCCAAGATAAAGTGTCTCAGTGCTAATTATGTCTGTTATAAGCCTTGTGCTCCATATTCAAATGGTTATGCTTCTGTTCCTCCTTTGACTTCAGCACAATATATCCTCAGTGGGTAGAGTGTTGTAATACCCTAAACTGTTCTCTTTTGAACTATTCTGGTTGTGTAGATAAAAAGTATCTACCTTGTTATAGATCCTTGCCTCCTGCTCTCCTGGATGAGTGAGGTTAAAGGCCTTTAGCAATTGTATAGCCCTCAGCAGTGTACTATAATGATATCTGAAGGGGTTACTTTGCACTACTGAAAATAATGTCAAACAGAAGATTTATTAACGAAAACTGAATGATTATAAAGTAATGTTACAAAATCCATTCAAATGAAGCTACTGTATAGCACTGAGGTTGTGGCCACTATAGGAAAATGACAAAAGTACATGTATTTTTAATAGTTGCAGAAAGTCACTATATATTAGAACATTCAAATGTTGGCAGCTCATACCATCACCGTTTCCCTTTCCTCCCCCCAGACATCCTATCATTGCAGTTTTGAATGTGCAGTACTGTATTAGTATAAAAATTAACTGCTGTTGAATGTGGTATAATTACAGCCCGCTGCCACATGCTATACCAGTATTTAAATGACCACAATCTCGGTTACAGGTCCAAATCACAGGGAAGACGATTGAAGTTCAGCTAATATATAGCATGGAAATACCAGACTTTAATTGAAAACTAAAAAAGTATACACTTCTGAACGTTATAGATTGCTGAATGACACTGAATATCAGATAATTCATAGAGTGCTAGCTCAATTGAGGACAATGAGGTGCCTAGGAGATTATAATGCCTTGTACATGTTTTGCTGCAAGATTGGAATTGTGGCCCTTTTGCTCTTTCCTTTTTAATTTAGAATATTCTGTTTTGAGTTGGTGGATTGTTGCAATAGGTTTGTAGGGGTTGAAGTTTGGGTTGTAGCAGATGTGTAAATCCCTTTCTCTTATTATTATATTTTTTATGTACAACAGGGGCATATGATTGTGTTTAAGAGTCTTTTACAACCAATGCACTTACTGAGGCAGCATAAAAGGCTAAATTAGTGCCTTATGAGTCACTATTCCAGCCTCTTGTGACCATTTGAAAAGTGAACCAAAGTATAGGCCTACGTTGAAGCTGATGACTATAAAATGGGAGGTTGTCATTCATAATTTGTGTATTCTATAATGGTGGTGAAGTGGAGTATTAGTACAGACAGCAGAGGATGAAATATTCCAAAGCAAAAACCACTTTTCTGTGCAATGTCGAGGGTTTTCTACTTATTATGGTTGCAAGGCAAGTGTGGCTTCTAATGCATTTGTTGTGCATGTGCTTGTCATAGAATGGTGGCAGCATCTTTCATTGTTATTGCCGCATTTGGGTGCCAAGGGATCCTACCAGAGAGCGCGTGAGAAAGACGCTCACTCAGGCACCATCTTGCCTTCCAGCTCAGATTACCTGGATCTCTAAGTATTATTGAATGCCCAAGATTGGCATTCATACTTGATGTATTCTATAGCGGTGATGCAGTGGAGTACTAGCATTGACAGCAGCAGAGGATGAACAATTCCAATTCAAAAACTGCTTTTCTGTGCTTTCAGAGGGGTTTCTACTTATGATGGTTGCAAGGCAGGTGAATTCTAATGCATTTGTTGGATTTGTGCTTGTCAGTTTTTTCTGAATGTATGTAGATCTAGATTTGTAAGAGTGGATAAGATAAAAAAATATTGAGGTGTGTGAAATTACTTTTTTTCCATGTAAAAAAATGATTACTTCTGTGTCCCATATCTTTTTTATTGTGTGCTAACTTTAAGTGACATGGCGCGAAAGGGTTAGAAACCTCTTTTATCGGTTGCATTACACCATCAGCTTTTCTCATTAGTTGTTTCCGAAGACAACATATCAGCCTCATATTGGAATAAGTGGGTCTATATTACTGTTAAAGTTGACAAATCAGATTGAGGAAGATCCCAGTTCAAAACTTAATAAATAAAATAATTACAATGTACCAGCAAAAATGTCCTTCTTTATTTGTCTTCAGAAAAAACAACATAGTAGCCAACTCTTATTGCTCCTTTAAAATTATGGAACTAATTTAGGGTGAGTGAATGTGCATCAGGACAAGTTCAACTGTCCTTTGCTTTTCAGAGTATGCTCTTCCCAACTGGATTTGTGGGTTGTTTCTGCCTAGTCCCTCCTTTGCATCTACTATTAAAACCATGCTAGGGTTCCATATCATAGCTTTAGAGCCTGCTGCTAAGGCCCTGATTGAGAGTTATAGGCCCCAGCCATAGTCAAAGACCTATAATGAAAGAGAGGACTATTTTTATAAATCAATCAAGGAGAGGACATTTAAATCTTGGAACCAAAAGGGTTAGAGTTGGTATTATTTTTTCTATGTAACCATTTTAATGTTCTAATGACTTGTGAACATGATAATCTTCAGAAAAGCTCATATTGTGTGAAGTTTATAATCATACTTATTTTAGAAAAAAAATGATATATATTATACAGACATTTCATAAAATTCTTTCTTTTCAATTGTGTCATCTTTGTTCTGCAAGTCTCGAACGTCACAAGAAATGTTTACAAAAGAACAAAATAAAAGAAGGAAGACTCAACACAGCAACTATGAACAAACCTAAAAGAGAGCAACCCACTGTGAGAACTGTACACAGAATCGGAAGAGTAGTTGAGCTTTTATTAATAACATTGTCCAGGAAACCCAAATAACTGATGAAGGTGTTAGTTGCAGGCAGCAACGCCCAACATTGAAAGTAGGTCAATGTTTTTGAAGTTACCCCCAATCCAACATTTAATATACACATGAAAGAGTGACCTGAAGAGGTGCCAGAATATAAGCCCACGTTAATATTATGCTTGCTGGGTGGTATAGCAATATCAAGGCTATATCCGCCCCTGCTCCGTAATGTCCCTAACTCATGACATAGGTGAAATAAAGATGAGTGATAGGAGGCCAAGATTGCAGCACAGACACTAGCTATCCCATCTAACTTATGAATGATTCAATTAAATATTTCCCGTTGCATTTACTACAGTCCCTAGTAACTTTGGAAAATTGAACATTCCTCAAACACTGTTTGTACACAATGTGGCAAGCCGGGAAGAACTTGTTCCCATTTAATCTCTACATGCCCTGTCATTTCTAGTTATTGCTAAAGAACACATGACACCCAAGTGGATTTGATACTAGGGGTTACAGAGCACCGGGTAAACTGTTAACATTAGAGATCACTGGCGGGCATAGGCTTTTTTGTAGCCAAACAAACCCTCACTAAATGTTGGAGGTCCTCCTAGCTCAAACACTTGGTTGTTTGCTTTCATGGCATAGACCATTGTAGAAATGAGGAGAAAGAAATTTACAAATGGCGAGGATGTGTATGAAAACCACAGAAAATATGGGGCCTCTAGAAATGATTACCCCTGAAAATGATGTACTTGGACTAATTTGTTAATAGAAATTATAGGTCACATCAGATTGGTCCTAAGAAAGAATATTTTGAAAAAGAATCATGAGAATTCCTTTGTAAGAAACAAGAATTAAAAAAGATTAAAGAACATTCTGGAAAGCTATTTCGCAATGGGCTAGAAAACAACATTATGACATTTGTGAAGCTGGTACAGATGAGAGTAGCAAAATATAGGCAGAAACTGTTTAGAGAGATACTTGTATAAAAGAATTTGCCACCTTACCATGCATGCTTTTTTTCCATGCAATTATAACACATTTGTTAACGACGTATGCCACTACTCCGCAAGTCGGAACAACAACTTGCTATAGAGGTGGGGGGGGGTGCTGAATGTTGGAATAGTATAATTTACTATTCCAACTCTAGTCTGTGGGACAGTAGGGAAGGTGTTAGATTTTCAACCCAACACCATCTGAGCCATCCAGATGTTGTTGTTCCGACTTGGGGAGTAATATAACCTCCCCAGACAGCTTTAGTGTATTGGGGCAGGGTGGGTGCATTCAGTGAATGCTTTTCAGACAGTGCCTGGGGCACAAAAGGTGTCCCTGTGCATTTCCCAGTTCAAACCAGTTGCTGGCGCACTCCGCCCAAGCTCTGGCACGAAACTGGAAAAAGGAGAAGGGATGTAACCACCCCCTTCCCAGGTCCTTCCATAGGTGGGACCTTTGAGTTAGTCCATCCCCTAAACGTAGTTTAAGTTTAGGAACCCAGTCCCTAGGACTTTAGATTACCCTGGAGGAAACTCTGCAACATATATCTTGGACCTTCGACATTCTATTTTGACTAGAAGACTGAAGAAATCTCCCTTGGCGTCAAGGAGTGACTCCCCTGTTCAAACAGGCACCAAAGAAGCATCTTGACGGTCTGCATTTTCTAGGATCCTGCCAGATCCTGAAGAATCTGCAACACAGGACACAGACTTCCGGACATCTCCGAGGCCGACACGAGTCCCCAGCAAAGCTAAGACCTGTAGCCATCACGAGAGACGTGGAACAGGAACTCCTGGACATCCAGCACATTTCCTAGTGCATCAACTTCCCCAGCCTTCCTGGATTTGTGCATTGGGCTACCTGTAGTCCAAGCCCTGAGCACCTTTTGCACCAAAGCTTGTGGGCCTACACTCCACGAGTGTTCCATTGGTCCGCTTCCTGCATTTCTGCTCGAGGTCCCTTTGCTATTCCTGGTCCATCAACTGGAGGATCCCCACGAAGGAATCTTTTTTGTTTCTTGGGTTTTCCTGGTTGCTCCAGACGTGCCCTGACTCCTCTCCAAAGGGTGAGTCCCTTAGACCTTGCTGGTCTGCACCAAAGCCAATCTTTCCATTCTGCATGGGTTGCTGTTGCCAAGGCTTGTTGGGTCCAATCTGGACACCAGCAATGCTGCCCTCGACATCCAACATGGGACAGCTTGAATCCAGCTCCTAGTTGTTGTAAACACCTCCTGGTCCTTGTGGCTGAAGAGACAAACTTCACCTACATCACCTGAAATCACCCGACATCGACTGGCATCTTCTTGTCGCCTTCCTGGTCACTGGCTAGTGAACCAGACTCTGTCCTCTCTGCTTTCAGGTTCTTCATATGTCCGGTCCACCCTTGGATTCATCTGCACACTATTTAACCGGTTGCCTGCAGCACTTTATTGCAGCTTTCCATAGGAAACAATGACGAAACCCAACACGAAAAGACACCTATGCACCAGGCTTCCCTGAGTGAGGTAACACGAATACTTTGGTGCTCCCGTGGGTCTTGACTCTTGAAGTGTCCCTTACTGAAGGGGTTTGCTCCTAGTCCACTCTTAAGTGTCCCTAATCTTTAAAAATCTACTCGCAACTTTCTCCAAGAAGTCAATGGTTATTCGCGGCTGTGTTTAGACACTGACGCATCCCCCGTGGGTCTCCAGCCTCCCTACCTTGGGTGGTTCCTGGTTGCCCCAGCGGTTCGACAGGCCCTAGATCTTGTCCATATGTTCACAGCAGTACTTATACCACTCTCTTAATATATGGTTTATGAGGGCCATAGGGCAAAACGTATACTGTACGAATTTACTGTGTGCTAATTAAGTTCCTGAATTGTACTTTTGGCTCTAGCCTCATACAGAGACTAGAGGGATGTGTTTAGAATAAATACATATATTTTTATATATACCTGATGTGGTTCTCCTTACATTTGGTCGTTCACGAGATTATAGACTGGTAAAACAAGCTGCTTTACATTCCTTCAAGACTTAGCCTGACGGCTGCTCTCCACAGCTACCACTAGGGTAGCTTTCTATAAGGTTGTCTTTAAACCTACCATCAATAAGGGTTGTTTGGACTGGTGCAAGGTGCCCACTAGAATAGTGGACAGCAAATGCCAGGCCAACTTCTCACAAAAACGACATTCACCACAACTTATTTACAATCAACAGTGCAGCAATATGTGCAACATAATACATGACTCACTAGACGAACTAACATTTTGCCTAACCAAGTATAGCAAAGGAATTTCGATTTTTCCACAGTTATGAAACTCTCAAACCTAAAAGGGCATTGTTTGACTTGCTTATCAACACAGGTATGTGACAGTACCTTCCACCATATTCAGGAGTTGTCTATCCATCACACAAAAAGTGTAATTAATCAGAGAGCAGTACTTTGGCAAAAGTCCAGCTCTTCATTTAGAAGTGATAAATAATGCTATGCTACATATGAATAATCCTGATGTGGCTAGAATTATAGATGGAATTCAAATTACATACTTTGGTCCTGAAAGAGTGGATGAGAGAACCCGTAAGTGGCAGTGGAGATTATAAACAAAGGATTCACTTGAGAGAACAAGTTAGATTCTTTTGCAAAGGAAATTGCTGAAATTAATACATCAGTTAAAACTCCTAATGAAGTATGTGTTTATTGTGTTTATAAAAAACATCATAACACAAATAGAAAAGTAGATATGTGGCAAAAACTGAGGGCAGGGATCTTTATACAGCAGTTTAAACTTGCTCTGTTCTTAATAATTGAAGAAAGGTTTGATATATGTATCTACCAGCATGTGTGCAAGTATTATATTTATCAAACTGGATGAGAATAGAGGGATTTTGAGATGCATTTACAATAACTTTAACATCGCTCAAATTCCTTTGAGATTTAGAAGTTAATACATATAAGAGTAATTTCATCCAGTCTATGCACTCTTTTCAAGCTGTAGTACAAATGTAGCCAGAAGTGCAAACCTTCCTCCAATAGAGTTACTAAAAGGTCTGAAAGATAAAGTAGTATATCTTCCAGATTTGAAGGAAAACATTCAAACTCTTGACATAAACTAAAAAATGGAATAGCCACTTGTAGTTTTAGTGACGACGTGTGTAAACAATAGATTTTAAAAAAATGCCAAGAACTATTTAGCTTAGATAAGGAAACGCCTTACAATCCGTGAAAGTAGAAAACAAAAATGTTAAGGTTTAGATATAGAGCAAAACTCGTCAAAGTCTATGGAAAGTCATCTGTTAGATACTATAAATTATGCTAAATCATTTGGGAGCCTTACAGTATTCTCCACGTACATTGTACAGATGGGATAGGTGATGCTTTAGAGTTATATGAAATGAGGCAAACAAACGGGGAGCAAATAGTTTATGGGAAAGAGTTTAGAAACCTGTTATTTTGTAACTAGCTTTTATACAGAAGAAGGAGGTTCTTAGGATCATCGTTGAGTGCAAATTCCTGCTTCTGAGTTTAGACTATATTGTAAAGATCCATATTTCAGATTTAACATTTCCTCAATATTAGTCCCTGAGCATTTGTGGGGAAGGCTTTTGGTGAATATTACATTTTTAACTGCAACCTCATGAATCTCATGGCATCTCAATGCGGAATAAAATAGTATTGGTTTCGTCGGATTGCTGAGTTAAGGTGCATGCTGTGCACCTACCAGGTTTGTGACACTCAACTGTGCAGGGAATGCTTGGCATGTGCTTCTTGACTTCCTCAAGCAATCTAATTCAAATATTGCTGGTATCAATTTCAAGACATCTGGAGAACTGTGCTCCATGGATTCAACAAATATGTGTTGGTATTTCAAACATCCTCAACGTGGTGAGGTTGTTGACCTTTTTTGTAGGAAAGACTATAAAGCTTGTGGTACTCTACATTTGTTAATTTTATGTGGATAAAAAGAGTGCACAATGGGACTATATACTGATGAGCCAGTTGCATCATTCATTGAGCAGTACCTTGCTTGTGAGATCCCAAATAAACCTCAGAATAGAAACCTTCGGCAGTAAGTGTTACAATTCCAGTCCCACAAATATGGAAAATACTTGTATCATAGATATAGAGCCAAAGGTAAATACTAATCAAAGTTTTTTCTAGGCCATATTTTTTTAAAGGAAGAGCAAACAGTTTCATGTCTACAGTCAGACATAATGTCATTGACACATCTCCACAAAACACAAACAGCATTAAGAGAAGTGAGTCTTCCAGATGTAATCTTAGCAACTACAGCCTTGTTATTTTGCCTATGTGGAATACAAACATGCACATTAAGATTATTGCATAGAATTCCACTACTACTGTATGTCACGTCATAGTTAACAAAGTCTGAGAAAGTGTACAGTCAAAGATATATGGGAAGACATTTCAGCAGAGATACTTTTTTATTTAAAGTGTTGTAAAATTTAAGTTTGAATATGCTTTAAAACAGGGGGATCTGCTCTTCTGAAATATGTGATTGCATGAGCTTTTCTTTGTACAACAAAAGCAAAACCATATGCTATGCTAGTATAGGCTAGTCCTGGGAGTACTTTTAATTAGACCAGAGTATTCGGAGTAACTTCAGTAATTTTGTGCTATTGTTTGTTGCTGAATTAATATGAATAATGTGATTACACTAGCACGCCTACTTAAGAATGATTTGGGGTTAAAAAAAAATCCTATTGTGAGACCATATTTAGTGAGCACAAGCAGCTGATTGCACTGCTGTTTATGTTCTTTTGCATTTAGTGCTTTTTTCTTAGCACAAAATGCGTCCTTGTGTCTCTTTTGGAGGTGAGGGTCAATTTTGCTCTAAGAAGCTGGTGCTAAATGGGAGGAGCTAATGGGAGGAACTTCATAACACATGTACACATTTAACTAGGACAGGCAAGCAGTCCCTATTCATATTCTGGGGCCAATTCCGATGTCGGACGGACTCGGGTCCATCCGACATCGGTCAGGAGCCGTAAACGACCGACTTGCTGGGGTCGCTTACGGCCCTGCTAGTACGATGCAACCGAACCCTGTTCAGTCGCATTCATATGGTACACAATGCAAGCATGCATTTCAACCGGAAAGCATGCTTGCAATGTGAAATGCAGGGTTGCAGTTCATCCCGGCACCCTGTGGACGGCACCCCAAGGGGCCTGCCACTGGGTGCAGGGATCAATGGAAGGGCAACATAGGTGCCCCCAGGCCGGCATTCGGCAGCCTCAAACCCATAGGGGCCCTGCTGGGGGCCCCCAGAGACAGTTTTCGACTGCCTTTTCAAGCCGGTTACACCGGCACGAAAAGGCAGTGAAAAACTGCCATCGTACTCCCTCTGTCGTAAAGAGGCGACGGGGGAGTACTGGAGGATTTCCGGATGGCAGACGTAGGCCATCCGGAAATCTGAGTCGGATTCCTTTCCAACCGAGCCCATCGGAATGGCTCGGTCGGAAAGGAATCCGTCTGACACGTACCGATTTGGTCGGAAGGACTCCGAACATGGTTCGGAGCCCTTCCGACCGGAATCGGAATCGGCCCCTCTGTTTGATTTATCTCAATTTCCTAGTGCAAAATGCACCCTCAAGTCAATTTTGGACATAAGATGGCATTTTTTGATCTACAAAAATAGAGGCAAATGCAAAATGATTCTTCTTGCGTAAATATGTGTATTGTTGTAGATTTGTTAGGTAATTACATGTCATTCTGCTATAAAGAAGTGCACGAGTTACAGCCAACCCTTTGTAGTCCCTGCTTCAAGAAAAAAAGGGTTTTGAAATCTTTTGCCAAGATCCAGTATCTTGCTCACTTTGAACCAAATAGTACTGATGTAGTCAAAACAAACATGATGGACATTTACTATTCCACTCAAAGTGTTCATTTACAGAACTTCTCTCAGAATGAAATAGTGCAGTTCCACACATACAAAAATAATGAAGCATTGAAGCTGGCAGGTTTATTGTTTCCGGTTGTGACACATGTTAAGAATTCACAAATAGCAGGTCTCATTAACCACTGTAAACTCAGTTGCCATTGGCGGAGTTATTCCACCTGGTTCTTCTGCAACTGTTTAAATCTTGGTAATCTGAATATGATCTTTACGGTCACTATGAGCTAAATATACATAGCATTTTGCAACTGCAAAATTGCCTTTTGCAAGTATCCCTCTTAGTAGAAACTCTTACATCCCCCTTGCTTAGAAAAACTCATATTGGTGTTTTCCTGTTAATATTACATTGTACAAATTGAGAATGTGCCTACGGTCTTCACCTCCTTTTTATAATTTGTGGATTAGGCAGAAAAGACACACAATCCCACATCCACACAGAACGGAAAATTCTATTTTTCCCTTTCTATCTTTGGCAGCTCATATCATAACATTGAAATGTTAGGAAGTACAGTGAAGGCAATAGAGATACTTTATAGAAATAATTACTCATATAAACTTACTCTTCCAACGTTGTAATATTTGTCTTCATGTTTCTCCCTTTTAATAAACAACATTATATCTTCACTGCATGGAATATTCTAGTACCTATATAATCTTTTTATGCCAGAGTGTACTGGTTGGAAAGGTCTCTTTTCATCATATGTGTTCACCTGTGGCACAGTCCTATAGATTTGGTGGAGGTAATCCTCCGTCCCAGACTATAACTCTATAGTGTTACTCAAATCTTCAAAAGGAGGATCCCAAAATGTATGCACTGGTTCTATACCATGTATTTGCTCCCAAATGACGAGAAACATTGTGGCACAGCTGAAGGATAAATACCTTGACAATTGGAAATTTCCACAGGTCTTTCTGTGTGTATGTGTGCTAGTTACTACCACACACACACACACACACAGGAAATGTTTGGAAAGCCACATAAACTTCAGAGGAACAAGAGACTGCAAAGCTCCTGTAAGTTCCTGGAAACTGCATTGTCCCCTATTGGAACAGTAAGTTATTCTATAGCAGATTGTTCTAATAGTTTTATATGCTATCGCAGTAGCACTTACTGTCCATTAAAAGTTCATTCTCTGATTCTAAACCCTTGTTTTTCACCTGGGCTATTTTCTCTAGAATTATTATTTTTTTTTTTATGGATAGAAAATTCTACTACATTAGGCTATAATAATATATCAGTACATTCTATTTTAACTGGCAGAATGTTCATATATATTCATAGTTTGATAAGTTGGTACATTTTACTAAGACTTATAACAGTAAAGTTACATGTTATTGTTATGTATAGACTGCTATTGTGGGTTATATTGATGCAGTAATGTAAACAGACAGAAAAACAAACATCATTTAACTTTTCTGTCTTTAAACCAATAAAAACAGTTCTCCCAAAAAGGATTGTGTTTATATTAATAGATGTTATTACACAAGATCATCATTTAATCGACCCATGGCGTAGAGCCTATCGGGAAGAATTAGAATATACCTGCTACTCCCGGTTATTCCAGTCAGTTCCCTGCATTGATTTTTTTAAATATCTACCTCTTTGAAATATTCTGGCTCGGAAATGGGGGGCCAATTCATTTTCAGAACGTTCTGTGGTCAAGCTGGAAATAGAAACAGATGATGATAGGAGGATAAGGTCCAGGTGGCAGATGGATCGACTCCTTCTCTCAATTCAACAATGGGTATCTGATACAAGAAAATGGATACTAGATGTGTTTAAGGTTAATAAGGGTTCAGCCGAACTCTTTTCAGTGTGGGGAGTTTTCAAAGCCTCTTTGGCTAGTTGGTGGCCTACATGGCTGCACAGTCTAAAAATGGAGGGACTCACATAGCTGATCTCCAGTTGGCAGTTGATACTACCTTGCTGCAGAAGATTGCCTCCTTAAGGGGGGTGCACAGTCTAAATATTGACCTACAGAAATATCGAGTTGGTAATATCGAAGTTATAGAATATCGAGGTCAAAAATTTTGAAAGACAGAATATCGACCTGAAGGTAAGTAATATCGTTTTTTTTTGTATCGATGTAAGTAATATCGAAGTTAGTAATATCGATATCAAATATGTTATGTTCTGTTATGTTTATTATACTTTCTTATATAGCGCACGGCTGCCCCAGCGAAGGGGCGTCCCGGCGCTTGTTCAGAAGAGAGAAAGCAAACACAGCCAACAGAAAGAGCACAGCACAACCAACTACTGACAGAAAAGGTGTGTCTTGATGGCCTTTCTAAAAGCCAGAAGGTCATTTAAACTCCGGATCTGCAGTGGATGAGCGTTCCAGAGTTTTGCAGCCAGATAGCGGAAGGAGCGTCCTCCCGTCAGAGCTAGCTTTACCCGAGGAACTACAGCCAGGCACTGTCCCATCGATCTAAGAGTTCTACGAGGAGAATACCTCGTCATCAAGGGGCAGAGCATAGGGGGCGAGTCCATTTTCAGGATTTTAAAAGCAAGACACAAAGTCTTGAAATGGATTCTTTTGTCAATAGGAAGCCAATGTAGCTTTGAAAGCGTATCAGACACTGATTTGAACCGGGGAAGTCCAGTCAAAGCACGGGCTGCTGCGTACTGGACGCGTTGTAAACGAGCCTTCTCCACCTGGTTAGTTCCCAGAAACAGAGAACTTGCGTAGTCCAGTCGTGAAAGGATTGTAGACTGCACCACAAGCTGACGCGTAGGCGGATCAAAAATTTTTAGTATTGGCCTCAGATTTCGCAAGAGTCCAAAACACATAGCGGCAATTTTCTTAGTGTGGACCACAAAACTTAGTGAGGGGTCGAACCAAACTCCTAGATTTTTAACTTCCTTTTTAGGTTCTGGAGGGTTGCCAAGAATGTCAGGCCACCAATCCTCACTCCATGCTGCAGCTGTTTTGCCGACCCAGCACCTCCGTCTTGTCAGCATTAAGCTGAAGATAGTTCGCCGTCAGCCATGATGTTACTGCAGTAAGGCCCTGTTTAAACTTGTGCGCTTTAGCCCCGGCTTCGTCACTCAGCATCACCACCAGCTGAGTGTCGTCCGTGTATGAGACTATGGACAGGTCCCACCATTTGGCGACCTCAGCCAGTGGTTGGACACACAGATTAAAGAGTGTCGGGCGGAGCCCTTGGGTACGCCTTGCTCAATGCTACATTCTTTAGACAGAAACGGTGGGGTGCAGACCCTAAAAGATCTGCTGGTCAAAAAATCTTTGAACCATGCCAGGGCTTGCCCCACAACCCCTGCCATTTCCAGTCTATGTAGCAGGACCTCGTGTGACACCGTATCGAAGGCAGCACTGAGATCTAATAAAATCAGTGCTGCCGTCTGCCCGGAATCCAGAATTGTCCGGAGGTGTTCTGTCACACTGAGAAGGGCGGTTTCCGTGCCGTGTCCAGCACGGAATCCGTGCTGGGAAGCATCCAGAATGTTATATGACTGGAGATGTTGAGTTAGAACAGCATTGACATAGGACTCCGCAATCTTCGCAGGCCACGGAAGCAACAAGATGGGTCTAAAATTCTCCGGCCTAGTGGGGTCCAAAGTAGTTTTTTTAATTATGGGGGACACCCATGCCTGCTTCCATCTGGCAGGTACTATAGATGTAATAAATGAAGAATTGATCAGAGTTCTTAGAGGGTCAAGGACCAATGAGGCAGCCTCTCTAAAATGTTCCGGTTTTAGTGGGTCTGCGGGGGAGCCAGATTTAACTTTTGAGCAAAGTCTAAGAAATTCCTCTCGATCCATCTCCGGTATGGTCCTAAGTTCATGTATTGGGCAGTTCGTAGGAAGAGTAAGGATGGGTGTGGCAGAGAAAGAACTATACATTTTGCTGATTTTATCAACAAAAAAGGACGCCAGGTTATCACAGAATGTGTAAGAACTAGTAGCGTTAGTCGCCGCTTTTTTCATACTTAGCTCCTTAAGAATTTTAAAAATAATCTTGGGAGGATTTTGGCAACCATTTATCTCGCTGGTGTAATATGCAGCCCGGGTTCTACAAATCTGTCTGTGATACTTTTTTTTCTATATCGATGTTACTAATCTCGATGTTACTAATATCGATATTTATATTATTGTTATGTATTTTATTATGTATTTAATATGTATGTGTTATAAGTTTTTTGTTAAGAACTCTAATGGTTTTAAATTATATGTATACTATTTTATATTTGGTAATAATGTTTTTTAAGTCAATTTTGTCTTTAAGTACTGGCGCGAGTTGTGAGTTTAAAGGGGAATAGGGTGGGAAGTAATTTAATTATACAAAATTAATAATTAATTTTTTGTAATTCTAAATTAATTTTAATTAATTTTTGTGTTTAAGTTCTGTAGCAGGTTGTGGGTTTATAGGGGTATTGGGTGGGAAGTAATTTAATTGTAATTAAGTAATGATTTATTTGTATTTATTGGGACTGATTATTATTTTATTATTAATTAATTATTATTTGGTAATTAATATTTTTTAATTGGTAACTAATTGTTTTTATTGGTAATTATTTTTTTTAATTGGAAATTAATTTTGAGTAATTGGTCATTAACTTTTATTAATTGATTAATTGATAAGTATGGGAAGTGTATTATTTTATTATTGGATTGTGTTGTGCGTTTATAGGGAAATAGTGTTGGAAGTAGTTGAAATCAAATTAAGTAATTATTACATTTATTGTTAGGTATTGATAATTAATTTATTGGTAAATATTTCATAATATAATTTTTGGTTTATGAAAAATAATTTATTTTTGATTAATCATTAATTGGTAAATACATTTTATTAAGTTTAATGTATTGATATTTTTAATTAGTATATTACAAAGTAATTATTCATTGGTGATTAATGTTTAATATAAACAATTTTTCTATATAAAAATCATTTGATAGTTCAATAGTTTTTAATTTTTAATTAATGTTTAGTGATTAATTAATGTTTTGTTATGAACAATATTTTATTGTTTAATATTAATTTGGTGATTACTATTTATTAATTAATATTTATTAGTATTTATAATTAATTTCTTGTTAATTCTTTAGTCAATGGTGATTATGTTTTTAACAATTATTAATTGGTATTGGTAAATAATTTAGAGTGATTTAAAAATGTAATTATTAATTATTTTAAATACAAAAATTATTTATAAGTATGTTATATTTAACTTCTACACTAGCCAACACTTTCCCTATTGTTCCACTCTCTGGAGTTGGAATAGTATTTTTTACCCCTACGCTATCCAACACTTTCCCTACTGTTCCATTCTCTGGAATGGGAATAGTATTTTTTTACCCCAACGCTATCCAACACTTTCCCTACTGTTGCACTTTCTGGAGTGGAATTTATAATATTGTTTTAAAATATATACGTTATTAAAATAATTATTAAAACTGAATATTAAGTAAGTATATATATTATGTATTTTAGGTATATGTTTAATTCATGTTTTATTATTATATATATATGTATCACTTATTGATTTTAAACATTATTAAATATTTTATCTATGTTTATTTTATTTATTAGTATTACTTAGTTTATTTTACATATTGTTTTTTACAAAAAAAACAATATTTTTATAATGATAATTTTAACATCGATATTTTATTTTCGATATTTTTGTACTTACCATGTTGTAGCTAATGTTGATATTCTTGCCTTCGATATTCTTGTGTCGATATTTCTGTAGGTCGATTTTCTGTCCGTCGATATTATGTCAGGCATTCCTTAAGGGGAAATGGGCCAGTTAGAGGGCAGACTGAAAAAGGGAAGCAGGAGTTAAGAGATTTTTTTCTTTGATAAGAAATTACCAGCTCCCAGACATTTCAGCAGCAAGTCTATGAAGAGAGACAAATGGTAGGCAACCCCCTGGCCTGGTCTGCTAAGGTCAAACAGGAAGCAGTATTCATTATTGAAGTGTTAGAGCCTAGCACAAGTGCCCCGGTGAATGACAAGGAAAAGATTGCCCACGTTTTTCTGCAGCACTATGATCTGTTAAATACATGGTGGGGCAAGAGGCAATTCAACATTATTTTGAGGACCTCAATCTCCTGCAATTATATAATATCCAGACAGAGCAAATTCAAGTTGACATATCAGCAGCTGAAATTCAGTTAGCTCTTGCTACAATGTCGGGAGAAAAAGCATGTGGAAATAATGGGTTGCCAATTGAATTTTACAAGGTTTTTGCCAAAGAAAAACACCTTTTCTGGTTGAGCTGGAAAAGTGGTTGGCCTGATTCCCACAACTTTTAAAGAATCCATTATTGTCAGTTTTGTTAAGAACGGGAAAAACCCCAAAGACATTAATTAATACAGACCGATCAGTCTACTTAACTCAGACTAAAAACTTTCAATGAAAATCTGGGCACAGCGGGGCAAGATGGCCGCTGACTGGCATAACAAGCAGCTGCAACGTTTCTCTCCCCCTCCTTCATGAATTGTGCGGAGATGTAGAATGCTGAACATCGTTATTTGGATAAAGTGCTGGTTTAAAGTACGGCAATACTGGCTACCCTTGCAATCGGTACCTAGCAGGCGGACGTGCTGGGGCAGAATGGCGCCAAGAGAACCGAAATCCCAGAAGGTGCAGAAGGACTCTGCTGAACCCAGGGATGCACAAAAGGAAATGGCACCATCGGTACAGGCTACCTCCTTGAGAAGTGCGGGACAGGCGCGAAGGCTATCCGCTAAGACCTCGGAGGTGACTGACGATGCTGCGGGCGGCAACAGTGCTTCAAATACTTGTATGGGAAGTGAAAAAGTTGCAGTTGAACTCTCTCAGAAAGGCTCTAAAGACTGTAAGAGGGCGGCAGTAAAATGAAGCAGCCTACCTTGCTTGAATCTTTCGCCGCTGTAGCGGCTGAGATGCCCGGAGTTCTTTCGGCAAGCGAAGTTTTGAGGGCTGATGCTCACGCTGATTTCATCTTGTCTGATGCTGGTTGGATGGAACATACCCTTTTTTACAGGAGGTTTATAGATGACATTTTCTTACTGTGGACTCGGACGGTGCATTTGCTCAAAGCAAAGATTGAGGAATTGAATACTAGAAACAACAGGATCCAATTCACACATTGTATCAGTCAAACGCACATTTCATACGTGGACGTTCAAGTGTCCTTGAGTGACAGTAAGATGGAAACTTCAGTATACCACAAACCCTTGGACCGCAACAACAAGTTATTGTTTACCACTTTTCATCCAAGAGTACTGTTATTAAACTTGCCATACTCTCAACTATTAGGAATAAAATGGATTGCATCAACAGAACAGGAGCTGAATCAGGAAATTGCCAGACAGAAACAAAGGTTTTTGGCTCGAGGATATCCGCATAGTACATTGGAAACAGCAGAGGCAAGGATTCGTAATATTCCAAGGGATGAGTTACTAAAAGTAAAACCTAAAACCAGGATGGATAGGATGGTATCTGTGACTAAATTTTCCACTGAATCCGCACAAATTAAACAGATTGTAAATACTCGGTGGGAATTATTACAGAATGAGGAGGACTTCAATGGAATCTTTAAAGATAAACCCCTGTTTGCTTACAACAGCAGTAACAACTTAAAGGAGCTAGTGACAAATCAAAGATCAAGGCCTGCCACTAGGCTCAAGGTGAACCCGGGGATGAGATAATGCCAAAATTGCAAGCATTGTAATAATGTAATTGTACTATCATTTATCCAACATCCGCAAACTGGGAAAAACATCAATCTAAAGGATCAAGCAGATTGCAATACAGCCTATGTGGTGTACAGTATAAAATGTCCCTGTGGGAAACTTTATATCGGAAAAACCGAAAGGAAAATAAAAATTCGCATCACGGAGCACAAAGCCGCATTAGAAGCAAATCCACCTCATTGAGTATAATCACGCACTGGGAAGAACAAAAACACACCATTCCACTACTTGGGTTCCAAGTATTAGAACCGGACCGTGATAATGCCAAATGGTTATCGCAGCAAGAAATCTGGTAGATCAAATTCATGGAAACCATGATACCCAAAGGGCTCAATGATAAACTGGATCTGATATGCTTTTTATGACATGAGGACATTGTCAGTAAACGTTAGGTACCCGTGATATAGACCTAATTAGGTGCAACAATTTGGTAACCAATTATAAGAAATACAGAATAACACAGACATTTAGGAACACACACAGTTTTAGACTGTAGGGAGTGGTTTTATTGTTTCAGTAATTAGGTGTCAGGTTATATGTGATGCACAATAATGTTTGCACTAATGAACTGTCTTGCCAACTGTTGACAAAAAAAGGATTGTTTAATCTGCATATGTCATTAACCAGGTTGTATGTATGCAGAGGATATTAGTCATTTCATTCATAGGGACACTAATTCAACACATGATCAAATTGAGGCACTGTATTTATGTGGACACTATTAGTGATACTTGCACAACGCATGATGGCACAATGGGGCACTTTTCTTTTACTTTTTTTTGTTATTGTTTAAAGCTGGCATTAGCATTAGGTGAAAAATACCCAAGGGTGCAGTATTATTGGTTTAAAGGGCAGAATGTGGGGGACCAAAGAGCAGTTTTGTTTGAAATAGCATTGTCCAGACCAAACATAGGCGGATCAACAGTAGCAGCCAACATCGTGGATTGAATCACACTGTTGGGAGATATAAATTGTGGTTAATTCAAGCTAGCGATAAGTCAGTGGCCCAGTTTTGGTGCGTTGTGGGGATAGTTTGTATGTCTAAAGTCAAAAGGAACAGCATAGAGGAGTTTCTTAGCATTTGAGGCAAGTGTGAGTGTCTGATTTGTTGCATTGCTTGTGAATTCCCCATTATAAGATGGGCGCCGCTGAAATCGGGAGTTAGCAGTTGGTGTAATCCATCTTCTATTACCATCAACTAGTGTCTTATAGCGTGGTGTTTGGAGGTTGAGTACACCGGTTCGTTACAAGAATACGGAGGAGTTTTTGAAAAACAAGGTATGCTTCATTGACATTATGTATTAGCAAGCTATGTTTATCGGAGGGGGAGAGAGAGCAGGTTATTCAATGTCGGTGTTCCATTACAGGGGAGCCGAAAAAACAAAGAATTGTGGTATTTTTGGCAACACAGAACTATCGTATGGTGCTGTGGAGGAAGGTCGGGTTGGACACCCAAGGATTTGAGGTAACGCACAATCGCTAGTTAGTGGTGTTCAATACTGATGTGAGAGTACTGGGAATTGGTAACCTAGAGCTTTTTTTGCAGAGGGAAATTGGAGAATTGGCACTAGAGATCCGTTATCACCAAGTTAATAGAGAAACCGGCAGTGTGAAGCGTTGGCGAGAATAACAGGTAATGGCTTGGAAGAGAGAAATGTTGGGGGCTGGCCAGTGATTCACAACATAGATAAACCTAGGTTTACAATGAGCAATATACATCCTCACAGGTGGTCTATAAACACACTCTGTATTTTCTCCCATGAGGAGCTTCATTGTGGTAATAACAGACATCGGTGTACAGATATAGTGATAGCAAGTATTACAAGCGCAATTCTAGGTACAGGACGTGGGGATATTAATATCCATGTTATACATAATCCAAGCAATGTGGGGGAAAATGGGCAGGCAACATCTTCATTAACTTAACAAAGGCAGGATAGCTGGTATACAGGCTGGTGGATTAGGGTGCCTATTGAACAGGTTCTTTTTGAATTTATGATTGCAGGCGATTTTGGCGTTTTCTTGCTATCAAGATCAGATACACAGTGTAAGGCTGTAGAAAGTCATAGATGTTGGTGAGTGGTTGTAATCACTTGGAATGCACCAAACACTTTTATTCACTGGTGGTGGTGAAGATAGTAACTATATGTTTTACCTATGGATCATTGAAATTCAGTTTTGGTTTTGACTGTTATATCTTGTAAAATCCTGAAAGTGACTTGAACCACTTTGAGTTGCATTATATATGTGAAGAATTATATTTTGTTTCAACAGATCCCCTGAAGAAGGGATCATGCATCCCGAAATGCATTGGGACTTGCAACAACACCAGAAGAATTGATTTTCTTGCATTGTTTTTTAACTAGAATTATGTTGTTTTTGTTGAAGTATTTGTGTTTCATGTAATCAAGAAAAAGTGGAATCTTGTAGTGAAGAAATTTTGAAGAATCAATCTAGTTCAAACATTTTCTGAAAACTATTGTATGATATATACTTGTGTAAATTTGAAGAGAGCAAGGAAAACTGTGGTTATAATTTGAGGGCAAACAGTGAGTTTGCAGTAGCTGTGCAGGCAGGGACAAGTGATCAGGTGACACTTGAGTTAAAAGGTTGAATATTACTAGGGAGGGTGGCCTAGAACGCCCCTGTTAAACATAAGGACAAAGCAAGTATAATAGGAGTCCAGGCATGAACAAGGAATTACAACTGCATTACTTTGCTCACGCTGGTTTGGCACAATTACAGCTGGAGATGACGGTAAGCCAGAACACACCGAACAACAAGCACATGGATGAGCGTGATGAGCGTGAGGAACAGCGATAGGATCAGAACTCTGAGACGGGGATGGAGGCAGCATCGCAGATGGAGGTACGACTCGAGCCACCTAGCGCTTTGGCTGACATGGGCAGAGATGGCGGGGGGCTGTGCTGACAAGTTTTGAGGGGTTACTCCGAGACTCTACTGCAGAAAAACTACATAAAATCGATCCTCCCGGAGTACACCTAGTGACTCCCGGGGAAATAGCTTCAAGGCAGTTGCAGCTGCTCGAACCAGCACAGGGCTCTGTGCAGGTCGGCGCAATTCCTGGCTCGCCCGATGTGGATAGTTTTTTTTCTCTTCACGAAGATACAGGCTCATCATTCTTAAGCAAGGGTACTTTTTCTGAGACAGACTCTGACTCGGTTGAATCAGTAGAAAACTCTTCAGGGCGGAGAGGGCCTGCTCCTCCCCTCAGGCTTAAACACCAGAAAAATAAGTCTAGATCTCGTTCTAAATTCAAGCTGGTGGTGAGCCCATCCCACATTGAGGCTGCCAAAAAGCTTATATGGGATTATTCGGCCACCTTGCAGGTGTATCAGGAAGAGGGTACAATGAATCTGCAGCGACAGCAAAACAACAGCAGAGTAACACAAACAGCCCACCACAGACTACCAAAATGGACTTACTATATGCCACCTTGAGACAGATGCAGGGAGAAGCCAGGGTGGAGAGCCACAGGGCAAAGCAGGCAACAACAAAAAATCCAAGGTTACCTCAGGAAGATTAATAAACTGTATGAGGAAATGGCAGATAGACATGTAACACATGTGGAGGAAAGGACTGGGAGACTTGAGGATGATGTGAATAAACTACAAGCGTGCGAGGAATCACAAGAGAAGGTGGCGTAGGATGTCCAGTGGAAGCTGGAGGATTTTGAGAACCACCAAAGGTGTAATAATGTTAGGCGGTTGGGGGTGGCGGAGGTGGTTGAGGGGCAGGATGTATGGGCTTTTGTTGTCACACTTTTTAAGGGGGCCTTTCCTGAGTGGGGGCTGCATGGGAGTGGGAGAAAGAGGTGCAGCAGGCACATCGGTTCCCCTTGACCCAAAAGAAAGTCTATGGAGCATCCCAACCTAACAGACCCAGGGCCATTCTTGTCTATGTTGACAACTATCTCCTCAGACTGGAGGTTATGGATCAAGCAACACCTGAGGACAGACTTTCGTTTGACTGTACTACATTCTTTGCCCAACCAGATTTCTGCCACTGCAATTAAGGCAGCTGATCCCTTCATTTCAGGGTCTGGGCTTTGAGTTTTAGTGAATGGGAAACTTAGGAAGTTTTTTTTCTGAAATTAAAGCTCAAGCATACCTAACAGAGCTGAGGGAGCAGAAGGGGTGATGAGTATCAAGCTTATGATGTAATTGAGGTTTGAGGGACTTTTTTGGAAGGGTGTATCGTACTATTTGAGTATAACTTTTTTTCCTGCATATGTACTGAATTGGATATGTGGGGGTGGGGGGTTGCGGTTTGTTGCGGGCTCAAGCTGTCACACATAGGTCATGACTGACCTACTTGCCTGTAAGGGGGGATTCTGGGTGGGTGGTATTGGGGGGTAGGGGGTGTGGGGCACAGCATAATTTGGGGTTTGGGAAGTGGTAGCGAATGGGAGAGGTGGAGTAAAGTAAATTGATTCATAATATAGATTCAGGGAAACTAGGAAGTACAGAGAGGAATTCAAGCAGGAACTGGTTGGTTATTCGGTTGGGACAGCAATTTGATGTGTTTTAATGATTATTCGAATAGTTTCATTGAATGTATGTGGACTAAATGATCATTTTAAAAGGCAGCGTGTCTCGGCAATTCTTAGTGCAATGCGGGTAGATTTGGTATGTCTGCAAGAGACGCACATTGAAGGAGGAAAGGGATACCCGTTGGAGCAGTTGGGGTTTCATCTTATAGCTCATTCTAAACAGGGCACAACAACTAGAAGGGTGTCAATACTTTCAAGGAGAAATTATGTTGTGTTCCCAAAAAAGTTGGAAGACCAATGGGGGAGATGGGTTTTAGCAGAGTGTATGATTTGGGAAGAGTGTGTTACATTGGATTCAATCTATGTATCAACTGAGGATGGCCCTGATATATTTGAATTTTTAGATCTAGAGTTAGCTACATGGCCTGTACCCATCATCCTCTGTGGAGATTTCAACATAAATGGGGCAGAAGGATTGGGTTTACATTCTGGAGCTCGATATCGGGGGAGGAAACAAAGAATGTGTAGAGCAATTATTAGTCTGGCCCAGAACAACTCCCTGGTAGATGCCTGGGCAAAGCTGAAATGACCATGGTAGTACTTATTACTCTGCCACACATAAGATATGCGTTAGGTTGGATTACTTTTTTATCTCTCATTGTTTACTGTTAAGAACCCAAATGGAGAAACTGCCTCTGATTATATCCGACCACAGCCCGATAATCTTAACTTTAGAAACTAAAATAATGATTAAACAGGTGCGCACATGGACTTTTGAGCGAGGGCTATTAAATGACAAAGATTATGTCCATCATATGGAGGAATGGATAAAGGGGTATTGGGAAGTCAATAGGGGCAGTACCTCTTCAGGGGTGGCCTGAGGTGCCTTTAAGGCTGGTATTTGCGCTGAGACACTGAGTTTCAGGTTACATAGGCAGAGACAGGAGCAATCAAGATCCAAAAAATTGGCTAAGGCAGTAGCAGATGTTGAGGAGGAACTGACTCAGGAAATTATATCAAGGGCACCTCTGGATCAGATTCTTCTTAAAATTGCACGGGCAAAAGCAAAAGTCGAGGAGAGTATAGCTGGCAAAATAGCCTCTACTTCTTTGGCAAAAAGGGAGCAATGCCATGAATTAAGTGATCGTATTGGGTATACTTTAGCGGTTCGGACAATGCAGAAATTGGCTTTAGGAGAGGTTAAAGAGATTTTGGATGGTAATGGTAGGATATTTACAGATACAGAAGGCATCCGTGAGGTATTTAGGCAGTTTCATGCTATGTTATATAAGGAAGGTCAATTAAAGGACCCCTTGGAAATTCAGGAGTATCTCAGGGAGGTCTCAGCTCCATCCCTACCTGAGGAAGACAGGAAGGAGCTCGACGCGCCCCTGACTCTTGAAGAGATTATGTTGGCCCTAAATAGTCTACCTTCAGCTAAAGCGGCAGGGCCCAATCAGATCTCTCTTGAATTTTACAAAACTTTTCAGTGTGCAATCGCTCTAGATTTAATAGAGACAGTACAGCAGGCACAGATAGGAACTACTGTTCCGAAGTCTTGGGCTAGCGCAGATATAGTTGTTATTTTGAAAAAAGGGAAGCCATCTAGGGAACCAGGGTCCTATAGACCAATAACTTTGATGAACTCTGATGCCAAAATATTTTCCAAGGTGTTGGCACGAAGGCTCTGCAAGGTTATAACCAGACTTGTTAGCCCTACTCAGCACGGGTTTATCCTGGGAAGAGGTACTACACAACATGTCAGGAGGGTTATAACTCTCTTCGATGCAATGGAAGTTCCAGGAGACCCTATGGCATCTATGTTATTGGAAATGCATTTGACTGGGTCTCCTGGAGCTATCTTTGGTCGATTCTGGCATGGTCTGGCATCGGAGAAGGATTCATTAAGGCTATACAGGCTTTATATATAGCTCCCACAGCACAAATTCATGTAAATGGGGGATATACAGCGTCCCTGCAAATTAAACGGGGCACGAGGCAGGGCCGCCCATGTTCGCCACTGCTCTTTGCGCTCTATATCAATCCAATGCAGTGCAATCTGGAAGCAAAAAAGAGGATACCTCCTATAATAGCCCAAGGCGTAGAATGTAAAATATTGGCATACGCTGATGACGTTGCCGTTGTAACAACGTGACCAGCTGAAGCTATAGTCGAGGTTGAGTTAGAAGCTCTGTCTTTTGGTCGATTGTCAGGATATGCCCTAAATGGACCTAAGACACAGATAATTAAGAAAAAGGGGGCGGTGTGTAATGATATCCGGGTGTTGTACTCTGGTGTGTATCTTGGGATTAATATCTTGGTGGATCTCGATAGAATTGTGGGAAGGAATATTGACCCTGTAGTGGCTAAAGCTAAAAAACACTTGGATAGGATGCATAATCCTCAATTGTCTATAGTAGGGCGTTGCAACATAGTTAAAATGATTTTATTACCTAAGTTCCTTTACCTCTTCAGAGCAATTCCACTTATATTTGAGGCAAAATGATTTACGTTGTTAGATCAGATGATTAATAGGTTTATTTGGGCACAGGGTAAAACTAGAAGGGCTCTGTGCTATATGTCTCTCCCTAGGGATAGAGAGGGTTGGGCCCTCCCTGATTTTTAAATGTATTATTGGGCAGCAGTCCTGTAGTACATGACCGGGTTACTGGGGGGGGAGTCGCCAGACCTCGAGGTCAACTCAGGTTCTACAGACATCAATGTGTTGATGCTTGGCGGGGAGGCAGAGAATTGTTTTTTAAAGTACACTGATCCTAGTTACTTGAAAAGAACTAAATTTGAGACATTGCTGGCGGCTTATAAAATCTGGACGTCATTTAAGAGGAAAACTGGGCTAGGTAGGTTTAATGCATACACTAGACTATGTGGTAATCATACCCTTCCAGGGGAAATAATTGCAGATTCTGTTTTTATTGATTGGGGTCATCGGGGAGTCAAGAAGGTAGGGGACTTGTTGGATTCAAATGGGATTCGTTTGTTTTCAGATACACAGAGGGCTTTTGGTATTGACACTAAGCATGGGCGGAAAATCCGTTTCGCTCGCGGATTTTGCGGATTTTCGGTAAATTCGCAATCCGCGAGATTCGCGAATCTCCCGCAAAATCCGCAAATCCGCGAGCAGCGGATTTTGCTCGCACTGTTCGCGTGAGTTCGCGGCTTCCCAGTACAACTTCGCGCCCCGCGAATAAGTGCAAAATTGCAGAAATACGATTTTAGCAAAACTGAAACTACTTACCAGGTTCAAAAGTTCAGGCTCATCATTAGTAGCCATTTCCTGTAGTGCTTCCTGAGGGGCCCCTCCAGAGTTCAGTTGCCAGTTGCAACTATTATGTGACCCTGCTCTGAACCTCAGAATAGTTACACATATGCCACAAAGGTCCTGAATTACAGCTAAGGGAGACAAGCAGGAGCCAGGCTGGAGGTTCAAATCCATTAATCAGCCCCTAATTCATTATTGTCAGTTGGGGCAGGGCAGGTGTTGTAACTAATTTTGCAACAATGAAAGCACTTAGCAAGTTCAAAAGATCACTAATCAGGAAGCACTAAGGAAGCAGGTGCCAGCTAAAAAAATATTCTGTGACACATTAATCAGCCCCAAATTAATTCAGGTCACTTGAGGCAGGGAAGGTGTGCTTGTTGCCACAATAATGTACACTGACTGGACAACCAGAGGGTGCTATGATGAAACAGAGGGTGGCATGGGTGGGCCAGAGGGTGGCATGAGTAGTCAGAGAGTGGCAGTGGTGACAGAGAGTGGCAGTGATGAAGAAGAGTGTCCCAAACAGGCTGGACACGTAGAAACAACAAGTTCGCGAAACTTGCGACCCGACAGGTAAGTTCACAATTTGCGACATTGTACAAAACCCTCGCGAACTCGCAGAAACCCGCGCAAACACAAAAAACAAATCCGCAAATTCGCGAACGCGAGATTCGCAAAATTCGCCCATGCTTAATTGACACAAGGAATTTTTTTAAATACCTGCAGGTTAGGATCTTTTTAGCAATAAAAAAAGGTGGGCCTGCTGGGTTTCAGAAAAATAAGATTTTGGATGTTATTGTGGGTAGTGCAGACTGCACTATTCACAGGTTCTATGCTGAGCTGATTGCAATGAGAGAGGATGATTTAGCGAAATACGAGAATAAGTGGGCAGAGAAGCTTGAGATAGGTCAAGACTGTTTCCAATTGTCACTGGAGTTAGGAAGAACTATATTATGCTCTGTGGTGTTGTAGGCTCAACATTAAAAAACAATTTATTCTTTGTACTATACACCTGCAAGGATTGCACAGTGGGGAGGTACAACGGGTACTAACTGTCCCCGCTGAGATAGCTCAGACGCCGAAATAGTTCACATTTTTGCTCTTTGCCCTCAATTAATGGTGCTGCATAGGGCTAAAGAATCCATTTTAGAGAGATCTCTGGGAATTAAGATTTCTCTTATTCCATCTATAATATTGTTAGGGGTGAATAGTGAGGATAGGCAAGCCAGCTCAGCCTATTTTATCTTTATGGCTATGTCGGTTCTTCGTATATGTATTGCAGCAGCATGGTTAGATAAGGCACCACCAACGTTCCAACAGTGGTTGGCTAGGTTGTTGTCTGTATATAATTTGGAGAAGGGGATATATGCAAGGAAGGGTAAAAAGTAAGTATGGGCAAATTTTGCAAATTCGCGATTCGCGAATTTGCGTATTTATGAATTCGCAATCTGCAAAATTTGCGAACATTCGCAAATTTGCGGATTTTTTTTTTGTGTTCGCAAGGGTTTCTGCCAGTTCGCGAGGGTTTTTTACCAGTTCGCAAACGCGAACTTACTTGTCGGGTCGCAACGGTCGCGACCATGCTGTTTCTACGTTTGGTTTATCACAGCACCCTCTGTTTCACCATTGCCACCCTCTGGTTCACTCATGCCACCCTCTGTTTCATCACTGCCACCCTCTGGTTCATCACTGTAGATTATAGGGGAAAAACCCACCTGCCCTGCCTCAACTGACATGAATTAATTTGTGGCTGATTAATGTGTCACTGAATTTGAGCTGGCACCTGCTTCCTTAGCTGTAAGTGCTTCCTGATTAATGATGAGCTGGAACTTTTGCACCTGTTAAGTGCTTTCAGTTTTGCAAAATTCGTTAGCACACCTGCCCTGCCTCAACTGACATGAATGAATTAGGGGCTGATTAATGTGTCACTGAATTTGAACTTCCAGTCTGGCACCTGCTTCCTTATCTGTAATTGCTTTCTGTTGCCGTGTAATGTTTTTTTAACAGGACCTTTGTGGCATACTTGTAGCTATTCTCTGAGCCTGCTGTGAGGGTCAGAGCAGGGTCATAGAATAGTTGCAAGTAGGCAACTGAATTCTGTAGGGGCCCCTCAGGAAGCACTACAGGGAATGCTCACTAATGATGAGCTTGAACTTTTGCACTGCTGAGTGCAAACAGTTTTGCAAAAATCATTTTTCTGCAATTTCGCGTGATTTGCGGGGTGCGAATTTGGAAGCCGCAAATTTGTGCGAATATACGCTTTGTTTTTTTGCGGCGTGTTAGTTCACGTGTTTTTTTGCGTTTTCGCGAGCCGCTTGTAGCGCAACGACGTGAAGTTACCCTAGCGGTCGTACATGGGCCCGGCCATCTTGTTTGCGTGACGTATTTCCGTTTCCGGGCGCTATGTGTAATCTCGCGAAGTGTGCGGCTCACTAGTACAAGTTTGTGTGTGACCGCGGGGAAAATCTCGCGCGAACTTACCCACGCGGTCCTGAACGGGCGGGGCCATCTTGTTTTTCATTCATTGCTATGGTTCTGGGCATCCTTTCTGTATCCTCTCTCAATCTCTGCTATCCTTTGCTTGTTTTTTTTTATCTATTTTACTTATTATCTATCCCTCTATTTTTCTAGCTCTATATTTTTGTGTTTTCTGCTACTTTTGATAATTGTAAACTACTTTTTTAAACTCTTTTCTTTTCTTCTTCCCTATTCTATTTCTTATTTATTATTTACCTTCCTTTCTGCCCAGACCATGGTAAAGGGAGCCGGGAAGCAGCCCGAGAAGGGGAAGGGTCCCGCACCCCGTGCGGGCGTTTGAGGGGGGAGCTAGTGATGCCACAGGAGATCTTTAGCGCGGAGGAGGTGGCCGCACTAATGTACCATGTACAGCGCCGCCTCCCCAGGACCATTGCGGCAGGCGGCAAGATCGCAAGCAGCTCCTGGCTCCGGAAGCGCCGGAATAGGTGGGAGAAGGTATGCTGGGCCATGTATGAACACTCTCAGGTCCGGCGCACCTACAACCAGGCCACCCGCCGTTGGACGGATCTCCTGGACTAGGAACGCGACCTGCTCGGCATCGAGATCCCCGGGCTTGGTGAGTAGTAGTAGCTATTTCATCACTACTCTCTTTTCTCCTGCTCTGTGTGTTATTATATTGCAAATTTTTGTTTTTTACCAAGAGCAATAATGCTGCCGATTACATTGTAGGTAAATTATATTTCAAAATCTTCTGTGCATTCCAGGTGCACTGCTCTCCTTCTCAGTAGCGTTGCTACTATGCTTATTTGTTTTCGATTTTGTGTTCATTTCATTGGCAAGAGAAATTATGTATGAGTGTAGTTTACAGAACTGCGTAATGCTAGACACTAAGGGGCAGATTTGCAATTACCAGCGCATCCCTGCAAAGTAGCAGGGATGCGCCAGTAATTGTGCACCACGCCACCACCACCCATGGTGCGCCGTATTTACAATGCGGCGCACTATGGGCCCAAAACGTCACCGAAGCGTTAAGCATCTGTGCCTGAAAGGCGGCGCATTGCTGGAGTTGCGTCGCAACGATGGCGCAGCTCCAGCAATGCTCTGGGGTGCCCTATCTCCCCAATGCTGCATCAAGCCGTACGTCTGCTTCAAGCAGACGCAGGGTTTGAGTGACGCATCATTGTCCTAAAAGTGACTGATTGAAATCGTGTAGATTTCCCTCAGCCACTTTTAGGATGCGTTCCTGCGCAGGAACGCCCTCCCTTGTGCCGTAACGCCCCCTGATGATGCAGGGCTTTTCAGCGTGATGCATCTCCCATATGCGTCACGTTGTTAATATACCCCGCACCATGGCGCCTCTTTTGTTCTGCCGCTTGTAAATCTGCCCCTACAGACTCAAGTCCAGTCCTTCCTTTGTACACCTGGCAATAAGAAGAAATAGTGGTGGTGGATTGATAGTTTGAGTATTTTAATGACTGGTTAATGTAGTAGGAAACTTTTTAGTGTTGTCACTGATCTGCATTCACGATGGAGTTTGTCTGTCACTTTGCGTGCTGCGGACTGCTGCCTGCCAGTCCTAGGCGAACCTTTTTTAGTAGTTTGTTTAGTGAGTTACATAACTTTCCAAGTCGACGGTCCGCAAATCAAGCAATACTAATATCGTAGTAGACCACATGAGATAGGTGAATATATCCTGTGGAATAGTTGTCTATTTGCTATTTCGCCAAAATATTTTGTTATTGTTCTTTTGAAATGTTTGATTTGGTTGACAACAATCATCCATGTTTTCGGGTCTTTCTTTCTTTCATGTTATACATCAGCTCCCCCCAGGGGCAAGAGATCAGAGGAGGAGGTGGTATCGGCTGCTACTGCTGTAGAAGGCCAGGATCGCTAAGGCGGGGGCACCTTTGCTGGCCCCGGTAAGTTTTCATTTTAATATAGAGTACCTCATTAGATTTTTTCTAAATCGTCTTTGATCTTCTTGTAGACTGTATCTAAATTCTTATCCTGCCTCTACTATGACTCCCTGTGGTATTACTAGATTATTTTTATTAGTCTGTCTCTGTAGCTAACTAAGATTGCACAGTTGGCAAAAGGTGTTAAACGAAACTCCCATTCTAGTCAGCAATAGCTCTATGCACTGAGTGCAGTCCTCTGGGATTGTCCATAATGTCTTTTCAAGTCTTCTAAATGTTTATGCTTTGACAATTCCCAACAATAAAATGTGAATGACCACCAAGAAAGAATAAGATAATACTTTACTTTTGGTTTGGATAGGAGGACAATCCATACTACTACTGTTGCAGTGACAAATCTGCACAAACAGAACTATGGACACTAAATAGTGCATTGTTTATCAATTATAATAGGTGCAGGTAGACTTTCCACATACCTCAGGGATAACAGACTTTGAAGAACCCCCAATCTCTTTACTGACTAGATAGTGTGGCAGAGTCATTTAGCTCCCGAATTCATCGATGATTGATCCTCAATGATGATTATCCAAAGCAGGACAAGAGTACGGAGTCAGAGTCCAGAAGTGTCAGAGGCACGGACTCATGCTTGCAAATTGCAAAACCTTTTGCTCAGTCACTCTTGACCAAAAACCACAGAGTCTATTTAAGTTTTAAAGCTTTATTAAAAGTAAAAGCATTTATTAAAATCAAGTTTGTCATAAAACATAAACGGTTGATTAAAAATGGAAAAGTGCTTAGTGATTTATTTCACACATTTATTGTGGGCGAGCCGAGCCCTCACCTGGTTTGAACTTTAATTTTTCTTTTTGGTGCTGAATCGTTTGTCTCTCTGTCCTAGTGATGATGATCTGATCTTGCTCTTGTTCTTAGAAGTGAAGCTTCTGTCTGTTATGAGAAAAATGGTGCATGTTAAAAAGCAAGTATTCATCAGTTGTGCCAAAAAGTGCAGCAAGACAACACCCTTCCCTGGAAAAAGGGACATTTTTACTTTAGAGTAGACAGTCACAAATTATTAGATTGGTTTCTGTATTCACATTTCTTCATTCCTAGACAAAATACTAGTGAGTGGTGTATGTCTATGACATCTAACATTCTTAAATGTACTTTGTAGGTGGAACATCTGGTGCAGGGGCCAGCGCGGAGGTGGAGGAGGACAATTCTGGGAAGGAGGCAGTGCAAGTGCCGGAGGAAACTGCTGTGAGGGTTGCCACGGTAGTGGCGGGCAGTGGTAAGCTCTTATATTCCTTACTTAGTGAGATTGCAGACTGCAGAGTGTGCTCTCTGCAAGGGTGTAGTATATATGTTATACAGTTAAGTTACTATACTGTTAAGAAGACTTTCAAATTTAGAACAAAGTTTTTATCAACCAGGAAGTAGCCTCCTCTGAATTTACTTCAACTCAGCGGTGAATTTTTTTTCGAGAATCCAAATCAGATCTGAGATGAACTTGATGGATGGGATGAATGAAAAGCGAAAGAAGGGTGTAAGTAAGTGTGGAAGGACGAGCAAGTAAAAAGTAATGATGACTGACAAAGAATAATGATAAATGTTTGATTGGTGCCCGAGGTTGCTGGGAAGGAATATGATGCATGACTTGTGTGAAGAATGAAGCAAGGATTGGTGGAAGGAGAACAGCCTGGGTGGGTGAAACAAAAACTGTATGTGTGCGCAATATATCCTTTGGTTGAAATTCAAATGCATGTCAAGCACTGATGTATGGCTTGCGGTTTCGGAAATAAAATGAAAAGGATGTTTTACCGTGAGAAAACGTAAGGTTTGTCCAGATGAGAGACATGAAGAAGAATGATTGACATATAGTTTGAATGGATGGATGCCTGGATCATGGTACTATCTGACTCTTAGATAGCATATGTGTATCTAGAGAGAGTAGACGTTCACTGGATGAACTAAGTGTTACTTTGAAGAGCATGTAACACCGTACCCGCACGTCCGTTCCAGTATAGGAAAGGCAAGGAAAAGAAGTTTTAATTTTGTCCGAATAGTACCATGAATATTAGCAGTAGTTTGTATTGCAAGCACAGCATATATCCGGCTATTACGATGGCCACTCACTACCTCTGTTAATAAGTTAAGTAGAACTCGGTCATTCATGTGTGGATGTATCACTGTTCACTCAATAAAAAGCAAAGCACCTAAAGTCATCCCATATGTAAGCAAATACATACAATGTGCAGTGATAGATAATCAGAATATTTATCTTATTCATTTTCCTTTTCTAGTATTCATTGGCACTGTAGGGTGAAAGTTAAATTAATTAAGCAGTAGCCCTTGTAACAGAGTATTCTCAGTGCCACCCGTAATAGAAAAGTAAGAGCATCACCACCTGCATGTACTGGACCGGTACAGTAACGCAAGTCTGTCTCACTCATCATGGCGGGCGTCTGTTTTTCTCGGGTGCAAGTTGACTGCGCTGGCATTATGCCGGCTTGCAGAAGTTAACGTACCAATTTTGCTAAACAAGAGAGAAGAAGAAGAATATGGCTGGTGTACTGTCATAGTCGACTCTAATGGATTGAGTCCATAGTGCTCATAGAATTGATTCCTTAAACTCCCACTAATGTTAGAGCAAGGATGACGAAGTGGGAGGTTAGATAGATACTTGCCACAATAGTTATGTACTGCGTTTGCAAGTTGCTAGTTCTACTGTGACACAACTTTCTGCTGAATCATTTTGTGTTCATCTGAAAGAGCATTGGTTACAGACTATGTCTTTCTTTCTTCATATAGATGCTCCTTCCAAACCAACACGGAAGGGGCTGGCTAAAAGGGCCCGGCAACGGAGGCTGGAGGCGACTGTCACCGAATATCAGCGGCTGGTGGCCCAGGACGAGGGGGACACGCAGTCGACCACAACATCGACTGGGACAGCTGCATCCTCCTCCGTGCTCTCTGGGTCAGCCAGTCAGCGCAGCAGGTCTCCAGCGGTACGGAGCCGGGGTACCGCAGCCACCCGCCACCGCCGAGCAGCAAAAAAATCAGCTGCCCGCCACAGCAGTACCAAAAAAAGGTTGCATCGCCTTTCACTCAGGGTGTCCTACCTCGAGCAGGAGCTGTTGAACACCAAAACCCTGCTCGAGACCCTCCGCAAGGAGCATGCCGACCTGGCCCGAAAAGTGTACAGCAGCCAGCAGTTGGAGGAGACTGTCCCTTGCCCCTTTTGTTAAAGACTTCTGGGGGGTGTGAATTGGGAGTTGGGTTTTTTGGACATTTCACGGACATTCGTTGGGGTTAGGGAGGGGGGGGTGGGTTGGGTCTTGCTGGAGTTTATTTATGTTAGGGATATAAATATACTTTAAACTTTATCTTAGCATACATGTTTTTTACTGCTTTTAAGGCTGGTGGGTGGGGGGTTTAACAGTAAGTTTGTTTTCCTGAAACTTAAGTGGCATCTTGATTCAAGTTGTGTAAGTAATTGCCCAAATGTTTTCAAAACTAAGTGGCTCTCACAGAGTAAGTGAATTCAATAGTCCTAGAACTTTACTAGTACTACCGTCAGTCTCTCGTCTCTCCTAATACTCCATTATACTACCTCCCCCAAACGCTTATCTTACCTATACTTTGTGTTTGGAAATAGGGCTAGGCACAGGGCTGGCTGCATGGGAAATGGCGATTAAGGTTGGCAATCATTAGCGGATGAAATGTCATCATTGCGGTGGTACTAGTGTGGTTACACAGTGGCAGTTGCAGCACATGAAAGAAAGAAATAGAAACCGTGTTTGTCCTTACCGTAGCATTAGAACGGTACGATAGAGAATATATATATATATACATATATATAATTCACTGAAAAAACCATAGGTTATAGACCATATATAGTTAGGAATTCGCATTTACAAAACCTTATTTTACTCACACAAAACCATTGAAATTCCATATATAGTTAGTTGCACTAACTATATATCGTGCACCCGCAATCCACTGCTGATGATGTCACATATTATATCATTCATGACATGGTCAGTGACATCACTGATGACATCTCAAATGACATCACTGATGACATCTCAAATGACATCACTGATGACATCACTGATGACATCTCATTTGACATTACTGATCACATCACTGATGATATCATTCATGTGATAATACGATGAACCTCTTCAGACTCTAATATAACCTTAGATACAATCAGTGTAAACAGACACTCACAGACTGTCACTCATCCATGGAGTTACTCACACACCTAGTCAGTCATGCAAAGAATCAATCACACCTCCATTTCCTCAACTATACAGTTATACAAACTTTACTTATTCAAACATATACTAACACATATTTACTCTCTTATACAATCCCTGATACAAGTTCACAATGATCCATACAGCCACTCACACATTCACTGGCTCTTATGCACAGTTATTTATATATGTCAACTCTCACATGTACTGTGTTTTACATATGTACTTACTTTGACATGTAGCACTGAGATATCCATTCACTCACCAATACACTCATGCACACAGTCAACAGCCCATACAGCTGTTTCCACATGCACTTTTGAAACCATACATCTAGTGAATCAACTGCTCACACATCTATGCACAGAGTCATACACCTCCCAGCCACCCACACACACACTCAGTCTCCCATACAAATACTTGGGCAACCAATCAATAACCCATATAGTTACTCATATAGCTACTTATCAACACATGCAACAGTTTACAGAACAACAGACATAATGATGCACAAATTAAGACAGTTTAGTCACTAACCCATGCACTCAGATAGACACATTTAATCACTCACTCATACAGTCAGTCATGCACCTACTAAATCCTTCATCCAGACACTTATACATCCACTCATTCTTCAATATGTAAGACATATTTTAACTTTACAGAAACATACAGTCACTGGATGTTGTCATCAGTGATGTCATCAGTGATGTCATTTGAGATGTCATCAGTGATGTCATCAGTGATGTCACTGACCATGTCATGAATGATGTAATATGTGACATCATCAGCAGTGGATTGCGGGTGCGCGATATATAGTTAGTGCAACTAACTATATATGGAATTTCAATGGTTTTGTGTGAGTAAAATAAGGTTTTGTAAATGCGAATTCCTAACTATATATGGTCTATAACCTATGGTTTTTTCAGTGAATTTTCAAGGTTTTGTAAATGCTAATTCCTAACTATATATGGTCTATAACCTATGGTTTTTCAGTGAATTTTCAAGGTTTTGTAAATGCTAATTCCTAACTATATATGGTCTATAGCCTATGGTTTTTTCAGTGAATATATATATATACATACATATATAAACATATATCATCTGTATATCTATATAAATACAAACATAAATGCATGCATACATATACTTATATGCATACAGATGCATGTTATTTACATGAAAGTTGAAAAAACACTAATAAAAGCAAAGCTAAAAAGCCACCTCATTACAAACAGAATGGCTTTAACTTAAACGAGGGCGAGATCTATTGCATTTTCAATGCTTGTTTACTTTGGTTCCATCAAGAAGGCATTCAGATGTGTCACACATTTGCCATAAATTCTGAATGTTAGCACTCTAGTTGCACATTAGATCACTGTAGTAAAGCTACTGCTCACCAGGGACGTCTGCTGCTGGTATTCAAAGTGCATGTTTCAGTCTGCATGTCAGAATTTTTTTAATGAAATAGAAGAGGATTTGAGAAGTCACTCAAAATGATCCCTAATTTTTCTTTCTGAAGCACTAATCATACTTTCTATGGCAAAATTAACCCCCTCATGTTGTTCCTTTTTAAATTGAGTGTTTTCAGACTTACCACTTCATTACAATCAAGATGGCTTCTGGTGTGCCATACTTTTGTCATAAGTAAGACTGTTAGCGCTCTAGTTGTTCTTTAGAACACTCTGGGACATTCTGTCATTGGGCTATACTTGGGGTACATCTGGGTGATATTTGGGCTACATTTAGGCTCTTTTGTCTCTTGGGAGACTGTATGTCAGAATTTTTTAATGAAATTGAAGAGGGTTTGAGAAGTCACTCAAAATGTGCCCTAATTTTTCTTTCTGCAGCACTAATCATAATTCATATGGCAAAATATACCCCCTCATTTTGTTCCTTTTTAAATTAAATGTTTTAAGAGTTACCACTTTATTCCAATCAAGATGGCTTCAGGTGTGCCATACCTTTGTAATAAGTAGGACTGTTAGCGCTCTAGTTGTTCTTTAGAACACTCTGGGACATTCTGTCATTGGGCTATACTTGGGCTACATCTGGGTGATATTTGGGCTACATTTGGGCTCTTTTGTCTCTGGTGGCCATTTTGGGAGACTGCATGTCAGAATTTTTTAATGAAATAGAAGAGGATTTGAAAAGTCACTCAAAATGTGCCCTAATTTTTCTTTCTGCAGCACTAATAATACCTTCTATTGCATAATATACCCCCTCATGTTGTTCCTTTTTAAATTAAATGTTTTAAGAGTTACCACTTTATTCCCATCACGATGGCTCCAGGTGTGCTATACCTTTGTAATAAGTAGAACTGTTAGCGCTCTAGTTGTTCTTTAGAACACTCTGGGACATTCTGTCATTGGGCTATACTTGGGCTACATCTGGGTGATATTTGGGCTACATTTGGGCTCTTTTGTCTCTGGTGGCCATTTTGGGAGACTGCATGTCAGAATGTTTTAATGAAATAGAAAAGGATTTGAGAAGTCACTCAAAATGTGCCCTAATTTTTCATTCTGCAGCACTAATCATACTTTCTATGGCAAAATATACCCCCTCATGTTGTTTCTTTTTAAATTAAATGTTTTAAGAGTTACCACTTTATTCCAATCAAGATGGCTTCAGGTGTGCCATACCTTTGTAATAAGTAGGACTGTTAGCGCTCTAGTTGTTCTTTTGAACACTCTGGGACATTCTGTCATTGGGCTATACTTGGGCTACATCTGGGTGATATTTGGGCTACATTTGGGCTATTTTGTCTCTGGTGGCCATTTTGGGAGACTGCATGTCAGAATGTTTTAATGAAATAGAAAAGGATTTGAGAAGTCACTCAAAATGTGCCCTAATTTTTCATTCTGCAGCACTAATCATACTTTCTATGGCAAAATATACCCCCTCATGTTGTTTCTTTTTAAATTAAATGTTTGAAGAGTTACCACTTTATTCCAATCAAGATGGCTTCAGGTGTGCCATACCTTTGTAATAAGTAGGACTGTTAGCGCTCTAGTTGTTCTTTAGAACACTCTAGGAGGCTGCAGTAGAACACAAAGGAATCAACTGACAGTCTCTGTCCTTGTTGGATGTACATTTTTTACTGAGAATGTCAGACTTCATTTTCACATGACTGAGAAAGATAATGTGAATTTACAGAAAATATGCTTTCAGTTTAGCTTATAGATCCCCTTCCAAACCACTGTGGGAAAATCATGAGATATTAGTTTTCTTTCAAACAATATTCATGATATCACAGCAGAAGGTTTTTTCACATGGTAAAATCACCTTAGAACCCACCACAATTCCTAAAACGAGTATGGTACCATCAACAAATGATTTATAATGTAACTAAAGTCCTAAAACCCTCTATTAACTACAATGCTTTTTAATGAGGTGCTATCATGTATATTGGTCCCAAGATGGCTGCCAACACTTCTTGGATGAAGTGCTGACAGCCAATCAGATCAGATGTGTGGTTAGGCTCCGCCCAGATATATATCTATTTTTGAACCTAAATTACTCAAAATCCACTGGGATTAACTTAACTTAACATGGGAAAAACGCGTTTTGGGACCCCCCTTTTTTCTCAGCCCCCCCTTGATGAAACCCCCCCAAATTGTCAGGGGCTGCTCAGAAACAAAATGTTCCATTTTCCTGAAAATTTCAGCCAATTCCGTCCACAAACGCCAAAGTTATTAGACATAGAATTTTCAAAAATCCCATAGAGAAAAAATCCTAACTATATATACCTACTGGCGACCGCCAGTAGGTAATATATATATATATATATATATATATATATATAGAGAGTGAGAGAATATAGCAGGTGACAGTACACTAGAACAGTGCCACAATGTAGCCTAACAAAAAGTATTGAAAGTATAACTACTACTTGCGTTGAATTGCTTTGACATTGGCTACTACTTCAAGAAATAGTACTGAAGGTGAAGGACACAGCAGCATAATAATTTGCCACGTCCAGGAGGAGGATGTTCTTGATGATCAATCAAGTTGATGGTGCACATGAAAATCTGCTTTCATTTGCCAATAGTCATGGGTCTGTGTCAAGCTGAGTACGAATATATCCTCGGATTCCTTCACCAGCCTGTTGTTATGACCTTATCCTCCCCAGCAAGTGTGTGGAATTATTGCTGTCATTTAGTCACACATCAATCAAAACCACACAGCCCGGGGGAAGAGGGTTAGGGTTTGGAAAATGAATGGGAATGGGGTTTTTTGGGAAAGTTTTGTTGAGAGAGGAAGAAAAAAAGCACAGCATCGACAAAAAATAATTGAAGATAAACAAATCTTTGGGTACAAAGCTATCCATAAATCTTTTAAGTGACATAAAGGAAGTGCATGCACTACTGTATGCATGGTTACTGAAAAGTAAGTAGTACTTTCGACAACCGTGAATGAAAGAATGCGACAGTACAGGGCTGCAGTACTTATGGGTTTTCACTTGCCTATCTCTGCACTCAGAGAAACACTTCGTACATTAAATTAGGTTTGAAAAATAGCAGAAGTAAAACCTATACAATGGCTGTAGGGATGAATTTAGAAGCAGAGATCAAAGAAATGCAGAGTCACACTCATAGAAGTTCACAGCAATAACATTACTTAAAAGATAATTAGAAAAGAACGGATACTGTATCTGTATGTTGTTGTAGTTGTCCTGTTGAATTTGGGAAGTTGCATGCATCCAACCATTCCTCTTATTAGCGGGACTTCTCCATTCCATCTGACGCTCCGTCCATCAATGTTGGTGACCAGAAGACACCCTGTCCACTGCCTGCCTGGCGGATGCTGAATTGCGACTCGCTAATGTGAAGCATGACTTCATCCTTTTTTCCCATTGCACAGGCTGAAATCCGGCCTGTAATTATTGATGGAAAAACAGGAAGTGATATTAGAACACCACTGACAAATAAATATAAGGTATGTACGCTGTGTAGTGCAAAAAGTCACACTTTGAGTTTCCAAATAGAAGTACAATATTTTTGAAAGTGCGTACTCTGTCTGAGTCTCCTTTTGAAGGATAAATAAGTATGGGCGAATTAATTTAGTGGATCTTTCCCCTCAAGCTAGGTGTACTGTAAACTGTGTTTTAGAACACAATTAGACCTTCCCAGAGGTGCTCCCAGACCCTTACTAAACCCAGTCACAAAAATGTAGAAGACCCCCAATCAGATCTCAAAAAACAAGGCCTAGTAGAAAATGGTGACAAAACGTACTTTGAAAGTAAAGTAGGCCCAAATCCCCCCTTACCCACCATGGATTGTATTCAAACCACTTGCAAGCAAGCAAAAGTATCCATACCCAGCATTGCTCCAAGACTCACAACCCCCCCCCACAAATACCAGGAACCCCCACAAACAGCCCCCCGAAAACGGTAGAGTGAGCGAAATCTCAGGAAATGCAAAAACTTTTTTCCCCAGGGATTGTCTCCAAAACAGTTTCTTTCGGGTATTAAACCTTCCCAGCAATGGCCCCAGAACTGTAAACCCGGGCGAAAACAAGTTTAACACCCCCAACAAGCCAAAAGGCAAAACCCGGGAAAAGCCACACTTAGAAAACTTTGGGCCTACCTGGAATTCAGTACAAATGCGCTCTGCAGCTAGGCCCCAACTCCCCTTTTCCACCATGGATTTCCTGTAAAACAAATGCAATCAACATTAGAATGTGCCAGCAGTGCTCCCAGACCCCAAAACCCACTCCCAACAACCTAAAAGCCCCCTAAACAGCACCCCAAAGACAGGCAAGTGATCAAAAGCGCAAAAACATTTTCTGCTCCGATTTTCTCCAAACCACTTTTAGCCAGTATTACACCTTCCAAGCAAGGCCCCCAGACCCGTGAACCCGGGCAAAAACAAGTTTCACCCCCCCAAAAAGCCGAAAAGCAAAATCGGGAAAAGCCACACTTAGGAAACTTTGGGCCTACCTTGAATGCAGTCCAAATGAGCTCTGCAGCTAGGCCCTAACTCCCCTTTTCCACCACGGATTTTCTGAAAAACAAATGCAATCAACATTAGACTGTGCCAGCAGTGCTCACAGACCCCAACACCCACCCACAAAAACTTGGAAGCCCCCCCAAACAGCACCCCAAAGATAGGCAAGTGAGCAAAAACACAAAAGCTTTTTCACCATGGATTTGGTCCAAAACACTTGATTCCGATATTAGACCTTCCGAGCTATGCCCCCAGACCCCTGCAGCCACCCGCAAAAATGCAGAACACCCCCAAACAGGCAAAAAGCTAAAATGGGCCTACCTTCAATTCTGTCCAAATGCGCTGTGTAGCTAGGCCCTAACTCTCCTTTTCCACCATGGATTTCCTGAAAAACAAATGCAATCAACATTAGACTGTGCCAGCAGTGCTCCCAGACCCCAAAACCCACCCACAAAAACCTGGAAGCCCCCCAAAAAGCACCCCAAAGACAGGCAAGTGAGCAAAAACGCAAAATCTTTTTCACCATGGATTTGGTCCAAAACACTTGATTCCAATATTAGACCTTCCGAGCTATGCCCCCAGACCCCTGCAGCCACCTGTAAAAAAAGCAGAACACCCCCAAACAGGCAAAAAGCAAAAATGGGCCTACCTTCAATTCTGTCCAAATGCGCCGTGCAGCTAGACCCTAACTCCCCTTTTCCACCATGGATTTCCTGAAAAACAAATGCAATCAACATTAGACTGTACAGCAGTGCTCCCAGACCCCAAAACCCGCCCCAACAACCTAAAAGCCCCCCAAACAGAACCCAAAGACAGGCAAGTGATCAAAAGCGCAAAAACTTTTTCTGCTTCGATTTTCTCAAAACCACTTTTAGCCAGTCTTGCACCTTCCACGCAAGGCCCCCAGACCCGTGAACCCGGGCAAAAACAAGTTTCACCCCCCAAAAAAGCTGAAAAGCAAAACCGGTAAAAGCCACACTTAGGAAACTTTGGGCCTACCTGGAATGCAGTCCAAATGAGCTCTGTAGCTAGGCCCTAACTCCCCTTTTCCACCACGGATTTTCTGAAAAACAAATGCAATCAATATTAGACTGTGGCAGCAGTGCTCCCAGACCTCGAAACCCACCCCCAACAACCTAAAAGCCCCCCAAACAGCACCCCAAAGACAGGTAAGTGATCAAAAGCGCAAAAACTTTTTCTGCTCCGATTTTCTCCAAACCACTTTTATCCGTTATTAGACCTTCACAGTCACGCCCTTGACCCGCCATCTCACCCGCAAAGAAGTCGAACACCCCCACAAGTGCAGAGTCTTTCTTCATTGGGCGTAATCCAGCCATCTGCTTTGAGGGAAATAGGAGTCTGGAGGAGGAGGATAGAGGAGCATGTTCTTGTGAACTTGTGAACCTGAGGAATGCAGACTGCGGCACCTTCAAATCAATAAGAAAATAAGTGAAGACAGTTCTGCTGATGGGCTTGTTTTTGTGATTAGGTGATTAAAGTTTTTTTATATAGATTTTGCAAAACAAAGAAAGACAGACACACAGGAATAAAAGTGAATAAGGACGAAAAAGAAAGTTAGTGATTCATTGACTCATTTTCAGGGCTCGGTGTCAGGGAAGAAGAGCTCGTCCTCAAACTCTGCGAATTCAGACGGGAGTACGTCAGTTAACAGAGAAGAACTTCCCTCATCTAAGTTGGTGTCCTCCTCGTCTTCTTCCTGCGTGCATTCTCATATTTTGTAATCTGGTGGTATGAAGTGCGGATTCATCTTGATCATTGTTAACCTCTCCACATTTTTGGGCGAGAGGTGGGTCCTTTTGGAAGTTACAATGCTCCAGCAGCACTGAAAACACGTTCAGAAGACACACTTGTGAGTGGGCAAGACAAGTAATTTATAGCCAGGGGTGTGATCTCTGGCCACACATCTCTTTTCCCATGCCAATACACCAATGGGTCATGATGAACATAGACCTCTGTTGAGTCATTCAGATAGGCCTGCACCATCGACTCAAGGTTCTCCAGGGTTCCTCCACTTTGCTTACTTTTTTCTGGGACCTTTTGAGAAGCAAACCCAAGCTGAGTTAGCCAATCCTCTTCTTCACACAATATTACTGTTGTGTTTGGTGCAGATGATACGGTTGCTGGTGTCGTTAACGGCTGAGAGGGAAAATCACTCACTTCTGCCACAGCAACAGATGCAGAAGTGGATTTTTTTGACTCCGGATAGCCTGCTGATGTTGATGTACTGCCTTTTCCTTCAATTTCCTGCCGTTCTCTTTCAAACCGAGTGGCTGACACAGCTAGCCAATGTTTGTACTTTGTAACATCTGCGTCATCAAAAGGAAAGAATACTCTGCCTGCCACTGCCTTTTTGTACCGTGGATCCAGAAAAGTAGCAGAAATGTAATGCTGTTCTGTGTGGATCTTTTCAACACGTTCATCGTGAAGTAGGCACTGTAATAACTTCTCCGCCAACTCAAATGCTTCTGGCTTTCCATCGTTTTGAAACGTAGAAGACACCGCCTTCAGTTGGTGCTCTAGCATGCGCAACAATGGGATAGCTTTTCCCAAATTACAGTCCTCCCTGCTGACTGCACGCGTGAAGACCTCAAAAGGACGAAGCATGTCTGTCAGGCGTTTAACTAGCTCCAATTGCTCCACCTGTATCCTCAGGACTATCATAGGTGTACCCAGTTTAAAGAAATACTGATTGACTACCGCATACTGCTCATACAGACGCTCAAGCATGTAGAAGGTTGAGTTTCAACGTGTTAGCACTTCCGTGATGAGTGCTTTCACTGGCACTTTATTTCATGTTGCAGGCACCTCAGCTGCTTCCGGGCCTTAAAAGAATGGTTGAAATATGTGCACATTCTTCGGCAGGTGGTCAGTAACTCGTAGACTGGACTTTCTTCACTCAAGAATTTTTTAACAACCAGGTTTAAACAGTGCGCAAAACACAGCACTCTGAAATAGTTACCCTTGTCCATGGCCTTAACTACATTGGCGCCATTATCCGTGGAAACATAACCAATCATGCGTTTTCTTGGGGACAGCCATTGAAAGACCTTTGTGTTAAACTCATGCAAAATGTTTTCTCCTGTATGATTTTTCTCCATGGCAAACATGGCTAGTGTTGCATGTTTCCGAGCAGCTTTATAAACTTTGTCCGTGTCAACACCTGCGTTTAGCTTTGCTTTAACCCTTGAAAAATAGACCCAGTGTGCAGTGATGCACAGGTAATCAAGGGCTTGGCAACTGTTCCACATGTCTGTTGTCAGATGTATAGTGTGAACAGCACTCTTCTGCAAAGCTGCCCCAATCACCGCCAGCACATCTTCATGTAGTGCTGGAACCGCAACCCTGGCGAAATAGAACCGGCTAGGAACTTTCCCTTTCAAGAAAACCCACCCCTTCCACAAAAGAAAAAGGGAGAAGGTCCAGCGCTAGCATTTTAGCCAGCTTAGTGTTATACAGACGCGCCGTTGGGTGGTTGCGTTCAAATGGCGCATCTGAAAACAACATGCTTCTAAACAAATTGTTTTTTGTAATTTTCCCTATCAAATTGTTTTTTGTAATTTTCAGTCGAATGGTGGGCTGGACCATTTTACGGGATGATGATGACTTCTTCGACCCAGTTACGTTCAGTGATGATGAACTTTTTCACATTGGTGTCTCACTCTCTCCCACACTCTTAGTGTGGCTCAAATATCTTGCAGGGGTTGTGCTGTTGCCAGGGGTACTGGGTGTAACTGAAGAAATGTTTGATGCTTCTTCCTCCTCGTCATCATCAGATGAAACATCAATGGATACAATTTGTTGACTTGCAATTCGGGCTCCCTTGATCTCCCTTAGTTGCGCATGCCATTTGACAGTGTGCTGTCTCTCAAGATGACCTCTCTGGCCTCCGGTACCATAGTTGGTACCAAGCTTACCACGACTAACTCAAACCTTACAAATGGTACAAATGGCTATGTTTTCCCTTGTTGGGCTAACATTAAAGAAGTCCCAAACTGCGGTCTTCAAATGTCTGTGGGGGGCGGAGGAGGCGATACAGGGAATGCTAATGCCAGATGAAGCGGAGGATGTGTGTTGCTAAAATTTTCTATGTTGTGCACTTACAGCACCACTAATTGAGAAAATGTAGATCGAGGTGGATAGAGGTCCCTTTTGGTGAGAAAATATGGAAGCTGTAGGTGCTGGTGTACTATTTAACTGCGTTGGTGGTGGTCCCATTGACACGTCGCCAACATCACGCTCATCAGCATTTCGGGATAGGGTAAAAATATCTGTTTGCTGCATGCCCGCTGAGGCTGGAGTGACGTCTATGAGGACTGCGTCGTCGTCGTGAGAGTCTTCATCAGCAGGAGTATACGCCACTTCTTGTTCAGCGTCATCATCACACTCCATAACTATGAGACTTTCAGGGACCTTCCTTTTACGCTTAGCTACCTTTGTCAGATCATGGTGTGCCTCACTCTCAGACGGCACTGGTGGTTCCTAACTTTCATACATATCATCAGAAGGAAGGGGGCTTGAAGAAGATGTAGACACCATCCTTGATCTTTTCCTTGCTGGGGATATGGAAGACAATGAATCATCAGGAGGAGTGGCTTCCTCAAATGACACCTCGGCTTGAATGTCGATTTCCTGATGTGCCCCTACTTCGGGAGGAACAACTATTGTGGGCACTTGTGCCGCTCGATGCACCTCTGCCTGCGCCTCTCCTTGTGCCACCTCTACTTCCACATGTACTTGGGCTTGTACTTGCATATGTGGTTGTTGTTGCGGCTGTGGTTGACACTCGTCAGATGAGTTACAACAACCTGTGTTGATTGAGGGATGCAGCTACTTTTTTGCGATGAGCCAACATCACTGGTCGATGGTGATTGAACAACTATACAGGCTGCCTCTGCAGCACTCAAGGGCTTGGACCTAAGTTGGCGTGGTGGTGGTGGCACTGAGCCAAATGGAGCAGAGGTGCTGCTCCAAGCTTGGTCCCAGCAGACCCCGCTGCTGCTGCAGGCGTACTTTTTTTTCCCCAAAAATTTGGCGGTCGGCAGTAAGTGGCGCCACTTGCTCCTTCTGCTCCTTACTGGCAACTTTCTTGCTAGAGGAGCTATGTGCAACTTTTTTTGGGGCCATCTTCTTCAGATGTCAGAACAGCAGGCCGCAGTTGCACAAGTTGCAGAGTTGTCTGTGGCCACACGTGACATTGTGCTGTAGACACCGCAGCAGGACTTGTTCCTGGCACTGATGAGGAACGATGAGGCTGATGATTCGTCTTTCAGCACCTAAAAGCAAACGAAGCCAGAGGAACATCAGTTAAATAAATGTTGCATATGTAGCGCTTCAATTAATATTTTGCAAGTAAGCATTTTTATTATACCCACCCCCCAAAATGGAAAGACCAATAAAATGCACCACTGACAGTGTACCCCTGGGCATAATGGATGAAAGCATGGCAGACTGGGTGCAGGCCTATGGCACAACAAAGCACACTGCCTGGCTTCAAAATGGCCCCTAGACCCCCACCCATAGGGCCAGACCCTGCCTAGACCAGGCCTCAAAATGGCCCCCACCCACATGGACAGACCCCAACACCACCCCAAAAAATTGAAAAACACACACAAAACACCAAAATCCAATGCCATCCATGCCCTCAATAATGTTGAAATTCAAGACACCCCACAGAAAGACTCGGCCCATGCACCACTGAGTACCCCTGGGCATAATGGATGAAAGCATGGCAGACTGGGTGCAGGCCTATGGCACAACAAAGCACACTGCCTGGCTTCAAAATGGCCCCTAGACCTCCACCCACATGGCCAGGCCCTGCCTGGACCAGTCCTCAAAATGGCCCCCACCCACATGGCCATGCCCCATCAACACCCCAAAAATCGAAAAACACACAAAAATCACCGCAATCCAATGCCATCCATGCCCTCCATGATGTTTACATTAAAGAGACCCCACAGAAAGACTCAGTCCATGCACCACTGAGTACCCCTTGGCAAAAGGCCCCAACAACAGCCCAAAAATCGAAAAACACACAAAAATCACCACAATCCAATGCCATCCATGCCCGCCATGATGTTTACATTAAGGAGACCCCACAGAAAGACTCAGTCCATGCACCACTGAGTACCCCTGGGCAAAAGCCCCAACAACAGCCAAAAAATCGAAAAACACACATAAATCACCACAATCCAATGCCATCCTTGCCCTCCATGATGTTTACATTAAAGAGACCCCACAGAAAGACTCAGTCCATGCACCACTGAGTACCCCTGGCCAAAAGGCCCTAACAACAGCCAAAAAATAGAAAAACACACAAAAATCACCACAATCCAATGCCATCCATGCCCTAAATCATGTTGAAATTCAACAAACCAGTTGTATCATGCACCCATAACTAACCCTGGTCCTACTGGATACTGTGGCTACCCACAATATATTTTATTTAATGTTCTGAAAAAGTTCCAAAATTGTAGTTGCAGCAACTGTAATGCCCCAAACAAACTTACTTGTGAAATTTCTAATCCAAAAGTGATCCAAAGAAAGTCAAAAATACCTTAAATCCAAATATACAGCAGCATCCACAAATAGTAATCCTTCCAGGTCAAGATCCAAATCAAAGTGACCAGGACATGAACAAAGCACTGGAAGGAGCCTGCTGGACAGGAACAGGAAGTTGGAGACTGTGGGGCACTTCCTTCCTCCCACCCCTCCCCCCCCCAAAATGGACTCCTTCCAAAAAAAAGTGCAGGCAAATGTCAACCTGAGGAGTTATTCTGATAAAAATCATCATTTTCAGAAGGTTTATGCTGCCTGCTGGTGGATTTCTTGTGCAGAATTGCAAATTTTGCAATTTCGCAAACGCGAGATTGTTGCTGCCTGCCGCATCTACGTGTTCGCAATTGTTTACTCCCGCAATGCGTGATCACAAGCCTTTATGACGTACTTGCATTGACAAACTCTCGCTGAGGAAGGTGGCAAGCCGCGATGACGTAATCACGGTCGACAAACTCCTGCTGGATCGCCCATCAAGATCCAAAATGGCGCAACACATACAAACATGGAGAAAAACAACTCTTCAAACGCTGAATGACGGTAAGTGAACGCCGCACGCCGCAATATTGTATTTGTCAAGCGCGACCAAGCAAAAAAATCCGCTGCGTGCGAATTTGCGAATTTTCGGCAAATTCGCGAGAATTTGCGGATCGCAAATTTGCCAAAAATTCACAAATTCCACGAGCGGAACGGATTTTACGCCCATAATTAGTAAAAAGGGGAAAACATTGGGGTTATGCATATGGGAACCCATATCAATTTGGAAAGAAAAGTTATAGTAACTTCTTTGATGGTTATTTTCTTTTCTAAGATGTTTATTATAATTGATGTATATTTTATCTATTCACATTTCCCGGTTGACTTACTGTTCTCTTTGTATGTTTATTTCTGTATATTGCTGTGCCCGGTAAAATGTAAAATCTAATAAAAAACTAAAATAAAAAAAAGGAAAATCTGGGCACAGCGCTTTACTCCTCTGGCTCAAAAAGTGATCAATAAGGACCAGACAGTGTTCATTGCAGGGAGCTTAATATCCACAAATACAGGGTTTTTAGTACAGGCACTTGACCTTTTATTAGTAATCAAACTCCATCTTCCATCATGATGGCCGACACAGAAAAAGCAGTTGATTTGGTGCAATGGGATGATCTCTTCTATGGTGTGGGCATGTATGAGATTACCCCCCATGTTATAAAAATGCTTTGCAATATTTATCAAGGGGCACAGGCACAGGTTTATAATAATTTTAACCTGGCTGGGATTGTCAATGTTAACTGTGGGACCAGGCAAGGGTGCCCTCTTTCCTGCATCGTGTTTACTTTTTTTAATGAACCTATGGCCACCAGAATTTGCAACAATATCAAGATAAAAGCACCAATGTCATTAGCTGTATGCGGACAACATTATCCTCTATTTTAGCCCTGGAAGATAGAATATAGATCTAACATTAGCCGAATATACACAACTGGAATTCATTGGAGGGTATAAAATTAATTAAAATAAGGCAGAGATTTTAACAAATAATACCTCAAATGATTTTCTCCCCTACAATTTGAAACAACAAGCCCTCACTTCTTATCCAATCCGATATTTAGGGATTAAAATTACTAGTCAATATACTGAAATTTACAAATTGAACTATGAAGCCATGAGGCAAAAAACTCAAAAGCTGCTAGAGGAGTGGTCATTAGTACGACTCACATTGATAGGCCATTTGGCTCTTTTAAAAATGTCTATTTTACCTTGATTCCTCTTTCTGTTAACCAATGTCCCTATAAAAATCAATATGATCTATTTTAAAGAGAAAGTTTTTTGAAAGTTTGTTTGGAATAAGAAGGCACCGAGGGTAAAACTCTCAGTGCTCCAACTTGATATCAATCAGGGTGGGATTGCACTTCCTCAAGTACGTACATATTATGTAGCAGCCTTTTTAGATCTAATAGCCAATTTACTTGACTGCAAGGGATCTGTCGATAATTTATTTATGGATAAAATGGTGTAGGATTCCGGTATTTTTGAAAACAGCCAATCTTCCCCCCAAAAATGAGGTATAAGACCTTGCAGGAATACACTTGCAGACCTCATACTTTTTATTCGAAGCAGGCTTGCTCCACAGGGTTCTATTACTTACAACTAGCTGAATGTAAGAGTGTGGACCTCCAAATTAAGAGTAGCCATCTATGGTCCAGGAACACCTGGGGATTTAAATATTGCAGGCTGTACTATATACGTCTTTGTTCTGAAAATTATTTATCAAATTGGTTGCATTAAGTCTCTGTATTATCTGTGTTTCTGCTCAATCAATCAATCAATCAAAGCATTTGTATAGCGTGCTACTCACCCGGAGGGTCTCAAGGCGCTTGGGGTAGAGGGTCCACTACTGCTCGAACAGCCAGGTCTTGAGTTGCTTCCTGAAGGCGAGGTGGTCTTGGATCAGGCGGAGGTAGGTGGGGAGGGAGTTCCACATCTTGGTGGCCAGGTAGGAGAAGGATCTTCCTCCCGTTGTGGCTCTTCGGATTCGGGGGACGGCGGCAAGGGCATGGCTGGTCGATCGAAGCTGGCAGGTGGGAGTCTAGAAGTTCAGGCGGTCGTTGAGGTATCTTGGGCCTTGGCTGTGGAGAGCTTTGTGTGCGTGGGTGAGGAGTCGGAACGTGATTCTCTTGTTGACGGGGAGCCAGTGCAGGTTTCTCAGGTGTGCGGAGATGTGGCTGTGTCGGGGGATGTCCAGGATGACTCGTGCTGAGGCATCCTGAATGCGCTGGAGTCTTTTCTTGAGTTTTGCTGTGGTTCTGGCGTAGAGGGAGTTGCTGTAGTTCAGTCGGCTGGTGACGAGGGCCTGGGTGACCGTCTTCCTGGTTTCGGTGGGGACCCACCGGAAGATCTTACATAGCATGCGTAGGATGTTGAAGCATGACGAGGAAACGGCGTTGACTTGTCTGGTCATGGAGAGGGAGGAGTCCAGGATGAAGCCCAGGTTGCGTGCATGGTCTTTTGGTTTGGGTGCGCTGCCCAGGGCAATGGGCCACCAGGAGTCATCCCAGGCGGAGGGCGATAATCCCAGGATGAGGACTTCCGTCTTATCTGAGTTCAGTTTCAGGCGGCTGTTCATCATCCACTCGGCTACGTCGTTCATCCCTTCGTGTAGGTTGGTCCTGGCGGTGGCGGGGTCGTTGGTGAGGGAGAGGATCAGCTGGGTGTCGTCGGCGTAGGAGATGATGTTGAGGTTGTGTTGGCGTGCGATGACCGCGAGGGGGCTCATATAGATGTTGAACAGCATGGGGCTGAGTGAAAATCCATGTGGTACGCCGCAGATGACTTCGGTGGCTTCTGATCTGAACGGGGGGAGGCGGACTCTCTGTGTCCTTCCGGCGAGGAAGGAGATGATCCATTCCAGTGCCTTCTCCTGGATTCCGATGTTGTTGAGGCGCTGCACTAGGGTGCGGTGGCAGACCGTGTTGAACGCCGCGGAGAGGTCCAAGAGGATGAGGGCCGCTGTTTCCCCGTTGTCGAGCAGGGTTCGGATGTCGTCGGTGGCTGCGATGAGGGCGGTCTCGGTACTGTGGTTGGCTGGGAAGCCGGACTGCGAGTGGTCGAGAGATCCATTCGTCTCGAGGAAGGCGGCCAGTTGTCTGTTGACGGTCTTCTCGATGACAGGAAACGGGAGGAGCGAGATGGGGCGGTAGTTTTTGAGGTCGGTGGGGTCCGCTGATGGTTTCTTCAGTAGGGCGCTGAGTTCGGCATGCTTCCAGCTCTCTGGGAAGGTTGCGGTGTCGAAGGAGGCGTTGATGATGTCCCGTAGATGGGGAGCGATGACGGAGTCGGCCTTGTTGAAGACGTGGTGAGGGCAGGGGTCGGTTGGAGATCCGGGGTGGATGGAGTTCATCGTGTGTATGGTATCTTCCGTGTTGATCGGGGTCCAGGCGCGGAGGGTGGTGGTGGGGGGCGCTGGTGCGGTCGTAGGGTTTGTTGGCTGCGTGCTGAAGCTGTTATGTATGTCTGCGATCTTGCTGTGGAAGAACGAGGTGAGCGAGTTGCAGAGGTCTTGAGATGGGGTGATGTTGTTGTTTCCGGCGCTGGGGTTGGAGAGCTCTTTGACGATGTTGAAGAGTTCCTTGCTGTTATGGGCGTTGTTGTCCAGTCGTTCCTTGAATGCGGTTTTCTTGGTGGCGTGGATCAGTTGGTGGTGTTTTCGAGTGGCGAGCTTGAGGGTGGTCATGTTGTCTGGTGTTGGGTCTCTGCGCCAGGCTTTCTCGAGGGCTCGGCAGATCTTCTTGGAGCTCTTGAGTTCGTCTGTGAACCAGGATGCCTTCTTGTTGCCGGGTCTGCTGGGAGGGTTCTTCAAGGGAGCGAGGTCGTCTGCGCAGTTGCTGATCCACCTCGTGAGGTTGTTGGCGGCTTGGTTGGGGTTCGCTGAGCTGCCGGGAGGGTTCTGGCTCAGGGATGCGGCGAGCTGGTCGACTGTGATCTTGTTCCAGCTGCTGCGGGGACCCTGTTGCTGGTGGTGGTGAAGCGTGGTCCTTCTGAAGCTGAAGTGGTTGCAGCTGCGGTCTGTCCAATGGAGTCCGGTGGCGTGGCTGAAGGAGATGTCTTTGCTGGAGGAGAAGACGGGGTCGAGCGTGTGGCCGGCGTAGTGGATGGGGGTGGTCACCAGTTCCTTGAGTCCGAGGTTGGAGAGGTTGTCGAGCAGGGTGGTGGTGTTGCAGTCGTTGTTGTTCTCCAGGTGGAAGTTGAGGTCCCCGAGGAGGATGTAGTGTGTGGAGGGGAGGTCGTGCAGGCTGATGAAGTCGGCGAGGACTTCGCTGAATTGTGTGCGTGGTCCCGGGGGTCTGTAGATGAGGGTGCCTCTAAGGGTGGTCTTGGGGTCAGTGTGGATCTGGAAGTGCAGGTGTTCGGCGGCTGTGAGGGTTTCGTCGGAGTTGGTCGTGATGCGGATGGTGTTCTTGTGGACGATGGCGATGCCTCCTCTGGTTGGCGCGGTCCCTCCGGGTGATCTTGTATCCGTCCGGGATGGCGATGGCGATGTCTGGCACTGAGAAGGCATTCATCCAGGTTTCCGTGAGGAAGGCGAAGTCTGGAGCTGTGGTGTCGAAGAGGTTCCAGAGTTCTATGGTGTGTCTGTGGACGGAGCGGGTGTTGAGCAGGATCCACTTCAGGTGGTTGCTGCCGGTGCTCTTCTCGGTGGGTGCGGTGCAGGTCCATATGCATTAGAACTTGCAGGCTTGGCAGGTGAAGGGTCCGTGGGTGCATCCTGGGGTGGCTCGGTGGCAGCGGGGGAGTCGGCCGGTGTTGAGTGCGATGAGGGTGGCGTAGTTGTAGGTCCGGCGGGTGGGCTGGCGTCTTCGGGGGCCAGGGGGTCTGGCGCTGGGCGCGGGCACGTGCTCAATAAAAAAAAGTAAACAGACAGACACAACAAACATCCTTCAATGTTTCTGTCTTTTAATAAATAAAAGTGGATCTCCCAAAATCCCCCTTGTGTTTTAAATTTTTTTGGGAGATTGGTTTGTCAAAGTTTGGGGAATTAAACTTAACAAATATGGCCAACAGAACTTGAAGTTTAAAGAAAAAAAGTTTATTTTGCTTGCATCATGGGCTGCACCACTTGCAGTGGCATGTTGTTTCCCTGCAACAACCACTTTCGAGCAGTTGCTGCAGTATATCACTGTATGCTGGTATGCAGACTTTCAGAGGATACTGCAGATGACGCAGACACCTTTTCTTCTTTACACTATTCTGCATGGCATGAGACAGCTGTCAAGAATGCCAACACATATGTGTTACTCATGAAAGAAGTACCGCTTGAGTACTTTTTGAAGTACCCCTGATGAATTGTTTGTTAAATAGATTGCAGGTTTAAATCTTAGTAGACACTCTTTTCTCTACCACACAAAAAACTTAGTTGCGTCCTAGGTGTCTATTTATGCCCTCCTTCTATCACCTCTGATCGCTCCTCTCCAGATGCCATTTTTTGGTATGATAAAATTCCTAAAAATTGGAAAGATCTGCCGAAAAACAGGAAGGACCAGCCCAAGATGTGAACACACCCAATTCCTAATCCTCAATGATATTGCAAATGTAGGAAATTCCTTGAAATTGAGTAACACAGCAATTTCAACTAATAGGATGTCTGTCACAATTGTTATAGGTCCAGCTGTATCATTTTCAGGTACAGTGGCATGGCAACACCAAAACATTTCACACACAAAAACACGAGCCATCCTCATTAATGGTCCACACAAAAAACTCAGGGGGTCATCAGGATAGCAGGTAGATTGCCATTGCCCATATGACGGTGGTGATCCGCCCGCCAAAATCCACCGCCCGCATGACTTTTCCCCTGCCATATTACGATACCTACCGGGTGGAAAAGCCCAGTAATTAGGTAGCGGTGCCTTGCAGCCACCGCTGTAGTGTAATTCCTATATTCCCAATAGGCTCTGCGCATTGGAATAACATAAACAATAGTTTAGACATAGGTCTGAGGTCGACTAGGTCTCTTTTTTAAAAAAAATCTTTTTATTCAATGTTTTCACCCCATTTTACAGTATTTTCCAATACAGCACAAAAAGAATTCAAACATAAAGTCATATTCACTCAACTGTTTGAGGCATTTGAGGCAATATGTGGGCAGGTGTCAAAGGATCTTCTAGCAAAGACAAAAAAAGGAACCCCAGGAAATAAGCGCTGGTTTGACTCAGCATGCTCAAAAGCACATAGATCATTGCTGGCAGCCCTAAAAAAAATACTCCTAGGGTAAAAGATGAGATTACCAGACTCAGGAAGATCTATAAGTTAGCCGTAAAAAAACGAAAGGACATCATTAAAGAAGAAGCATGGGATAGTCTCCTTTCGGTGGCAGTCCTGAAGGATAGTAAAAAATTTTGGGAGATTATTAAACAGCTCTTTTTCTCAGATGATAATAACGATTCCATGGACTGTGTTATCTCTGATGAAAAATGGCTGTCTCATTTCAAAAACGTCTACGGGGATACTGTTGATGCGACTAAAGATGTCTCGTTGACAATCTCAGCCACCCGCCCCATCCTTTTTAACCGAGATGAGGTGGAAAAAGCCATTTTGGCTACTACAAAACATAAGGCACCTGGCCCTGACGGTGTTCCCGCTGACTTTTTCATGTATTCACCAAAATTGTGGGCTGAAGTCTTGGCAAACGTGTTCAACGCAGTCAATGGTAACTCTGCACCTGCCTCATGGGACACCTCTACTATTGTCCCTATTTTTAAAAAAGGTCAGCGGGATGATCCAGGCTGTTATAGGCCTATATCCCTTCTGGACTCATCCGTAAATATTCTAGGTAGAGTTCTTTTATCCAGGTTGAGGGAGAATGTTGAGGGCCGTGGCGGGTTGTCCGAAATCCAATACGGCTTTAGGGAAAGAAAGGGGACTATTGAACAGTGCACCAACTTACATTTGCTCATCTCCAAATACACTGTGGCCAAGGAGGGGTCCGTGTATCTTGCATTCATGGACCTCTCCTCGGCTTTTGACCTGGTCAATAGGACAAAGTTGTGGTCCATCTTGTTGGAGATGGGTATTGATGAGGCATTGGTTACCTTTATAGCCACCCTGCACCAAGAACTCTTCTCAAGTGTACGCGTAACGAACGAGGGTAGGCGTACCCCTCTCTTTAGAACATTAAGGGGGTGCGGCAGGGCTGCATTTTAGCCCCCTTGCTCTTTACTATCTATATCAATGGCCTGGGCGCACACCTAGGTGGTCAGGAAGCCGACGTCCTGCGTGTAGGAGCGACTAAGATCCCGGCGCTCCTATATGCGGATGACGCTGTGCTGATCGCTCGCACGGGTGTTGGCCAAAGTCAAAGTCAAAAGTCAAAAGATTTTATTTTTGTTACGGTACTCTATTGAGGACCACAAAATTGATAAAATACATACTATTAGCATTCCATTCAAGTTAATACAATTTCAATGACATTTTCACAAACTTAAAAATTCTGTAACAAACATATTCGTTAGGTGGATTATTACATAATGATAAAAAGTCTTTTGTGTTAACAATCCTACAGGACCGATAGATTGGCTCAAGACATATTAACCTTGCATTTACAATTTTAGTGTTTGGACATATAAAAAGAAGGTGTTCCAGATTCTGTTTATCCCCCTGACAAAGAGTGCAAAGCGCAGAGCTGTCTGACCTCCAGGAAGAACTATAGGTTAATACAGGAAGTATTCCCAGGCGCAACATCATGATTGCTCGCCTTGCGCCGTGTACAAGAGTATATTCTAAATACGGCTGATTTTGCTTGTATTCCTGGGAGTCTGCATACATCTTATACACGGGTAATTTATCACAATGTAAGTGGTCAAGCTCATAGCTCAGTTTGGGGGTAAAGTTTTTTAGGAAAAGTTTGAGTTGTGCAGGTGACCACGTTGACAAAATTTCCAAACTGACTTTTGCAAGCTGAAAAGCCTCTCTCATATTATTAGAAAAGGTAAGGTGGGTGGAATCTTCATTGAATGTCTCGACTTTTAACAAACTTCGTAGAGTGCCTTCTTTTGAGTGAAGAAGGTTATAAGCCCACCTAATGATACTTGCAACTGCTGTGGCATATGCACTCGTGATGGTACATTCCAGTCTCAACGCCTGTACTGGTGTAGATGTAGAAACTTTCAATAGTTTTTTAAATATTTTACCTTCATTTAAGTCCATATAGGTCCATTGTTTAAAAGGAATATATTCCGAGGCGTAGGACAAAACCGGTGGGATCTTGGCTCGATAGACTTGAATTAGTGCAGAGAAATGCCTATATCCAGTGGCCTTTTATAGGCGTGACATGGCCCCAGCATGTAGGTCACCTTTCCTTTTTAGGTGATTGATTTGTTTGATGTTACTCATATTGTGTGAGAAAATTCTGCCAAGATATGTATATTCCTTTACCTGCTCTAGCTTCTCACCTCCCAGCTTCCATTCGTACCTTTTTTGCTTATATTTGGGATTAGAAAATTTTTCCTAGAATAGTGGTATAAAATATCTAGAAGATTTTGAAGTCCAAAGGGTGTTAGGTCAAACATGACTATATCATCGGCATACAGCAGGGAGTAAATGCACTGAGTGGCTATTTTTGGAGGTGTGCACAACCCTTGTTGTAACTGGGATGGTAAGTCACTTAAATACAGTGAAAATAAAATTGGAGCCAAGAGGCACCCTTGTTTTAGGCCGTTAGATGTTCGTATTATCTTCGACAGACCTTTTTCTCTCCCCATTTGAACACGGCACCAGGTGTTGCTATGTAGATCCACTATCAGTTGGAGTAGTTGTTCCGGAATACCCATCTTTCTTAATTTTGACCACAGGGTCGGTCTATCCACTCGGTCGAAGGCCGTGGAGTAGTCGATGAACGCTGCATATATGGATTGTTTTTTCCCTGATACGTATTTATCTAATATTGTCTGGAAGATTGCTACATTGTCTGTGACTGAGTGGTTCGGGCGAAATCCAGACTGGAACATAGGGATAAGACCCAACGTAAATGCCCAGGTTTTCAGCCTGTCCAAAATTTCAGCTGCAAAAATCTTCCCGGCAGCGTCCATGAGGGCAATTTGCCTATAGTTTCCTGGTGTACTTCTTTTTCCTTTTTTATAAATCGGGATTATTATACTTCCCTTCCAGGAGTTTGGTATTTTGCCAGAGTCAAATATATAGTTAAATAGTGGCGAGAGCAGCAGTCCCCACTCTTTATGGTCGGCTTGATAAACCTTAATGGGAATCTGATCGGGGCCAGATGCACCCGTGCTTCTAGCCTTTCTGATATTCATAGCAATTGACACTGCTGACGTCTTGTTGATTTTAATATCATTCGTTTCCATAGCTCGTTCATCAGCCTCCACTTTCCTAGTGATCTTGTTCAGTTTGTATAGCTCACTGAGGTAAATATCCCAGTCTTCCTCTGAAACTGGAGTTGCTTCCAGCTTTTTTTTGGATCCAGTCATTTTCGCAATCAGGGACCAGTATTTGCGCTGGTTATATTGCTTGACTGCTTCTTGGATATCGATCCAGTTAGAGTCCTGCTTCAGTTTTTTCTGTTTGGTTTTTTCTCGTCGTATTTGGTTCTTTAATCTATTAATTTCCGTTTTATTATCTGACGAGAAACTCAGATACTGGGCTCGAATCAACTTATTGAGTTGTTTTACGACGGGTTGATTCCAGTTTTTATTCTTACTGCTGCTTTTATTTTTTACTGATCTGTTGTATTCTAACTTACTTTGTAAAGCGTGCTTGAGCTTATAGATTAAATGTTCGAAATTCGTTATAGGGTCGACTGAGTATATAGTAGTCAACAAATTGGTATGAGAGATTAATAGCCTCAAGTGGACCAGATTTTCTGTCCCCCAATAAATGCGACACCTCGTTGTGTTTACTTCCATTTTGGTTTTATGGAATATTGGCTGATTCTGAAAAGAAGACTGTGCACTCCAAAGAGTTGTTAGATACAGAAGTGCATGATCACTTTCCTCGTTAAATATAATCGAAAGTTGAGTGATTTGATCTTTTTCTTCGGTCCCACATATGAAGTAATCAAGAATAGAGGGGGATCCATTTCCCTGCCTAGTGAATGATGCCGGTTTATCTCCGGTGGTATTACCATTTAATATTGTCCCATTTATACTGGGGAGAAATGATAATAATGCGCGACCTCTCTTATCTGATTTAACTCCTTTTGGGAATTCAGGTAGTGATATTTCCAGAGATTCCTCTTTGAATAGAAGAGCCCATTTCTTGATTTCGCAGTTTGAAATTTTGGCATTTAGATCTCCCATTATAATATATGGCAAGTAAAGTTGATCCTCGATGATATGAGTAATAATCTCCATTAGGCGGTCAAATAACAAATCACATTTATTACTGGGAGGTGCGTAGATGTTGAAGAGTAATACTTTTTCATGTGTAGCTGATGTTTGAGTTTTGAGTGACACTTTTAGACATTGCAGATTATCTGTGTTTGTATCGATTATTTCTTGTGACCAAGAGTGTTCTTCTTTTAATAAAATTGCTAGTCCTCCTTTGGCATGTCCCCTTTTGGATTTTTTTGCCAGAGTTTCATATACAAAGTATCCTTTTTGTGTAAAGGGGGTAGTTAACCATGTTTCCTGGAGGGCAATGATATCTGGGAAATCTTTAGTTGCATTTTTCATTTTTTTGGCAGATTTCCCAGCCAGATTCCAAGACAGTAACGTCAAACCTTTGCTAAACCTGTTGTTGCACGGGTGTTGGCCTCCAGCGCCTTCTGAATGCCTTTGGTTCGTTTATGGAGCAACTAGATCCTAAAATAAACGTAACCAAGTCACACACAATGGTGGTGGGTCAAGAGTGTTGCAAGAAGAGAAATAAAACATTCACATGCAGGGGGGACACGGTTTCTAGGGTATCTACATTCCCCTATTTAGGCGTATTGTTCGATCAGAAAGGGTCCTGGGGTCCGCAGGTAAGAGCTAAGAGGTTGGCTGTTATTAGATCATCATCAGCACTCCTGGGCTTTGCTGGTAGGCTAGGGGCTAGGCCTATGGAAGCTATACTAAAAATCTATAATAGTAAATCTGTGGCTATTGCACTATACGGTTCCGCATTGTGGGGATATGTAAATGTGGAACCAATTCAGAGAGCGGAGAATAGATTTATCAGAACCCTACTTTCTGTACCCCAGTCGACCCCAACCTATTCCATTCGTAAAGAAGTGGGCCTACAGTTTCTTTCTGATAAGTTGAGTATGGCCCCCTTGATTTTTTGGCTAAAAATGTGGATGAATGAAGAACTCCCATTAAATCACAAGATTATGTCTGACAATCTGTCCCTGGATAAATCCAACAAGATTCCTTGGCTGGCCTATCTGGCCAGGGCATTCTCAGACCTAGGCCGCCCGGAGCTTTTTACCTCCCCTGAGAATATTAGGATTCAAGATTTTGACTTTGTGAAAAAGTCCTTTATGGGAAGGAAGGAAGCATGCCGCGAAGAATGCGAATTGGTAAAACCGGCAGTGAGGGATCATTGTTTACTGGTTAACTCGTTATCACTTGCACCCTATCTTGGTTTTGTCACAATCCCCATCCATAGGTTCCTTTTAACCAAATTCAGATTTAATTTGTTACATTTTTATTTAGGCTCTTTTAATAATTGGCAGAAGCCAGAATTAGCCCCGCGCTGTAGCTGCGACCAGTTTTCAGTGCAAGATACAATGCATTTTGTCATGTTTTGTGGGTTGTACTTAGAGCCAAGGAAAAAATATCTGTTGCCTATTCTTAAAGAGGCCAGCTTCACTCAAGTGAGACCGGCTCTGCTCTTTTTACAATTACTGCCCAATCCCCACATTACTTTTTGCATTGCTAATTTTCTGGTAGCCGCTTCAAGGGTGAAAGCTGTCTGTCAAGATTAGTCATCTACGTCTATGTTCAAACGCAACATTTTTTTAATTGTTTGTTACATTTTTAAAACTTGTTGTTTACATTTAATGTTTTCTGTGTAAATAGGAAAAATTTTGTATGAAATGTATTTTATCTTTTTCTCTCTTTGTATGGCTTTTAAATAAGCCGAATAAAGATATTCTGACTGACTGACACTCAACTGTTTTCCAAACAATATCAACAAACTTGGTATAAATCATAACATTAGAATTAAGTACTTTCCATCTACTTCTTTCTTCTCCTAATACGACCGTGGTGGTCCTCTGTTCCTCCTGTCACTTCTAAGGTTAGTATATCATCCGATAATTTACTCTTAATTCCCAGTGAGTTCTCCAAAAAATCCTCAATTGCCGCTTTCAGTGTATGTAATTGCGGGCATTGGGCGAACATATGAACAATGTCCGCCTCTCTTGCGTCACAACGTGGGCAAGTGATTCCTGTATCTCCACCCCACTGTGCAATTCTGGCTAGCGTGTAATATAGGGATTATAGTGTTTTATAATGTTGAGATTGTAATGTCGCTGAGCATAGAATTGTGCGTCCTAAATCCAAAGATGTCTGTAGGTCCTCCAAGGACTCACCCACCTTTTCCACCCATTTGGTAGCGAATATATAATCAGTTTTTAATATATACAGTTCTGCATATAGCTGTCGAATTGCGCAGTGATTCGTCCTCTCAACATAATCCATAATTCTACTATGCTCAAGCCCTTTTAATCCACCTCTTTTATTTGCAAGAAAGCTTATTATCTGTAGATATTTAAAAAAGTTGTTCCCCGTTATCCCATATTTCGTTTGTAAATCCTGAAATTGTCGAATAACTCCCTCCGTGTCCAGTAAGTCCCCTATCTTCTTGATCCCCTTATCATCCCAGACCTTCATAATAATTATATCTGCCAATACCCAGCTTTGTCGCCACCACCTTCCAAACAATATATGCTGCTTTTAGAGTCTTAAACCTAGTGTGTTTAAAGTAGCTGTAGTCCACTGTTTCCAGCAGGCCATTCTCAGCTTCCTCCCCCACTAGTGCTCTATATACATTTGTGAAGCTTAATCTGCCAGCTTGATTCTTGTTTCCCCCACCACCTAATAACCCCTGTGTATACTGAAAAACTGCTGCCCAATAATAAAGTCTAAAATCCGGGGGGCCCCATCCCCCCTTCGCCCTTGAAAGTACCATGTATCGGTACGCTCTTCTAGTCTTCCCTTGGGCCCAGATCAGACTATTAAGTATTTTTTCCAGTTTCCTAAACCAAGACTGCTCGATAAACAATGGGATCGCTCTAAAAAGGTACAGAAATTTCAGAAAAGTGATCATTTTATTGACATTTATCCTACCCATTAGTGTCAGATGTAAATTGTGAATCCTTTCGGTGTTTCTTTTTACTTTATCTAATAATAGGTTCAAATTAAGCCCTACTAAATTATCTAAATTGGTGGTCACCTTTACCCCTAAATATGTGGCTTCGGGAACTATTCTAATATCTTGGTGTATTGTATACTTATTCTGGACAATCTGGGTTTTGCCTTTATTAATCGAATACCCTGCAATACTCCCAAAATTCAAGGCCTCCTGCTATATTTTAGCTATCGCTCTCCCTGGCTTTGGTGTTATAATAGCCACGTCATCCGCATATGCGAATAGCTTATACTCGCTTCCATGCAGTGTAACCAGGTAGATATTCATATTTATTTATTTATTTATTTATATATTTATATCGCGCCTGAATAAGCCCCGAAGGGGTATCTCCGCGCGTAGCTTCTGGAAGGGTGTTAGGAACAGCCAAGGACATGAGACTGCAAAATAACAGGAGAAGTCATTAGTCTTGTGTGAAAAGGTATGTTTTTAACTTCTTTCTAAAGGAGAGAAGATTAGGGGTGTGTCTCAGCTGTGGGGGCAGAGAGTTCCATAGCATGGGGCCTTTAAGTGAGATGGCCCGTCCTCCCTGTCTTGCTCTCGTTACCCTAGGGACCTGTAGCAACATAGTGCTGCTAGAACGCAGGACACGTCCAGGTGAGTAAGGGACAAATATGTCTCTTAAGTATTTAGGGCCAGACCCATAAATACATTTGTGCATTATACAGCATACTTTAAAGTTGACGCGTTGTCTCACCGGGAGCCAATGAAGTTGAGAGAGGAGTGGACGTGAAGGAGTTCGGGGCAAGGCATTCAAGATGAGTCTTGCTGCGGTGTTTTGTACCACCCGCAGTCTGCCCAGTTGTTCTTGATTGGCAGAGATGAGGAGTCCATTGCAATAGTCTATCCGACCTATGACCAATGCTTGTACCAACGTCTTCCTGTGGATGTCAGGCAGGAAGGGGAAAATGCGTCGTAATAGCCCAATTACTCGGAAACAAGTGCCCGTAACTTGATCGACATGATCTTTTAGTATCAATGCTTGGTCTAGGCGCACTCCCAGATTTTTGACAGTCTGTTTTGGTACAGGGACAGGTCCTAGTTCAAGTGGCCACCAGTCGGGGGACAATAGCAGGGTGGCCCCTCCAAACAACATGACTTCGGTTTTAGTCACATTGCATTGGAGGAAGTTATGGGCCATCCAGTCTGCCACGGCTCTCATACCATTTTGAAAAGATTGTATTACTGTCGGTGTGACGGTTTGGAAGGGATACAGCAACTGGGTGTCATCAGCGTAGGAGATTGGGGAGAACCCGTGAGATCTTATGATGTCAGCCAAGGGGGCCACATATACGTTAAATAGCGTGGGGCTTAAGCAAGAGCCCTGGGGCACTCCCTTGGTGAGCTTCCTACAGATGGATTTGTGGGAGCCTAATTTGACACCTTGTTGACGGTCCGCAAGAAAGCTTTCTAGCCATGCCATGGCAGTCCCTTTTATTCCCACCTCCCTCAAGCGGCCGAGAAGAATTTTGTGCGACACCGTGTCGAAGGCAGCGGACAAATCCAATAGCACCAGAATCACTGAGTCCCCCCCGTCAAGTGACATCCTGATGTTATTAGTCACTGACAGGAGAGCTGATTCTGTGCTATGGTTAGGCCTAAAACCAGATTGAGAATGGTCTAGGCCGCCCGCTGCCTCGATGTAGCTGGACATGTGCGCGTTGACATGTTTCTCGGCAAGCCTACTAAGGTAGGGTAGGAGGGAGATGGGCCGGAGGTTGGAAAGTTCCGTCCAGGGGAGAGCAGCATTCTTGCGGATGGGGTTCACCACCGCTCTCTTCCACTCAGTAGGCACGTGTCCCTTCTTTAAGGACTGATTTATTACATCTTGAATGTGAGGGCCCAACAGAGGACTCAGAGAGACTAAGGTTTTGGCAGGAATAAGATCCTCAGGAGACCCAGATTTTACATGGGTCATTAATGTTTGAAGTTCTTTACTATTGATAGGGGGAAAGGTGGTCAGTGAGCAATTTGTATTCTTAGTGGGGAGAAGAGCATTCTGGGTACCTTTTTCTGTTTGGGACGCTAGGATCTTACCATAGATGGAGTCAATTTATTTTCAAAGTATAAGGAGACTTCCTCACACAGATTTTGAGAAAAATCATCTGGGATTACACAGGCCGTAGGCTTGACAAATGTCTCAAGAATTCTATATAGCTCTTTAGGTGAATTGCCAGCTTCCGTAAGTTGTTGGGCTATGCTATTTTTACGGGCGGCTTTGACATGTTTATAATAATTTGATTGTGCTGCCCGGTGGGCCTTCTTATTTTCCTCCGAATGGTATTTTCTCCACCTCTTCTCTATCCTCCTACATTCCTGCTTCTCCGATCTAAGAGCCTCTGTGTACCATTTTTCCTGTTTAGCCACAGGAAATTGCCTGAATGCTTTCAGGGGGGCGATTTTATCTGTGGCTACAGTGAGTGAATTCTGAAATGTTGTTAAACTGTATTCCACTTCATCTGTGTCCTTAATGTCGGGTTTTTCCCAGACCTTTTGTAGTGCCTCCAATGTGAGTTTATGCCACTGTGTGCGTTATAGGGGGTAGGGATTTTTTACTGGATCCTTTGTTGATTTTGAGTATGTTAAACTCTAATAGAAAGTGGTCAGTCCACTCAAGTTGTATCGGTTTGTTGCAGGATATATTCTCAAAATTAGTGTATATTAGGTCAATACAGTGTCCACCTTCATGTGTGGGGCCCTCATTTCTTTGTCTAAGGCCTAAGGTCGCCAGATCAACAGACAGGCTCTTGGTATCAGATAGTTGAGACTGATCAGTATGTATGTTAAAATCCCCTAAGAGTAGGAAATCTTCTTTAGCCCGTATATGAGGGCCAAGTATTTCTAGGAGGGATAAAGAAAAACTTGGACATGTTACTGGTGGGCGGTAAATAAGTGCTCCCTTGCTGGTCTTTCTGTTAGGGAGAGTGATTCTGTAGATCATTATTTCCAATTGTTTACAACATTTCCTATCTAGAATATCTAGTTTAAGGTGTTCTTTATAGATTATTGCAATGCCGCCACCTATTTTTTCAGGGCGGTCTGAAATGTGAAGTTTGTATCCCTCTGGTACTCCTAAGGCAATGGCAGATATCGTATGGGGCTTTAGCCAGGTTTCGGTAACGAAACAAATATCTGGGGTTAAAGAGTCTATCAAGTCCCAGATTGCAATTTGATGCTTAGGCATCGAGCGGGCGTTTATTAAAATGCAGTGCAGGTCGTCAGAGGACATACAGGGTTTGCTCGACTTGAAAGAATTAATGGTGGAGAACTGACTGTTTAAACATGAGAAGGGTCCTTCTGGACATGGCCAGTTATCGCGTGTGTAGCATGGGGTGATAGGTTTCCTTAGGTTCAATAAAGTCGACGCCTCATACCTGATGCGTTTAGGATCATATGTGGGCGGCATGGTGGGGACCCCTCGCCCCGTCCTGTCGCGGACGGGCGCAGACGGGCAGCTCTTTGGCTGGTCTTCGGCTGAGATGAGGCTGCGCGCAACCGCTGCGCGCTTCCGGTGAGGCGAGGGCTAAATAATATTGCTTGTTAGTTTTCTTAAAAATGGATCCAGGTATAAGGCGAACAGCAAGGGCGAGGCTGGGCAACCCTGTCTGGTCCCTCGTCTGATCTGAACTGCCTTTGTGTAATTCCTGTTTATTCTTACCCTTGCTGTTGGCTGTTCGTAAAGAGCCTGGATTGCCTTGATGTATCCCTCGCCTATCCCAAACCACTTCATAACCCTCCACAAGTAGTCTCAGGAGACCCTGTCGAAGGCCTTCTCAGCATCGAGGAATATGGCCGCGACAGGGTCTCCTGTCACTTCCGCGGCATCCAGAATAGTAATCATTTGCCTAGTATGCTGAGTCGTACCTTTCCCAGGAATGAAGCCATGTTGTGAAGTAATAACTAATCCCTCAATAACCTTACTTAGTCTTTGAGCTAATGATTTTGAAAAAAAATGTGTGTCTGCATTTAAAAGAGTAATTGGCCTATAGGACCCGGGCTCTATTGCGGGCTTATCCTTCTTTAAAATCACTCTAATATCAGCGCCTTCCCATGAATGTGGTATCGATGTGCCTAGCTGTGCCTGTCTAAAGATCTCTAACATATTTTCCCCCAGTAGGTCCCAAAAAGTCTTATAAAATTCAGCCGGTATTTGCTCTGGTCCTGTGGCTTTTCCCGCTGGTAGTTTATTCACAGCCTCCCTTACTACTTGAAGTGTTAATGGGAGGTCTAGTTCCTCTTTAGCTTCCAGATCTAGTATATCGTTTGGTATCTCTGCCAAGTACTCTGTAATCTTCTCGTCTGTATTACTTAGATTTGATTCATATAAGTTGCCATAAAAGCTCCTGAACACCTCCTGTACATCTTCAGGTGTATTAACCACATTTCCTAGGCTATCTTTTATTTCCTTTATTTCCCCCGCTGATAAGTTTTGTCGGGTGCGTATTGCTAGGAGGTGTCCAACTCTTTCATTAAATTCATAGCACTTTTCTTTCTTTGCCAAAAAGTTCCCTGCTGCTTTCTGTGCCAGACTTACCCCTGCCTCTGCTTTATTCATTTCTATTTCCAATAGTATTCCCTCTATTGATTCTCGTTTAGATATAGCCATAATATATCTCTCTTCTAGACTCCCCAATTACCTCAACCTATTATCCATCCTGATCTTCTCCTTGTTAGTTCTTTGTAATGTATAGCTTAGTGTTTCCTCCCTAACGCCGGTCTTGAATGCGTCCCAAGTCATATTAATCGAGGCTGTATTCCTGTTAACCTCCCAGAATTGGGGAATCCATTCCTGCATATGCCTTATATATCCAGGCTCCCTCAATAGGCCTCTCTCAAATGTCCATGTGCTATTTTTGCCCACCCTGCTAATACCCAACGGCAGATTTAATACTAGTGGGTTATGGTCCGAAACTACCCTGGGCAACCTTTCTAATTTAGATTCCCTCAATATTGAGCTTGATATTAAAAAAATAATCTAGTCTGGCTACCATCTTGTGGGGAGCAGAGTAAAACGTACTCCCTGTCCCTATTGGGTTCTTCTCTGCCCATACATCCACTAAGGCATTGTGTAGTGCCATGTTGTGTATGGCCTTGCATGTTTTTTTCTTTCATCCGACATATCCTCCTCTGTTCAACATACTTGCCCCATCCAGGCCATTAATGTTGAAATCTCCACAACATATTATAGGTTCAGGCCATAATGCAAGTTCTATGTCTAAAAATTCAAAAATCTTTGGTTCATCATCATTAGAGGCATAAACTGATGCAATTGTATAACATCCAGACTGTGTTTCCACCTCCACAATTACCCATCTACCCTCTTGATCCTCCTTTTTTCTTTTGAGTTTAACGGCCCCTTTTTTAGCTAATATGGCAACCCCTCTTGTTCTAGTTTCTTGTTTTGTATGGGCAACAATATCAAACCCCATTTGTTCCATCAGGAATTTTTCCTTTCCTGCAATGTGTGTCTCCTGCAGGCACATTAACTCCACTCTGAGCATTCTTAGCATAGCAGCGACGTTCTGTCTTTTATCTCCATTATTCAAGCCACATACATTTATAGAAATGATCCTTAATGCCATTTAAATTTCTCTAGTTTTTCCCATCTCGAGCATCCTAGTATTTCCATTCTACCCATGAAACTTCTTAATGACACATCCTTCTCTCTGTTTTTTTCCTTTTTGTCTTTTTGTGCAATTTTTTCCCCCCCAAATCCAGCCTCCCCCTTAAGGTCGACTAGGTCTCTATTGAATATTTTAGACTCAATAGTGTGTGCCAGCTAGCTCAGAGGTCACTAGAAACTTTCTCGAGTAAACAAGAAGGTGTTAACTTTCCTGAATAGACAAGAAGGGATTAGCTTCTGACAACCATATAACATGACAACTTTGTTCCCCCTGAAATGAGGAATATCTTCAGAGTCGTGGAAATAATAGATAAATATTTTACTCAGTCAATCGTGCATGCTTCATTTCACCAGAAATGCAGAGAAATAGAGAGACGGGTATTTTCAATAAAAGGGTTATTTACTGAGCAGTCTTCTTTCTCATGCAAGAGAAATGAATTGCCACAATTGCAAAACTTGTCATAAAGTAAAGTGCGTACAGTAAAAGGAGTATTATGAAATAATACTGTAAAAGCATTTATATGATTTCTAAGCCATAAGATACTTAAAATGGATAAAATACATACAACGATAAAATAATGACTAAACGTACTCAACTGGTGTTTCTAAGATACGCCTACCCCGGTGTACCTAACCTAAGCCTAGTACAGGGAAGGAGTAGATGAGTTACCGTTTTTGCCAAGAATCTGAATCAAGAATTCTCTATGGGTCTAATCAGCTCCGTACCTTGGGTATAGAATGAAGGAGGTCTTGTATCTCTCTCTCAGGACTCGATCTCCCAGTAACCTGCGAGAGTAGCAGGGAAACACTGAAGATGGATTTCTCGGCAGGAGAAAATACAGCATCTCTCTCAGTGCGTCAGCAGGGAGGGTCGGTTTCCTTCGCCACTCGCATCAGCAGGGTGTCGGGCAGGTAGATAGCCGATCTGCTCCAAACCACTGTGTGTTGCTTAAGGCATATGCTGGTATATTTATACCTGGAAGGTGCCGAGTTTGACGAAAGTTTGGACATAAGACTTCACTAAGAACTGGCAGTTCTTTCAGGACTCTCAGGAGTTCTAGGACAAATCAAAACAGAAGCAGGGGGAATTCCCGGGCTGCTGGAGGCTTGGTTTGTTTAAGAACATGTTGTGCTTTCTAGGAGTCTATGGGAGTAGCCTTGCTGTATTTGGACTGTATTGGCTATGACTTAATATGGATATGATTCTTATGCCTTTATAAGGATATGATTTGTTATAACCACATAAGGGCATAAATCGGGAATGTCTTAATTAGGGTCCTAGATACATTCACAACACCTACTCCACGTATAATGTCCATCATGACTAAATACTAAGCAATACTAAACATATAATGATGCATGTGTTTTCCAGCCCACCCTGATATACATTGTAAGCATTTGAAATGGTATATACACGAAAGATGAGTATATTACTGTACGTTTTTGTAAGCAGTGGTGTCATTCAGATAATGCATATTTTGTACATTTAGAATGTTGACTGAATGAATCACGAAATTTACATTTATGAAATGGCTCTTAATACAGAAGAGAAGGTCGAGACCATTTCATCACATGTTTATACAAGACTGTACATGTGCTAGAGGCTAAGTCAAAATATTGTCTCTAGATATTTTAAAAAAAGAAATCTTGTTCTCTAAGACTAGTTCTACTTTAAGCAGAGTATCATGTGCGCAAAAAAAAGGTAAATATTTTGGGAACTGGAGAAAAAATAATTTCGCTTTCGGGAAGAAAAATAGTTCCAATGTTTTTTAGAAGTTCTGTTTATGAAAACTGAAGGCGGAATTCAGAGTTCAGGGTGTGTGCTCGCTATTTCAAAAGTTATTCTCGTTGTTAGGAGTGAACATTAACTCAGATAGGCTGGTAAAAAATGTGTCTACAACAGTAGGTGAAAGTTGGACCAGGTCCGAAAAAGTAGAAATAGTGGATATGTGCAAAGCATTGCCATCATCGGTGTTTAGATCAGCAATGGTCAAGGAAGGTTGTACCTGTGTGCCGCTTTCATCTCATACCTCAACGCCACCTAATTGTAATGGTGAGGTCTCAACGAATGCCGTCATCAGAATGGGTAGCCGCTGGGGACAACACGTTGCATGTGCCGTTACCGAATGAAGCAAAGTATTGACATCCATAGGTACTGCTGATGGGAGTGTGAGACAGACGTCTAACACGCATTCTTCTCCGCAAAGCAGGCATCGTAGAACAGGTAAGATGCAATCTTGCCAGATTGGTCTGAATGAAAGAAACCAGGTAGTATTCACATCTCTTAGCCGAGCCAAGCCGAGGACTTTAGTAATCCGCTCTCGGTACTGCATTGCAAGGATCGTGTCTTCCATTGTAGCCTGAGTTTTGTCTGTGACTTGACTTGCCATATCAGAGCAGAAGGAACAAAAATAGGATTCCTGCTACGAGTCCCAAGATGAGAGGCAGGCTGCTGAACAGAGAATGCACGAAATTCGGGAAGAGGCCAAGAACTGCTTCAAAGGGTGCTAACAGTCCCGAAAAAATTGTCATGTTTAAGATTTGACTTAATATTTCTACGAAATGTACGGGGCAATTTGTTGATAATAATGCATGTATCTCTGCTGCTGTCCTTGCAACTTGCAGATCATACGTTTCTCTAGACGAGGTTAAAGGCACAGTTGTTTGTAAAAGAATAGACTTCATTCTGCTTAAAGTATCAATTCGAATAGAAGAGATATTCAAAGAAGGCCATATTGCCGCCTCCATGTCTGGTTTGCTGTTTGGATACAATACTTGCATACAACAAGTGACCATGAAAGTAACGCTCACGAGATAGGCTTTCCTGGCACCATGCCACAACAGCTGTGGTCACTTAGTAAAACGTAGCTGCAGTTGTAAAGCTGTCTGAAAAAAGGCTCTATCTGTGTAGCAGGGGTGCCGTGCAGGTGACATGAAAGGTTATTTGATAAACCTTTGCAGGCTCCATGCAAGGTAATTCCTTGACACAGAAGTGTACCGCTTAGTGATTTTTTACAGTTGTTACCACTAAGAAATTTCTCTTTCTTGCCCACACTCCAAATCTATGTGTATAAGGCAAATTCCAGGTTGACTTGATGTATCTTTTACCCAACCTTTCATACAGGCCTGCTGGTATATACTTTTGGCAATATTGAAACTGAAAAGTTGTTATCGGGATTGTAATGGTGCCATGGATTATCCACTCAAGGACGGGTCGTTCTGACATTGTCAATGGTATTTTTTCTAGTTTTTCAATGCTCGGCACCGTATAATCTGCCCCTCTTTGTGCCAAAAAGATTTTGTTTATCAGTAAGGTTAAAGATAGAAAATAATGACGTTGTGTTGATTAGACGCCATGGCATGTTGCCTGAACGCAGATTTTGTAACGTCCAGCCTAACAGTACAATATAATGTAATTGGGACTGGCCATGTTGTAACATTAGCATATCCTGTTCTATTATATCAATAGCAGATGATACAATGCTGTCCAGTGAATACATTCTGGAGGACAGAGTCGTTAACCCATTGCCCACTACAGACAGTGATTTTTCCAAATGAATATGATCAATTTCTCGTATTTTTTCAGCAGTTTCAATTTGTGTTACTTTCCAAGCTTCGTTGTAAGCTGCATATATACCGGCGTATATGAAAAGTTTTTGACGCCGTTTGCGAAGCCCCAGTAAGAAATCTCGCAAGTCAGCACCTTCTTTAAGTAAAGTCAAGTGTTGCTTAATTTTGGGTAGTGTGGATTTCTGTAGCCATTCGAGGCATAGTTTTCCTACACTGTATGTTGTTATTATCCCTGGATGTTGTCTCTGGGAATATCTTGGGTCTGTATGTGTAAAAAACAAGGACCCCTGATATGGATAAAGTTCCTGGGTCAGGGTAAACAATGTGTGTAAAGTAACGCACCCAGGCAAACAATATGACTACTGGCACAAATTAGACGGCAAACAAACCAAAATTAATGATAATACACAACCGATTTAGCATATAAAGTACATTTTAATTTCATACATAAAATGTCATGAGTAAAATCATTGACTTATTGATAAGACTTGATAAAACATTGTTGCATAATCACATATGCATTCATTTTATAAAAAAATGTGATATAATTAAGGGATGGTTTCCTGTCTACGCGTTTCGACACGTTGAAGGTGTCTTCCTTAGGACTTTACCATCATGATGCTGTAAATAAATAAACAATCAGTTGTGTATTATCATTAATTTCGGTTTGTTTGCCGTCAAATTTGTGCCAGTAGTCATATTGTTTGCCTGGGTGTGTTACTTTACACACAAAATCTTGGGTCTGGCCTGTTCTGTTTGAACCCCTGTATTTTATTCAGGAATCTATCTCGAACAGTTATTAGTGTCTGTGGACCAGATCAACCATTTTCCCCAATCAGGATTACTTCTGTTTTGTTTTAAAATATAGGACACGTCTAACCCCTCATCTGTAGTGTTATTTCTATCAGGCATAGGCTTTGGTATAGACGGGTTGTTTAAATCTTTTATCTTGGCTAGGCCAAGACAGGTTGTTTGTTGAATGGTGTCATTCAGGAACATTATTTGTTCTGGGAGCATGCAGACTCTGAATAATGATTCTAAACCTTGTACCTGCCATTCTTTTGTACCCCAGACAGTTTTTGTCTCAATGTTATTTTTTACCAAAATTCAAAACCAAATGTAGACATTTTTTCATAAAACATTTCAGAATAAATCAGTTTAGTATTTGTTAACATGTTTTTCACTCCTGTCTTATTCATAACTTTAAATTAAAACGTTTCTGGATCAGTGATATTAAACCCTGAGAAGTATGGGAATTTCTCATAAAATGTTGTCGAACTGCCTTTTGGCGGAGTTGGACAATGTTCCCATTGATTATAACTGAAAATATTTCTTGGATTAGCAGATTTATGCAAATAATGATGCCCAAAAATGATTAAAGCAATACATGTCTTCATAATTTGATAAACTTTGTAAATAATCATGTTATGTAAATTTTGCTGACATTTCTAAATCTGACATCATATTATTAATATTTTCAAAGTCCCAATCATCAGAGAAAGTACTAGGTGCTACAAAGTCACTCAAAGAAATCTTGAACTGATGTGGATATTTCAAGAGTTCAACCAGGCCATAGATTTCATAATCAGTATTGTCCCATGCTACACCACAAGGTATAGGAATGGCTGTGATGTTCACTGATGATAATTCTCTTTTTTCAATGTGAGAGGATCTGTGAGGTTTTAAAACCAAGTTGGTGTTCTGACTTGCTGTGTCCATTGTACTATATGTTCCATCAATCATTCTTCCCAAGCTTAAAACTAAGATGAGGCAGAGCAGGAGGAAAAGTACACCTAACACAATCCACAGTTCAATCCATGGTGAAATCAGATATGTTTCTTCAAGATGATGAAAGAGTTCTGTAATTTTGTCTTTGAAAGTTTTGTTTGCTGGCTTGTCTCCATGTTCACTTGGATCATCAGAAAAGTCATCTAAATTGATAAAGTAGTCAGATGCAGTTCTGTCAATTGTTGGAATTACTTCTGGATTTCCATTATTTCTTTGTGTTTGCTTCTTCCTTTGTCCTATTAGAATATTCTGAGGCTACATCATTGTAGACAGGTGTTTCTTGACGAACTGTTGCAATTTGGGTTTCAGGAGGCACAAGTTCCATGGCTTTCTTGCATAGTCCTTTTTTATTCACTGCAGGTTTATCATATGTGATTAGTCTTTCAGTTTGAACCTCTTGGATTGTAGCAAGGTTTGGTCTTCTGCTACATCTTGGGAGTCCACTGGGCCTACTACTTATTATTGGCCACATGGTTGTGGCTTTACCAGGTCGATTGACACAACTCGGTACTCCTTTTTACCAGCAAGGGGCGGTAGTACTACTGATCTTGTTCCGCTGATAGCTAAGACAGGTACTGCTTTTCTGTAAGAAGGCCCAAATTCCTTCTTCACCGCAATATTTTCTCTGACCAGATCCCCAATCTTTGGAATCCAGACAGGTCTTGCTGGGACAGGTGTTTTTTCTTCAGTGGCCATTGGCTTTAGCTTTGTGTTACTTAGACTTCTTCTTGTTTCATTCAAGTCCTGTAAAACAGCCAAACGATCTTTGATATCAGAAGCTTTTTGTTTCACCACTGAAGTCTGACAATTGAGGTTTTTGATTATCATTCTTGTACCAAACAAAAGTTCATATGGAGTGATTCCACCCAGAGAATTTCTTGGCAGATTGTTAAGACTACGTTGGACACTTATTAGATGCTTGACCCACCCATCACCCGAACCTAATACCCTCGCTGTTATAGATTGCTTTATGTCACGGTTTTTTCTCTCCACTACCGTATTTCCCTCAGGATGGAAATGACTAGAGTACCGCAATGCAATGCCCAAGCTGGCCATGGCCTCCTTGTAAGCTCGAGAGCTAAACACAGGACCCTGGTCAGAATGTAGCATGCCAATTGCGTATGTACCGATAAAGACTCGCAAATCTTTTATAACAGTTCTGGCATCAGCCGAGCACTGGGGCCACATCCAAATAATTTGCGTCTTAATATTTATGGGATCGCATTTGTCCAGTCGGACGCCTACGTGTAGATAGTCCAATGCTGTCTAATAGAGGTGTCTGGGCTGGTCTTATTGTGCTCGAATCAGATATCTGGTCCGGTTCATAACTGCGATCTCTATTGTAGTCCTGACAATCCACTGCAAAGTTATAAACTTGCACGCTCATTCCCGGCCACCAGTATTTTGATTGCAATTCTATTAGAGATTTCAGGATCTCTTGGGGCCTCAGACCCATTCCCATGTGAGCTTCTTGAATCAAGTAGGCCCTCAGGTTCGTTTTTGGAATTACTCTATCCCCCACTCCAGGGATTTGAGCAAATGGTACGGAGTTCGCATCAATTATGTATGTATTTCCGAGTGGATAATTTAGAAGTAACGCCACATAATTGCCTTCCATTGAGGCTTTTACTGCTAGTAGCGTTTCTCCATCTATTTGTTTTTTAGAATGCTTTTTTGTAGCTACGGAAGCCGGCTGACCAGCCGCCGCTGTGGCTTTGTTAGCCAATGAGTTCCCTGCAACGTGAACGTCATCATGTTAAAGACTCTGCGTATGTATCACGTGAGTCTTTCATAGTTCTTTCTGTAAAAGAACTACCTGTTCCCATAGTTTTTTATATTTTATTGTGCCACATGTCTCATCTTTGTAACCATTTTCAATCCAGGTCTGCATGGAATTATTGTAAGATTCGACGCAGTAATGCGAATCGCACACTATTAGTGTGGGGAATTCGCGATCGGTATTTTCAAGCGCCATCTTCAAATTTTGTAGTTCAGCTCGCTGAGCTGTACTTTTTCTGAGTGATTCAGTTTTAGTGACCATTGGTCTGAATTTACCTAAGCACCTGCGACCTTTAACAATTGCGCATGCAGCATTGTAAACTTTTTTATCCACAACGTAGTGTTGTGCAAATTTGTCTGTGTAGATTACACAGGTTCACTGTTCCAGAGGCAGAATTTGTTAACATGTTTTTCACTCCTGTCTTATTCATAACTTTAAATTAAAACGTTTCTGGATCAGTGATATTAAACCCTGAGAAGTATGGGAATTTCTCATAAAATGTTTTCGAACTGCCTTTTGGCGGAGTTGGACAATGTTCCCATTGATTATAACTGAAAATATTTCTTGGATTAGCAGATTTATGCAAATAATGATGCCCAAAATGATTAAAGCAATACATTTCTTCATAATTTGATAAACTTTGTAAATAATCATGTTCTGTAAATGTTGCTGACATTTCTAAATCTGACATCATATTATTAATATTTTCAAAGTCCCAATCATCAGAGAAAGTACTAGGTGCTACAAAGTCACTCAAAGAAATCTTGAACTGATGTGGATATTTCAAGAGTTCAACCGGGCCATAGATTTCGTAATCAGTATTGTCCCATGCTACACCACCAGGTATAGGAATGGCTGTGATGTTCACTGATGATAATTCTCTTTTTTCAATGTGAGAGGATCTGTGAGGTTTTAGAACCAAGTTGGTGTTCTGACTTGCTGTGTCCATTGTGCTATATGTTCCATCAATCATTCTTCCCAAGCTTAAAACTAAGATGTGGCAGAGCAGGAGGAAAAGTACATCTAACACAATCCACAGTTCAATCCATGGTGAAATCAGATATGTTTCTTCAAGATGATGAAAGAGTTCTGTAATTTTGTCTTTGAAAGTTTTGTTTGCTGGCTTGTCTCCATGTTCACTTGGATCATCAGAAAAGTCATCTAAATTGATAAAGTAGTCGGATGCAGTTCTGTCAATTGTTGGAATTGCTTCTGGATTTCCATTATTTCTTTGTGTTTGCTTCTTCCTTTGTCCTATTAGAAAAGTCTGAAGCTACATCATTTTAGACAGGTGTTTCTTGACGAACTGTTGCAATTTGGGTTTCAGGAGGCACAAGTTCCATGGCTTTGTTGCATAGTCCTTTTTTATTCACTGCAGGTTTATCATATGTGATTAGTCTTTCAGTTTGAACCTCTTGGATTGTAGCAAGGTTTGGTCTTCTGCTACATCTTGGGAGTCCACTGGGCCTACTACTTATTATTGGCCACATGGTTGTGGCTTTACCAGGTCGATTGACACAACTCGGTACTCCTTTTTACCAGCAAGGGGCGGTAGTACTACTGATCTTGTTCCGCTGATAGCTAAGACAGGTACTGCTTTTCTGTAAGAAGGCCAAAATTCCTTCTTCACCGCAATATTTTCTCTGACCAGATCCCCAATCTTTGGAATCCAGACAGGTCTTGCTGGGACAGGTGTTTTTTCTTCAGTGGCCATTGGCTTTAGCTTTGTGTTACTTAGACTTCTTCTTGTTTCATTCAAGTCCTGTAAAACAGCCAAACGATCTTTGATATCAGAAGCTTTTTGTTTCACCACTGAAGTCTGACAATCGAGGTTTTTGATTATCATTCTTGTACCAAACAAAAGTTCATATGGAGTGATTCCACCCAGAGAATTTCTTGGCAGATTGTTAAGACTAAGTTGGACACTTATCAGATGCTTGACCCACCCATCACCCGAACCTAATACCTTTGCTGTTATAGATTGCTTTATGTCACGGTTTTTTCTCTCCACTACCGTATTTCCCTCAGGATGGAAATGACTAGAGTACCGCAATGCAATGCCCAAGCTGGCCATGGCCTCCTTTTAAGCTCGAGAGCTAAACACAGGACCCTGGTCAGAATGTAGCATGCCAATTGCGTATGTACCGATAAAGACTCGCAAATCTTTTATAACAGTTCTGGCATAAGCCGAGCACTGGGGCCACATCCAAATAATTTGCGTCTTAATATTTATGGGATCGCATTTGTCCAGTCGGACGCCTACGTGTAGATAGTCCAATGCTGTCTAATAGAGGTGTCTGGGCTGGTCTTATTGTGCTCGAATCAGATATCTGGTCCGGTTCATAACTGCGATCTCTATTGTAGTCCTGACAATCCACTGCAAAGTTATAAACTTGCACGCTCATTCCCGTCCACCAGTATTTTGATTGCAATTTCAGGATCTCTTGGGGCCTCAGACCCATTCCCATGTGTGCTTCTTGAATCAAGTAGGCCCTCCGGTTCGTTTTTGGAATTACTCTATCCCCCACTCCAGGGATTTGAGCAAATGGTACGGAGTTCGCATCAATTATGTATGTATTTCCGAGTGGATAATTTAGAGGTAACGCCACATAATTGCCTTCCATTGAGGGTTTTACTGCTAGTAGCGTTTCTCCATCTATTTGTTTTTTAGAATGCTTTTTTGTAGCTACGGAAGCCGGCTGACCAGCCGCCGCTGTGGCTTTGTTAGCCAATGAATTCCCTGCAACATGAACGTCATCATGTTAAAGACTCTGCGTATGTATCACGTGAGTCTTTCATAGTTCTTTCTGTAAAAGAACTACCTGTTCCCATAGTTTTTTATATTTTATTGTGCCACCTGTCTCATCTTTGTAACCATTTTCAATCCAGGTCTGCATGGAATTATTGTAAGATTCGACGCAGTAATGCGAATCGCACACTATTAGTGTGGGGAATTCGCGATCGGTATTTTCAAGCGCCATCTTCAAATTTTGTAGTTCAGCTCGCTGAGCTGTACTTTTTCTGAGTGATTCAGTTTTAGTGACCATTGGTCTGAATTTACCTAAGCACCTGCGACCTTTAACAATTGCGCATGCAGCATTGTAAACTTTTTTATCCACAACGTAATGTTGTGCAAATTTGTCTGTGTAGATTACACAGGTTCACTGTTCCAGAGGCAGAATTCCGATCGACAGAGGACATTCTTTTTCGTATTCTAGATGTTCTAGCTTTTTCATTTTGGGATCAAATGCGTGTATCACATCAGTTGCAGCAATAGAATTAACCCATTGTATCCATTTTGGATCTAATGCCATAGCATTTGTAATGCTCGGTCTTGTTACTGCCTCAAGGGCTGATACTGCTGTTAAAACAGATATCCTCTTCCCATGAGCTAGGGCTTTTTCTTTTGCTACAGCTATTTGAACCGCAGTTAGAATTTTTTCAGTAGAACTGAATTTCATTTCAGCTTATGTGTACAAGTGTGATTTGTAAGCTATTGGTAGCGTTTCTCCCTCATTAGAGGTCAGGTATGTAAATCCGCATCTTCCTGGGATGACTCGGATTACAAGGTTGGGTTTGTTTGCGCGTGTTTGCAGTTTTGTTTTAGTTAACATGTCTGTCTGCAATGATCTTAAAATTTCTGTGTGTTTCTGAGTCTAATTAATTGGTTTGAAATCAGGCTTATTCATTTGAAGAGTGGTTTAACCCTCTCTGCATAATTTAGAATGTAAGTTCTTCCGAAGTTCAGGAAACCTAGAATTGATTGCAAGTTTTTCAGTGTTTTTGGAGCTTGGAGCACTGCATACTTCTCTAAGAAGTTGTCTGCTAGGCTTTTGCCTTCACTTGATAATTCATATCCTAAAAATAGGACAGTCTGGTGGGCAATTCGTTTTTTTTTTAAGTTAAATTTGTACCCTTCAGTTGCGAACCCAAGTATGATGGTGTTCACTCTTTTCAAGTGTGTCTCCAGGTCATTGTCTATAAGAGAGATGTCATTGACATAAGATAATGCCTCATCATCATACATTTGTAGTAACTCTGTTACCCTGGCTGAAAAGAATCCTGGGCTATTCTTGAATCCATGTGGGAGATGACAAAAATTGCTTTTGGGCCCCCATGCTGGAGAAAGCGGTTAAATACCTGTTTTCTGGTGCAGTGTTTTGACAGAAAAAAACATTTGAAATATCTAATGTCGTTTTATATTTTTTGCGCACTACATTATTCATTAGTGCTGCACTGTGTGAGTTTTGTACTGCAAATGTTTTGCAACAAGTGTTTAAGTGTCTGTAGTCCAATACTAGACGATATGAAATGTCTGGTTTGGAGACAGGAAACAAAGGATTGTTCATTTGTGAGGTGCATGTTTCAATCACCCCCTGATATTCAAGTTGATCTAAGATCTATCTGACTTGTTTTTTAGCTTCTTGCTTAACAGGATACTGCCTCTGTGCAGTAGGTTGATTTTTTAACTGGATTTTATGGTGAGGAGAATCCTCATCCCATCATACATGATTTTTATATAATGCAGGGGCTTGAACCACTGCCCATTTTCTTGCATATGTGTAATTTTAATGAATTGGAAGATGATTTGAGAAGGCAGGCATAATAATTTCTTCGCCATGTGGGCACTCCCTAACAAACTCTGGTGGCCAGTCTTTCTCTGCTAGAAGGATATCATAGCCTTTAGATAGATTCTCCCAAAAGAGACCTCTTATATCCCTAGTTTTGTCCCCCTTTATACGTAATGTCATTTCATATAGTTTATGGGGCACGCTAACTCTGGTGTCTGCAGTTTCCACCTGAATGTATTCATTCGTGTCCACTGTCTCCAGAAGATTCATCAGGATCTTGCGAGCTATGGTCACTTCTGCTGCGCTGTCTAGCATTGTTTGGGCCCACTCTCTGTTCTTGAGTTGTGTCTTCAGGATCCTCGGCAAGGTTTATCTTTATGCTTGCTACCTTCTTTTTGGGAAATAGTAATTTTTTACTTTGATGAGCAGGTTCTTTGTCTTGACGCGCTCTTCTTTATGGTCTGACCATCCTCTTCTTTCCGATTTTTGTGAGGAAGTCTGAAAAGATCGAGAGGGACGTGTATCAATATCTTGATATCTGTCAGGTTTTCTCAAATTGTCCCTATTTCTAAGGTTATATCTTTTTTCAGAGGGCTCCCGTTGTGGAGACTTGCCCTCCCTTTCCGGAGATCTATCTCTTCGTTGGGGAGATCTTCCTCTGGTCTGAAAATGTTTTTCTCTGGGAGTGGTTTGTTTATTACCCTCCCACTTCTTATTTTGAGAATTGAGATTATTTTTAATGAAAGTCTTTTCAGGATTTTCAGTTAGTTGTGGTAGTTATGGTTTCCCACCCAAACTATCTCTACCTAATTCTTCATAGGATTTTTCAATTATTCTGGCAAGTTCAAAAGGTTGGTCTGCTATATCTGTTTCTTTTAATTTTTGACGGATCGCCACGGATGCTGCTTCTCCTTTTATGTTGGCTAGTAGTATAGCCGAGACTTGCTTAAAGTCTTTCAGTAATTTCATACCTAGAGTTAAAGCAGGTTCTGGACCATATTCATTTTGAATCAGTCTTAGTACATCTGGTATAACTGCCATAGACGGAACACCATGTGTTTTTGTGTATATTGAAGCAAAGACTGTTCCCCAAGTGTCACAGTCCTCCACATGTGGTGCAATCCCCATTGATAAGCAGATTGTCAGAATTCTGTGTTTTTCGTGAGGGTAGTATCAGGAAATACTGCCTCTATCTGAGTAATTTTTTTAGCTAACCGGAACGGAATTTGTTCCCGTTTTGTGGGTAACTTGCCAATGACTGATTGTATAGTCTGTGGTGTAATTTTATTTGTGTTCCCCTGGTGAGGGGTGTGCTGTAGAATTTTTATTGCTGGTTGGACTGTTAGAGTCCGCATGAAATATTGCACCAATTGTCTATGTATGTTAATTAGTTGTTTTAGCTGAACTAAAAGTTATCCACTTGACATTTTTTCAATGTCAGGATGTGGTGTATAGCTGGCTCGAACCGGCCATGTGGCTCCTGGTCTACCTAGTGGACCGAGCCTGGTAGTGTGATTTTGATGTTTTAGGGCGCCATTAAACCAGAGCTCATGCTCTTGGTAAAATAGTGGAATTTCAACTTCCTCAAAATGAGAGTATTCCTCTGGAGATTCCTCTATTTTGAAGTAGTGGAACTCGCCTGTCACAGCATTTGCTGCTGGAAAAGTTATCCATGAATAGAATACCTCTGTCTGCCGATACTCATGTGCCTCGACAACAAATATGACCGTACCACCTCTTGATGATACTCCATTTTCTATAAGTTTTATAGTTGAGGTTTTCCTTACATTTACCGGGATGATTATTGCACCCGGGTCTGTTTGTTGGAGACTTGTGTCTTCCGCCAAAAGTTGAGTAGCTTATCTAGCTCTCTCCCTTTCTTCGTCACTTTCCGTCATTTTACTGACTGAAAGTTTGCAGATCAAGTTTCAAGGAAACAAAGATTAGGTGCGCAATATTTTGGAACACTGTATCCTTCAACGTTGACTAAACCAAAAACTAATACATAGGAATCTCTTCCTACTAAGTTTTGGCGGATATTAACCTTTCACCCACTCCGATTGGAGTTTTTACGGGAAAAGGGTTCTGTGTGAAAAGCATGACTGAGTTACTCTAGTATCTAGCGTTAAATTATCGCCTTACCAAACGTTGGGCGCCATGTAGTGTAGTTCCTACATTCCCAATAGGCTCTGCACATTGGAATAACATAAACAATAGTTTAGACGTAGTAGTGAGGTCGACTAGGTCTCTATTGAATATGTTAAATTTAATTGTGTGTGCCAGCTAGATCAGAGGTCACTAGAAACTTTCTTGAGTAAACAAGAAGGTGTTAACTTTTCTGAATAGACAAGAAGGGATTAGCTTCTGACAACCATATAACATGACAACTTTGTTCCCCCTGAAATAAGGAATATCTTCAGAGTCACGGAAACACTAGATAGCTATTTTACTCAGTCAATCGTGCATGCTTCGTTTCACCAGAAATGCAGAGAAATAGAGAGACGGGCGTTTTCAATAAAAGGGTTATTTATTGAGCAGTCTTCTTTCTCATGCAAGAGAAATGAATTGCCACAATTGCAATACTTGTCATAAAGTAAAGTGCGTACATTAAAAGGAGTAATATGAAATAATACTGTAAAAGCATTTATATGGTTTCTAAGCCATAAGATATTTAAAATGGATAAAATACATACAACGATAAAATAATGACTAAACGTACTCAACTGGTGTTTCTAAGATACGCCTACCTCGGTGTACCTAACCTAAGCCTAGTGCAGGGAAAGAGTAGATGAGTTACATGTTTTGCCAAGAATCTGAATCAAGAATTCTCTAAGGGTCTAATCAGCTCCATACCTTGGGTATAGAATGAAGGAGGTCTTGTATCTCTCTCTCAGGACTTGATCTCCCAGTAATCCACGAGGGTAGCAGGAGGGAAACACTGGATCTGGATTTCTCGGCAGAGGGTCGGCTTCCTTCGGCACTCGCATCAGCAGGGCGTCGGGCAAGTAGATAGCCGATCTGCTCCAAACCACCGTGTTGCTTAAGGCATATGCTGGTATATTTATACCTGGAAGGTGCCGAGTTTGACGTAAGGTTGGATATAAGACGTCATTAAGGACTGGCAGTTCTTTCAGGACTCTCAGGAGTTCTAGGACAAATCAAAACAGAAGCAGGGGGAATTCCTGGGCTGCTGGAGGCTTGATTTGTTTAAGAACGCGTTGTGCTTTCTAGGAGTCTATGGGAGTAGCCTTGCCGTATTTGGACTGCATTGGCTATGACTTAAGATGGATATGATTCTTATGCCTTTATAAGGATTTGATTTGTTATAACCACATACGGGCATAAATCGGGAATGTCTTAATTAGGGTCCTAGATACATTCACAACACCGCCATCCATATTAGCATCATATTGGTGGAATGCCTTTCTGTGCAGCATTGCGTAGTGGGCCCCCAGGGATTCTGGGGGGTGGGGGGTGCACATGGGGTGTACCTACGGTATCCCCCTGCATTTAAATGTACAACGTGGCAGGCACTGCGCGGTGCCTGTCACGTTATGCATTGAAACGCACAACTTACATTTGTGGCATTGCGGCGAGTCATGCTTTCAGCAATACCCACCGCCAGTGTGGCGGGCACATCCTAATTGTAGGTTGGGGACCGCCGCACGCATTGCGGGTGGTCACGTTTCCCGGGGCTATGGCGCGCAGACAAAGTCCGCCCGCCATACTAATGAGCCCCTTAGTCTTTCATACAAAAAGTTTAAAAATGTTATACCTGTCCCTCTGCACATTCACAGGACCTGCAAAAGAAAAGTGAACCCACAGCTAAGTACCCTGAGGCGGAAGCCGGGGTGTCTGTGTTGCTGTTAGACTAGCGTTTTTTAAAATTTGTCTGCTTGCACTAGCGTTTTCATGTTGATTTTAAAACTTAAAACCAGAATTGTTTCTTCGTTTTGCTTATTTGCACAACAACAGCGCCTGAGGGGAAGATCTAAATCCCTACTCAGCGTCATTGCACAACGTGACTCGGGGCCACGCCCACCCACGTAGCCACGCCCACTCCAGGAAGGAGAAAAGCGCTGCGCTCGCTCTAAGCCGGTGTTGACCAGCTAAGTACCCTGAGGCGGAAGCCGGGGTGTCTGTGTTGCTGTTAGACTAGCGTTTTTTTAAATTTGTCTGCTTGCACTAGCGTTTTCATGTTGATTTTAAAACTTAAAACCTGAATTGTTTCTTCGTTTTGCTTATTTGCACAACAACAGCGCATGAGGGGAAGATCTAAATCCCTACTCAGCGTCATTGCACAACGTGACTCGGGGCCACGCCCACCCACGTAGCCACGCCCACTCCTCTATCTCCTATTAAGTATGCTCATTTCTCGACAGCGCAGCGGTCGAGCGCAGCGGGCACACTTTCAGCACGCCGAAGACACGCCAAAGACTAGCCCGTCTGTGCCCGTCCGTGCCAGGATGGGGCACGTGGCCGAGGCTCCAAATCCTACCTTACCCCCTAGGCTGGTAAGAACATCATCCGCTTTGAAAGCACTGCGCCCTACCCCTAACTCGAGTTGCTCTATATTTAACCTCCACAAAGTCGGAACCCATGTCTGCTCCGAATGTAAACTGTCTACTACCACATATCAACCCCACCCCGACCCACCCAGGAGACACAGGAAAAGCAAACTATCACGCAAAAACGAGCCGCCGACTTATGTTTTCTATAGCACAAATTGTCGATCACTGCCCAAGCATAAGCATGATATATTCAACCTCCTTACTGAAAAAAGTCCTAGTGCTGTTTTCTTAACTGAGACCTGGCTGCACGACAGCGCTGGACCGGATGTTGCTATTGCCCTCCCCGATAACTACGCCATTGTCAGAATAGACAGGGAAAAACAGGTAGGGGGTGGGATAGCTATCATCTTTAACAGAGAACTTAAATGCACTTTGGAACTTGTATCGATCCCAGACTGTGAAGCGGGTCTTTTTAAAATCTCTCTGAACCCCAATTTTACAATGTCAGGTCTTCTGATTTATCGACCACCAGGCAACTCTTCTCAATGGGTATCCAATTTTACCAATCTTATTATTCCCTACTATATGTCATCTAGCAATTTCTCTTTGCTGGGTGATTTAAACTTGCACCTAGAAGATCCCACCATCCCCTCATGCTCAAATCTGTTGGAAGACCTAGCGGCACTAAATTTGTCCATAATAAATTCTAGCCCTACTCATATAGCGGGCCACCTGTTGGACCCCATAATATCCAACATTAGGGAAATTACGTGCATTGCCACCTTGCCTTCCGGTTGGTCAGACCACCATCTTGTTAATTTTAGCATTACCTTTCCACCCTCCCCCAGTTTGAAACAAAACACTGACGCCTCATACAGAAAAAATTGGAAGTCAGTTGATATTGATGCATTAAATGCGGCACTAAAACAAAACCCTCCAGGCCTTAATTCCAACATGGACTATGTAGCAACTGAAACACATAACTGGCTAAGTAATGCAGCTAACAAATGTCTGCCTTCCACTTGCACCAAAGGGAGTAGGCATCGCCCTCCGGCCCCATGGTTTAATGATAACCTTAAAATCGAAAAATCAAAATGCAAAGTACTAGAACGTAAATGGCGCAAAAATTACGACCCCAATGCTAAAAGAAACTACCAAGAAGCCAGGAATCATTATCATGCTGCCTGCACAATAGCACGAGCTGCTTTTGTCTCAAAAACAATTATCGAAGCAACTAACATGCCAAAAACTCTCTTTTCTAAAGTCAAGGAACTGGCGGGCGCACATACCATAGCTGCTGCACCCCCACTAAGCACACAACAGTGCCAGGCGTTAGCATGCTTCTTCACTGAGAAAATCGAAAAAATCATCTCAGACATTAAGACAAAAATTTCTGATCCAGAATTTCCCCCTCTTTCTGACTCAATACTGACTCAATCCACTTCTCTGGGTGAAAATCTACTGGAATCCTGGCCTGCTCTCTCAATAGATAAATTGAAAGGAATTCTAAAAATTGTTAAATCCGGCTCCCCTAGGGACCCCATCCCTATTAAAATCATTAAAAACCTTTCTTTGGAAATCATTGCTAACCTCCTAAACTCATCCCTCGATCTTGCCACTGTCCCAGCCTTATGGAAGCATGCCATGGTGACACCCCTTCTGAAGAAGCCAAATGCTAACCCAGAAATACTGGCCAATTATAGACCCATATCTCTGCTCCCAGCTTTTTCTAAATGTCTAGAGAGACACGTACACTCTACTTTAGCCACTTTTGCAGAAGAAAATTCCCTACTCCATTCTTCGCAATCGGGTTTCAGGGCTGGTTTCTCGACTGAAACCGCCCTGTTAGGTGTCACTGAACACATTAGAAAACTTCTTGACCATGGCCAGACAGTCGCACTTGTGTTATTGGACCTAAGTGCGGCGTTCGACACCATCTCCCACGAAACGCTTATTAAAGTGCTATATACAAATGGTGTAAGAGGAAAGGCTCTGGATTGGATCAAATCTTTCCTGGCAATAGAACTTTTCAGATCGCATCTGCACAAGCCGTGTCAGACACCCTACCCGCATCACATGGAGTGCCTCAGGGGTCCATCCTGAGCCCTCTATTTTTTAATATTTATCTCAAACCTCTGGCCGATCTTGTTGAAAAGTTAGGTCTAACACTTATGAACTACGCCGATGACACCCAAATCATCTTTTCCCTATCTGAATCTTGTCCCCACTCCCCTTCGTTACTTAAGGAAGGACTATTAAAAATTTTGAACTGGATGACAACAAACCAGTTAAAACTTAACGGCGACAAGACGGAAATACTGATTTTGGGAAAAGATCAAGATCTCTGGAATCCCGTACATTGGCCGGATCAGATGGGCGCCTTTCCCACTCCGGTGTCCCACGCTCGTAATCTGGGCTTTATACTGGACAACGCCTTATCCATGAACAAACAGGCCACTAAAGTAACCGGCCTTTGTCTCACCATAGCTAAATGGCTGAGAAAGATCCTGTGGATGTTGCCAGTGTCTACGCAAAAGACCGTAGTCAATGCCCTTATTACATCAAGGCTTGACTACGGCAACATTCTCTATTTGGGCGCAAACAAATCTGCGATCGGACGATTACAGGTAGCGCAAAACGCTGCGGTTAGACTCCTCTGCAATATCCCGAAGAACGCCGGAGTCTCAAACCATCGTCGGAGTCTTCATTGGCTCAGGATCGAGAGCAGAATCCGTTTCAAGGCCCTGAATTACATGTTCAGAATAAAAGCAGGAACAGCACCAAAATACCTCCAATCTCTTGCCTGTCTTTATACTCCCAAGAGAAACCTTCGGTCACAGACAGCAGCCTGTTTCTGCATACCAAGGTTTAAACGAGCAAGAACAGGTGGCAGATCCTTTGCCTATCTGGAACCCTCCCTTTTGAATACGCTCCCCCCCTGTATCCGGAAGGAAGAAAACTACTGTAGGTTCAGAAATCTTGTAAAGACCCGGCTGTATGAACAATAATTACTTAACAGTCACCTCCGTTCCTCTGCCCTCAATCTAGCTGTGTCTAGGCGCCGGGAAACCCTTTTTGGGTAGCTGTTGCGCCCTATAAATTGACAAAATAAAAATATAAATAAATGGAAATCCCATGAGACCTATCCATTGGCTCTATTGATCCTGCAGGAGCACTATTGTACCTGTTGAAAAACATAAAACAATAAAAAAATGAATTATGGCAATTATGTTGAGAAATTCAAAAACCCAACTGAAAAAACAAAGAGAAGACATATCATACTTAGCTATGCTAATAGGATTTTACTTTAAATGAACACACATCTCACTTGCTACATGACGTCATAGTTAGATATGCTAATAATATCATACTGTCTGTTACAAAAACCGAAATTCACTGAAAATAACTATGGTTTAGGTCAAGTTGTATTTAAATTCAGAAAAAAAGATCTCAACTTACCTTAACAAAATATATTAAATGACTATTAAAAACAAAGTTTAAAGTGACGTTCTATTTAGATATGTTATATAGACTTACTTCACAAAAAAATAAAACACTGAAAGTCACACAAAAAACCTCAAAGGTTAAAGTGATGTTTGTGTTAAGTATTGAAAAAAGATATTAACGAGATAAAAACCACCAGAAATTCACTGATACAACCAAAGGGTAAAGAGAAGCTACAGTTCAATGGCAATATCAGTCATAACATAATCCAGAAATCCACTGAAATATGGCAGTTATCGCTTAGAAAGTTAACAATAACTTGCTTATAACATCACATATTACTTCACTCATCACATGTTCAATGACATTTGAATGCAAGTAGGTTGGATAATATTTTAACTAATGTACTTAGAGATGTCCTCAATGATGTCATTGAACATCTCATAAGTGACATAATATGTGAGGTTCTAGACATGCATGGTGAGGGCACAAGGTATAATTATCTTGCTTAACTATAACTGGTGAATTCCACTGTTATGTATATATGATGTAGAGATATAGTTAAGAATAGAAAATATTTTTCTCGCTATATGCAGTAACCTTTTTGATATTTTGGCGCTGATATGTTAGTAGCTAGATACTCCCTACTCAATGTTTTGGACTACTGCCATAGCAAGACCAGGTACAGCTAGATTTAGTCACTCATCAATCTCAGAACACCTTTGGCAGAGTCTCTGACCTTAAATGTCTCACTTCAAACTTCAATAAAAAATCTTGAGAGTTTATGAAATAGTCTGTGTTGCTTATCGTTACCCATATCTAAAAATATTCCAATAAAAAAAGAACAATTTAAAGAGATACAAGTACATTGCTCATCTCTGGGATTACTCAGGTAATTCTTTATATGAATGAGCCAGAGTCCTATGCACACATCATGTTAATTCCATGAAATGTAATCAAGTGATTGCAGTACATTTGTCAATGAAAGTCCAGATGAATCCAATTATTGTCTTTAATTCAAACAATAAACAGATAGCATCCAGCAAACACCTGTTTTGTCTTATTGAGTTTTTCGACCTTTATTAGGGTATGTGTCACAGGACCGATATAAGAAGTGCCAGAAAGGATTCCATTCTACACGCAGGGATTTAGTGGAGACCTTAAGCGGGTGTGCTAAGGAGAAATGAGTCGATCTGTTGAGTGCTCTGCTCCACCACCGCAGTTCTAAGAAACTCAGAGAACACTACTTGTACACTTGCAAAAACTCTGATAATACTTTCAGTTATTGGCTAGCCAGGCCGGAAATATAACCAACGGAGTGATCTTTAAGAAGATTTAGTAAACAAATACAGCCCTGAAATAGTCAAGGGATATTTCCCGATAAGACAAAACATGTGTTGGCTGGATGCTCTTTGCTTATTGTTTGCATTCAAGACAAGAATTGGATTCATCTAGACTTTCACTGTCAATTGTACTCTAATCATTTGATGAACTTTCATGGAATTAATATGACATGTGCAAATGACTCTGGCTTAAAGTTTTGTTCAAGTTTTTTCCCTTCACACACTTGGGAGTTTAAGGAGGTTTCCCCCACCTATTGCACGCACTAATCAGGAGATCCACGCACCACATGCATAACTAGCCTGGTGCCACCACTTCCTATACCCCTACACCAACAGTGAAGCAATTCTTTAGATACAATTACAGATTGAGAATAATTGTTAAAGGTAGTTATTATATCAATTTTCCTATGATACCTAACTCCAGGAGGAGAGATAGGAAATGCAAACAGCACCGAAATGTCAAGACACAAGAATATATGTTCTACAGTACCAATTGCCGCTCGTTACCTAAACACAAATTAGACATCTTTAATCTCCTACTGGAAGTCAAACCTAGCGCCCTTTTCCGGACAGAAACGTGGCTACACAAGAGTGCAGGCCCGGACGTTGCTACTGCCCTCCCCACCAACTATGCAATCACCAGGATAGACAGATCTAACCAACTAGGAGGTGGAATTGCAATCATCTTCAATAGAGAACTAGACCCAGTCGACATCCCTGATTGCGAAGCCGGCTTATTTAAAATATCTTTGAACCCGAACTTTACGATGTCCGGCCTATTGATATACCAGCCTCCAGGCAACTCATCCCAATGGGCGTCAAACCTAGCCAATCACATCACTCCCTTTTACATAGCCTCCAAAAATTTCTCACTAATTGGAGATCTCAACCTGCACCTTGACGAACCATCCTCCCCCACTTGCTCTAATCTGCTGGATGACCTGACGGCTCTAAACCTGACTTTATTGAACTCTGGACCCACCCATAAAGCGGGTCACTTGCTCGACCCCATCATTTCCAACATCAATGACTTAAAATGGCATGACACTACCCCCATTTGTTGGTCCGACCACCACTTAATAAAATTCAGCCTTAAATTCCTATCTGCCACCAGCACGCAGCCTCTCTTTTTCAGCGACTGTCAGGAAAAACACTGGAAACTACTTGACATGACAAAACTAAAAACTGCACTCCATGAAAACCCACCTAGAAAGGGTCACAACATGGAAAGTTTAGCAATAGCCGCTCAACAATGGCTTAGTGACGCCGCTGATTTTAGCTTACCTACCCCGCACATCAAAGGAAACAGACACCGTCACAATGCCCCCTAGTTCACTGACCTTTTGAAAATTGAGAAATCAAAATGCAAGGCACTTGAGTGTCAGTGGCGTGAGGATTATGCTCCTGACACTAAAAAGATTTATCACAACGCCAGGAACCTATACCACACTGCTTGCACGAAAGCGCGAGCCTTGTATGTGTCCAACACCATCATAGAAGCTACAAACAAACCAAAAACGTTGTTTAACAAGGTTAAAGAACTTGCGGGTACACAAACCACAGCCCTGGCTCCCCCACTTAATACACAACAATGTCAGGATCTGGCCTGTTTCTTTATGGACAAAATTGAGAAAATCATCAGGGACATTAAAAGCAACAATAACAACCCGTCCCTTTTGGCTGACACCGACTATGCCCCCTCCTTTGAGAATGCATTGGAATATTGGCCATCCATCACGGTCGACACTCTGAACATCATCTTTAAAACCATCAAATCCGGCTCCCCCTGGGACCCGATTCCCATTAAAGTAATCAAACAATTGGATGATTGCTCCCTGGAAGTCATCGTTGATATGCTAAACTCTTCACTAGAACTTTCCACTGTTCCGGCCCTCTGGAAACATGCCATGATAATGCCATTGCTAAAGAAGCCTACAGATAATCCAGAAACCTTAGCAAACTATAGACCCATATCTCTGCTCCCCGCTTTCTCAAAATGCTTGGAGAGACACGTCCACTCGGTCCTATCTAACTTTGCTGAAAACAATTCTCTCCTGCACCCTTCGCAATCGGGTTTCCGTGCTGGTTTCTAAACAGAAACTACTCTTCTGGGAGTCACGGAATACATCCGAAAACTCCTTGATAATGGTCAAACGTTCGCGCTCGTGCTTCTAGATCTGAGCGCGGCCTTTGACACGATATCCCACGATACACTTATTAAGGTGTTAAATACCAACGGTGTGCCTGGGAATGCACTCAAATGAATCCGGTCCTTCCTGTCTCAACGAACTTTCCAAATAATATCTTCTTCGGCCTGCTCCGACACCTTTTACGCTCCTCACGGTGTTCCTCAGGGATCTATTTTGAGTCCCCTGTTTTTCAACCTCTACCTTAGACCCCTGGCTGACCTAGCGGAAGGATCTGGACTCACCCTCATGACCTACGCTGATGATTCCCAGATTATTTTCTCCCTATCTGAATCCGACCCCTCATCCCCGTCTCTCCTTAAAATAGGCCTTTATAACATCTTCAATTGGATGTCAAGAAACCAATTAAAGCTAAACGGAGAAAAAACAGAGATCCTTCTTCTAGGGAAACAACAAGATCTCTGGAATTCCTTACACTGGCCCACCCAGATGGGAATTTTTCCCACCCCAGTTACCCAAGTACCTAATCTGGGAGTCATCATGGACAGCGCCCTCTCCATGAAACAACAGGCCAACAAAGTTGTTGGCCTATGTCTTACCATCATTAAATGGCTGAGGAAAATCCTTTGGATGCTGCCCACCCCTACTCAAAAAACCGTAGTCAATGCCCTCATAACATCACGGCTTGATTACGGAAACATCCTGTACCTTGGTTCCAACAAGGCGGTAGTGAGTCGGTTGCAGCTTGTCCAAAACTCAGCTGTCAGACTTCTGTGCAGAATCCCTAAAACTTCAGGAGTCTCGAGCCACCGGCGTGAGCTCCACTGGCTCAGGGTAGAAAACAGAATTAGATTCAAAGCCCTGAACTACATGTTCAGAATTAAAGCAGGCAACGCGCCCAAATACCTCTTAACTCTCGCCCATCCTTACATTCCCAAGTGAAACCTCAGGCCGCAATCAGCTGCCAATTTTGGCGTACCAAGGTTCAAACTTGCAAGAATGGGAGGTAGATCCTTTGCCTTCTTAGGACCTTCCCTCTGGAACGCACTTCCTCTTTACATCCGAAATGAGGAAAATCATGCGAGGTTCAGAAATAACGTCAAGACTTGGCTATTCAATCAATCAATCAATCAGTGACACTTATAAAGCGCGCTACATACCCATAGGGTCTCAAGGCGCTGGGGGGGGGGGGGGGGGGGGGTGCCGCTACTGCTCGAACAGCCAGGTCTTCAGCTTCTTCCTGAAGGAGAGGTGGTCTTGGGTCAGGCGCAGGTCGGACGGGAGGCAGTTCCAGGTCTTGGCGGCCAGGTAGGAGAAGGACCTTCCTCCTGTAGTCGCTCTTCGGATGCGGGGGACGGAGGCGAGGGCGTGGTTGGCTGATCGGAGGTGGCGTTTGGGAGCGTAGAAGTTGACTCGGCTGTTGAGGTAGCTCGGGCCTTGGTCGTGTAGGGCTTTGTGTGCGTGGGTGAGGAGGCGGAAGGTGATTCTCTTGTTGATGGGGAGCCAGTGAAGGTCTCTCAGATGTCCGGAGATGTGGCTGGATCGTGGGATGTCGAGGATGAGTCTGGCTGAGGCGTTTTGGATCCGCTGGAGTCTCTTCTGGAGCTTGGCGGTGGTCCCGGCGTAGAGGGCGTTGCCGTAGTCCAGTCGGCTGGTGACGAGGGCCTGGGTGACGGTCTTCCTGGTCTCTGTGGGGATCCACCAGAAGATCTTCCGTAGCATGCGTAGGATGTTGAAGCACGCCGAGCATAACCGAGCAGCCGAAACTCCATTGTAGCCGTTATGCTGTGTCTCGGCGCCGGAAACCCTTTTTGGGTAGCTGTTGCGCCTTACAAGTTTAAAAAATAAATAAACTATGGAGGGGACCTCTATACTGACATATATTTCTTTACGTCTGAGCATTAAAGTCTCTGCTAAGTTCCAATTGAGATGCTACATAAGACAAAAAAAATTTTAAGACATGAAATGTACATTTGATTTCTTTCATTTATTTTATATCTTTTACATGACAGATTATTTTTTTCATTTTCTAGTGGTCATTTTATCAAAGTTACAAAACAGTGACATGGTAATATGTGTATATATAATTAAAACATGCATGGTTGGATCATATCTCAGCAAAAACCCCTAAACAGTACATATAAAAAGACTTTCACTCATACCATCATTCATACGAGTTCAAACTTTCATACTAGTGATTCTAACATTACTAACAATAACACACAACAGTGAAAAAAAGTGAACGTGTATCGTGTCTTCCGATAGACTCCTCAGAATATGGCTAGAACCCGTTATCTTGTATCTTCCTTTTTGTTTTGAGGGTTAGCAGTTTTTAGTACTCTTTTCCTGTACTTCTCCAAATTCTGATTTTAAACTGAGGATGTCTGGTGCATACGGAGTACGTACGTTTCGGTGATGTATTAAATTTGCTTCTCCTTCTTCAGGGCCAACATGTAAATGGACAACAGACGAGTGCATACATACAGTTAAAACCAAGGGGTTTTTCAATATCTGCGAATAGAACATATATACTATGATTAAATTATGAGCATCCTGAATTCAGATCAATGTTTAGAAGGTTTAATTAAACTACTTCATGTTATGGGCTAACCTGTGACTTGGTCAGAGATAGAAGTGAGTCGGATGAGGAAGGAGAACTGAGTAGTGTAGTACCTTATAACCCAAGCTGTAAAGGCAAGTTGTGAAAGAGAGTAATTCAGTGGAGCTTTATACTTCTCAAGGGGATAGGAAAAACAGATTAAGTAACACCTGGTAGGTGAAGACATGCATGACATGCTTGTGTCATCTACAAGTGGATTAAAGAGTTGATTATATCACCTGTGTCAGCGTTGACACTATTAGGACCCTTTTTAGAAAGATAGATTTAATGGGCAGTCGTATTGTCGTATCTCTGTGCAGGTAAATTCCTGTAGAGAGGGATAGAAAATTAAAGCCTCTTAGATTTCTATGATATTTTTTAGGGACTTTTTTATATATATATATATAAAGTTGTTTGTAACTGCATCTTACCGAGGGTTAATGGATCTACTTGGTGTATCTGTGGTTTGGATTAACAGCTGTGATATAAGATCTCTGGATTCATTTTGTAGGTCATTATTTCTTTGGGACCTGAAACAAGACATCAAGGGTCTAAGATTTATAACTGGTACCTAAGTATGTTCTTAGTTTGAAAGTTGACTGAATAAACAAATGCCTCAGCATCTAACCTATCGAGCAAATAGGACTTATTGGTCAGGGGTAACGCGATGTTTACTGTGTTTGTAGTTACTGTGTTGCTGGGCTCGCTGAGTGGTAGCAAAAACTTTTTTCTCTTTTTTAGTGTCCCTACATGAAGTGCGTACTGCTATCCATATTTACAACAAAGGCGCCATTTATAAGCAGTGAGATATTAGCTTGTAGCAGTCTGTTACTGTATTAAGTGATAATAGAAGAATACTGCGCTGTGATCATCGTGATTATGGTGTCTTAACTGAAATGTACATGGGGCTCTCTCTGTCTAATAGGAAGTGCTGCAGTCTACTAGTTTGTGGCCCGCTATATTTGTCTAGTCAGATTCAAATGTGTGGGCTCACATCCATAAACATTACAAAGCAATGGGGAGTTTGCACCCCATAGGGAGAAACTGCTGCGCAGTAAACAATTTCTGGAACGCTGAGAATTCTTTCACAGCCTCGAGTACTTTGATGTGCTGATACTGCATATTGCTCAAGGTGTGTACAATTTGTTATGTTGTTGGAACTAAGACTCTCTGTCTGCGAGAACGTGCTTGCTGCAAAAAATGAATATTAAACTGCTTTCTGGTTGGTAGTCCGCTAAGTTTAAAGAAAAAAGAGAGAGCGAGTGCGCTATCTGTTGCTTTTAACTAAAACCGGGCGTAGGAAAATATAAACTTCTGGGGGAAACATGCAGTGATGAGGAAAAGTTATATAATATTACTGAGTTTAGGGATCTCTCCATCCCCGAGGTTATACTGTCTACAACTAATTGATATCAAGACATGCACTCGCTAGCAGACCGTTAAGTTTGTTAATGTGCTGGCTGCCTCCTTAAGTTAAAGTCGAGCGTCGGGAAGTTTTAAGTTAATAAGGGACCCACGCCGCGAGGAGAATGCTTACCTATATGCAGAGAAGTCTTTCATATCCACGGGTACCTACGGCCGATGTCACTGCCACTGACATCCAGCCGTGGTGGGAGTAATGCTTATGTAGCACTCTCTATGAGGAATTAATAACAGCTGCGGCGAGAACCGCGGGAACGTTGAGCCTGTGCTTGAAATAGTGATAGAGGTTTCTGCTAAAGCGCATCCAAAGTGTGATACTGAGCACAAAGAAGGGACTAATGTGAGACTGAGTTAGGAGACTACAACATGGCGCTCGTTGCCACTGGTCCGCTCTAGTTGTACATATTGTTATAGGTGCTGTGTATAACTTGAATATTAATGTGCCCTTGAGTATTTATATAATTTTAGATTTCTCTTAGTAATGTCTTATGTAGCATCTCAATTGAAACTTAGCAGAGACTTTAATGCTCAGACGTAAAGAAATATAGGTCAGTATAGAGGTTCCCCCCATAGTTTGTTATAGACTTTCACTCCCTCCTCTAGACCTTAAAGTATTACAGGGAGTCCCCGTTCACCCTTTTCATAAAAAATAAATAAATAAATAAATAAATAAACTCCATTATGCTTCAAGTAAAATCCGGATCTCCCAACGACTCAGCTCCACCATGGTCTCTGCAAACAGTTACCACACACATCCTCCCTACCGTCCTAGAACTGCTAAATTCCTCGCTAACCACCGGAACTGTTCCGCTCCCCTGGAAATGGGCTATGGTTAAGGCTCTACTAAAAAAACAGCCTAGACCCAAATATCCCCGGAAACTACTGACCAATATCCCTGTTGCCCTGGCTCAGTAAGATCTTGGAGAAACACGTCAATAATGCTCTGACGGAGTTTCTCGAAACCCACCAAATACTCATTTCAACCCAAACAGGTTTCCGACCAATACATGGAACCGAGACCGCCCTCATCAATGTCACAGAAGAGGCAAGGAAGATTACGGATCAGGGAGGGATGGCAGACCTAAGTGCCGCATCCTGCTAGACCTAAGTGCCGCTTTCGTCACTGTAAATCACAGGATTTTACTACAGCGGCTGATCAATCTAGGAATTTCATCAACAGCACTCTCATGGTTCAAATCATTCCTGAAGGATCGATCCTTCCAAGTGTTTGAGGGCGACAACGCTTCCACCAGTAAACCTCTTGATTGCGGGGTACCGCAGGGATCCTCCTTAAGTCCCACACTTTTTAATATATACATAAGCCCCCTTGCTGAGATCGTCCGCCCCTTTGGGATAAAGATAGTCACCTATGCAGATGATACTCAGCTAGTGGTGGCTCTCAGCCACTGTCACAACACCCCCAATAGTCTGAAAGACTGTTTGGAGGCAGTAACCTCCTGGATGACATCCTCTTGTCTCAAGCTAAACGGAGACAAAACTAAGCTTATGCTACTAGGCCACCCCCTTACCCTAAACATTGATCACCTCTGGCCCACTTGTCTCGGACACCCCCTGTGCCCAAAGACACCATCAAGAGCCTAGGCTTTTGGTTGGACAAGTCCCTCAATTGCAATTACCAAGCTGCAAAGCTATCGGCCACCTGCTTCTGCCTATTCCGTATCATCCGAAAAATCATGCCCCTTCTCCCAGTCAACGTCAGACTGATAATGGTCCAAGGTCTAATTCTCTCATGCCTGGACTATGGCAATGCCCTCTATTTAGGGGCCCCACTATCCACCCTGAATAAACTACAGGTTATTCAGAATTGTGCTGCTCGCACACTACTCCAGATGCCCCGTCGCACATCAGTTCATTCAGAACTTAGAAAGCTTCATTGGCTCCCGGTTAAAGATAGAATTATATTCAAGGGCCTGTGCATTGCACACAGAGAATTTTGGAAATCAGGTGCCATAATCAATCACACCCTGGTCACACCTTACCAACCAAATAGACAGCTAAGGTCCACCTCCTCTCATCTGCTTACAATACCCAGAATCAAGAAAGCTAGATGTGGTGGCCGCTCCTTTTCTCACACCACGGCTAAACTCAGGAACTCCCTCCCCCCTCACTTGCGCGCAGAACACAACTTGCTATTCTTGCGAAAAAAGCTAAAAACTCAGCTGTTTAACAACTAGAACAGGCTCCCCATGTTCCCTCACGTGCGTTTTGTCTGTAGCGCTAGGACGCCTCAGGGTAGCTACCGCGCTTTATAAATGTTCTTTTAATTTCATTTCATTTCATACTCTCCCAAAATTCTGTTATTGCTGGGCACTCTCTAAACATGTGTATATCTGTGGCATTTGCCAAATCACATTTTTTGCACTTAACTGGGGGACCCTTTACTATTTTAGAGAGTCTGGCTGGAGATAAGTAGGCCGTGTCTATTGTAAAATAGTGATTTCTACGCAGCCAAGCTGGTTTCACTATAGAGAACAATGTCTGGAAGAATAAACTAATTCCCTTTAGATATATACAGAACAAGCTAAAACATAGCCTCAAGTCGAAATATAGAGTCAAAAACTAATGCAATCTCAAAGATAAAATACAGCAAAAATTATTAAAGAAGTAAATAATAAAAACAATTCATGTAGACCTATAGATCACAAAATTCTCTAGACATAATAGTTAAAAACTAAAATGACAATTTATAACACACTCTATTGTGACCTGCACAATAAAAGACAGACACATTTTTTTGTTAAACATAGAAATTGTTAAATACAAATGGTACATTCAAAGCTGTTTTGTAGTCGCACCCATGTTTCTTAACAAACAATTTCTAGATAAACATGGGAGGAAGAGGCTTGAATTGTACAGAAGGTGAGCGTCGACGCGTTTTGGTGGTTCTAGGCGAAAATGGGGTCCACCTTTGTCAAGACTATTGTTGCATGTCTGTCTTGTTTAGGGGTCTGAACAGATACCCTACAATAAATATGCATACAGTTATTCATACATTCTTTTTTAACATCTTTACAATATTCATGTTGTTATTCATACAAAACATTTCAATATCACATTTCTCCCTTGCATTTCCTTTTCCACAGGTGTTGTTTGGAGGGGAATGGTGGATCTATTAACCCAACATATTACTATCACTATATTCAGTTGTTGCGCACCAAATTGTCTAGAATATCATTGACACTATATCCAGTTGTTGTGGGCCTAAAGTCTAGGGTTCAAGGAGCTTTAATAAGCTTAGAGTCTTCATCTGTTTTTAATTGCTAGTGTGATACAGTCCTAATCCCTCCGCTGTCAAATTGTTTGGAAATTTCTAAGTATGGCGGTATCTAATGGTAGAATTAACACACTCACACTATTCTCAGGTGTTTAACCTATTTTTTAGAACTAGAAAGTTAAGTCTAAAGAAGGTTCCCGGTGGATAAGATGGGCGTTCTATCTACATAGGTACTATCTACTGAGATATATACTGGTAGAGTTTAGTCTTACCTATTTAGGTTGGTTATGTAAAATCTTTGATAAATGTAGAGATACGATCTCAGCCGCATCAGGAGGGTCTTTTACCATGTAGTTTTGGCAGATGCCGTTAATTAAAAAGATGTTTATTCAATGAATCTGTGGGAACAAGGGAATTTTTTGAGCTGTATATTTTATCTAGTTACATTATACTAGTTTGAAAATAACACATTTGTTATAAAGCGAAACAATACTGATACAACTTAACGGAGCCACACCTCATTTTAGTTATAACTAAGAGCATGTCTAAGGGGTAACTCAAAGGGAGTAAATGGAAACATACCTGATCTGCATTGGATATATTCGATGTATCACTAGTAGATATTGTGGGAAAGTACGACGGCCTTGAGTTCCTAGTACGTTTGGGTCGAGTCAAGTCTAAATGGAAAAAGAGCCATAACGTCGTCTACAAGGTTTATTTATCTAATCTGACTTAATATTTTTACTAAACCTATGGGGACCTACCTCCAGGGACAGGAACTCGTTCTCACCGAGTGTAGGTAGAGAAGGGTGTATGAGCGGGTCTGCCACACCTCCTTCCAGCACACATCTGGCATGAAGGCTCCCCACAATTCCTCTGCCAATTTAAAATCTCCATCAATGGTTTCAACTAAAGACCAATAGAAAAAGAGACTTCTTTCCCCCATACAGGGCTGGAGACCAATTGATCCTCCAAGGTGTTTCCTACACCTATTGGCTTATTAAGATTCTGTGACCAACTCAGCAATTGTATGTATTTGAACCTGGACATATCATCTCCAGCGTGTTATGAAAGAATTCACAAGGTAAAAAGGACCCTTCTGAGGCCAGATCGCTTAAGTGGGATTGCTAATTTGTCCTTCAAGCATTCGAGGGCTCCCAGAGAATCCCAAATGGGAGCAACACTAGAGTATTAATTGAGCTCAGTGCAATGCTTGATTCTGGACCTCATTAGTGCGGCGGCCAAGAGGACCTTTAGCCTTATCTTCTTAAATGCATTTTGGTTTTCAAAGTTAAAATGGAAACCCTCAAGTGGTAGTCCAGTCCCTTTCAGCAGCTCAGTGAACATATCACCTCTTCCCGAACCATCTGGGGTTTTCCAGAACATCCGGGAATAAGATAACTGAAAGGCCCAGGCATAATACTGAAGGTCAGGGAGATTAAAGCCACCCTTCTCCCTTCTGTGCCTTAGCTTTTTCCACGCTATTCTTGTTGATTTGTATGCTGAGGCAAATTAATTTATAGCTTGTTGCAGTTTATCTATTGCCTGTTTTTCGAAATGTAAAGGGATGGTGTTGAAGAGGAAAGTAATTTTGGGTAGTATAACAATTTTAATCAAGTTAATTCTCCAAAAGATAGTCAAAGGAAGGTGTGCCCAAGATTTCATAAGTTTTTGGCAGTCTCTAGTGATGTTTACAATATTGGTCCCTGCTATTCTGTCTATATCTTATACAATCCTGACTCCTAAGTATCTCATTTCACCCTTGGTATGGTACTCATTCCCGGGCAGGTTCCATGCCATGATCTTTGTTTTCTCTGCGTTCACTTCGTAGCCAGAGATCTGGCCAAACTCTTGCGCCAGTCTAATAACCTGAGGGAAGGACACATTCAACTCTGATGACAGAATCAAAATGTCATCCGCATATAGGGCAACCTTCCTCTCCCCTGCTCCAAACTTAAATGATGTAATGCTCCGGTCTTCCCTCAGACGGTTAGCAAAGGGCTCAATATATAAGTCGAAAAGGAGCGGGGAGAGTGGGCAGCCCTGTCTTGTTCTCCTCGTGATCTTAAAAGAGTTGGTCAGTTTCCCATAGACTAGGAGTCTTGCAGTAGGATCTTTATACATAAGCTTAGTAGCTCAACATAATTTTTCCCCTAAATTGAACCTTTGCATTACAACTGCAAACCCGTTGGGTGCTTCGAACGTTTTGTGCCAGTGAGGAACTTTCGAAGAACGGGTGGGGCCGACCGATGTGCGCAGTATTACCGAAGGAGTGCTTGCGACGACCGTTGGCCGACGGCAGCAGCCAACGGGTTAAGTAAGTCCAGTTAACACTGTCGTATGCCTTAGTGGCATCCAACGTCATTACTGCCAAAGGTAGAGAAAGAGTAGAAGCCAGATCAATTGCTCCTATAAGATCATGAGTTAGATCAGATAGGTTTCTACCCCTTACAAAACCCTTTTGGTCCATGTGTAGCATACTACCTGCTACACCTCCCAGCCTCTCAGCCAGAATCCTTGTGAATATATTATAATCACTATCAAGGAGGGAAATCGGTCTACAAGACCCACAGCTTGCCCGATTCTTTCCTCCTTTCAAGATTAGTGAGATGGTGGCTTGACCCCAAGAGGCAGGGGGTATAGTACCCTCGAGTAGTATTTTATTGAACAATTCCATCATCATGGGTATTATTGCATCCCCCAAAGATCTATACAATTTCGCTGGAAGCCCATCGGGTCCAGCTGCCTTGTTCCCCTTGCAGGCAGCAATAGCCTTCCTAACTTCCTGCTCTGATATATCCTGCTCCAAGTTGTCTTGTTGAAGGGGAGTTAGTATGCATTTCCCAAACCACTCCTGCACAAGGGCCTTATCCACCTCATTATCTTCCATATACAGTGTCTGAAAAAAGGCGAGAAAAGCCTCACCAATTTCTTCATCCATAGAGACTGAGGTGGAATTATCCACACTCTCTATCCGTTTTATTAGATTCCGTGTCTTATCTGACTTGACTTTCCACGCCAGAAGTTTGCTGGCTCCCTCCCCATATTCAAAGTGCGCAATCTTACTGGCTTCCCATCTTTTCATGATCCTTTGCTGGATGATGGTATCAAGCTGGTCTTCATGGGTTTGTAGTTTCAATGTAAATTCCTGTCTTCTCACTGTATCTGTTTCCATATTTAGCTTGATCTCAACTGCCTTCATAGCAGATTCTATTTGTGTCAACTTTTCTCTATACTGCCTCTTTTTGTAGCATACTCTGTTTGTAACTATACCCTTTAAAAAAGACTTAAGAGTGTCCCAAACTTTTGAGATCACTACAGAGCCGGTATTCAACCCAAAAAAACATTCTGTTTCGTGCGATAAATGTGTAACCTCTAAATTGTCAAAAAGCAATACAAAATCAAATGTCCAATTCCATTGGGGTTCTCCCCCTAACAAGCATAGGTCCATCCACACCTCTGCGTGATCGTATAAGTGAGGCGTCAAGTAGCCTATATTCTAGATCCTACCCCTAATATCGTGACTGGCCAGGATATAATCTATCCTCGATTTATGGCCATACTTGTTATTGTAGTAAGACACGCCTAATTGTGCGCCCGACCTTTCCCTCCATACATCGCACAAACCAGTCTGTGTCATCATAGTTTGTAAAGAAGTACAAGATTTGGACAATACCTTTGCTCTGCTGTTGGGGGATTTATCTAACACAGGGTCTAAGACTATGTTTAAGTCACCTGCCAGAATCACAGGCTCCGGAAATTCCAGCAAGTTAGCAAAAATGGTTTTCAAGGAAGGGGGATTGTCATGGTTGGGACCATAATAGCCTATCACTGTAAAGAGGGAACCTTGAATTGTTAATCTTACAATGACCAATCTGCCTCCAGGGTCAGTCAAAGATTCTAGAATACGTGCATTAGCTTGCTTTTTAACCAAAATGGCTACTCCTCTAATATTGGCGCTCTGATTAGTGCCAACAACATGATCTACCCATTACAGCTTACTGAAAGATTCAATCAATTCTCCTCTTAAAAGGTGCGTTTCTTGCAATATAATAACCTATGCAGGCGAATCCCTAAGATACTGCAAGATTTTCGCTCTCCTTGATTTTACTCGTAGGACATTGATATGCCAAGATAAAAACTGAACAATAGTCATGGCGGTCTAATGAACAGAGAATGAGATCCAAACAGAAACCTGCATATACCGGGTACCTGGACCAAGGGTGAATGATACAAGTGTATGTGGCTAAAAGGTGAATAAGACCATTTTTTTTATTTTTTTCCGTATGCTCCCCACCCTGTGCCCCTATTATTCCCCTCCTCCACCAACCTCCCTTTACCTACCCCAACCATGGAGAACCCTACCCCCATTTGTGTGGACTAATAGTCCAGCATCTGCCTGTCGGAGCAGCCCACCTCACCTCCTCCTAACTTAAACATTCTACTGTAGGCTAAAAAGTGCTCTCCAATATCATCTTAAATTACGCTCAGTTAAGGTTAATCCATTTATATGTGCTTTTTTATCGTGACCTAGGTGAGCTTATACTAATTCTGATACTGATATTAGTAAATACTAATAGGAAGGGACACTTCTCAAAAAAGAAAAGAATAACAGGAAGAGTAAAAAAAAGGAAAAAAAGGGGCCAGCAGACCCTTTTGATGACTATGTCGATATTTGTTTAGACTTTCAGACTTTCAGTCTTTCCATACAGCTGGTCTGCCTCCTGCACTGTTCTGATGACTTTCAAGAGTGCAAGGAATTTCAACTGTACAACTGCACAGAGCCTTTTAAAGTCCTCAATTCTCCTGCCCAGTTCCCACTGCCTATCTAAATTTGTTCGAGCCAAATCTGAACGAATCTCATAAACAAAGTCTCTGGGTTTCAGGGATTTTTGTTTTAAAGCACAGTTGAGAATCTTCTCCTTCAAGGAGAACGTCAAAAAATGTATTCGAATTTCTCTTTTGTACCGCTTTTGGCCGCCATAAGTGTGGCAGGGTATACTCAGACGTGAGTCCCTTGCTCACTCTGCCACTGGATTCAAGCAAGCCGGGCTGAAGACGGCTGGAATGCAAGAAACCAGTCCTCGGAAGCTTGTTTCCGGTCCAGGGAAGACATGGCCTGGCAGTTCGGGCTGGACTGTTCCCATGAGGCACAGGGTCAGACTGATTTGCATATAGCCATGTCTGAACTGGGGTGGCAGAGTGGGCTAAAGAACGGTGATGGATTAAACCCAGATCTTTTGACTGGGTGTGAGTGTTTGATTGATTCAGATGCTCCGTCCATCACCACCCCCTTTTGTACCGCTTTTGGCCGCCATAAGTGTGGCAGGGTATACTCAGACGTGAGTCCCTTGCTCACTTTGCCACTGGATTCAAGCAAGCCGGGCTGAAGACGGCTGGAATGCAAGAAACCAGTCCTTGGAAGCTTGTTTCCGGTCCAGGGAAGACATGGCCTGGCAGTTCAGGCTGGACTGTTCCCATGAGGCACAGGGTCAGACTGATTTACATATAGCCATGTCTGAACTGCGGTGGCAGAGTGGGCTAAAGAACGGTGATGGATTAAACCCAGATCTTTTGACTGGGTGTGAGTGTTTGATTGATTCGGATGCTCCGTCCATCACCACCCCCTTTTGTACCGCTTTTGGCCGCCATAAGTGTGGCAGGGTATACTCAGACGTGAGTCCCTTGCTCACTTTGCCCCTGGATTCAAGCAAGCCGGGCTGAAGACGGCTGGAATGCCATAAAACGGTCATTGGAAGCTTGTTTCCGGCCCAGGGAAGACATGGCTTGGCAGTTCGGGCTGGACTGTTCCCATGAGGCACAGGGTCAGACTGATTTGCATATAGCCATGTCTGAACTGGGGTGGCAGAGGGGGGGTAAAGAACGGTGATGGATTAAACCCAGATCTTTTGACTGGGTGTGAGTGTTTGATTGATTCAAATGCTCTGGCCATCACCACCCCCTTTTGTACTGCTTTTGGCCGCCATAAGTGTGGCAGGGTATACTCAGACGTGAGTCCCTTGCTCACTTTGCCACTGGATTCAAGCAAGCCAGGCTGAAGACGGCTGGAATGCCAGAAACCGGTCCTCGGAAGCTTGTTTCCGGTCCAGGGAAGACATGGCTTGGCAGTTCGGGCTGGACTGTTCCCATGAGGCACAGGGTCAGACTGATTTGCATGTAGCCATGTCTGAACTGGGGTGGCAGAGGGGGGGGTAAAGAACGGTGATGGATTAAACCCAGATCTTTTGACTGGGTGTGAGTGTTTGATTGATTCAAATGCTCTGGCCATCACCACCCCCTTTCGTACTGCTTTTGGCCGCCATAAGTGTGGCAGGGTATACTCAGACGTGAGTCCCTTGCTCACTTTGCCACTGGATTCAAGCAAGCCAGGCTGAAGACGGCTGGAATGCCAGAAACCGGTCCTCGGAAGCTTGTTTCCGGTCCAGGGAAGACATGGCTTGGCAGTTCGGGCAGGACTGTTCCCATGAGGCACAGGGTCAGACTGATTTGCATATAGCCATGTCTGAACTGGGGTGGCAGAGTGGGCTAAAGAACGGTGATGGATTAAACCCAGATCTTTTGACTGGGTGTGAGTGTTTGATTGATTCGGATGCTCCGCCCATCACCACCCCCTTTTGTACCACTTTTAGCCGCCATAAGTGTGGCAGGGTATACTCAGACGTGAGTCCCTTGCTCACTTTGCCACTGGATTCAAGCAAGCCGGGCTGAATGCGGCTGGAATGCCAGAAACCGGTCCTGAGAAGCTTGTTTCCGGTCCAGGGAAGACATGGCTTGGCAGTTCGGGCTGGACTGTTCCCATGAGGCACAGGGTCAGACTGATTTGCATATAGCCATGTCTGAACTGGGGTGGCAGAGTGGGCTAAAGAACGGTGATGGATTAAACCCAGATCTTTTGACTGGGTGTGAGTGTTTGATTGATTCGGATGCTCCGTCCATCACCACCCCCTTTTGTACCGCTTAGATTTTCTCTTGGATTGGCCGGATAGGATTTTTTCAAAAAGGGTCCCTGTGGATCCTCTGAATATCCTTCTTCAACTCTTCCACTGACTCATCGATCTGGATCGATTCTTTAATAAAAATGGCTATATAAGACTCAATATCCTCTCCTTCACTTCCTTGTTGGAGATTTAAAAGGCATAGATTGTTCCTCCTTGAGTTATTCTCAAGCACCTCCAATCTTTCCCGGAGTGTTTTTCATCTTTCTTCAATGTAGCGACATCGGTTTTAGCAACCTTTTTAATTTCTACAACAGAGTTCTTCAGTGACTCAGCCCTAGAATTTAGAAGGTCGAATTTTTTGTCTAGGTTTTCATAAAAAAGACGGATTTCATCCTGATTGGCTTCGGATACAGAGAAACCCCTTTTTATGTCCGCTGAGAGGGAAGAAAAGAGAGCCTCCAGGGGAGCTACTGTGACCACTGGGGCCACTGGGGCCAATGGAGACCCTCCAGTGCCCTGCTCCTGCCTCTCAGCATTTCCCTGGCTTACCACCACCCCACTGTCCAGTGTGTTTATAAATTGGCAAGCCGGAGCAGTCAATTGTGAAGAGGTCTTATCTTAGATCCCCTTTAGTGCTATTGGAGCTGTTACAGCAGCCATTTCGTTGGGGGCCTGCTGCTCTTCAGGAGGAGGAACTTTGCCAACCACGTCCATCCTTTCTGTCTTTTCTGTGTCTTCCGAATAGTATGGGGGCTCAGCCTGAACCTGTTGATTCCTCCTCAAGACTTCCCCTTGTGGAGTGATATCTAGGACTAATGATTGGACTTTAAAATATGACCGGAGGGAGGGAGTAATCTTGAGCCTGTTATCTAGGAAATTAACTTTTGGTCTCCCTGCTTAAATACTCCTGCCCTTTACCTCCCCGTGTTGGAAAGTAGAGAAAGTACCACCTTTCCTCAGGACGGAGGGTATATTCAGACCTAGATTCTCCCCACCCTCAACTCCATCAACCTGTAACCTGGGGCCTGGGTTCGGGCTTGTGCTAATATTTGAGCATGGGCTAATATTTGAGCTTTTACTATTGGTCAAATAACCTAGGGACTCAGGAGTCTTCTTACTTTTGCTCTTGATTTTAGATGCTTCCTGTGTCCCTGCACCGTGTTGCCTCCCCTTCTTCCCTTTATTTTTAGCAGGAGAACTATCTGCTAACCTTTGATCCTCCTGGGGCCCTTGTGACAATTCAGATGTATTAGGGCATGCTATCCGCGCTGCCAGGGCCACCAATTTACCTCCCTTTGATTTAGACCCTCGCACAGTGCCCGGCCATAAACCTGCCTCTTACCTCCCCTGCATCTGCGATAACGAGTCCAGAGCTCCCGGGCTGTTGGTTTCCACTTCTGCTTCCACCTTGTCCTAGGGCAGAAAGAATGCGTTGATGTCGTCAGTATCGCCGTGTAGAGGAGGACGAAGCAGCCCTGTACTGCCTCTGCCTCTGCTCGTCTCCGCCTGCTCTGTGGCCCCGCCTCAACTCCAGGGCGTCTGAAGACCAGCGATCCCCTGACACGCCACCACACATCGGGCTGCCCAACAAACAACTCTTGTAGGGGCACACACGATGAAGAAACGAGGAGAGAACACCTCAGAAAGTCTCCAGGAGCTCAAAAACACGGTGAGAAAAGACAATCGCCCTGCCTCACATTACACTGGTGAGTGGATGGGCTTCTGCTGCTCTGACGGCAAGCGTCAGCTTAATTCGCGGCCCCACGTTCTCCTCCCTAGTGCCTGACCCACCGAAGTCGGTAAGATTATCAATAAAGTTTTAGAAACGAACATCGAGGTAAGCCCATTCATTATTATTTTTGGCATTTTGGATAGTAATAATTTTACCAGTTTATTAGGTAAAAAACAAAAATGTTTATTATATATTTTAATTTTATTATCTAGACACGAGATATGAGTAGACTGGATTCTTGCAACCTTCGCCTAAAGTGGTAGAATGGCATTGTTCCGTAAGAAAGGTTAGGATACTAGATAATTCTAGAGGGAAGAGTAATAGAACTAGATACTGGGAACTTTGGGATAGAAATATGAGGTAGGGTAGGGAGGAATGTCCAATGATTTTACCCTGTGCGATCTAACAAATTTGAAAGAATTAGCATGGTGGATCTGTGACTGAGTGATTATCCTACCGATTTTGAGGGTTCAAATACATGACCAGATCTCGATACAAAAAGGGTGGTCTCCATCTCCTTGAAAGGAAACATCATAAGGTGATCTTGTCAACCATAACCTTAACAATCTCATCCATGAGGATTTTTTTTTTAAATATAGTTGTCTGAAAAATATATAAGTTTAATATTGTTTTTCGAACTATGACAAAGTGCATTCCTTTACGAAGTAAATTTGTTTCACATTTTGTAGATGTGTGGGTTTACCATTATAGTTTCTCTGACTCAACAACATGCATAACATGTTCTTGATTTTGTAAACATATTTCATATTATGCTATAAACTTTACCGTCTTTTTCTTCCAATGCATGAATTTGGTTTGTGCACTGTCATTACCATTGTTTCTAGATAATCATTGAAAGCCAATGCTCAACTAGATTTGGTTGTTTAACTTTTCCATCTAACAATAAATCTAACTAAACCTATGCTAACTTGTTTAATGCTTGCTATCACAGTTGTGCTATGTGTATGAAGGCAAACACATCTAAATAGATGTAAATGCAACACTGTGTAAGGATAAAAGAGCCTGTCAAGCTTCTGTAGATTGTGAGCTGTGATCTGCAGTTCATGCACATAAGTGCATAGGTCAAATACTGCCTATCATCATTGTACTATAAATGTATGGAGGGAATTTGAATTAAATATGGAAAAACAAATGATGAAAAAATGCCAGTGTACTTTTTATTGATATACACTTGAGGCATGTTTGTTGCAATCTCACATCCTGTGCCTTCTACCAGCTGATACACTGACAGTGCGTGTGTTTGTTTGCAGTTGTCTTCACCCTAAGCTTTCCTGCGTCTTTGGAAAAATGAAAGAAGACAACCAGAGCTCAAAGAAGGACTTCCTGATTGTAGGATTTTCGGATTTTCCCCAGCTCCAAGTTCCTCTTTTTGCTACATTCCTACTGATTTACCTCTTAACTCTGATGGCAAATAGTCTAATCATTGCAACAGTTTGCTCCAATTCACATCTGCACACACCCATGTATTTCTTCCTCACAAATTTGTCCTTCAATGATATTTGTTACACCTCAGTAATTTTCCCACAAATGCTGGCTCACTTCTTTCTGGAGGACACAAACGTTTCTTTTACTGAGTGCCTTGCACAAGTGTACTTTTTCATGGTCATGGTGGTTGTAGAATATCTCCTTCTCCCTGTAATGGCGTATGATCGGTATGTGGCCATCTGCAAACCCTTACATTACATGACAATCATGAACACATCTGTGTGTTTCCAGATGGCTTTGGGAACCTGGATATCAAGTTTCTTGATACCATTAGCATGTGGTAAAATCGATTACCTATGCATAATTTATAATCAATAATCAATAAGAATAACTCAGAAAAATAAGAGGCAAAATCCGGGATATTGAGGTTAACTCAAAAGGGTTTTATTCCTGTAAAAGGAATTGGGTTATTGGCTCGAGCCAAGGTGGCATAACCATTCCGTCACCACACGGGTTCGGGAAGGGGCAGACAGACAACATATTATTTACAGAAGTACATATATATAGTCAATGCATTACATTAAACGAATAGGCAGTAGGCGTAACAGCTGGAAAAAGGAGATAAAACATGAATACGTCATAATAAAGGCGTTACAATAGGCGTGCATGAAGGCGTGTACTAGAGACGTCATTAATCATGAGGTCACAAAATGGGTGGATACATAGGAGAATCTTGCAATGTCAGCAGAAAATCATGACACAGATGCGCGCGCAGCAGATTGACGTGAATCTGACGTGTAACTGGAGGGTGAAGGGGGCTTGACACTTAGCACTACAAGTGTAGACATAAGTCTAGGATGTCAGATCAACCTGATCCCAATATCGTATCTAATATCGTATGTTTTAAGAACTGTAGTGTCTGGAAGGAAGGTCTCTCGGGCAGAGACTACTCTATACTGTCTGCGTGTATACGTGTCTACGTATCGGCATGCGGGGTGAGGGGGCATGGGCCTACCATGGCAACGGAGTCTATGAGTTACTTGCACAGAGACAGAAAGACCGGGCCCATGCTCCTGCAGCTGGGAGGATGTTTACTTGAGCTACGAGACAGGAATGTATTTTCGAGGAGTGGAGCAGATAATTCGAAGGTTGAATACAGTCTTGGCAGGCAGAAGGCTGGGCTGGAGCCGCGCAAGGAGTAAGGCAGGGGTGACTGGTACAGAGGCAGCCTGGGTTGAGGCCCTTAGAGTCGGGAAACAGGGAAAAAGGTTTCATGGCAGAATCAGGGCCTACTTTCGCCAGAGCTGAAAAACGTGTAAAGTGTACCACAAAAAGACGGTGGCACGGCATATATAGGAACTGAATATTCAATCCAATTATGGCGGATCTGAAAGAGGACATGTTAATGATGGACGCAAATGTATTTGCGTCTTCGTAGCAGACACAGGAGGGAAATCACATGCACTGCAAGCTAGTACATGGAGACGGTGGGGTACTCGCTGGGGAACACTACTCGATCGAAAATTATATTTCCTCATTCCCTCCTTGTTCCCCACGGACCCTTCATGATACATCAATTCTCATCAATTGATCAATCTGTTCACTTAACATCAATTGCTCTTCTTGCTTCTCGTGTTTTGAATGGGAACTTGGACGTGGAATACATGAAGTGGCACACAGGCCGCAAATCGCCGGTCCACATTGGAGACACAGGCAACAACTGAGTACTATGAGTAGGCCAATACCCAGGAGGGATAGGATCTTCCACCCCCAGGCTGACAGCGTTGTCCAGAACCAACCGGACCAAGTCCAGGTGCCTGGAGTCTGATGTATCAAACTTGCAATTTTATGGAGACGTGTAATAGCTTTGTACACGGTTGGCGCATTATTTGGGATGAAAACACAGCAACTTGACCCGATGACCTTACAAGCTCCACCCCTATCTGCCAAGATGACGTCAATAACGAGACGATTTTGAAGAACAACAACCCGCATAGCGGACTGCTCCTCCGTTAAGTTACCTAGGGCTGAAGTGGTCTCAAGCACCACTGCTTCGAGGGTTCTGGTTAATCTACGGATTAGCTTACTATTGGAAACAGTACCTAGGTAGGGGAAAAAACCTTTGTTGAAATCTGTGTATTGTTCCCATGTGGTTTCAGTATAATCGACAAGTGGGAGATCTCTTCGGAGTCTATGCTTGACCAGATTAGTGTTTCTATGATAGTCAGGAGGGGCTAGGAAAACAGGTGGCAGAAGGAATGCAATGTAACAGGTACCATCCCAATCTAGAGGCAAACGGACATATGCAGTATGGCCGCAAACAAAATAGGAATGACGTAAAGCCCTAAACGTGGATCTACCATGATCACTGAAATCGACCACAGTAGTACATTTACTATGACCTAAGTGTATGGAACCATTCTTGCGAACACATAGTTCACCAGTAACTGGCAATACTGCCATAGCAGGTAGAACAGGAGCAGCTTCAGATTCGACAGATAAAATCATGAATGTAACTGTGTAATTATCTAATCCATATACTTCATTTTCTAGATCAGTTCCAGTACCAACGGGGAGTCCCTCCTTGTCAGGGTAACATACTTTAAGCAAGGCTGAGTTCAGGTTTCCCCAAACCCAGTTACCTTCGTAAATAGCAGCATCAGAAACTAGGGCATTGAGCATTTTAAACCATGCACCACATGTGCCATTGTGAGTGAACGGGTACGGAAAAAGGGGAAGAACTCCCTTGTTTTCTTGGTAGGGAGGGAGTCGACCACATATCCAACAGTTTGTAGCATTGGTAACCTGATGGGAGTGATGTAACATACTAATGAAAGTGTTGTTGCGCAGCGCAAGCCTATAGGATAACTCGTGTGGGGGTAATTCACTAAAAGAATGTTCGTCAGTAACATTATAAGTAGATTGTGCAAGCTTGAATATAGGGTAATATATGTGTAACAAAACACTAGCAGTAATGACCAGCAAACTTAAGAAAAACATGATAAGTAGTGTCACTATACAGCGACTGCGAAGTGATTTACAATATGCATTCCTTTTATGTTGTCTCTGTCTATCTCTCTCTCTATCTCGATCTAGGGGATACATGTCAGAAACTAATTTAACCGATTCACCTAGGGGAGGACTTAAACAATTAAACTGTCTGACTTGCTAGATCGCAACTTTGTTCTGTATTCTTCAGAAGCAGATTTCTCAACCAAAGGGAGTTTTGAGTCTGAATCAGTTTGTGTAGGAGGGCAGGGCTTAGAAACCAAGTCCGAAGGAAGTCCGTGAAATTTTTTGATGCGGCTGGAATGCAGCCATCCCTTCCTGCCCTCTAGTTTAACAGCTGTCCTCGTCGTAAGCAGGACCAATTTCGGGGCTTGCCAGCGGGGCTCCAATGGACTTCTCCGATCAAAGTTGCGGGTGAACACGTAGTCACCCGGGACCACCTCGTGGGGCTTCACTTCGGTGTTGTCGGGAAAGGCTGCAGCTACCTGTGAACGACAAGATTGTAGTGCAGACATCAAGGAGGCAAGGTAATCTGTCAGCATAAGACAATCAACATCAGTTATCTTTCGTGGAATAGGCGTCCCCCACATATTCGGTGGTCTACCAAAAACCACTTCGTACGGGGATAGCCCAGATCGGGAATGGACCACCATCCTCATATAGAAGAGGGCGACCGGCAAGGCAACTATCCAGTCCACACCCTTCTCCCTACAGATCTTGGAAAGTCGGATCTTTAATGTCTGATTATGGCGCTCCACGAGACCTGCTGCCTCGGGATGCCGGACACAATGGAACTTCCACTGATAACCTAACAGAAGTGTAATGTGTTTCACAAGTTCGGATGAGAATGGCTGACCATTATCTGAGTACACGATACGGGGCAAACCATACCGTGGGAAGTATTCACGAACCAGCTGCTTGGCAGTGGTCGGAGCAGTGTAATCAGGAACTGGGTATGCTTCTATCCATCGGGAAAGAGCACATACGACTACGAGGACATACTTGAATCCTCGACAGCGTTCCATCTGGATATAATCCATCTGGAGTATTTCAAAAGGATAATCGGGAGGTTGAAATCCACCTTGTTCTACGGGAATGCTTTTACCTGGATTGAACTGACCACAAATCATGCAAGTACGCACTTTCTGCTTGGCTGCTGCCCGTAAGTTTTTATTCGACCATATGTGTTGAATACTGTCTAGCATTGCCCTCTCTCCTAGGTGTGCGGGACTATGTATCGTGTTAATGATGACTTGTACCATAGAGTCAGGGAGAAACCATGTAGATTTTCCCTTCGTCATCCAACCCTGGTCTGTTTGGATCCCTCCTAGTTTAGTCCATTCCTTAATTTCATCTGGTGTTGCATGTGATTGTATGTCGATTATATCATGTGCGGGATCCCTGACTGTCATACAGTGCGATGGTAACACTAATTGTGTCTGATCAATTACATGAGTTCGGTTCTGAGCAGTTTGCTTTGCTGTTCGGTCTGCCAGGTCGTTACCCTGGGAGATGATATCAGTAACCTTTGTATGTGCCTTACATTTCATGATAGAGATTGCAGTGGGTAGATGTATGGCATCTAACAGGGCTTGAATAAGGGGACCGTGCTGAATGTTGGCCCCATGAGAAGTTAAGTAACCTCTCTCTCGCCAGAGGACTCCAAAGTCGTGAACGACTCCGAATGCATAACGTGAATCAGTATATATGTTGACTTTCTTATTTCGGGCTTGAATACATGCTCGTGTCAGAGCAATAAGCTCTGCGGCTTGGGCTGACAAAGTGTCAATACAATTAGTCTCAATAACTTCAGTATCTGTCGTGACAGCATAGGCTGCCACTAATTCACCTGTCCTTGTTCTCATACATGAACCATCCACATAAAGTGTCAGGTCTGGATCTGGTAACGGAACATCTGTCAAGTCTTGTCTGGGTTTTGTTGTGATAGTAATAACTTCAATACAATCATGTGCCAATGGATCTACTCCATTTACTGGCAATAACGTAGCAGGATTTAATGTGCTGCAGCGTCTGATTTCAATGTGTGGTTGAAACAATGTCAGTTCGTAACCTGTCAATCTTGCTATGGTCAGGTGTTGGGTCTGAGTTCGATTTAAAAGGACTTCTACAGAATGTGGAACCTGTACTGTCAATGGATGCCCTAACACAATAGCATCACTCTGTCTAATTGCTAAAGCTGTTGCTGCAACTGATTTCAAACATGCCGGAAGGGCCTGGGCTACTGGGTCTAATGTGCTAGAAAAGTAAGCACAAGGCTTGTGTGAACCTGCTTGTTCCTGAGTGAGGACTGACAAGGCAGTACCCTCACGTTCTGTGACAAAAAGTGTAAAAGGCTTACTGTAACATGGTGTTGCTAAGACAGGTGCTTGACATAAGGCTTTCTTCAAGTCTTCGAAAGCTTGTGTATGTTCCTGAGTCCAAGGGAGGACAGTCGAAGTCGCTGCCTCCTGTGTCGTTAACTGAATGAGTGGTTTCGCTAGAAATGCATATTGGGGAATCCATTGTCTGCAGTATGAAGTTAGGCCTATGAAAGCCCGCACTTCCTTTTGTGTTCTGGGTGGTGACATGTTTGCAATTAACTGAATGCGATCAGGTGTGAGCTGTCTCCCCACTTTGGACAGCAAGTGACCCAGGTACACAACTTGCTGAACACAGAATTGTAGCTTCGAAGGAGACACCTTGTGTCCCTTGTCGGCCAGAAAGTTCAAAACAGTCAGTGAAGCATTTTCACATTCGGGTTCGCTTCGAGCGGTGATCAGCAGATCATCGACATATTGAAGCAGGGCAGTGTGAACTGGCATGTGGATACAATCAAGTTGCTTTTTCAATGCTTGACTATAGATGCTGGGGCTTTCTGTGAATCCTTGAGGTGCACGGGCAAATTTAAAAGATCGTCCATTTAAACTGAATCCGAACAAATATTGGCTCTCTGGATCAATAGGGACACTGAAGAAGGCGTTCTTGAGGTCTATTACAGTAAAGAACGTCGCTTCTGAATCAATAGCAGTCAGCAATGAAGAGATATCTGGGACCACAGGGTACTGCGGTACAATACATTTATTCACTTCGCGCAGATCAATAATTAATCGATAAACAGGTGGAGCATTTGGGTCAGTACGTTTAAGAACAGGAATGATAGGAGAATTACAAACATTGGAGTCAGTTTCCACAACCACTCCTTGTGCAATGAGCTCGTCAATTATTCCCAGTAAAGCCACTACAGCATCTGGGGGTAACTTGTATTGTCGGATTCGTGGTAATACCACTCCTGCCTTGAGTGTGACTCGATATGGAGTAATGTGCATGCAACCTACATCAGTGGGGCCCTGTGCCCACAAGTGTGCAGGGACGTTCTGTAGCCGGGGATCCATATCTCTCAATACATAATGGCCTTTGAAATCTCGCAAAAACAATCGTACTCCCTCCGGAGAACAGCATATAATAGCTCCTAGAGCCTTCAGTGTTTTTATACCTAACAGGTTTTCTGGACATGATTTCGTGAGCAATAAATCTGTAGTCCGTGTCAGAGGACCTACTGCAAGAGGGAGGGGTTGTGATACTTCATTAATAATGGGTTTTCCTGAAAACCCAAGGGACACGTTCTGTGAGCCTGAGAGGGGTGCCCCTGGTACTTCATTGTGACCTATCGTGGTTCTGCTTGCCCCTGTGTCAATGAGAAACTTTCTGTCTTTCCCTAATACTTGACTATGTACATAAGGACCATTTTGATCTACAGGAACTTCAATAAGAGGCAAGCGGAATTCCCTCTCTAGGCTGTTTCATGTGTATCGCTGATAATCAGGGTAATCGTTCTGCGCATACTGGTACATCTGCTGTGTTGTGTTTTGTGTTGCGGTAATAGGCTGTTGTTGGGGTATCGCTACGGTCTGTGTAGATGCTGGCATGGGTGCAATATGTTGTATGTTCTGGGGTACTTGTTGTGAGGTCTGATCTTGTCTAGGAGGACGCGGTCTCTCTTTAGTCTTACCCGTTGCGATATTGTGTTTCAGAACTGCACAATCGTTTATATAATGACCTGGCTGTTTGCAATAATTACATACACCCTTGACAGGAACTGTTGAATTACTGGGATGGGTCGCACCCTTTTTCTGACCGTCGGCAGGAACCGACTGAGCAACTAACATTTTCATTTTTGTATCCTTCATACGTCTTTGTTCATGTTCTTGTTCTTCTCTAAGTCTATTCTGGTGGTACTGTAACATTTGTAACATTTGTGAAGGAGTATTAGCTTGCCAAGTACTTTCTACTTTCAGTACTCTATTCTTGACCTGGGGCAAGGAATTCTCGACTAATTTCGTTACAAAAAGATGTGGATATGACTCGCTACTTGCTTTCAGACCGCTATTAATACCAAAACATTTCTCGAATCGTGTATAGAAATCACTAGTGTCTTCATCAGGTTTCTGTTTGCATGCTGAAATAGCACCCCAATCTTCCTTTTTCGTACTCAATAAACGTGGCAACACTTGTACTAATAAACCTGGTAACGCTTTAACTTTGTCCCCAAGCCCTAGGCCTGGCACTCGGGTATCTTCTTCATTTTGTAATGCAGCCCAATCAATCTTTGCGTCTCCCACCTCCCACTCTTTCTCCTTGAGTTTCTCGTATATGCCTGGAGGTAGTAGTACTTTCAGTATTTTCATAAGGTCGGGATAAGTATAATCACCCATTAATAACATATCCTTTATTTCGCGGTGAAAACCTGCAGGGTCTTTATCGTGACTGGGTACTAATTTCTTCATTTCCAACAATTCAATTTTAGTTACAGGTGTATACACGAATACACGTCTAAGCGTGTGGTCTGCATTCTGTACGGGGTGCACTTCTCGCAACGGATTCTGTCTATCCATATAATACATGGTTTTTCGTTCCATAACGGGTGCAGAATTGACATGTGGACATAAGAACGTACTATACTTGTGGCGGTGTTCTAGTATTGCTTTAATTAGATCAGTACTTCGACCTTTCCATCTGTTCGTGACTAGTTCTATTAGTATGTCAGGCAGAGGACCTGGATCAGAACGTTGGCTTTTATACAATAAGAGCAGATGTTGTATCATGTACATACCAGCTAAACGCTGATCCCTCGGTGTCAAGTTCAAGAACGTATGTGCTAACGCATCATCACCATATTTCTCAGAGCTGTCAGCCCATTGCACGGCTGACCTGGCTAATTCTTGTTCATCCATAGAATCGAGTACATGGTACCCCATTCGTTCTTGAAGTATTCTGTCAGTGGCTTGGAACAAGTGTTCAGGTGTTCTAGGATTACACATGGCTTCCTGATATATCCTTTTACTTTCTGGGCGCACTGGGCACATCGAATTATTAAACGGTCTTCCTTTACCTACGTAAGCTATCATTTCCCTGACCGGCAACTGTAAGTGTTCCGGTGTCTCGGCTTCCTCCTCTGGCTCCTCCTCTGAGGATTCATGTTTGTCGGAATCTACTTCCGGTACGGGCTGTCTTCTCTCATGCATCTTATTAATTGCAGTTCTGATTCTTCGGTACATATTATCTATACAGGCCTCTTTGTCATGCTGTCCATCTGTTATATTCTGACCCCATCTGTGGAGTGCTTTTACGTCTTCCGGGTTCATACCCGGCCTATCCACTTCTCTAATGAAGCAGTTTATAAGAAACCGCAATATCTTGGCTTTAGTATCCACTTTCTGGTAGGTCATGGCCTCCTTAATACTGTCAGGCCCTACTCCTGTCTGAACAAACTGATATATTCTATCTAGGTGTTCTGTCATTCCAGGTAATGTCATTAGGAAGTTCGTGACTCGCCGTAAACGTATTGACGCGAGTAACATTCTCTCGTCATTCTTTCTACCGGGTACAGGATCATATCTGCAGTCTGCAAGGCGATCTCCAAGAATTGTAATATCTGTTCTAGGTGTACGCTGTTGCGCTATTTCTCTGAAACTCATACGATGGGCAGCTGGCGGGGTCTGGAAACCTATCGCTCCTCCGGACGCACCTCCTGAGGCGCCGGCTCCGAAGGGGTTAGTCGGATTCGTATCAAGGGAAGTAGGTACAGTAAGAGGTGGAAGGAGTGCTGGAAGACCAGGAGGAATCGGGGGAGTAGCTTGTCGGGGAGGAAGAGCATAATTGTCCTGACCATCAGGTGCAGGCACTTGTGGCAATGCAGCATTAACGTATGCGGGAACCACATCGTCTAAATAGGAAGAGAGGAAAATGTCCTTTGCTGTCTTCTGGTGCGTTTTAGTCGGGAGCAATGGGGGTGGTAGGTCCTTCGGTACTTCCGGAGAGGCCTTTGGCAAGCCCTTTGACAGGATGGGGAACATGCCATTCATCAGTGTATTTCGCTGTCTGTCTACTTGTTCTAACTTTACTCTGATACCTTCCTCAACTAATGCGTTCTCTTGAATCTTGTCAGACTCTTCCTTACTCTTTTCTTCTAATCTGTGAGCTTTTTCGGTACGCCTATGCGATTCTTTACGCCATAACTCGATGGCATCCTTCTGTGACTGTCTGGCTTTCTTTTTCCACAATGCTTCTTCTACCCTCATGATGCATTCTGCATCCCATGTCCCAGCAGCGGGCCATCTCTGATTTTCTGACAGTTCTTTAGTGTAATCCACCCATAAGTCAAGAAACAAAACGGCATCTAGGCCGTGCTTATGGTACATAAAGTACCCTGGAGTGTCCCTAGGTGGAACGGGAACAGCTTCTTCTAGAACCCCTTTACGGGTTTTTATTTGTCTTAGTTTGGAAAACAACGGCATTCTGAAATCTGGCTACTTGGTTCTTACTTAGATATGAATACACTACACATAAAACACATATAAGCACGATAATAAAGATCGAACATTCACTCATACCACGACATCAATACATTTATTAATTACATTGAAAACCTACCAACCACGTGAAACAGGATGTACCGCTAAACGGCACGGATACACCTTACAGATGCAATCTAGATATACTGCTAAACAGTATAGATACACTGCTAAACAGTGCAGACCAGGCTCGTGTACCCGAACCTGTCTTGACCGGCACAAACTAATGCGCACGTCAGGATGCGTCCCTAGCAACGGTACTCACCAGGAAGCACGGAAACAGAAGGCCTCGGAAACCCTGGACTGGACTGGGCTCGGACTGGATTCGGACTCGACTTGCGACGTAGATACTTCGGAACTTCGGAATCTGGTGGGCCTCCGTATACCTCGGATCTTGCTCTCTCAGCTAGGCTCAGGTCGGGATCCTCCGCACTCCTCACCGCCTCGTCTGGGTGTCGATCGCAGCCTCAGTCACCTCCGTTGGCCTGAGGGAGATACAGGAAATCCTGCGGATACGCGTAGTTGTCCGTCCGGCTGTGGCAGGGGGCTAGGCCTGCAACGCACCTCCGGCGTGTGGGGTGGGGGAGGGGTCCCTATTCGGGCGCCAAAACTGTGGTAAAATCGATTACCTATGCATAATTTATAATCAATAATCAATAAGAATAACTCAGAAAAATAAGAGGCAAAATCCGGGATATTGAGGTTAACTCAAAAGGGTTTTATTCCTGTAAAAGGAATTGGGTTATTGGCTCGAGCCAAGGTGGCATAACCATTCCGTCACCACACGGGTTCGGGAAGGGGCAGACAGACAACATATTATTTACAGAAGTACATATATATAGTCAATGCATTACATTAAACGAATAGGCAGTAGGCGTAACAGCTGGAAAAAGGAGATAAAACATGAATACGTCATAATAAAGGCGTTACAATAGGCGTGCATGAAGGCGTGTACTAGAGACGTCATTAATCATGAGGTCACAAAATGGGTGGATACATAGGAGAATCTTGCAATGTCAGCAGAAAATCATGACACAGATGCGCGCGCAGCAGATTGACGTGAATCTGACGTGTAACTGGAGGGTGAAGGGGGCTTGACACTTAGCACTACAAGTGTAGACATAAGTCTAGGATGTCAGATCAACCTGATCCCAATATCGTATCTAATATCGTATGTTTTAAGAACTGTAGTGTCTGGAAGGAAGGTCTCTCGGGCAGAGACTACTCTATACTGTCTGCGTGTATACGTGTCTACGTATCGGCATGCGGGGTGAGGGGGCATGGGCCTACCATGGCAACGGAGTCTATGAGTTACTTGCACAGAGACAGAAAGACCGGGCCCATGCTCCTGCAGCTGGGAGGATGTTTACTTGAGCTACGAGACAGGAATGTATTTTCGAGGAGTGGAGCAGATAATTCGAAGGTTGAATACAGTCTTGGCAGGCAGAAGGCTGGGCTGGAGCCGCGCAAGGAGTAAGGCAGGGGTGACTGGTACAGAGGCAGCCTGGGTTGAGGCCCTTAGAGTCGGGAAACAGGGAAAAAGGTTTCATGGCAGAATCAGGGCCTACTTTCGCCAGAGCTGAAAAACGTGTAAAGTGTACCACAAAAAGACGGTGGCACGGCATATATAGGAACTGAATATTCAATCCAATTATGGCGGATCTGAAAGAGGACATGTTAATGATGGACGCAAATGTATTTGCGTCTTCGTAGCAGACACAGGAGGGAAATCACATGCACTGCAAGCTAGTACATGGAGACGGTGGGGTACTCGCTGGGGAACACTACTCGATCGAAAATTATATTTCCTCAAGCACATACAGTATTATTCTCTCATCTCTCTTTCTGTACAACTCACACAATCAACCACTTTTTCTGTGACGTTACAGCCTTATTGAAGATTTCCTGCAGCAATACACCCTCAATTGAGACACTTAATTATTTTTTTGGTGCTATGGTGGCTCTAACGTGCTTTTCTTCAGTCATAATTTCTTATATCAACATCACCTCATCCATCATGAAAATAAAATCTAAGGAGGGGAGGCAAAGGACCTTCTCTACATGTGTGTCACATCTCACTGTAGTTGTTTTATTCTATGGTTCTATTTTTGGTACCTATGTGCGTCCCGCATCAACATATTCCATGAGAGACAATAAAATGTCCTCATTGGCATATATTGCTATCACCCCTCTGTGTAACCCAATCATCTATAGTCTGAAAAACACAATGTTTAAAAATGCTTTAAAGAAGACAGTGAATGCAGGACAGGCTGTATGTAGAAGTAGACATTCACTGTGTTAGGCTGGCAAGGTCATATTGAATGAAAATCAATTAAAAACATTTGTATATATGATCTGAAAAATGGGATAGATTAATTATTGGTGAACTAATCTCAAGCATTTTACAATTACACTATACCAAGATCTCATTTTGATATTGGAAGGAATATTACTGAGCATTTTAGTCTATCAAACAATTGCAAAACTTTATGTGTTATCATTTTGTAAGGTGCTAGCACATGAGTAAATAGGTAATTGCCAATAAGAAAAGAAAGAATACAAACATGTCCATGTCAAGAACAGATATTAGTTGACATAAAAATAGAATACAGATACCATTAGGCTTTTGAATGTACATGACTTTGCAGCATAATATCTTGATATTCATGAAAATGTTCAGACTAAACATTAAGACAATAATTCTCATTAGGTTTTGCATGCTAGAACTTTTTACACTAAAAGTAAAGATAGTAGCTCAGATTTACTAACACTTTGCGCTAGGATTGTATCACACAAAGTGTTGTTTTGGAATTTACTTGTAACTGCAGAACAGCTGCTGCAGTTGAAATAAGCCCTAAAATAATGCAAAGTAGCGCTACTTGCATCAATGGGGAGTACAATGGGTGGTACACAGATGTGTAGATGCAAACAACCATGGATCTTGATTCAAATCTGTATCTTCTAACATTGGTAGACAGGGGTCTGCATAACAAATGATGCCTCCTGGTGACAGGTGTAGCACTGGAGAAAGATGTATTTTCTCCAAATATGTTCTACTTTGTTCTGAGAAGCACACATACAAATTTAAAAAAGTATTAAAGTGTGTTTTGAAATAGTCCAGTACAAAATCTGTGCTACACATCACAGACTTACCCTTGACTATGGAGCAACAGTTTGCATGTTGCACAAGGCATGCAAAAGGGTGCCAGTACAATAGAAGAGAGTAACAGTTCCTCATACCAGTAGATATTGTGATGCTCTGCACCCTGCCTTTGTTGCTGCACAGCTATTTTGTTGTCTGTGCTGCATGTATTTGCTTCTTTGTAAATGTGTGTTATGTGTCTCTGAGGTAAATACAATAGAAAAGGCAGTAAGCCCAAAGGGCAGATCAAACAGATATATACACTTTATGAATAGTAACTAAAAGATAGGTTTGTGTATGAAAAGCAAAGATAATCATAAACGTGCCTGCCTCTAGAAAAGTGGGTTCTGTGATTCAAGATCAAGTTAACTGCTAACTGGCAGTTTGGGATCAGGTTTTCCTTCTGTATTGGAGTGCCATTTGTATTCTGATCACTCTCCAACGTTAGGGACTCTGTGTCCTTCATAAGAGGAGGTGATGTTTCAAAATGTCTTTGCCTGATTTTACGTTAAGTTTAGATCTTACTGTTCCTGAAATTTTCAATTTGTCCCAACGTGCTTTAAACATCTTTATCCCATCACCTTCTTGGAGACTGCAATCCCATCATAAGGCCAGGTATTGTCGTAGCCTCAAGACATTGTGTCCCACATCATAGACCCAACTGTCCCGTCCATCCCTCCACCAGACACCACACCAGTTCTCTCTTTTTGGGTTAGGGGTAGTGAAATGCCAGCCATCTTTATTTGCACTTTAAAAACAATTGGCCTGATTCACAAATGTAAACTTGGACCAAAAGTATAAGTTTAGACCTGAAGTCTAAGTTTAGACCAAAACTCTAACTTAGAACAGCATTCTAACTAACCCTGGGCGTAGTTTGCGGAGCCGCACTCCGCGGAGCTACGCGAAGACGCACTTGCACTCCGCGACCTACACGTAGCTCCACAGACATGCGTAGTTGCTTGCTAGACCCGTTCGCGCGCCGTTTTTCGTCTTTGGGAGCGTGGTGCGCGTGTTCGGGGCTCTGCCTGCATGCTCGGGATGGCTAGCGCGCTAAGTTACCCAAGAGGTTTGTCCCGCCCGCTTGCGTTCCCTTATTTCCTGTTCCGGGTCACAAGTAACGTGTTCGGGTTGTGCAACTCATCTTCTCGTTCGCACTACAAAAGTGCGTGATCGTGCTAAATATCGCGCGAACCTACCCACGCGGTCGCGATGGGCGCAGCCATCTTGGATTTCACACTCTGGCTATGGTTTGGGGCCTACTTTAGCATCTAGCTCATATCTCTTCAATCCTGGTCTTTTTACCCACTTTTTCAAACTTTCTTTAGTTATTACCTATCTCTCTCTGTGCCTAGGTTTATATTTTTCATTTTATTTCTACTTTTACAACTTTTCTATTGTTTTATTTTACTTCCTTCTTTTACCTTGCTTCTTCTTTCCCCTACCTTTTTGTCTTGAACTTTTCTTCTCCCCTCCACCCAGAACCATGGTGAAGGGCGCCAGCAGCAGCAGCGGCTCAAAGGGCAAGGCGCCTGTGCCCAAAAAAACCCGGCTGCCTTGCGGCAGAATGCGCCCCCCCAGGGGTGACGGCCCGCCAACTTTTTGGGGAGGAGGAGGTGGCTGCCCTGGTCTTTTTTATCCAGCGCCACCTCCCCTTGACCTTGGCAGCAGGCGGCAGGCCCGGCTCCGGCTACCAGATTGAAGAGCGTTTCCGGCGGTGGGCGAAGGTGCGCCGGGCAGTCTTCCGCTGCTCCGGTATCCGGCGTACCCACCATCAGCTGTCCCACCGCTGGGCAGACATTTTGGACCGGGAGCAGGACCTGTTGGACCTGCTTGGTGTCGAGGTCGTGGGTCTTGGTGAGTGGCTACCCAAAAAAAAAAAAGTGTGTATGTATATATATATATATGTGTTAACAAGCTCTCTTGTAGAGTGAAACGCGTCATCTTTCTCCATTAAAACGTCTTCCCTGTTTTCCATTGTTGGATCCGTGATTTCTTTGAGGCTGCGGTGGTTTGCTGGGCTTAAGGCTTCTGAGGTCCCGACCTTCGGCTCCGTTCTACTTTCACGGAACCTGGACTGCTTCTTTTATATATATATATATATATATATATATATATTACCTACTGGCGGTCGCCAGTAGGTAGTTATAGTTAGGATTGTTTTCCATAGGAAATCCTCAACATTCTATTTGGAATAACTTTGGCCCTGGTGGATGAATCTTTGTGAATTTCTCAAAGAAGATGGCTCGGTGCGCTGCGCTCATTTCCTGAAAGTTTGGGGGGGATTGGTGAAGTGGGGGCTGAGATAAAAGGGGGGTCCCAAAACGTGTTTTCTCCATGTTATTTTCCATAGGACCTTTAGACTCGGCTACAGGTCGAACGGCTGAATGGATTTATAAGAAATTTGGCAAAACTGTAGAGTCCTGTTCGCAGATTACGCTTTTTTTGGAATGGTGTAAATCCATTCAGTAGTTGTTGAGAAAATTAAAGTTAAAGTCAATTATATATCTATAGGCGCGCACACGTGCGCGCACCCAAGCGGCAGCGCGTGAGCGGAATTTTTTTTTGCTGTGTGACGTCTGTTAACGTTCGATTCGAAGGAAATCAGGAAGTTTTGTCCGCCATTTTGTCACTGCGAGTAAATATATTGTTCATTTCATAGCGTTGAAACATGGAAAGGGGAGAAGGTAGAGATTGTCTTGCTAGGTAGGTTTTCTCGGGGTGTGTAGTAAGGCCCTTAAACGCGAAAAAATATATTTTTTTCCCGGAAAAAAATAACGGGGTGCGCGCACCCGGTCGCGCACATCTATTCACAAGAGTGTGAAATGAAGAGTGCTTAGATATAAAGTGGCTTTGAAAAGAGCCCTTGTGTTAATTGAGTGTTTTCTGCATTTATAGGTAAGTACCGATGCAGAGCCTGATGTTGCAGAGGAAGATTGTGTTTCCCTCATTCGTGAAATGAACACCGTCTCTCCTATAGACGTCTTGTATGTGGTATCGCAAGTTGTTGTGGTAAATAGAACCCATGCTATAATCTCTGAGGAACGCAGAAACAGATGTATTTAAGTTGTTGTGGTAAATAGAACCCATGCTATAATCTCTGAGGAACGCAGAAACAGATGTATTTACATGTCTCCTTGCTTTCTCAAATTGTGCACAATGTTGATTGGACCAATTCCATTTCTGTCTTTGGCATATATTGGAATATACCAAGGCAGATCGAGGAAAAAGTGTTATCAATTGTGGAAAGGTGTCTTTTAGAAGCATTTCCAGACCTACCCGAGTGATTGCGCGTAGATCGTTCCCACCACAGTGCACAATTATAAGGTCTGGTTCTGGGAGATGCATAAAAGTTTTCACCAATGGAATCAATTGGTGACATTTCAATCCTCTTTTGGCAATCCATGTTATGTGTACATTTGGTAAGCCGAGGTTGCAAATTCGTCTCCTTAGTGCATATTTTTCACTCCAGTGAATATAACTGTGTCCTATTAGCCAGACCTTCATTTTTAATGGATTTGTAGTCGTCGTCCGATCGGTTCTGGAAGTGGAATGGTAGTTACAAGTTTAAATTCTAAATAAAAAAAAAGGAAGAGGCTGGGTGTGGTTAATAAAATAAAAATGATTGGTTGATTATAATAAGTGGAGATTGAAGAGTACGTTGCATGTTAATGTTTATGTGAAACGAAAAGTATTATTGGGTGTGAAAAAAAGACATGTAACTGAGTTGTGGATTGGCAGGTGTTTCTGGAGGGAAAACAGTCTTCTTAGTTTGCTGTAGAACGTTGAGACATGAACTTTTGACCTGTGCCTTCAGCAAGGTGCAAAATGAGGTGTTACCATGGAAACAGGCGGAGATGGCAGTTGGTGATGGGTGTCTCTCACGTGAGTCTGAAAATATTGTGAAGGACAACCAATTGAAATGTAAATTTGATTTTACAATTTTGCGTCAGGAAATGTGATTGGTTGAAGAGAGTTATATGAGTGTGTATTGACTGGATATCTGTGCCATTGAATTTTGGTTGCAGTGATAGAAGCAATATTCAGAGTTCCGCTAACGAATATCTGTTTTGTGACTTTCACTGTTGTACATCGTTCAAAGCATTGGTAAAGGTAAGTGCGTAACTGTTTGTTTTGTCATGTATCGTATAATATAGTTTAATCAGAAACAATCATTGATTTTCCATGTGAAAACTAATTTATGGCTGTCGTAATGTGTTGTATTTGTAAAAGTAATTTCTTCCATTTAAATGTTGAATACGCAGTAAAAAATATTTTTAATATAGAGTAATTATTTTTGTAATTTTGAAGCGTTTATATATAATGAGAGAAGTTGTTGAGGATATGAAGAAATAATATTAGCAGAGACACAGACAATGCAGAAAGAGAGAGAAATGGTAAATTACTAGTGATACCGTTGTGAAAAAATGGTAATGGTTAATGAATTGGTAAACTTTTTGTCAGTGGACAATATTTCAGGCTGGTTGGTGGCCGTGGCCTGCACTGGTGGGGGTGGGGCGAGAGGGTCGGGGAAGGGGGTTAAAGTGGTAATGATAAAGGTATTCACAAAGTTTCTGTTAGACGGCAAAAGTTTGCACTGGTGGGGTGAGGGAGGTGGTCGAGTGAAATAAAATGAAAAGTTTTGACCATGAGGTTGTATAGAGATTTGTGTAGTAAATGTGTTCGTACATTGAGGTTGGAAACGGAGCATAAAAATATCTCTCTCAGTTCTGCTGTTTGACTGCATCTTCATGTCCCTTCTGTTTTGCATCTCCGTTGCCCTGTGTTATCTTATTGTCTGTGTGTTTGCCTTCAATCCGGGCTGAGGAAGTTTGCTGTGGAGGCACACACAGATAGTCCTATTAAAGTGATTGGAACGTTTTCAAAAAAATAATGATATAATTGCATTGGTATTTTTAAAGCGCTACTGAATGTTTTCTTTCACAATTACCGCTTGGTTGCTTTCTCAGAGCAGAGGGTATGTCGTATTTCACTCTTTGGTGCCTCTGCGTCTGACTCTGTTCTCTGGTGGCTGGCGGAGAACTGTTTGTTATTGTGGAGATGAAAGGGTGATAAGGAGAGAAATACGACATAGCGTCTGGCCTGTAGAAGCGTGGGAGCAGTGATTAACTCTGAGTGAAGCGGAACTGTGTCGGTGCTTAGTAACAGTAAAAAAAAAATGTTAACAGTGGTATAACTGTGTTTACGGTGCGCGACCTACTAAGAAAGAGTTCACGGGCCGTATTTGGCTTGCAGGTTCTAGTATCAGTAAGTGAGGTCGAGAAAAGAAAACATTCATGACTTTATTTATGAAGGCCTTGCGCCACCGGTGCGTTACTTTTTCTTATTTTAAAAAATGAGGCACCGGCGGCGGAAGGTCTTCATAAATAAGGTCCTCAGTGACTACAGTTAAGGTTATGTGGAACCCATGAATAGTTTTTCAATATGAAATCATTTCAGTTGAGATTATGGATTAAAAGAGAAACCGTGAATATTTGAAATGTTTATTTGGAAATGTACTGTTTTAAAGGCAAATCATTATGTAATATGAGTACAGAAATTGCAAAAAACACAGTAATTGGTATTGTTAGTAGTACATGGAATACAAATGCTATAGTTGAAGAAAAATGAATATAGTTGGAAAAAAACATTGTACACTCTTATAAGGAAGTATATTATATTTTAATAAGTGGAAGAAGGTGTCTGGTCTTTTAGTTTAGGAAGGATATATGAAAATGCAAGTTGTTATACATCATTACTTTATGAATCAGCTGTCTACATGCTAAGCACTATCAAGTTTGTGTCATGTTACTGTGTGAGGTGAAAAAAAGGCGCCAAAAGCGACAAAATGGCGAGAGGTGCATGTATGTGAGGGGAAAAAAAAGGCGCCAAAAGCGACAAAATGGCGAGAGGTGAATGTATGTGAGGGGGAAAAAAAAGGCGTCAAAAGCGACAAAATGGTGAGAGGTGCATGTATGTAATTTGTTGGATGCAGCAGTATTGCCGGTCGTATAGGAACTCCACAGAATTAGGTTGCCGGCTATGCAGTGGAGAGGAGCATAATGATTTGATAAATTTTCTAGGAGTCTCAGGGGTCCGATGTAGGTAAATCCCATTTACCGATTTTGAAATACCGAATACTACCGATTCGGTATTTCAAAATCGGTAAATGGGATGTAGGTCCCAACATCTGGATTCGTTACCGAATCCTTAACAATTCTTTAATTACCGATTCGGTAAATACCGATTCGGTAATGATAGCGAATCGGTAAAATTACCGAAAATGTGCCCTTGCATCTCGTTAGCCCTTCACCGATCGGAAACGGCCGAAAATCAGTATTTTCGGCCGATTCGGTTCGGTAAAGGGCTACCTACATCGGGCCTTAATTTAGTCACTTAAATATTGCTAAGGAGTTTGCCACGGAAATATGTATCCATTCTCAGAGGTTTATTATATTAAGGATATATATTAACATGGTGGCTCCTGGTGTTTTGTGGTTCTGTGCAAGTGTATTGCTTGCATGTGTATAATGCTGGCCCTGTAGTTTTTCTGTATGGACATGGGGCTTTATTTATGACGGCCTTGCGCCACTAGTGCGTCACTTTTCCCATGCTAAAAGTGACGCAGTGGCGACGCAATGTTTCATTAATAAGGCTTTTTTTGTTTTGTGAGTTGGCCTTTTACTTTTCAAAGCCTACTGTTGTAGGTGCATACATTTTAACATAAGGAAAAGTGACATATCTGTGGCAGAATGTTTTTATAAATGAGAAATTTTGTATTTATTTTTAATGGAGAGTATTTTGGGAATCTTATTACTTATGCTTGTTCAATGCTATAATGATTGTATATTGTGTAGGAAATAAGTTTGTTATAAGTTAATAAAATTTTATTCTTTCTATTCTTAGAGTGTTTGGTGCCTGTAAGGATTAACCTGTCGAAGTTATATATTGAGAATATATATTCTTTTTTTCAGGTGAGTTTCTTTTTATGGTTTGGCAATTTCTGTGGGTGGTGATGAAAATAATAAAGAGTAATTTGTAAATGTTTTGAATATGATTTTATCTCAAATTTTTTACATGTGGTTCTATCTGCTTATAGTACATATGTTTTTTGAGATGTTCTCCATTGACAGTTCAAATTATGTTTTAATGAGCTTGGGATATGTGAAGTTTTACAAGGAGTTGAGATTTAGAAATCATTGGAGTATAATTCTTTTAGGTTTGTTTTAGTAATACTTGTGAAGTGCTCATTATTTCTAAAATCTTGTTGTATTATGTTTGGTAGTGTTCCATTTTTAATTAGAGAGAGGTATTATGATATGGATCGAAATGTAATGTTTATTTTCCTGTATATCTGTGAATATACTATGTATAGGCAGTTTTTAAAATATTAATGTAGAGTTTTATTATGAGGTGGTTGTTCATGGTAAGTATGATATTTTGCATATGGTAAGACATTGACATGGTGAGTATACTGTTGTAATATAAATGGAACTGTCTCTGTGGGAAGTAGTAATCTGTAAAGTGAATTAAATGGTTTGTATAGTGTAATTCTTTTCTTTAGAGTGCATATATTTATATTGCACTTTGTAGTGATGAAATAAAAGAAAGGGTCTCTAAAAATATTGTACAGGTAATACATATTTCAAATATGTAGAAAATCTAAAAATAAATTTTACAGTGAAATGTCTTTTATCATCAGTAATTATTTAATTTTAAAAAAACAAAGTGTCAATGTTTAGAGTTATATTGCCAATTTCTTTTTCAAAACAAGAGGAATGTGGTATCTTACAAATTATAGAGTTAATAAGTTAGAGATTATACAATTATCTGTAGTTTAAAAATTAGTAAAGGTAGTTTTTAATTATACACTTATGGACAAAGATATAATTTAATGTTTATATTTTTTTAAAAGGAAAAAGAAGAATTTATTGAAAAAAATAATGGAATTTTTTGGGGAAGAAAATGAAGTGAATTTTGAAATTATAAATGAACTAATGGAGGAAATATTAGACACGGTTGTTGGAGAGGAAGAAGATGACAATGACTATTTTATGGACATTTCTTTAGATTCAGCATATTTAGAGCTGATAGAAGAGGAGGAAAATGAAGTTGAAGAAATTTCTGATGAACTGATGTTAGAAGTTCTTTTAAATTATGAAATTTTAAATAAATAAATAAAATGATAGTAAACCATTCGTGATGATAGCTTTTTTCATATATTCGTCAATAAAGTGCTTTATGAGAGTGATAAGATATGTTCTCATGAAGTGTAAAAGAGATTGTAGAAAAAAAGATTAAAACACTTATGATGACCGATAGTTTTTGAAAAAAGTTTACTGTTTGTATGCTTTTAAAAAAAAAATTCAAAATTGTCTATGAATTTTAAAGAAATATATAGTGTGAAAAATTTACAAGGAAAATTCACTACAGGATTTACTACTTTGTTCAGAGATTTTCTGTTATTATGTGTATTTTATTAAAAAATGAATGTGTGGTTTTAATTTGTATGGTATATGGTAGTACTGAACTATAATATTTGTTATTTTTGTGTCTTACAGGTTCACAATCTCATCAAAATTTTAAATTAAGATGCCGACCAGAATTGAAAAAAAGAAACTCTACAAGCGGACGTACAGTTTAAAGAAGAAAACTACAGAATTATTTTCAAAGACTGAGAGGACGGTTACAAAGAAGAGTACTCCTGGTAAGCAAACTAAAAAGTTTGTGAAAAGTATTTTGGGGAGGAACAATGTAACTATTGAAGTTCAGAAGGAGAAAAAGATTTCATCATCTAAAAAGACATCTGGAGTTAAAGAAACTAATATTACTGCAATTAGGAAAGATGAAAGTTAGTACAGTAAAACCCGAAGCAATCAATTTAGCCAAATCAGGAAGCGTATGTTTTACAACAGAGTCGTTGCGAATTTATTACAAAAGGAAAAAGTTTCTAAAAAAAGATCTGTTTTTCTTAAAAAAAACTATACATAGAGGCTTTTGTTGAGCGCGCATTTGAGACAAAACGAAAGTTATTTATTTTAATACTTAATAGAATAAATATTTTAAATAAGGCGATTCGAGTTTTCAAAAGTAAAAGTAAATGGAAGAGACATATAAATAGGAGTAATTTTTGTAAAGTGTTTTCTGGGAAGTGGATGCATACTTCAACTTCTGAGCCATTTTTTAATGAAGAGAGTTACTTTCAAAGTAACGATCTGTTGCATGCAGTTGACACCACAGGTCGAGCGTATGAGGTGAATGATGGTTGTGTTATTGAGAAAGAGAAAATTGTGGTTAGAAATGCAGAAGATGTTATGGTTAGAGAAGCTTTACAGGGACGTCCTAATGCTCCTGTTTACAGTTGGAATTGTAGTAGCATTTGTAGTGTACAACAGGATTCAATTAATTTCTTTCGCAATTTCTTACGTAAGTACACTAAAGAAAGTCTAAAGAAAAAAATTAAAATGTTGCAAGAATTAGATGAATGCAGAGTGCGTGAGAAAATAGGTCTGCAAGGCCATTCTCTGGCTTGTCTCTCTAAAAAAATATGTCAGAGTGTATTTCATCACTTCCGGATGTTAGCAGTGCATCACACTAAAATGAGAAAATTAGTGAGAAAGTTGTACTATGCAAAAAGTCCAGCACTTAAACTTAAACAGTTAAATAGTGCTCTTTTGTATGGATGTGAATTAGATGTTAAGAAGATTTGTGCAGAAATTGAGGTAAGTTATTTTGGTCCCGAGGAAGATAATGCAGAAGGTGATATAATTACAGAAGGAAATGTGTTAGAAAATGTTGGGCATGTAAATATTGAAAACTTTGAACAAGAAATAATAAAGTTTAAGGTAATTGCAGGTGAGAAACCAAATTTTTCTTGTGTCTGTTGTCGACGAATTCATTACAAAAGTCAAACGAGGTTAGTTGATTTATATTTAAAAAGTGAAGATGAAAGTAATGGTCAATGGAAAGATTTTGCAACTTATTTGTTGGTGGAAAACTATTTTGATTTGGGTTTTGAGCAACGTGTTTGTAAATATTGTTATAATAAATTAGATGAAAATAAAATGCCTGCTAGAGCTGTTCACAATAATTTAGAGTTGGTAAATATTCCATCTGAATTGATGAATTTAAATACTTATGAGACGATTCTGATTCAATGTGTACATCCTTTTCAGGCTATTGTTCGAATGGAGCCTAAGACTGGTAAATTAAATCCTTCAGATTTACTAAGAGGATTAAAGGGTAGAGTTGTGTATTTGCCTCTTGATCTTAAAAAAAATATGGAAACAATTGGTGTTGAAAATGTAGAAGAGGAACCTCTAGTTATTCTAGTGAATGGTGTACCCACAAAGAGTAAGAAAATCTGGCAAGATTTAGTGGATGTTAGGAAAGTGAAAAAGGCAACGTTGTATTTAGTGCAAAATAATAAGTATTACAACGATATATATGTAGAACAAGAAGATGTAAGTGAAGAAGAGGATAGTGATTTGTGTAGTGGACAAATTGAGAAAGTTGATGTATCTAGATCTGAAGAAATTTATGAACATTACAGTGTTCATCCACTGCATTCCAAAGAAGCAATAGGGAATGCTATTGAATTATTTCAGATGAGAAAGGCGAAAGGAAATCCGATTAGTGTCTGGGAAGAAAGTTTGGAAGGTCGTTGTTTCCCACAGTTATTTCCTACAGGTGAAGGTACACGATATGATGATCGACCTATGCAGATTCCTGCATCTGAGTACCGGACAACTAGATTATATGCAGAAGATGCAAGGTTTCGGCAATGTATTCCATATTTGTTTCATCTTTTGTTTGAGAGTGACTTATCTGGTCTGTCTTATGCAGTAAATCATATCTTAAAAAGTGGTGTACATCTGCAAAATATATCAGCAAAGGAATTTATGGATAGAGTGCATCAGAAAGATAGTGTTTTGGATTCTCATTTAATTAATTTAATGGCTTGTCAGCGGGGTACTAATGAGTATTGGTACCGTCGTCATGGAGATTTAAAGTGTATGCTTAGAAACTTAGGAGCACCAACATGGTTTTTAACTCTAAGCTGTGCAGAGTATGCTTGGGAAGATTTAATTGAATTTCTTCGGGAGGCGAATGCAAATATAGAAAATATAAACTATAAGACACCTGGAGAACTGTGTTCATTAGATCCAGTTAATGTTTGCAGGTATTTTAATCATAGATTTGAAGCTATGATGTCTTTCATTACTAACAAGAGAAATCCGCCTCTTGGTGAAGTACTGGATTTCTTTTGGAGAAAAGAATATCAAGCAAGAGGTGCTCCTCATATTCATATGCTACTATGGATCAAGGATGCTCCTAAATTTGGAATAGACTCGGATGAGACTGTACTGTCTTTTATTGAACAGTATGCCACTTGTGACATACCTAATAGTACCACTGATAAGGACTTAAGAGGAAAAGTGTTACGTTTCCAAAGTCATCGCTGTGGAAAATATTGTCGGCGAAAATTCAAATCATAGAGCAAATTTTATACCAAATGTCGCTTTGGATTTGCACAACCGGTACTTTCAAAAGGAAGAGTCAACAATTTGATGTCATGTTTGCGACATAATATCAGAAGGAGGTCACCTAAAAATACGTACAATTTAAGAAGAGGTGAAGAATCGAAATATATTAATGACTATAATCCAGTCATTTTGTCCATGTGGAATGCTAACATGGACATACAGTATGTTGCAGACAACTCTATTGCTGTGGCTCGATATGTAACGTCTTACATCACGAAATCTGAAAAGACGGAATTGAAGGAGATGTGGGAAGACATTTCTCATGAAAAGAGCCTGAGCAAGAAATTATATACGTACAGTTTGAAGATGCTGTCTCATCGAGAAATTGGAGCATATGAATGTTGTGATAGATTATCATCAGCAAGTCTTTATGCGAAGTCAAGGACTATTCTCTGGGTGAGTTTGGGCCTAGCAGAAACACGAAACCGTGTTCTAAAACCGGTGCAAGAAATTGAGTACTTAGCCCAGAAAGAACCAAACAGTACAGACATTTTGAAAACAAATATGTTGGATACATACTATCCAAATAGAAGTACTCTGCTTGAAAACATTTGTCTGTATGAAATACTTCAAAATTATATTTTTAAGAGAAATGTTACCGAGAATATTGATAAAGGTGTACATGCTGTAATTGGACATGAAGGATGTCTGGTAAAACAAAGAAAAAGACACTTGATAAATCATCGGAAACTGAGTTGCGAAACACCTGATAAAAGAGAGTTTTACTATTTTGCTCTTTTGCAACTCTTTAAACCATGGCGTAGAGAAGAGGAACTACTTGGATAGTTATGAAGATTCATTCAACGCATCTAAAAGTATTATTGAATGTCCTATTTTCAGCAATTATCTCCAAATGTTGAATGACGAAATAGAGCAAGAAGCAACAATTGCAGCAGAGATTGCTAGAGATAGTTCACAAGATAGTCAAAGTTTGGCATCATTAAGTCAAGATCCACTGGGACAACCAATTATTCAAAATGAAGCAGCCACCGCCATGGATGAGGTGGAAAGCGCAATGCAGCAAGGTCAAGAGCAAGTAATCGACTTAGAAGAATTAAAGAAGCAGTTTAATGTTGAGCAAAGACAGATATATGATGAAGTGACAGAGCACATTGAGCATGGCTTTCGTCATGAGAGAAAAGATTGCTCATGTATGTCATTTGAGCCTATTCGATTATATGTAAGTGGAGAAGCTGGGACTGGTAAAAGTTTCCTAATTAAAGGAATTACTACATATTTACAGCAAACAACTCAATCAACACTGTCGTGTGTTGTTACTGCTCCAACTGGATTGGCAGCACATAATATAAAAGGTGTAACTTTACATCGTTTGCTGATGCTGCCAGTTGAACATGAAAATAAATTACAATATCAGAAGCTTTCTGGAGAAGCTTCGTTTGAAGTTTCTAGAGTCCTTAAAAAAATGAAACTTCTTATTATTGATGAAGTAAGCATGGTCTCTAATTTAATGCTTGCTTTTGTGCATTTAAGAATGCAACAGACACTTAAGACAGAGTATGATGTGTTATTTGGAGGTAAACATGTCATAGTTTTTGGTGATCTACTCCAGCTGACTCCTGTCAAAGGACAACCTGTATTTGAAACTGTTACACATGAGGAGACCAGAAAGTGCCTGGGCAGTATTGGAAATGTAAATATATGGTCACATTTCAAATATACTGAACTGATTCAAAATATGCGACAGGCAAAGGATACTAAATATGGAAGTATTCTTCAAGATATTAGGATTGGAAAATTAACTGAAGATGCAAAACAGACTCTACGAACGTGATTACTTTCCAAGCTGTTTCCTAATGAAGATAATGTTCCTGAGAGAATATATAGTGAAGAGGTTGTAGATAAGTCAGTGATATGCTTGATGCCAACTCTGAAAGAATGTTCAGTTTTTAATGAGAAAATGTTGAATTTAGAAAAGCAAGAAATTAAGAAACTGGAAGCTAAAGATAGAATAGAGCATGAAGGTAGTACTATTGTTTTGTCTGAAAAGTTGAAATTGAAATTGGATTCTCTTCAAAAAACTATATCTAAAACTGCTGGTTTAGAGAAAAATCTGTATGTATGTTTAAATTGTCGGATAATTTTAAGAAGAAATTTACATGTAGAAAGAGGATTGGTAAATGGAGCAATGGGTAATGTTGTTGGTTTTGTGAATTATACCAATAGAGATGAGATTGAATTTTTGAAGATAAAATTTGATGGGATTGATGAAGTTCAACAAATTATTCGATGTTCAACTCGTTTTTTGCTTGTGAAAGACTTATATGTCCGTCGTAAACAATTTCCAATTTGTCTGGCATATGCAGTGACTATACATAAATCTCAAGGTTTAAGTGTAGATTGTGCTTTGGTAAATATTGGAAGTACTGTATTCAAAGAGGGTATGGCGTATGTTGCTCTGTCGCGTGTTAGAACTTTATGTGGACTTTATCTAATTGATTATGATGAGACAAAGATTAGTGCAGATTTAAATTGTGTGAAGGAGTACAATAGGTTAAGAAGAGAATATGCTCCAAGTTTACCTCAATATCCTTTAATTGAAAGGCGTATAGTTGGTCAGAAAAGGAAAAATGAGGACAAATGTGCTGAAGTAGTCCAGAAACGACGAAAAAAAGATGTAGCTGTTGTTGGTAGCTCTAAGAAAACTGTTAGTATTGAAGAGATTGTTGGATTTAAGTTGGAAAATAGGTGTGGTGTCAACTGCTATGCAAATGTAGTAGTTAATGTTGTTTTCTTTTTGAAAAATGTTAAGGAACAGATTATAGAAAATCAGGAGCATACCTTTTGTCATTCTTTAAATTCTATATTTGAAACGTGTAGTAGTGGTGATAATGAAATAGGAAGTGTTTCGGAATTAAGGAATGTTTTAGATATATGTGCAGAAGTAAATCAGTTTTCTCAGAATATACAGCAAGATTGTCAGGAATTTATTATGTATATGTTTACAGCTTTGGAAGATGAAGGTGTAGATATTGATAGTCTTTTTGGGCTTTCTTATAAATGGGAACATAAGTGTGATAATTGTTCATTTTTAAGTAGTACTGAGATACCCAGCGAAAGATTTTTATATTTGACATTACCAGACTGCAAAGAAGTGCCTTTTAATGAACTAGTTAAAGATGCGCATCAAAATATGGTCTGTTCTCAATGCAAGTCTGAAATGTTATCAACTTTATTTATCCATAGATACGGACAATATGTAATTTTAATGTTTCAACGATGCAGAGCTGATGGGAGTAAAGTATCCACTTTAATTAAAAATTTTGTGGCTTCTCAAGTTTCTATTTCTAGAAGAACATTTGTAACTGTAGCCATTATTTATCATGAAGGGCATTCTACATCATCAGGACATTATACGGCTTATTTGAAGTGTGCTACTGGCTGGACACTTTGCAATGATAGCCAATTGACTTTTAAAAAACGTTTGCCTTTTGCCTTAAGTAACTCTTATTTGTTATTTTTGGAACCCAAATTTCAGTAGAGTGGTTTGGTGTAGGAATATGTATACTATAAAGATCTGAAACTTAGTAGTTTACAAATATCATGTAAATAAGGGTGTACAAATCTATACATGAAATTTGTGTTTTGCATATTGATAACATCAGGTACAAATTTACTTAATGTTTGATGGTATAACATATGGTACAAATTTTGATTGCAAAAGTACAGAAAATAATGGATGAGACTAAGATTACAAAATTTCAGAAAAAAAGTACTTAACTCATAGTATTTGGCCACGTGGAAAAATATGAGAGAAGAAAATGAGTACTTTTGAGAATTATTTAGAAACTTATATGGACGTAAGTGTTTCGGAGAGGTATTTAAAAGATAATGAGTTAGCTTATACAATTTGGCCACGCGGAAATGTATGAGAGAAGAAACTGTGTCTTTCAAATACATTTTTTATAGGAGATTGCTGCACGGGATTTTGTTGAGATATCTTGAAAAATAAGTGGTATACTTTAATTAGGTTGTAACTGTGGAAGATGTAGTGTGCTTACTCAAGAAATTGCGAATTTGAGGAAAACATTTAAGACATGTTTTTTTCAAGTATTTATAATATGTATGCAGATTTTGTATGGGTTTTTTAAACACAATCATTTTGATTGTGTTTTTTTTTCCCCGCTGTTATATGATGATTATTGTTGAAATCACTCTTGATAGTGAAAATCAATGTTTTCTGAGGACAGCAAAAATAAATCATTTAATATGTTGTTTACTTATTTTGCTACATTGTATTCAGAAATATGTATTATAACAGATTTTTTTTTTACTCTCCTCCACAGATATTATATTTATAAGGTATGTATATTTAATAATATGTGACAGTTTTGTTTGGACCTGTCTTATTGTTTCGTATTGTTTTTTCTATAAATAATATACTTTATAATTTTATTTTTAATTTCTTTCCACAGGTGCTACGTTTTCATAAGACATTTTTTTTTTCTTTTTATTAGGTAAGTATATATAATAAAGACATTTTTACAACATTGTGTTATTTATTTCTCTATCCTTCTTAAAACAATGTCATCTTTTATATTGAACACTTCCACATAGGATTGGGTGCATTGTTAGAAGGTATGGTTTAAAAGTGATTAAATAAACTGAGCGATATTTCACTGAGTGAGTTTAGGAAAAGTGATATATGAAAACGATGGTGTATATGGTATTAAATGTTACATGGTGTTCTTTGCAGGACTTTAAATCCTGTGTTGTAGTTCCAATTTTGACTCAAGATTAGGGGGCTGGGGGGCTTAGTGGGACTTGCATGGTCATGATTGAGGTATGAGCCATGGTTCAGATATGTTTATGATAGAGTGGTTCCGTCATGGTTCTGCTTAGTGAATAGAACGTGTTAAGGAAGCACAATGTTAGTGTTGTGCATGCATAGCGGCTAGTTCATCAGAAATGTTGTTCGTCCTGAGGACAGATCAGACAATGTTCATGATGGAGGACGTTTGTGATGAGTATTGAACCATTTAACAGTTGTTAAAAAAACCTGAAGGGTTTTTATAAAGACGAGATATGTTTGTCATTCTAGAGCCCTGTATCATAAAGAACTGTTCTTCTGAACTAATACGTATTGAAATTAGTTGACTGTCATTTATGAGATTTTACTCAGTGACTTTCTGGGCCATATTCTTTCAAATCTGTACATGTGATTGCTGCGTGAAGACCTACGCCTACTTCAATTTGAATATAGAGGTATATTATGAAAGGTGTTTATCTGTGTTTTTTTTACTTTAAACGTCAAGAAAGCAGAGATAAAATTATCTCTCTATTATTTAGCAGCTGCTAACACCAGTTAGGAACACTTAGTAGAAGATAGTGAACATTTTGGGTGCACTTTGTATGTCGGTTGCATTTATATGTAATGAGATGCAAAGTGGGCGTGCCAAGATGTTACCGACTGAAAATAGTCTTTAACATCGTTATCTCTTATTACTAGCTTTTGGAGATATTTGCGCTATGCGGGAATATTTCTAAAAGCTAAGACTTGCCTTGAGTAGTTCTTAGCTATGTTATCCAATGGGGGGTGGATAACATGGCTAATAGCATTAGGTCGCTATCTATGAATAATCCTGATTTTTTTGTGATACTTATGCTTTGCAACGTTTTTTACCGCATTTGCGTTAAACCTTATTAATACCAAGGTTTATTTGCGGAAGAAATCGCTGCAGCGCTGCGGTAAATGTTTAGGGCCATATTACCAAGAACTAGCGATAATTTTTGTCTCTAACTTGTTTAGACACAAAAATTATCGCCGCACATTGGCGATTTTTATCGCAGATAAACCTTGCTATTAGCAAGGTTTATCGTAAATGCGATAAAAAACGGCTGCAATGCATGAATATCGATGAAAAGTCAGCGATATTCATGAATTATCGAGCAAATGCTCTTAGCCATGTTATCCACCTCCCATTAGATAACATGGCTAAGAACTGCTGAGGGCAGGTCTTAGCTTTCGGAGATATTTGCGCTTCGCGCGAATATCTCCAAAAGTTGATAATAGGAGATAGTGATGTTAGGGACTGTTTGCAGTGGCTAACATTTTGGCATACACACTTTGGATGTCATTAGTGATAAATATCACCGACATGTAAAGCGGGGCCCAAGATGGTTGCTATCTCCTATTAGTTGTCACTAATTGGTGTTAGCGACAGCTTGATAATAGGGAGATAATTTTATCTCCGCTTTCTTGGCTTTTAAAGCCAAAAAAGCGGTGATCAACCCCCTTGATAATATGCTCCCTAGTCTGTAATCAAGTAGAAGGAATACTACATACTTGAATATTGTTTAGTGCTTATTTTCATTGAGATCGTCACAGAAGTTCAGTGGACCCGAGACGCTGTTTTTGTGTATCTTGGCGACTGCCAAGCCTTTGTAGCAGTGGGAGTGAGGCCTCTCTAAGGGGGGCAGCGTAGCTCCTTTTGATGTTTATAATTGCAGATAGCAGGGTAGAAATGCCCGCGGAATTTATGGATGCTTAGTCGAAGTATAGTGTACGTGCTGCTCTTAGCACCTCATTACGACACACAGGGGAGTCACGTTCCACAGTTGGAGATCAGAGACTTAGGAAATAAAACTTTATAATAGCAAGGGCTGTAAGCGATAGAAATCGACCGTTGTCGGTGTACAAAATATCACCGGTATTGCTGGTATTTTCTATGGTGTTAGTGGTCGAAGGAGAATAGTAACATATGTGAAAAAAAATTCGGTAACAGGCTCAGAATTTCACATTATCACGTGAAAACAAAAGTTTTTCTCACATACTGATAAGTCTTTTATAATTAAGGGACGGAGTGTATGTAGTGCTATTTACTACACTGCTATGTGAACGTCGAATGTTTCATAAGGGGAGGCTTTAAAAGTTTTTTGATAAACTGGTTTTCTAGGGAAGTGGGTGGAGTGTTCCGTGTAAATTGCAGAATAGAAACTAGTAAAAACCAATTGGAAGTGTTCTTTTAAAGTCACATGACTGCACATGCGTGTCTCGACGCCTGTACGTGATAGGTGGGTGCGCGCACCCGGTCGCGCACAAGATGAAAGCGGCGAGAAAATATCAGCTAGAAGTGTTGTTTTGAAGTCACATGACTTCACATGCAAGTCTCAGGTCCTGCACGCAATAGGAGGGTGCGCGCACCCGGTCGCGCACTACAATGAAGCGCCGAAAAAACATGTCATAAGATGCTCTTGGAGCATGTTTTCGTAGAAATAGTTAGTTCTGAAAAGAACTTTTTTTTTTTTTTTTTTTTTGGGAACAAGTGTTATGATGCTTTAGATTTCTTAAAGTTGCTACTACATTTTTCAGTATGTAATACTATGAAAATGAAGTGAAGAAATTTATTTTTTCTTCGGGCATTTATGACTTTCAATTTTGAGTTTAATAAGAACAAGGCTCTGCTCTCCATACAAAAGAATTTCTGCACACTGGTTGCATTTCATGTGTACCTTCGCAAGATATGGTCTCAAGTCCATCTCAGCACTCGATGGAGATACAGGTCCTCCACCAGAAGATGTGCTGGCCACTTCTGATGGTAATAGCGTGGCCAGGGCTCTTGTCGATGCTTTTGCATAATGCTCAGGGTGCCTTTGTTTAACATGTCGCAGCATGGTGTGTATAGAAAAGGAATATTTTCTATTTGGATTTCCCCTTGAGAGCTCCGAATTGCATATCGTGCAGGTTACTTTTGGCGCATTCACTTTCTTTTGATCTTCAGGATAAGTAAAAAATTGCCAAATGAAAGATTCCTTTTTTCTTCTTAACGGTGGTTGTTCATTTCCTTCAGATTCGGAAGATGAATGTGGAAGGGCAGCCATTTCAGCAAAGTCTTCCGGAAGATGCTCGACGTTGTTGTCTCTTGAGAGTAGAAAAGATTGTGAGGAAAGTGGGTGGAGTGCTTCGTGTAAATTACAGAACAGAAACTACTAAGAACCAATTGGAAGTCTTGTTTTCAAGTCACATGACTTTACATGCGCTTCTCAGGACGTGTAGGCGGTGACACTATCTAGTTACGAACGTGATTTGGAAGTAGCGATGTTCTTTACTGAAGTTTAAAAACGTGAAAAGAAGTGAATTCAAACACATACGGATTTGATATATTTTTACAGCTCGATTTAAGTATACAATTAATAAATTATAAAATCTGTTATATTTTTCAAAATAAATATTAAGGTGTGTACAATCAGTCACGCACGAATGATTAAAAAAAATTCGGCTCCATTTAATTAAAAAGTTTATAGGAGAAAAAAAGCCTAGGTTCAGTGTCTTTAACGTACTATAAGTTTTTTCATTGGTCTATGAAGAAATTCATTAGGTTTAAATTGGAAAGCTTCATGAAATAAATAGGTGGGTGTGTGCACTCGGTTCTGCACGTAAGATTGGTATGTCGATATTTATTTCAGGTATATCTTTCATACTTAGGAACTAGCATTCAAAAAACCTATGAAATTCACTGAAAAAACCATAGGTTTTACACACGTTATAGTTAGGAAATAGCATTTGAAAAACCTATGAAATTCACTGAAAAAACCATAGGTTTGACACCAGTTATAGTTAGCTGGAAATGTTTCTGATATAAAACCAATGAAATTCCACGTTATAGTTAGTTGGACTCACTATAACTTGCGCGTGTAATGCACTGCTGATGACATCACATATTACATCACTCATGACATGGTCAGTGACATCACTCATGACATCACTGATGACACCATCCTTGTGAGAAAGTGACAGATATCATTTCAGTGTAATGTAACCCTTGAAACACATATTCAAAAATAGAAACTAACATTTTCAAAAAAATTGAGATACCTATACCAGTTACAACAACCAATTCAGTAATTCCAACATTTATATACACATCCACTAATTCACTAACAGTTCTATATAGTCACTCGTATATATGCTTACTGATTATATATAGTGATACAGCTATACATCCTATTATATACCGACAGACATCCAAAAGTAAATCACACATATATTCACACTTGGAAATAAACTAATAAACATCCATTTATTTACATATACAGATGTACACACAGTAATACCTTACTTCTAAGTAAACTTTCAGTTACTTACTCTTTTAAACAATCACTTATAGAAACACATATTTATTTAAACAGGAACTCTTTCAATCTCTCACTGTCACATATACTCAGTTATATATATCAATACTTACATAAACTACATTGAAACATATGTGGTTACTAATAAACACACTAGTGAAGCAGGTATTCACTGACTAACACACACATATACACACTCAGCCATCCATACAGTCCTGTACATCCATTAAGTCACTTATTTAAACATTTATTTTTCCATCAACCTCTACATATACATATATAAAACATATTTATTTTTTAAAAAGACACACATTCACTGAATAGTGTCATCAGTGATGTCATCAGCAGTGCATTACACGCGCAAGTTATAGTGAGTCCAACTAACTATAACGTGGAATTTCATTGGTTTTATATCTGTAAAATTTCCAGCTAACTATAACTGGTGTCAAACCTATGGTTTTTTCAGTGAATATATATATATATATATATATATATATATGTATATATATATATATATATATATATATCTATAGTAGTATAATTATTGTTATTGTATCTTTCTAAATCTTGGCTGAATAAGTAACGCGATGACTGGTGCTCCTAGTTACATTTCCGATGTATTCCGTTATATCTACTGTAATTGTATGACACTGGTCTGTGCTGCTCTTTCTTCACTGACTCTTGCGTTTTGTTTCAACTTGGCGCTAGCTTTTGCTGTTTATTGATGTGAGATTTTCTTTATTGTAGAGAACTGAAGTTAGTTAATGCTATTAATAGAGTCTTGTCCTTCCTTTGTCCGTCAGTGAAATAGCGGTGGATGGATAATTGTACGTAGTTTGCATATTGTATCATTTTTTTCACGGCCTTCTCTTCTGCATGAATCCTCCTCTGGCAATTAATGCTAAAGTTACTTTGCTCTTCTTACCTCAGCCAGGGCCGGCTTTAGGCATGTGCAAGCTGTGCAACTGCACAGGGCCACCAAACGCCAGGGGCCACCACACCAATATATATCCTTAATTTAATAATCCTCTGAGGATGGATACATATTTGCGTGGCGGCCCCTGGCAGGGATTTGGTGCCTCTTCCAAACACCCTGACTCCCCCCTCTTCACTGGCCTCCGTGCTCCGCCCAACCTCCTCTTCCGGGGCCCCCTACCTACGCTCCCTGCCCAGGACCACCATGAGCCTAGAGCCGCCCCTGCCTCAGCCCTCCATAGAACTGATGTAGTTTGTTTAGTGAGTGGGTAGGCTTAGCAGCAGTAGCATTCAGTCAGTAGCAGAACAAAATATGATGCAACGAACGTACAATTTTGTGTAATCACAAAGTTAAGCATGTCTCCTCCTTGTGATCTATGCATTTTGCTGGCAAAAATAAAAAAGAAATGCCTACTTACAGATAATTGATTAACCCATTGTTGAATCGGTGGTGTTGTTCAGGTGTTACTGCCTCTGTGTTACTTAGTAATCTGCAATCAGAATGTTTATGGAACATTTGATTTGTTTTCTCCAAGTATACAGTCAGTGAATCCTGCAAGGCAGTAGTCATTTGGTAGATCAATGTTTGTTTCTTTTAATGTTCTAGCAGTGGTTTTTGAAATGATGTCTATGTTTCACAGCACTCAATGTTTTTCTCTTTCTTTATTATTTCTTACATGAACCACAGAACCCAGGGGCAAGCAGAAGGCTGGGACTGAGTCGGCGGGTGAACCACAGGCACAGAGCTCCTCTACTGAGGATCCTGCTGCTGTCCCCAGTAAGTCCAACAGTGCTTTCTTTTGGAACAATGATATTTCCCTAACTTTCTAACTGAGATTTTGTTTCCAACCGATTAATGACATTTCCTTCCTAAATAAATTTTGACAAATGCTTTTTTGATTTTCATTATATTTTCAAAATTTTGGGTATCTGTCACTGCCTTTCTGTTCCTTCAAAGAGCCTATGCTATGACTCTCTGTGCTACTACAAGTATTAGACTGTCTGTAGGTAAGCTTGCCCTGTTGCCCACTCTTTAGTTAAGGTATTAATCTTTTCAAAAAATCTGTGATAGAATAGCTGTAGGCACAGGGTCCACTCCTGTCTTATGCTTTTTCCAGTGTAATGTCTCTGCTTTCCCAATTGACACCAACCAAGTATGCATCCAGATGTTGGTCTAGTATTTTGTAAACGTTAGTATACCACTACTACTCTTGTGGGTATTCTTCTATGCAGTCACATACATAACTATGTATGCACCAGAAAATTGGATGTTGGTGATAGGCAGGTTGGACCTTACTTACACCTCAGTCACAGAACTCTGAGGAACCCACAATTCAATGAACGACAACCTATATGGGCTCAGTCATTGGTCAATTATTCAATTATCCCACTCCTGAACCCCAATACCAAGATGCCCAATGCTTTTATTACACAATCCATAACCTAAGTAACCCCCTTTTGCTCACTCACTCGTGTAAGTCTACAAGACAACTGACACTGAAAATATACTTCCGAGTCAATGTGGTACTTCAAAAGCTTTATTTTGTTAGAAGTAAGTAAGTAACATCAATGTTTTTAAGTTGTTCCGTGAAATACGTCAAGGCCCACCAGAAAAAATCCAGAGTTAAAAAAGGCTGAATAAAGTAATCTACATTTGTACAGCTACCAGTGCACGATAGGGAAATGTGGGAAATGTCGGAGACCCCTCACCATTGAACGTATACTGGTTACATATGCCTCTTTTTGGTAAGCTCTGGAAATCTCTGCTTCGTAGAAGGAAATCTTCTCATCTGCCGAAAAATAATGACAAAAGTGGTGCACGTTAGACAGTATGAAATACATTTATGCAAGTTTTTTGCAGTCATGCTAAAAAAAGGTGTAACCTGTAAGCAAACTTGATTCCACAATCCACATACAAAAAGTAAATACGGGCATTTTTATTTTCCAGCCTCTTCAGGTGTATGCATTGAACAATCATGTGGCCTCAAAGGCGTCTTCTCGTACTGCGCAACAAGCTGCGAGGTAGCATGCGCAAAACTGTAGACATTGATGTACAAAGGTTACATGGTTCAGTCTAAATTTCCAAGGACTAGAGTAGCAGTGGAGATGAGATGAGCTTGGGTACCATACCATAACAAATGAATGCTAATATGTGTAGTGACTCTGCTGTACTATGCAATGTGGACTACTACTGATTACGTTGTACTTAACTGTTTTGCAGAACTCCATTCTTGGTGAACAAGTACATTGGGGGCTGTGCATCCATCTAAAAAGGTGTACTTATTTTTATAGGTGCAGAACCAGTACCATCCACCAGTGCCGACGGGGGCAGCGGCGCAGCGTCAGCAGAGGTGATTCCGGAGGGGACAGGACCAGAGGCACCTACACCAGCACCAGCAGCAGTGGGGGAGGAGCCAACAGCGGTGGGCGATGGTAAGTTACATTCAATAGTGATCCGCATTACTTGGTGGGAGGGGAAAACTTCCTCACTGTACTCTGAGATTTATAATGAACTTGAAGTTCTTCTGGACAATATATGACGCCACCTTTATTTGTCATTACCATGCTTAGCATTACCACCGGCGAGAATTGATAAAATAACAGGCCTCTTCTATCTGACTACAACTCAGCTGTGAAAGGTTGGTGGCAAACTAAAAGTCTTATCCACAACATGACCGCGATGGATTAACACTAAGGAGATTGATTTTAAGTATGATGAAAGGAGCAAGGAAAAAGCACCAATCATCTAATATAGAAGGATACTTTGGAATCAGCAATGCAGGTGGCTGATAGCAGTCGGATGCATGGGTTGTTGTGGAAGCATGGAAAGGGGAAAACACAGCTGCCTGCGTGGGTGGGAGACACACCCAATATCGGTGGGTAGTGGATAGTCTCAGCAGCAGTGTTTTGGGCAAACCCAAAGGCAAGGGAAGGAGGGGACGACTGGATGCATGGGTCGTTGCTGGCGAAACACAAACCACCTAAGGTTTGTTGCGCGATATAAAGAATGATAGTCTCTACTAGACATTTACTACTAGCTGGCCCCTGTTAATTAATGTTAGTTCGAGACTGTTCCCGGAAGCAGAGTATATGATATAAAACGAGATATGAAAAAGACTGGTGTTCGTATGTGTGTGACCGTTGAAGTACACCCATGCTACTAGGGCAGGCATAATGCTGTGCCAAAAAGTCCAACAAATTAATTATATAGGCCGTAGAATGTTCAAGATAGATACAACACCATTTTTTGTACTCAGCTTGCTTGCTAGTGCTACTGTGCCACTATGTGTTGAATAAAATTTTGTGTTCTTGATTTACTGGGATTTTGGATTACAATAATTCTGTCTCTTTCTTTATAGTTACTCCTTCAAAACCAACAAGAAAGGAGTTGGCAGTCCGGGCCCGGCAGCGGAAACTGCAGGCCATCGTTGAGGCCTACCGCCGGCTGGTGGCTCAGGCCGAGGAGGAGGAGGAGGCGGCGGCAGCAGCTGCTGCCTCTTCCAATGCCCCGGCCCCCAAGCCTGCAGGAGTACGTCGCCGTGGTCAGGCAGCCGCCCGCCGCCGGATTTTTTCATCATCGGCCGCGCCCCCACAACATGCATGCCAATGTAGGTGCCGTCATTTTCAAAAAAAGATTCTCCTCCGGGTAGCGAGGCTTGAGGATGAAATAGAGGAGCGGGTGAAGCTCATTGTGGACAAACACTTGAAAGCCCGCCGGGTTTGAGATGGACCCTGTTTGTTTGCCCCTTTTTCAATCCTTTTGTTGGTGGGTGGGAATTGGGTGTTGGGGTTTACATTGAACTTGGAAATGTGGTTGGGGTTAGGGGAGGGTAGGGACAGCTGTGGGGTAAGATTTAATATATATTTTATTTTTGTATCATCTTTCTTTATATTATGGTAAAATAAATGAGACACAAAGTTATTTTCAAAAGAAAACATTTGAAGTTCATTTGTGTTTGTTGGGGGGGTGGAGGGGGGACTGTTTCACCAAATAATGTATGTTGTGCAACATCGCAAGGTTTAATTGGCCATGCAGGTCAGCGGACAGTGTTTCGAATAAAAAAATATATTGGCCACATCTTTAACATGCAGACAGATAGATACGGTAAACCCTCACCGAGTTATATTTGTAGTATTAGAAGAACTACCAGTCTGTCTTGCGTTATACCTCACAGCAAACTTATCTTACCTGTGATTGCTGATAATGATTGATGATGAAGTGTGGCACTGCAAGGGCTGCATTTGTTTCCCAAGACAATGGAGAAGAATCTGTGGTTCTGAACTTCTGTGATAGTAGTAGTAGACAGACCCTGCCAGTAGCATTTTGAGACAAAATGAAAGAGGCAGTCATGTGCGTGATAGACAATGTGGGGGTAGTATAAGTATTAAGTACAGTACATTACACAACTGACCCAAAAACAATATTGCAACTGCTAAACTGAAACAAAACAATGGTTTTGGGGACTGGAAACTAAGTGCAAGAGAAGATAAGAAGTTCAACTGAACGACAACCTATATGGGCTCAGTCATTGGTCAATTATTCAATTATCCCACTCCTGAACCCCAATACCAAGATGCCCAATGCTTTTATTACACAATCCATAACCTAAGTAACCCCCTTTTGCTCACTCACTCGTGTAAGTCTACAAGACAACTGACACTGAAAATATACTTCCGAGTCAATGTGGTACTTCAAAAGCTTTATTTTGTTAGAAGTAAGTAAGTAACATCAATGTTTTTAAGTTGTTCCGTGAAATACGTCAAGGCCCACCAGAAAAAATCCAGAGTTAAAAAAGGCTGAATAAAGTAATCTACATTTGTACAGCTACCAGTGCACGATAGGGAAATGTGGGAAATGTCGGAGACCCCTCACCATTGAACGTATACTGGTTACATATGCCTCTTTTTGGTAAGCTCTGGAAATCTCTGCTTCGTAGAAGGAAATCTTCTCATCTGCCGAAAAATAATGACAAAAGTGGTGCACGTTAGACAGTATGAAATACATTTATGCAAGTTTTTTGCAGTCATGCTAAAAAAAGGTGTAACCTGTAAGCAAACTTGATTCCACAATCCACATACAAAAAGTAAATACGGGCATTTTTATTTTCCAGCCTCTTCAGGTGTATGCATTGAACAATCATGTGGCCTCAAAGGCGTCTTCTCGTACTGCGCAACAAGCTGCGTGGTAGCATGCGCAAAACTGTAGACATTGATGTACAAAGGTTACATGGTTCAGTCTAAATTTCCAAAGACTAGAGTAGCAGTGGAGATGAGATGAGCTTGGGTACCATACCATAACAAATGAATGCTAATATGTGTAGTGACTCTGCTGTACTATGCAATGTGGACTACTACTGATTACGTTGTACTTAACTGTTTTGCAGAATTCCATTCTTGGTGAACAAGTACAATGGGGGCTGTGCATCCATCTAAAAAGGTGTACTTATTTTTATAGGTGCAGAACCAGTACCATCCACCAGTGCCGACGGGGGCAGCGGCGCAGCGTCAGCAGAGGTGATCCCGGAGGGGACAGGACCAGAGGCACCTACACCAGCACCAGCAGCAGTGGGGGAGGAGCCAACAGCGGTGGGCGATGGTAAGTTACATTCAATAGTGATCCGCATTACTTGGTGGGAGGGGAAAACTTCCTCACTGTACTCTGAGATTTATAATGAACTTGAAGTTCTTCTGGACAATATATGACGCCACCTTTATTTGTCATTACCATGCTTAGCATTACCACCGGCGAGAATTGATAAAATAACAGGCCTCTTCTATCTGACTACAACTCAGCTGTGAAAGGTTGGTGGCAAACTAAAAGTCTTATCCACAACATGACCGCGATGGATTAACACTAAGGAGATTGATTTTAAGTATGATGAAAGGAGCAAGGAAAAAGCACCAATCATCTAATATAGAAGGATACTTTGGAATCAGCAATGCAGGTGGCTGATAGCAGTCGGATGCATGGGTTGTTGTGGAAGCATGGAAAGGGGAAAACACAGCTGCCTGCGTGGGTGGGAGACACACCCAATATCGGTGGGTAGTGGATAGTCTCAGCAGCAGTGTTTTGGGCAAACCCAAAGGCAAGGGAAGGAGGGGACGACTGGATGCATGGGTCGTTGCTGGCGAAACACAAACCACCTAAGGTTTGTTGCGCGATATAAAGAATGATAGTCTCTACTAGACATTTACTACTAGCTGGCCCCTGTTAATTAATGTTAGTTTGAGACTGTTCCCGGAAGCAGAGTATATGATATAAAACGAGATATGAAAAAGACTGGTGTTCGTATGTGTGTGACCGTTGAAGTACACCCATGCTACTAGGGCAGGCATAATGCTGTGCCAAAAAGTCCAACAAATTAATTATATAGGCCGTAGAATGTTCAAGATAGATACAACACCATTTTTTGTACTCAGCTTGCTTGCTAGTGCTACTGTGCCACTATGTGTTGAATACAATTTTGTGTTCTTGATTTGCTGGGATTTTGGATTACAATAATTCTGTCTCTTTCTTTATAGTTACTCCTTCAAAACCAACAAGAAAGGAGTTGGCAGTCCGGGCCCGGCAGCGGAAACTGCAGGCCATCGTTGAGGCCTACCGCAGGCTGGTGGCTCAGGCCGAGGAGGAGGAGGAGGCGGCGGCAGCAGCTGCTGCCTCTTCCAATGCCCCGGCCCCCAAGCCTGCAGGAGTACGTCGCCGTGGTCAGGCAGCCGCCCGCCGCCGGATTTTTTCATCATCGGCCGCGCCCCCACAACATGCATGCCAATGTAGGTGCCGTCATTTTCAAAAAAAGATTCTCCTCCGGGTAGCGAGGCTTGAGGATGAAATAGAGGAGCGGGTGAAGCTCATTGTGGACAAACACTTGAAAGCCCGCCGGGTTTGAGATGGACCCTGTTTGTTTGCCCCTTTTTCAATCCTTTTGTTGGTGGGTGGGAATTGGGTGTTGGGGTTTACATTGAACTTGGAAATTTGGTTGGGGTTAGGGGAGGGTAGGGACAGCTGTGGGGTAAGATTTAATATATATTTTATTTTTGTATCATCTTTCTTTATATTATGGTAAAATAAATGAGACACAAAGTTATTTTCAAAAGAAAACATTTGAAGTTCATTTGTGTTTGTTGGGGGGGTGGAGGGGGGACTGTTTCACCAAATAATGTACGTTGTGCAACATCGCAAGGTTTAATTGGCCATGCAGGTCAGCGGACAGTGTTTCGAATAAAAAAATATATTGGCCACATCTTTAACATGCAGACAGATAGATACGGTAAACCCTCACCGAGTTATATTTGTAGTATTAGAAGAACTACCAGTCTGTCTTGCGTTATACCTCACAGCAAACTTATCTTACCTGTGATTGCTGATAATGATTGATGATGAAGTGTGGCACTGCAAGGGCTGCATTTGTTTCCCAAGACAATGGAGAAGAATCTGTGGTTCTGAACTTCTGTGATAGTAGTAGTAGACAGACCCTGCCAGTAGCATTTTGAGACAAAATGAAAGAGGCAGTCATGTGCGTGATAGACAATGTGGGGGTAGTATAAGTATTAAGTACAGTACATTACACGACTGACCCAAAAACAATATTGCAACTGCTAAACTGAAACAAAACAATGGTTTTGGGGACTGGAAACTAAGTGCAAGAGAAGATAAGAAGTTCAACTGTAGTTGTAGTACTCACGTCAACGTCAAACTTTTCTAAATCATAATGCTGTAAACTTAAACCCAAACAATGACGCCAATTCATTAGATGTATTCGTTGTTTGATGGTAATGGTAAATTATTTGGCATTATACACAGAGCTTGAGTTGGGAAGCAGAAGAAGATCCTGGCCATGCCTTGTTGAAATTTCACTATTGTTGCTTTCACCACATCTGCCCCAGCATGCGTGTGATCAAATTGTTGGTGTATATTTAATGTAACAAACATCACACCTCAATGAAACCACGCAGCCCGGGGGAAGAGGGTTAGGGTTTATTGAATGGATGGGTACGGGGGTTTTGGGAAAGGTTTGAGAAAGAAAAACAGTACGCATGGAGACAACAAAAGCAAAACAATGAAGACGATGATTTATGATGTTGATCCACTAGCCAATGAATGTAAGGAATAAACGTAGGAAAAGGACACGCTGAATATCATTCTTGGTTTCCCGCCATCCAATTGCTTGATGATGAGGATTAGTGGTAAGGGTGAGTTGATGCTCATAGTATAATAGCAGTGGGTGAAAAACGTCCAGCCTGTGTGGATTGAAAAAGAAAAGGCAAATACAAAAGAATGTGAATGACCTAAACAAATTGTAATACAGTGAAGATCAAAAAAATAATACAAGAGGAGTAGTCGTAAGAGAGGACTTTCAGACTGAGGTGGCTTCAATACAATATGTATAAGTCTACTAGTTGCACATCATTATTAATCTAGAAGTACAAGAAAAGACAGGAGCCAGCACAGAAAAGACCCACGACACAGGGTCGCCCGTAACCCAAACTGCATTTCCCTAAAAATTTCACTGAGCCAGAGAAAGGGGCATAAAAAAGCAACCTAGCATTTTCAAAATTAATCAACAAAATCAATGCGTCATTCTCAGTCATCAATCATACCACTATTGTACTCTACCACTGCACAGTGTACACACATGTAGTAGCCTGGGTCTACTGTGCTGTGCCTCTTATTTGTATTTACCTTGTATTCCACTCCAAGAAACATTGTACATCAATCAGATCAGATCCAACTGCCTGACAGCGTGCACAGATATGGTGGTCAACATCATTATCAGGTGTGGCACGTCTAGTCCAACAGCAACAGCAACTCAGTCTGTAGTGAGTGACTACGATAAATTAAGTCCTGACTGCACCTGTAGTAGTAGGAACACAAGTGCGTAAATAATTTATATTATTAAATAACATGGAAAAATTGGCTATCACATGAGTCTGAAGTTACTAGTATACTTCAACTCCATGCACATTTGCTCAGAGTCAGCAAAACATCCAATGCAATGCATGGCATCATTCATTTAATATACCTGTCTTGCTCTTCTCTTTCACTGTCAGATGATTGATCACAGATGCTGCCGAGCCTTTTAAAAGTAAAGACGAGTCACAACAAGTTGACTTCAGTTGTGGATGCCTGCTCAAGTTTTGACACTGAAGAGTCATCTATGAATGCCTGCAGACAGAGGTGGTAGCCTTAAGAGTAAGACAGTGATGAGTTGCAGATTTCAAATGAAATAGAGGATGGCTGTAGTCATGTACGGTTCACTTGTTATGGAGGGACTGTTAGAGGCTACATTATTGTACTATACTCCATCTACAACATCCAATGTAGGGCTTGCAAGATGGAATTGTATTGACTTGAGTGGGAGTCGAGAAGATGGAGCAAGACTCTGAGGAGTGCAGTCAACATGGAACATAAATGCACAGGCGTGCAACTCCAGGAGGTAAATAAAAAGATACAGTGAAAATAAATGCACAGGCGTGCAACTCCAGTAGGTACATAAAAAGAATCAGTGGTGGGGATGGATTTGGTTGTGGTTTTTATTAGCAGTTTTGCACCAGAAAGCCATTGTTAGTAAGAAAATAACAAAAATAAAGGAAGGGAGAAATTAACAATTTAAAAGCCTAGTTGTCAGGGAAGAGGAGCTCGTCCTCAAACTCTGGGGGTTCGGACAGAAGTAGGTCATGTAACACAGCAGTGATGATGTCTTCGGACTCGCTTTCTTCATCCTGCTCTGATTCACGTACTTTATAGTCTGGTGGTATGAAGTGTTGATTCATTTTTATCATTGTCAGCCTCTCCACGCTTTTGGGGGAGAGACTGGTCCTTTTTGCTGTCACAATGGCACCAGCAGCACTGAAAACCCGCTCAGAAGAGACACTGGCTACAGGACAAGCCAGATACTTTATCGCCAGCCTGCTCAGCACTGGCCACTGTCTCCTTCTTTCATACCAATAGACCAATGGGCTTTGCTCCATGAACACCTCTGTTGTGTCATCCAGATAGGCCTGAACCATCCGTTTAGTGTTCATTGGTGCTCGGCTTTGCTGGTCCTCTTTCCCCTTTGCAACAGCAACGGACTTACCCATCCCTTTCTGTAGAAAAAAAGCAGTTATGCTTTTGGTTGTGTCTGCTGAATCAGATCGTGTAGGTGCTGCTTTTGGTACTGTTGGTGCCTGCTGGGAAGCAGACGCACTGCTCTCATGCTCTGAAGAACTTGCCTCAGGAGGATGGCCTGGAGTACTTTGACTGTCCTGGGCTTGCACTTGCAGGCCTTCAAGTAACAGCTGTTCAGTTTCTAAATCATTAGCTTCCGCAGCTATGGAAGTTTTGTACTTGGCAACATCCCCATCTGAAAAAGGAATTACTGCGCTACTGCTGACAAATAATTTGTACTGTGGATCCAACATTGTTGCAGTTATTTAATGTTGACCTGACACAATCATTTGAAGCCTTGCATTTAGAGATAAGCGGTTGGCTAAGGCCTTGGCCAAGGTATATGCATCAACTTTTTCTTCGTCACCTTCGTATGTTTCACAGACCTCCTTCAGCTGTTGCTCAAGCATGTACAACAATGGGATGGCTTGGCCCATAGTACAGTCCTCCCTGCTAACTGCACGTGTGAAGACCTCAAAAGGTAGTAGCATCTCTGTCAAGCATTTAATGAGGTCCCACTGCCACATCTCAACGGTCATGGCTTTAAGATTAACAGTAGGATCCCCTAATCTTCTTGACATGACATAAGCATTCAGTGGTATGTACTGCTCAAAGAGACGCTCAAGCATGAAATAAGTAGAGTTCCAATGTGTTGGGACCTCCTGGATCAGTGCTTTGACTGGCAATTTATGCTCACGCTGAATGACCCGTAGCAGCTTCCGTGCTTTAAAAGAATGGTTAAAATGCGTGCATATTCTTCTGCAGATGGTCAGTATGTTGCTGACTTTGGCTTCAGTTTTCAGAAAGTCTTGCACGACTAAGTTAATGCAGTGTGCCAAACAGGGTACCCTGAAATAATGTCCTTCTCTCATTGCCTTCACTACATTACTGCCATTGTCGGTGGCAACAAAACCAATCTTAAGGCCTCTTGGTTGCAGCCATTCAAAGACCTTGCTGTTAAACTCAGACAAAATGTTTTCAGCAGTATGAGTTTTCTCCATAGCAAACATGGCTATAGTTGCATGTCTGCGAGTATCATTAAAAATCCCAGCAACGTCAAGGCCTGAAGTTAACTTGTCTTTAACACCTGCAAAAGAGATCTAGTGTGCGGTGATGCACATGTAATCTGTAGCTTGGCAACTGCTCCACATGTCTGTTGTCAGGTGGATACAATGGACAACACTCTGTTGTATGGCTTTCCCAATCAATTCCAGCACGTCGTGGTGTAGTGCTGGAACAGCAACTCTGGCAAAATAGTAGCGACTGGGAACGTTCCATTTTGGGCAGAGGGTTGCCACTAATTCCCGAAATCCCACAGCCTCAACAAATGAAAATGGGAGAAGGTCCAGTGCCAACATTTTTGCAAGTTTCGCATTGTACAAACGTGCTATTGGGTGGTTCCGCTCGTACTTTCCCTCCTGCCTAAACATGCTAGTAATGGTACGCTGCTTGGTATTTCTTTCAGTTATGCTAGACGGACCACCTTGCATTGCAGACTTTGCACTCCTTGGTGTCTCCGGCTGACTCTGGTGCCACTGAGAAGTTGCTGATGCGGAGGATGTGGACTGTACCACTCCAGTGCTGGCGACAGGGCTCATTTGTGTACCACTCCCAGATAGAAGGTCATTGTCTCCCTCTTCTTCTACCTCCTGGTCAACCATGAGTGGACCTTGTAGTACTGTATCCCCACCAACACCAGTGCTTACATTTTTTAAGCTTGCAAGGTGGTACTCCCACCTGATTAAGTGTGTTTTTTTCAAATGGGTCGTTTGGCCTCCAGTACCATAGTTTGTACCAATCTTACCACGACTAACATTAACATGACAAATGGTGCATATAGCAATGTTCTCCTGACGTGGGTGAACCGTAAAGAAGTCCCACACTGGGGAGGTAAACTTTTATCTCCTGCCATAGGAAGAGGACCCACTTCCAATGCCGGATGGACTGGAGGATTTTTGTTGAATTTCCCTATGTGACAGCTCAGTCCTAGTACTGCCACTAACTCCTTCTGTTGAGGTGGCACTTGTGCTGGATGTCGGACGCTGCCGGGCCTTCGCTGATGAAAAAATGGGAGCTGGTGTTACTTTGGGTGTTGAGTGTGTAGGAGTTATGCGTGCTACCTGCTCATCACTAATCGCAGCCTTTCTGGGTAGGGTGAAAATGTTGGTCTCTACATCCTCTGCACCAGGAATAACGCTCGTGATGATGACAGTGTCAGACCCGTCTTTATCACCAGCAGTATCCTGCTCACCTACATCGACCTCCATAAGTTCAAGCCTTGCTGGATCCTTCCTTTTTCCTAGCCTGGTCTTGGGATGTCTCTCCTTTGAATGCTCAGATAGTTGTGCCTGCCAATCCTTATCAAGGTCATCGGAAGGGATGCTTGGCGAAGAACTCGATGCACTAACCCTCCTTTCCCTTGGTGAATTGAAAGACAATAGATCACCTCCAGAAGTGGCTTCCTCTTCTTCTTGCTCGGAATGAGGCTCTACTTCCTGAACTGCCCCGACTTCGGGAGGAACAACTACTACTATTGCGTGCGGAGATGGTGGTTGTTGTTCTTGAGGAAGTACTATTGCGGACTGTGGTTCTTCAACAACTACTATTGTGGGATTTGGTTGTTGTTGTTGTTGAACAACTCCAATTGCGGGCGGTGGTTTTGGTTGTTCAACAACTGTTGCGGGAAGTGGTTGTGGTTGAACAGCTCCTATTGCGGGCAGTGGTTGTGGTTGTTGAACATCTACTGCTGGCGGTGGTTGTTGAGCACTTCCATCTTGCGTGGATTGTGTACTACTTTGAGACAGCGATAAATTTAGTTCAGGCTCAGTATCACTGCTTTCTAACATTAGGCTGGCTACCTCTTCGACCCTCATGTGCTTGGCCCTGGGTTGGTGGCTTGCCCCCACTAATGCGGATGTGCTGGCCCCAGCTTGCACCCCGGACACCGCTGCTGCAGGCGTACCTTTTGTGGGCCCAAAAAAGGTTTTGGGGTCCATACCAGACTTAAGTGACACTTCCTTCTTCTGTTCCTTCTTCTCAGCAACTTTCTTGGTGGTGGAGGACCTGGTACCTGCTTTCTTAGGGCCCATCTTCTTCTGATGTCAGCACACAGCAGCACTCAGTAGCACAAATTGCAGAGATGTCTGGTCAGATGAGTCACACACCACACGTGGCGTACAACTGAAGGACGTCCGTCTGGCAGTAGAACGGGCGATGGATGAAAACAACCAGCACCTCCTCAGTCTTTTTTTGTGCACCTACAAGCAAAGAAGGCAGAACAAAATCAGTCAAACAAGCAGTAAGCCAACATGAACAATTGAAAGACACACAGGCCAATGTATAAAAGACAAAACAGAAGACTAATATTACCAGCACCACAGCTCCCAGCCACATGAAGTCCAGAAAGAACTAATAAAGTCAAGCAGGCCTATATATATACCAATATGGACAGAAAAAGGAGGATGCCTGCTACACATGACAGGTTAATGCAAGGAATAAAAATACCCCATGGCTAAGAGGTTGTAAACCTACACCGCAAAAACACATACAAAGGCATATAATTATTACACACACAAAAAGTTACCTACACCCCTGCCCAGACAACACATTTGGGAATGCAATGCCATACACACATGCCCTAATGATGTTAATTGAATAGACCGAATGGAAACAGCTACATAAAGCACCCCCGCTAACTACTACCTCTGGGACTCTGGCCTACTGTCAGATCAGACCAAAAGCTGGGAGGCCAATGATAAATGCACAAAGGAAGTACCTACAAAATGGCCGCCACCACATGGCCTGGCCACCCACAGCAACATGAAAAGAAAGAGAAAAGAGAAGACAGACAATAAATGCCTATGGGAAAGGGACAATGCTTTGCTTTGCTTCACAAAGTAGCTGCACCGCTGCCCACGTGGTCAGCCCACCCAGAAAACAGAAGACAGACACAGGAATTGTTCCATGCTCCAAAAACTACAACCAAATGACAACTTCAGTTTTTTTGGGTGCACAAGAAACACATTCAACATTTTCGAGAAACGTTTATGCAACTCGGGACATATTGTTCGCGAGATTGCAAAATCGGCGTGTTCGGCAGCGCGAATTAAATGAAACGTCGTTATCACGTTCCTGAGCAAGTACATTGAGCGCGCGAACAAGACAAAAAATGTAATGTCGCGTGTCCACACTGTGCGACGTTACCAAAAGTACGCGAGCTGTATTCCTAAGGTTACCTACTGGCAGGGAGTGCCATATTAGTTACACACACCCAAAAGCTGAAAAGTACCCACATAAAAAAAAATGTGAAGCAATCCAAAGCCATACACGATGTACAAATTAAAGATACACCACAAAAAGAGTTGATTAACTTTAATGCACCTATGGCTATGAGTAGTAGTACCTCTGCCCTACTGCCAGAATAGTCAAAAACCTTGGATGCCTATGGCAAAAGCACAAAGGAAGGACACACAAAATGGCCGCCACCATAGGGCCTGGCCACCAACAACAACATGGAAAAATCACAAAGGATGTATACACAAAATGGCCTCCACCACATGGCCTGGCCACCAACAACAACATGGCAAAATCACAAAGGAAGCATACACAAAATGGCCGCCACCACATGGCCTGGCCACCAACAACAACATGGCAAAATCATCACAAAGGAAGTACACACAAAATGGCTGCCACCACATGGCCTGGCCACCCACAACAACGTGGCAAAATCACAAAGGAAGCATACACAAAATGGCCGCCACCACATGGCCTGGCCACCAACAACAACATGGCAAAATCATCACAAAGGAAGTACACACAAAATGGCCCCCACCACATGGCCTGGCCACCCACAACAACATGAAAAGAAAGAGAAGACAGACAATAAATGCCTATGGCAAAGGGACAATGCTTTGCTTCACAAAATAGACACACCACTGCCCAAATTGGTCACCCCACCCATAAACAAGAAATCATTACATAGAGGACAGAAACTGGAAGTGGTCCATGCTCCAATAAGAGAAAATTACAACCAAATGACAACGTAAATGAGGACTTTTTGTAGCACAAGAAACACATTAAACATTTTCGAGAAACTTTTATGCAACTCGGGACATATTGTTCGCGAGATTGCAAATTCGCCGTGTTCGGCTGCGCTAATTGTACAAACGTCGTTATCGAGTTCCCGAGCACGAACATTGAGCGCGCGAACAAGACAAAAAATGTAAGGTCACGTTCTCACACTGTGCGAAGTTACCAAAACTACCCAAGCTGTATTCCTAGGGTTACCTAATGGCAGAAATTGACAGATTAGTTAAACACACCCAAAACCTGAAATACCCCACACATAAAAATAAGATTTTCTAAATCAATCCAAGCCATCCATGATTTTCAAATTAAGGGTACACCACAAAAACAGTTGATTAACTTTCATGACCCTATGAGTAGTACCTCTGGCCTACTGGCAGAGTAGGCCACAAGGTTGGAGGCATATGGCAAGAGCAAAGTGGCTCGAAATGTAAAATGGCCGCCAACACATGGCCAGGCCAACCACAGAAAGTTAATACAATGAACTCAAGCATGCCTACACACTAACTACATGGAGTACTAGGGTCAGCTATTGGCTTAAAAAAATAAAAACATTTAAATTACACAAACAGAAATTCCACAACAGACATTGCTATTGCATAATGACCATAATCCAATGCCATCCATGATGCTTGTTTACAAACTGGAATACAAATTTAAACACAGACCACAAAAACATGATTGGACCCATGGGTACCTCTCTATGTAGCCTGGATGAAATTTAAAAAAAAAATACAAGTTGGGACCTCATAAAAGTACAGGCCTCCATCAATAATTTAAATCCAGGATTGAATACTGTAGTTAAACAAAATCTCAAATCAAACAAACACAAGTCTACATCATACTCACTCATGCATTACTCAAACTTACTTGAAAAAGAGAATTCCAAATCCAAAAGTCCTCAATAAATCCAAGAAAAAGCAGTAATGCAGCCAACACACACAGAAAGTGATCCTTCCAGCTCAAAATCCAAATGAAAGTGAGCACCACATGGACAAAGCACTGGGAGGAGCCTGGTGGACAGGAACAGGAGTAGAAACAAAAAGAGGACTTCTTCCCCCAAAAAAATACAGCCAAAGGTACAATTTTAAGAGGTTTTTCACATTTTTGCTAACCAAAATGGTAATTTATTATGGTTTTAACATGCTCGCGAGTTATTCTGTGCAAGATTGCAGTTTCTGCGTGTTCGGCAACTCGATCTTACCAACAAGCATCCTCGCGCGTCCTTATGATGCTATCGCGCATCCAAATGACGTTATCACGTTCGCACAGTCGCACGGGATTGTGCGGGAGGGTTTACAAACATGGTGGCACACGCGACCGGGAAAAAGCGAACGCAGAACCAAGGTAAGCCATTGCCGCGCACGCGATAATGTTATTCAGCGCGCGAGAACTACGCTACGCACCGGATCGCAGAGTAATCGACAGCTACGTGTTCCGAAACTCCGCAAGCTCCGCGAACGGAGCGAAGTTCTTCGCCCAGGGTTAATTCTAACTTTACTACTACTAAAGGTAGACTTTTAGTCTAAGTTAGACTTTTGCTCTAAACGTAGACCAAAAGTCTAACTTTACTAGTAGTAAAGTTAGACTTTTGGTCTAAGTTAGACTTTTTGTCTAAACTTAGACCAAATGTCTAACTTTAGTAGTAGTAACGTTAGACTTTTGGTCTAAACGTAGACCACAAGTCTAACTTTAGTAGTAGTAAAGTTAGTCTTTTGGTCTAAGTTAGACTTTTGGTCTACACTTAGACTAAAAGTCTAACTTAAGTAGTCGTAAAGTTAGACTTTTGATGAAAACTTAGACCAAGAGTCTTTAGAGATGGAAGGTGCACCAGGAATGAAGTCATATGTATAAGTCCATTAGTTTCCTTTATTTGTAATAGAAGTAAAAGTGGCCATTATCCAACGCGTTTTATTCCTTCGACAAAAGGAACTTTATCAGGGCTCCAAGTATCAAGTAGAGTATTCAACAATTTCTTTAATTGACTAAAATAAACGTATAGCAGCTCTTGAATTAATTAGCAAACGTGTAAACCCGATGATTGTGATAGTCCCTATCATCTCTTTTGATCTTTCTTAGCTTTTTCACCTTAAGATAAACCTGGTGCTTATCCAAAACCTCTTTCATAATAGTATAGTGTTTTTCAATCAGGGTTTCTCCTATAATTCTCACTAAGCACTTTATGTAAAAGATGTGGCCATCCATCTTTGGCAATATTTGGGGTGCGTGGAAGTTCACCACTTGTAATAAAGTCACTAACCTGTTAGGTGTAGTGAAAACTTTCAGTAATTTGAACCTGAGCTCAACCCCTAGAAACTTTGGCACAGGGCAGAGAAGCTTAACTAAAAAAAAATGTGTAAAGCATTTAGAGTAATCAGAATATTTAAAAAGAGAAAGGCAGAACACAAGAAATCTCACTCCAATTTACAAAATAGATACAAATTAATTTAATAAGACAAATGACACCAAAACAACAAAAATCCAATAAGGTGAACTAGAACCAAGAAAAGGTAAAGTGACATTAAATGTATATGGATGCATATGATTGGGACCTAGGCACAATTTCAGAACAGCGTTATATAAACAAAGGGCCTGATTCAAAAAGGGGCTGCACACTCATGCCAGAGGCCCTGCAGTCGTGGTGAGGGCCCTGCTCTCAAGTCAGGAACTCTGCAATGAGTAACTGCAGTGCAGAGGTCCTTTCACTAGTGCGGGCCTCTCATCAGGATTGTGGGGCCTCTGGTGCTAGTGTGGAATTCCTTCGTGAATCAGGCCCAATTGGGTTTGTCCAGGTCGGAGTATTTACCTTGGGTCTCTAATCCTTCAAAGTGGTAAGGAGCCAAGCAGTGTTCAGAAAGAGTTTGACAAGGCTATGAAGCCATTGGACACAATTTAGGGGAATCCACTGGTTTTGTGGGAAAAGCACTGAGTGGGATGAGTCAAATTTCATGTCTAGAGACGTTCTGTCATTGGCTGGATAATTTTTATGCCTGAGCTCCACAAAGATTTCTATGTTCAAATCTATGGCCAGATTTTCAAATATTTTGTTTCAATTCTGTGCCACTTATTTGATGCAGACTTGATGCAAAATAAGTATTGGTATTTACAAAACAATGCGAATGGTTATTCCTGTTGCTTTTTTAAAAGAGGTAATGTAAGGCAGCACTTTTGTCAGGTGGGCGTTCATGCATTCCTGTGCACTCACCCATGGATTCTGATGAATACCCATACTTACAAAGACTTGTTGAGCTAAAATCGTGCATCTGCCTAACATGCCATTCCAGTTTAAACCCAGACTTATTCAAATCAGCCTTGACCCTGCTTCTCATTGGAACAGTCCAGCCACAGCTGCCAGGCCAGGTCCTCCTTCGACCAGATATAAGCATCCTGGGACCGATTTTGCCATGGTGAACACAGTAGCCAAGTCTGAGCGTAGCAGTCCCCCTTCGGGGTGACAAATGCAAAAAGAACAATTGATGGATGGAATACCGAACAATGTCAAACATTTACCGCAAGTAGAAATATCTGGGCCTAAATCCATTGTTTTTTGCCCATCATGCAAATCCAGTTTTTATCCAGCGAAATGCATATTGTCAATAATATTATGATCAGTTGTTAAGTGTATGGTATCATCCCCCAGGGGATCTCTTGGTGCCACAGTATCAAACAACAGATAGCAGAACAATGACTGGTTAAAGATTATATAGCCAGGTTTTGAGGAGTTTTCTGAACTGAATTAGGTTTTTGCAGGAGCAAATGTAAAACTGTAGTTTATTCCAGTAATGGGGGTCAAGTAGGAAAACTAACAGCCACCCAGTCAGGCTTTGTTTATACGTTTAGGGCATAGTAATAATTGGTGACTAGATCTGAGTAGTCAGGTGTGAGTATAAGGCTGTAATTTTTTTTTCAATAAGACTGGTCCCCTTCCCTGCTGGGCTTTAAAAGCCAGACATGGGAGTTTGAATAAAGTCCTTTTTTATGGGCAACCAATGGAGCAGGCACAGTAGAGGTTCAGATGGAGATTGTGGGGGATGATTAGGAGCATGGTGAGCTGCAGTGTTCTGAACTACCTGGAGCCTTGAGAGAAGTCCTTCCTTTGTTCCGACCAGTAGGGAATTACCGTAGTCTAGACGGCTCACTATCTGTGCCTGGATCACGGATTTTCTGGCCAAAAGAGATATCCAAGGGAATACCTTCTTAAGCATTTGCATCAGGCCAAAGCATGTGCCCGAAATGCTTTTAACATGTTAGCCCTTGGATAGGTCATCATACAGTAGGGCACCTAGATTTTTCACGCATTATGGAAAAAATCCCTATTCCGGTGGCCACCAATCGTCAGGCCATACTGCATCTGCTTTTCCAAATAGGAGGCTCTCTTTGGTTTTGTTTGTATTGAACTGAAGAAAATCCAGAGTCATCTAAGCTGCAGTCTTCAACATACAATTTTTTTATTCAGGCCTTTGTGAGGGAAGGATTGGTGTCTATAGTGATAATCAATTTGGTGTTATCAGCATAGGGGATATTAACAAATCCACTTGATTTGATGAGCTAAACCAGGTGGTACACATGGATGTTGAAATGAGTGAGGCTAAGAATTGAACCCTCAGATACCCAATTGTCCAGAATAATGGATTGTGAGGTGAACAAGTCCACTATATGCATTCTATCTGAAAGAAAATGTTCTAGCTATTTTAGCGACTTTCCACCGATACCAAACTCTCTCAGTCTTTGAAGAAGAATCTGATGGGAGGTGGTATTAAACGGCGCTGACAGATCTAGGAGGATTAGCTCGGCTGGGGTCCCCATGTTTAGAGCTAGCTTAATGGTGTCAGTGACTTCCGTTAAAGCTAATTCCTTGCTATGTGAAGCACCGAAGCATGACTGAGAGGGATCTAACAGCTGATTAGATTCTAAATACACTGTCAATTGGTTATTCACCAGTGCCTTTGTGATTTTGGAGAGGTAGGGAAGTAATGATATTGGTCTGTAGGTTTGTAGATCCTGAGGACCACTAAAAGCTTTTTTAAGAATCGGTCTAATCTGAGCAGACTTCCGCTGGAGGGTATCAGTCTTTGAAGAAAGCTTACAGATCTCGCTAATAGGGGCAGTTAGGATAGAGGCTAGAGATGTAATAACAAATGGGGATGCCAGACCCCAAGGGGAGCCTGCTTTGATCTTATTTAGTAGAGCCTGCACTTGATCAGGAGTTATTGAGTTAAAGGATTCTAAGGAGGAAGGGGTGGAATCTGTGTTAACAGCACTAAGATCAGAAGCGCTCGTTGGCTCATTGTCAATGAATGATCTAAAGATTGTGTTATTCTTCTGTGGGAAATGATCGGCAAGATCATCACAGAGCTTTTGAGATAAGTGAATTCTCTAAGAATTTTAAACAGCTCTTTTGAAGAATTATTTGCTGCGCTAATTCTGTCCCCTAAGTGGGATCTTCTGGCAGTGTTAAAAATGTTTAGTATGCTCTGAATGCATATTTATAGGTTAGTTTATCCTCCTCCCATTTAGATTTCCTCCATCTCTGTTCCAATTTCTGCAAGTGGGTTTTTCTTTCTTAAGGGTTTCGGTGCACCAGGGTGCTGGAGCGTTTGTTTTATGAATCTTATTTAACTGTAATGGAGCAATGGTGTGAAGGCCTTTGCTAGTGAGTACTCCAATGCTGTTAATGCTGGCTCGCTAACACCAAAGTCCAATATGGCCTGTGGATTAAAGGTGGAGGTGAAAGTGGAAAGAGATATATTTCTCCATTGTGACTGTTCTGCTATACTTGGGAGTATTTGAGAAACATTCTAAGGCTAAATGGTCCGTCCATGTCAAAGCCATGGGGGCTCAACTGCTATGTTTGATGTATTAGTGAAAATGGGGTCCAGTGTATACCCCGCTATGTGGATGGGGCTAAATACTTTTGTATAGAGACCAAGAGATTCCATAGTCACTGTCAGGCAGTTGGGTCTAATGGAATATCCAATTGGTGATTAAAATCCCCTACTAGTAAGAAGTTGCCAGCTTGTCGAAGAAACGGGGCTAGCCCTTCCAGGAATAATGAGCAAAAGTGTTTTTGTATTGCCATCAGGGTGATAGAACAGTGCTCCCATCCATTTTGTCCTTATGGCTGTCTCAAGTCTGAACACCATCATTTCTAATTTGGGAGTAGAAACTTTGTCCAACAGTTTAATATTAAGAGGAATACGAGGCAAAATGGCTGTGCCTCCCCCTTTTTTTCTGTCTATCTAGTCTTGTGACTCTTCACTCTTCTGAAAATGCAATTGCAAGGGAAGGGGAGGCATCCTTGTGCAACCAGATTTCTGTAATAAAACAGATATCTAGTTTAGTTGAATATAGAAGATTCCATAGTTCTGACGGGTGCTACAGTATGTAGCAGGCATTAAGATAGAGGCCCTGATATTCATGTTGCTGTATTCCGATTTTGTGGGCATTAATCCCTAAAGCGTTCTTATATGTTACCTGTGTGATCATGGGTCCGAGGATCCTTTGCCTACCTATTAAATGGGGAGTGACAGTGAAAAGATTGCATTTTGAACATTGCCACGGTCCCTCCCCGGTATTCAGAGATAGCTTCTCCTTGCTAGCGGTCCTTGCATGGTTATTACCAATCTCCGAGAGCTTAGACCTAAGGTAGGTGAAGGGGAGATACCTGACTGAAACGGGGGCCCAAAAATATGCAACCTTTCTGATGGCTGGCGGTGTTCAGGCACGGACGAGCGCAGACAGGTGCAGACAGGCTTGCCTTTGGAACGCCAGTGGTACACCCACTGCACGCATCCGTGTCAGGGTCTGGATTAAGTAGGTAGGTCAATGCCCAGGCAAAGTATTGTGGGGGGTGACTAGAGCATAAACCGCTCAAAAAGGGCACTCATTATGATCCCAGCCGACCTCAAACAGGGCAACTCTCTCCACTCAATTGGCACTAAAGAAAGGGCATGGTGGACCGGAGAGTAGCCTGAGAGAGATGGGAGTCATTGCGTTGAGTACATAATGATAAACAAGAGCATTAAAATGCATAAAATAAAATAAATATCGTGTGCAAATTGCGGTAAACATATTACAGCACCAATGCCCTATTCAATTTGACCAGCAAAGAGGAGCTTAAGTCACCTGATTACTGCTAGGCTGCGCGTCCACATCAGGCCTGGATTAAGTAGGTAGGCAAAGCCCAAGCAAAGTATTGTGGGGGACAACTGGCGGCCATCAATTTCCCAGCTGACCTCCAATAGGGCTGACTCTATCCACTCAATCAGCACTAAAGAAAGGCCATGGTGGACCGGAGAGTAGCCTGATAGACATGGGAGTGACTGCAGTGGGCTAGTAATGCAGTCTTGACCGTGCTCCCCATGGGAACAGACACGCCTTAAATGTCAGGCAAGGTCCTCCCTGGATAGGAAACAAACATCTCTTGACTGGGGATGAATGTTTGATTTGTTCTGTATTCCTACAGTAGGACAAGGTTGCTGGCTGTATACAACCAGAATTCCATGAGGCTGTATACATGCTCACCACCGGCCTAATAAAATGGATTTGTCTCAGCAAATTTTCCCCTTGTGCGGAGTGGCTTAGGTGGTTGGATCCGGTCCTCCAGACGTCTGGAAGTCCAAAAAAGTCGAAACTTTTCATAGATGTTAGGATAAGTCCAGCTAGGCATAGTCAATGGTCCCAGGACCAGAGGGATAGCACTTGGGGTCAAGACTCACTCCAGCAGAAGCCACCAGTAGGGTCCAGTCCAGGTCCAGGTAGAAAAACAAGGAAAAGTAATCACTATCTCATTATATCAGAAGTATCCAGAACTGTGTTCAAGTTTGGTGCTTGACCGTAAGTACTAGTCAGACTTAGATGCAGGATTGGATAGCATTGCATTGGCTTCCATCTCTAACTTCCTACATCCTTTGATTTCCTGTTATACTTCTAATATGAAGAGCTACTAATTACATTATCACCCAAAGTCCATATACAATTATGTCCTGACAAAATAATGAAGTTACTACCAAGTGATGTAACATGGTTTGGCTGGCTAGAACATGCTCCGCGAGACAACTTGGGAATAAAAGATATTTGATTATATAGACTATCAGACTGATATGTAATGTGTGTTTGCATTGAAAAGTGAAGCTTTGGAGAACTCCTCTCCAAACTTGGGGAGCATATGAGTGGTTGCTCCATTCCACTGCTGAGCACCCTGTCATTGGATACCAGAGACTCTTTGGAAACTTCATTTCAAATGAATCAAGGTATGCCAATATTGCTCTGGACAACAAATTGTTTAATGGGATCACTGACAAAATATCGAATACAAAAATATAGACTTACCAAAATATTGATGCCAAAATATGGAATGCAAAAATATCGAATTCCTATTTACAAACAGGTAAGTACAAAAATATCGAATCAAAAATATAGTTTTACAAAATATAGTTAGTCAAAATATAATTTTGTTTTAAATGTCTTAAAAGTAACTTCAAAATTGATGAAATAATAAATATAATCTCAAATAACTTTACAATTAATAAATAATTAATTTATTACCACTCCAGTGAGTGCAACAGTAGGGAAAACGTTGGATGGCGTAGGGTTAAAAATTATTATTCTCACTCCAGTGAGTGCAACAGTAGGGAAAGGTTTGGATAGTGTAGGGGTAAAAATTACTATTCCCACTCCAGAGAGTGCAACAGTAGGGAAAACGTTGGATAGCGTAGGGGTAAAAATTACTAAATCGATATTATATTACTTACCTTCAATTCAGTATTTTTCACCATTATATTCTGTCCATTCGATATTTTGTCCATTCTATATTTTGACTTCGATATTTTGGTAATTCGATATTTTGAATTCGATGTTTTGTCTGTTTACCTGTTTATTGAATTACTTCTTGCTAAATTTGGAATTTTGTCTGGTTTTTAGAATTGTAAAGCTTCCTGGTTTACCTATGGGTTTTTTAACCAAACTGCAAGTAGGAGGAAACAACAGGAAGCATACTCTGATGACTTCGATATATTTGGTAATATTCCTAAAAAAATATTCCCTTGCTCACCCCTTGGTAGCTGACTACGAGCGGGCATGCTTAACCTTGGAGACTGGTGTGTAATGCGTTTAAAAACACAAATACATTGAAAAAGTAAGACAGAACACACAATAAAAATCCAGTTTTTTTATAAAAATAGGGAATATTTTTATGATCAAAATGAACCACACCGACAATATTCCAATGAAAGGAACCAGAGTTATGCATTTTTAAAGAATAAGTTCTCTATAGTGACTAAAAACTTAAAGCTGCAACTTGGTACATCTGGTCCTGTCTGACCTGGACAAAGTCAAGGTTTGAGGCTGACCACATTGGAGCGTGCTTTGTGCGGTAGCCCCCGGTCAAGTTTTTACCTTCTGACTTATACATTTTTCAGGGCTTTTTCTTCTGGGTTTCTAGTCAAAGATGGTAGCTTGCTTTATTGCAGCGCCTCAGTGAAATCCTGAAATCTTAAGCTCCTGAGTGTTCTGCAAGACGAACTTGAAATCCAGGCTGGGTCGTGTTTCTAAGTTGCCGGCTTGACTCTTGAAGACAGGTCAATCAATTTATGCAGCTTTTGACAAAAAATTCTCCATACTTCTCCAAACTTTTGGATTTCATTCCAAAAGGTCCCTTTGGAGTTCCAATGTGTTCACAACACTAATCAAATGTTCCACATGCTCTGTATTGCTCTTTGGGCTATTAGCACTATGCCTACCACAATGCACCTCTCAAAATCCTTAAAAGTCCATTGGACCCCACCCAGCTGGGTTCTTCTTGGAGGAGATTGTGCAGGTGAAGCACTTTTAAACTGTTGCTTTCAGGCAGTCCACTCCTTCAACTTTCCAAGCAAGGCCAAGTCGTCTTTTGGAATGAAGACAAAAGTGTGTTGCAGGTACAGTTCTTATAAGTCTCTTGTGCAGTCTAATGATCTAGCAGGTCAGTCTTTCTTCTGGTAGTTCCAAGGCAGGGATCTGAGTTGCTCATCAGCTCTCTCATATTTATTCAGTGTTCCTGGGTGACAAGCAGGGGAACACCCTGACCAATGGGGTACAGTGTACCACCCAGAATGTATGACAAACTTCATCCAAAGTGTGCCACAAACTTGTCCCAGAAGGTACTGTTCTTCACAATCCAATATGGAGAAATTCTCTGCTGGAGGTTAGGATCCGACTAAATGAACCCATTGATGTGCCTAATTTTCCGTAACACTCCCAAGCCAGTCCCTCTGCTAATGTGCTAATGCATTTACTGGGGATTTTGGCTGGCTGGGGTTGCATGATTTGGGGGCGAATTTTGTCCTGTCCTAACTGTCATTCCTTATTTGAAGACCAATTTTGCCATTTCACCTCCTTCCTGTCTTTTGCTTTGAAGCATGCTCATCTCCCCTACTAGATGTCCTTTGTCTCCATGCAGGAAACTTCACACCTCATCAAAGCAGTTTGGATACGCTGTAAAAGGCTGGCCAATCATTAGAGGTTGCTAGAAGGCTGGATTTTCGCACAACGGAAAAACAAGTTCTGTAATAGTTAAAATAAATCTACATGTGGCAAGTTGTAGAATTTTGCATAACTATTCTTTTACATCTTTGAAATATTATCTTAACTCACTCATTTCAGTAGTTACACTTTATTAAATTATTTTGCTAGAAAGTTGAATTTGAGCTCAACAGAAAGACAAGTCCTTTAAACTATTTTCTGTAATAGTTAAAATAAATATCACAGTGACAAGTTGTTGAACGTCTCATAACTATTCTTTTACATCTTTGAAACATTAACTCACTCCTTTCAGCAGTTATACTTTATTAAATTATTCCAATGATAGCCTATGGGGCCAATGCATTGCAATAGGGAAAACAGAACTGACAGTTTGTCCCTCACCAGGGCATATAAAACAACTTGTATAATGTTCTTGCTTATAGTCTTGTTGAGTCCCTTCATTCCTTCATTAGGCTTCTAGGACATGCCACTTTCTACTCTTGTTCCGTAAGACTATGAAGACTTTACTCTTCAATTGCTCTTAATGGGCTAATGGTTTAGCTTCTGGCTTATGCACCCTGTAGCTGTTTTGCTCTCGCACTGGAGGACCCTTTTTGGTTAGCTGTGCGTATTGTAAATTCTCTAAAATACAAATAAAATGAATAGTTAAAAGGCACCCTATCCCCTGAGCTCCTAGGAGAAACCTTAGGGGTGACTTATATGTAGACAAGAAGGGCTGGCTTTTAAAATGACCTCTCCTGGGTGTCTAAACCTACATGCCCTACCATAACCTAGGGACTTAAAGGTATGTCGTCAGTACCAATTGTTATTATACCTAATTACCATATAGCTTTTACAAGGTACACAAACACTGGGTTTAGGTAGCAGAGCCTATGGCACAACTAGACTCACTAAACCAGCATCCAGTAATCACTATGGGAAATAAAAAGGGGGGCACTAAAAAGCACTGGTTTTTCACACAGGTGTTGGAATACATATTCTATGTCTATGGATGCAATCTGCATTTATATGATGAGACCTAACAAGTTCAAAATGTGTCTGAGGTTACTTGTGTTGTGGTATTGGGTTCTCCAGGCCTACATATTCCGCAAAACCCCCCTACACCATAAAACGAATGTTGGCACGGAAACTGGAAAATGCAAAAGACAAGTTTATTAAGACCCCATGGGGTGGTGGTACATTCCTAAGGCACCCTTCGGTAATGCAAGAAGTATCACACCGAACATCGGTGCGAGGCCTCTTTTATACAGTTTTACAGTAATAAAAGTGTAGGCGGAACACATTTACAGAGTTTAGGTACATATATGGTCATTTTTGGAACACAGCCAACTCATGGGAGGAGTTACAACACCACTGGTTGGTTTGGAGGAACATTCCTGAGCGATGACTGTCCACTAGTACAGAGGGTTTAACTGCGCATGTGCATGCTTGACCAATACTAAAAATAGCCTGTTGCTGGGCAAATCTCGAGTGGTCAGTGGTACAAAGAAAGGACAAAGGGTATACTGGCCACGAGGCGACGCATTCATATAAAATGGCCGCCGGTGTGTTCAAAATGGCTTCCGAACACCATAGTCAAGTTAAGGGGAAATACGTGTAGCGAAGCTTAACGCTAACCCGATCACCGTCAAATTACGACAGAGTTCCTATCTAAAGTGGACCTAGCTGGGCTAAACTGCCTGTTTTTTTTCTTGCTTATATGTTGTTATATTAGCTAGACATGCCCATTGCCCTTTGGATGAATATGTATGTCATTGGCTAGTGTGAGCATGTGCTAGCTGGCGATCCTAGTACTCAGTTAAACATGAGCGAGAAGCAAGTGCATACACAATCAAACACTTTCTTGCTGCAGTGGAGACAAGATTAAGTGCATGATACTTAAAATGTATATCCTGTGATTCTGCTACTAAGGCCATATGGAATTGGGCAAGTAAGCATTGTAATGAAAGTTTTGAAAAAAGTTACTCTTTGAAATTAAATAAGAAAGCATTAGATTAAAAAAGTAGCTAATAGTACAGCTAATCTAGATAAAAATATCTAATAAGGTAACATTTTACACAGAAACCCTCACCTGAAGATAAATAGTGCCTTATTTAAATGTCATTGATCTTTTAGGGATACAGAAGGCTAAAATCTCTGAATCTGGCTGGTCTCCCCACACCAGATCCTGTCAATTATGAGTTTGTCCTGGTAAATGTGGAATACCTGCATGAATCATGTAATGCAAGTTGACTTACCATGCTGTTTTCACAGGTTCCACAAAGAAATTCACTGAGAGCAGACAAAAAGTCTCAGCAGGAAGGACAAGTAAGGTTGGGAGGGTGGTATGAGGTAGGAGAACAGGGCAGGCTTTAGCCTGTCTTTAGGAAGCATTGTCTGCTCCATTCATACTACTACCTGAAAAAAGACAAGCATCCCCAATCCTTGAATTATGGCTCTACAGTTTGCAGACTAGATAATTCCTAGGCTGGAGACATTCAGTATGGAGGGGACAGAATGTCACTCCGGGTTATTGCTCTGAATCAGGGGGTTAGGGGTTGTGACTGATGCAGATGCATGTAGCACCAGTGGTGGCTTTCAGAGGGAGTGCTGCGGGCGGAGAGGCAGGGGCAGGGCAGGGTGGGGAGGTAGTGGAGTCAGACATACGCTGTCCAGGAGTAAAGTAAGTAAATAAATAAAGCGCTTTACCTTGCGCTCCCTGCATCGCCAACTCGGCGATGCAGTGACCCCAAGGTAAATAGTTCTATTTATTTATTGACTTACTTTAATCCTGGATGTCATACGCACAACTCCACTACCCCCTCACCCTGCCCCTCCCCTGCCCACCCACCTACCCACAGCCCCACAGCAGTCCCTCTGTGAGCTGCCACTGCCTAGCACTGCTCTCAGGGACCACTGTGTTTAGAACTTAATGATAGGTTTAAATGTACTTTCTACAGAATTCCTTGTGAGTTCAGCAGTTCCCAGGAGAAAAAAAAAATATCAAGATAACGCTGGTGATTAATTTCCTGCTAAAGAGAGATCAGAGTATTGTCTAGTGACAGATTTGGCTCATTATAAACTAGTTCTATAAAAATGGTATGCAGTTCCTAAGGATACAGGAAAAGAGAACTAGAAGGTTGGTAGGCATCCATATGAGTCCAAAGGTTCTAGATGGGGTTTCCTTATTTTGGAACTGGGACCCTCACATAGCCAGCAGGGTGTCATGTTTCATCATAGGGCTTGCTCCTTATCAGGCCAGCCCTTCAGTGCATGACCGGCCCCCCTTAAGGGGCTGTTTTTTGGAGATCTTCTGTTTTCAAGTCGTAATGTGAAGAGCGAGTGTAGGGCCGTGGAGTTTTGATGGATGTGTAGAGTGAGTGAATAGTATAAGGACAATTTACATTAAAGGGATACTAAGTAGTACTCTAAAAAAGTTTTAATCAGTAAGTAAACTTGTCTGGCACAAAACCAGAGTTAGCAAACTAACAACATGATATTCAGTGGTTGCTAGTATAAAAAAATAATTAGACACAAGTGATTAAATAGCAATTCTCAGGAACACAATTAAAATAACTATCTACGCAGTGGTTGGCATCCCAGTTAATACAAGGCATAAACCAAGCACTCAAGCAACCTAAAAGTGAAGTACCCTGTGGTAATACTGACCTAAAAGAATTTAGGTAAAACATACATGAATACAAGTCTCAATACAATACGGCATGCAGTCAAATTCTTACCATGCAATTAAATGCAAAATGCATGTGAGGCACAGTGGAAAGGTAGAAGAGAGTACCAAGTAGGTGTCACATCTAAAGGTATAGGTGGCAGTGCGGCTTATCAAACACCATGGCTTAAAACAAATTCCAAGACTCACCAATCTGGGTGGATAACCAACTACATCAAGTATTGGCAGAGGGAACGCCAAATTATAGTGTTCTAGCGTGGAAAAAAAAGGATAATCAAAAAATATTACAATAATTAATGCAGCTGAATTCTAGCGCACATGGCTGGGGGCGAAGGATCACCCAAGCTTATAACACAGTTGCAGCATGCCAAGGTGAGTCTCAGAGCATGGCTGTGGTGGAGATTTCCTCACAGTCAGAAAACAGCTTTGTAGCTGGATGACCTACCCTCCCTCTACTAGCTTGGCAGAGTGTGAGGACTTGCGGGGGCGAGGTCAAATACTTGCAATATTCCTAAGCAGACCAGCACTGGCGACATGCCTCAAGGTGAAAGGCGGGTGCGTTAAATGTGTCAATTTTGGAGTGGCTGGCAACCATTGGGTGAAAAGACATCCTCGTGCCAAAAAAGTGAGGGTCTAGCAGTAAAGTGTTCACAAAAGTAAATGCCATGTTGGAACAGGCGGGAAGGGCAGGCAGACATCCGTGCTTCAAAAAAGTCAAAGGCTAGCAGTAAAGTGAGCACAAACATATCTGTCAAGTTGAGCTGTACAAAAGGTATTAGTAGGAACCTACAAGCACAATGGTTGAAGTAACCTTTGGGGTCAATGGCCAAAGAAAACACTGTGGTATTGAAAATAAGGCATCAATTTTCAGCCAAATCATTCAGAAAAATCAGTCAGAGAAAGGATACGCGGTCTGGTTCATGTCCTTCTACTACTACTACTTGTATACTTGTAGAGCGCAGTCCTGTCACCCAAAGGGTATGCTGGCGCTTTGAACTTGAGCGGTTGCACTTCTACAAGGTGCCTAAGAATGCCGGTGCAGGGACAAACAGATTACAAAATTCCCTGCTGCTCATGGGAGTAGAGGTAGAAATGTGGAATAAACTAAACACACAACTCATTTCAATATACTATTTCGTATGTGAAAGGGTGGCCAAGGAAGTATAAGGCCATATATTGAGCAAGGTACTGGATACCGATCAGTGTATATAGACTCTTGGGAGCTAGTGATGGAGGTATGGGTAAAGGCCATCTGTAGAGAAGGATTCAGGTCAGTGTATACAGGCTAAATAGGAGCTAGTGAGGGTGAAAGTCGAAGCCAGTTGTCCCTGGAATTTGTCTGTTCTGGGCGTAGGCAGACACTCTAAGGCCTTCTAAAGGAGTTTTGTTTCTATCTCAGTCAGTGCCCTGGGAGATAAATTTACAATCAATTGTCCTTCTCTGATTGACACGAGGTCTGCACTGTCTGTTGCTGCAGCTCTTGCCACTGTACTCATTTTTAATATCTTCCGCCCAAGCCTCTGCCTAAAAAAGAACGTTTAGGATTATAAGGAAAACATTGCTGTGGACCCTGTAGGAACATGGGGTATTGCCAATAGGCTGGTCAATGACATGGGGGAATCCTGTCCCCAAAATCAGGTGGCCGTGGACAATTTCTTGGTCCATTGCTGTCCCAGATGTCATTGCTAGAGTTACTTTCAGATAAGGAATTTCTCCTGTATAAATGTTGAATTTCGTCTGATGAATTATCAATTCAGCTGGGCGTGTAGTCCTCTTTAAGATAGGGGTACACTTTCCCATTGTCATTTTTTATGTCCTTTTGTAATTTGGTAATATTTTATTTCATCAGGTAGTCTTTATTTGCGGTAATTTCACTATTGATTTCAGATAATTGTTAGCTGTTATCAATATCCTGTCTTGAGGGCACTTTCCACTATTTGGATTTTGATCAGTTGTGCATCTGCTAACCATTTAGTGGGCTTAATATTCAAAATAGGCAAGTCCCTGGTGGACTTCCATGCAAACAGGAACCAATCCCTCTTGAAGGTGGCATCTTTCTGAAAAGGACATGGAACATTTGTGACAATGTGGCTATTTGGTGCAAGTTTGGCCCTTAAATATTTGGTCATGATGGCTCCATGGAGTGTGATCTTGACTCATTGTCTCTCCATGGCTGTGAGAGAATTCCAATCTAATTGGTTGCCTTACAGGGTGCTGCTTTAAGCCCCTAGCAGATATGGGTTTCACAAAATCTCTACAACCATATCAGCCCCAGAACTTAAGCCTTGGTTGCCTTTAAAGCTTGAGGCAGACAGCCTGTTTATGATAATCATCTGTAGTCTCAAACCATCAAGCATGATGAGAAAGTGGAAAACTTCTGAGAAGATAGACACTTGGTCGGAGAAGGACCAGCCGGCTACTCCTAGTAACATAGAAGGAAGTCCCACGGCTGTAAGCCGTACTAGAAATATATCAACAAAAAGGAGGGGACTAGGGTCTATTATAGGTCCAGCATACGAGCCCATAGAACATATCAATTCATTCAAAATGGTATGCAGTGCCCAAGGATACAGGAAAAGAGAATTAGAGGGTCAGTCTGTATCTTTTTATGTCCAAAGGTTGGAGATGAGGTGATGGAGCGAGCTTCAGAAATTATTTTATTCTGACTCGCAAAGTTCATTCCCTGTAACATGAATTAATGTATTAATGAATTGTTGCATGATTTGTTATACTAATTCAACCTAGAATAAGATTGCACTCACACAAACACGTGGGATTAATGACATGTGCTCTTGTTGCATTTGCGAGTTTGTCATGTAACACATGATTAATATTGTCCTGTTCGTCCTATTGTTTTTGTCACTATTAATATGCAGCTGATCATTTATGGCATGTGCTTTCATTATATGTGCTTATATGTTTGTCCTATGTCATGACTGTTTGTCTGTGTATTATTCGATCATCTTTTTACTCTTTCAGATACATAAAGACTTCAGCTGGACATTATGAAGAATGTTAGATATTATTGTGCTGCTTTATTTGTTTGCTTCTGCTAGTTGACATTTATTAATGGGTTAATTATTAGCAATGGTTGGGTGGGTAACAGAAGGGTTTATTTTACTTGAATAAATCATTCTTTTGTGTTTGTTTAAATACTAGCCCGAGAGAAAGGCTTGAGGCCTAGTTCTGGAGAATGTTGGTTAGCCTGTACGTGAGCAGAGCCAAGCACAGTCGTATTGGAACTTTTCCATGAAAGCTATTCTTTGGAATGAACTGAGGCTTAAACAAAAAAGACTTGTGCGTTATGTGCTCTGGATGGTATTTCTACAAGGCCAAGGAAGTGACAGAGATGGTTTTGCCGAGCTCTGGAGGAAATCAGTGAAACAACTTTTAAAATTGTATCGAATCCTCGGAAGCCGGAGTCGCTTCATGTCAATGAACAATGATGAAGTGACGTTGTCACTCTGGGAAGAGGTGGCTTTGGTGGTCTGACAGTCAGCAACCAATCAGGGTGCTGAGAATTATTTAAACATATCATTTAGTTAGATTAGCGAGTAAGAAAGGTATAAAAATTAGGCCTCTTGAGGGGAGCGGGGCTGACTGTTTCCTGAGGGCGAAGTGCTGTCCGTTTTCCTTTGGACACGTAAGCATAATAGATTGTTTCCTTTTCAGGTCAGAAAGCTAACATAGGGAATAGGGTTGATGTTTTCTTTAATTCATTATTCTATGCAATGTTGAAGTGCGGGACCTTTTGAGCCAATGATTTTATGAATAAAACTGATATAACAATATGCTTGAAATTAATAAATGAGCTAATAAAATTTATAAAACTTTGAATCTTTAAAAATAAATGACAAATCGTCAAGCTGGACTTGATTATTGAGTTGGTACCATCAGTTTAAATCCGTTGGCCTCAGTGGTCTAATTAATGTTTCTTTGATAAATTTATGATTATAAATGTAATACTGCAGTTGTAAATATATATATATAAGTTTAATAGTGTGATTAATTAGGCCGCAAGATTCAGCTTCATGATGTTCTGTCTTATTTTGCATGGGCCTAGTTATTGATTAGTTTGGTAAGTATTAGGTAGTGAATGGTGACGCATGTGAGACCGAATTTCTATAGTGACGCTGGATCAGAGGTTACCTCCTTTTTGAACTGGGACACTCACATACCCAACAGGGTGTCAAGCTTCAACATAGGGCTTGCTCCTTGTTGGGCCGGCGCTGCAATGCTTGATAGGCACCCTTTTAGGGGCTCTTTATTGGAGATTTCTGTTCTGAAGCTGTAATGTGAAGTGCGAGTGTAGGGCAGTGGAGCGTAGATGAATGTGTAGAGTGAGTGAATAGTGTAAGGAAGATTGAAATTTAAAGGTGACTAAATAATTGTCTAAAAACGTTTTAATCAGTGAGTCAACTTGTCTGGCTAAAAGCAGAGTTAGTAAACTACCTACATGATGTACAGTGGTTGCTAGTGAAAAAAAGTTAACAAGATTCTTCTTTAAGTAGACACAAGTGATCAATTAGCAATTCATCAGGACCAAAACTAAAATAACTACCTATACAGTGATTGGCGTCCTAGTTAGTATAAGGGGTACTCAAGCACTCAAGAAATATAAAAGTAAAGTACCTTGTGGCAATACCAACCTACAAATATTTAAGAAAATAATACATAAATAAAATTCTCAATATAATACAGCTTGTGATAGAATACTTCCCATGCTAATAGTTAACAAATGTGTGTGAGGTGCAGTGGAAAGCCAGAAGAGAGTGGCAAGCAGATGACACATCTAAAGGCATAGTCAGGCAGGGCAACTTTCGAACATCATGGTTAAAAAACAATTCCAAGACTCACCCATCTGGGGTGGTTACCCAACTACCACATACTAGCAGGGGGAACGCTAAATTATAGCATCCTAGTGTGGAAGAAAAGGATAATCAAAAAGCATTACAGTAAATAATGCAGCTGAATTGTAGTCTATATGTCTGGGGAGGAAGAATCTCCCTAGCATATAACACAGTTGAGGCATGATGAGGTGAGTCTCATAGCATGGCCTTGGTGGAGATTTACTTACAGTCATGAAGCGGCTTGGTAGCCAAACAACCTACCCTGTCTCTAGAAGCTCAGCATAGTGTAAGGGCATGCGGGGGCAAGGTTAAATACTTGCATTATTCTCAAGTAGCCGGCATTGGAGACATGCCCGATGTTAAAGGCAGGTACGTCACATGTGTCATTGTGGGAGTTGCCGTAGTGGTTGAGTGAAAGGTCGGGAGGGTGTCCAGGCATCATCCTGTCAAAGAAGTGCAGAGGCTAGCAGTAAAGCGTGCACAAATGTGTCTGCCATGTTGAGATGTGCAAAAGGTATTAGTAGGGGACTACAATTACAAAGGATGAAGTACTCCCCAGGGGGTCGATAGTCAAAGAAAAAAAGGTGTCATCGAGAATAAGGCACCTATATTATGCCCAAACAATCAGAAAAAATCAGTCTGGGAAAGGAGATGTTGACAGGTTCATGTCATCTCACAAGGCCGCTAAGAATCTCTGTGCGGGGACACAACAGATTACAAAGTTCACTGGTGTTCATGGGAACAGTGGTAGAAATGTGAATAAACTAAACACACAGCTCATGTCAAAATACTGGCTTGTCTGTGAAAAGGTGGCCAAGGAAGCATAGGCCATCTATGGAGCAAGGCACCGGATACAGATCAGTGTATATAGACTCTTGGGGGCTAGTGGTTGAGGCCAAGATCGTGAAAGGCCATCTGTAGAGAAGGATTCAGGTCAGAGTATTCAGGCTATATGGGAGCTAATGCGGATGGAAGAGGAAGCCTTCAATGAAGGTAGTGAGATGGGGCTCTAGGTATTCAATTCACTACTCAAGATGTCATCTGTCAATCCCTTTTTGGTGGTGAAGAGGTTAAAAATTCAACTTTGCTCTCCCCGAAAGAGGGAATTATTGCTCATTAGTGGGTGTGCCTCAATGATGGTCCATCATTGACTGTCAGTTGTGTCCCTTCTGTGCAAAGTGCGTGCACATCTCGGTTTTGAGTTAGTGGCACCTGATGTTGCTGCGGTGTTCCATAATGCGTGTTTTGACAGCACTTGTGTTCATCTCAATGTATTGTAAATTACAAGGGTATGTTGGCTTGCAAATATGCCATTCCTTGTGTTGCAGTTGGTATGTTTTTACTGAATCTAATCGAATGTCTTGGAACAATTTAATTTCCTATGTATTCTGAGCGAAAGCACAAACAGTACAGAATCCACATGGGTAGTGTCCTGCCAGGGGTGGTAGGTCCCAAAGGGATCTCTGGTCATGTTGGGCAGAAGGCAGCAGTTTAGTGTGTATGAGCATGTCATTCATGTTTCTCATGCATTTGAAGGCAAACCGAGGAGGGAGCAATGTAAGTTTGCAGTTTTCAAAATGTCCCAATGTTTCTTGATGATGTTGCAAATTCAGTTTGAATCAGATGTTTAAGTGATAACCCATGTTAATGGGTCTGTCACTTGTCTCTGGACGTGTTCCAAAAGTGCTTCTCTGTTATTAATTTTGCCCCGTTTCTTGGCATACGTTACACTGTGTGAGGGATATTCGTGTATGCTACGATTGTGTGGCAGTTGGTCGGCCTTGGTGTTATAATCCAGCAGTGTACTGCAGTTACGGCGCAGCCGTGGAAACTGTCAAAAAGGTAGGTTGTCCCTGAGAACTTTTAGATGGTGACTGCTGTATAGGAGAAGGATATTGCAGTCTGTAGGTGTTTTGTAAACTATGGTGGTAGGCTGACTATCTGGTAATGTAATCATGAGGTCTACGAAGTGAATATACTTATTTGATATGGTGTTGGAGATGCAGAGGTAAGGACTGAGGGTTGTGATCCACTCACAAATGTTTTCACATGTCACTCTTTCACCTTTCCTAAATATCAGGATGTCATCAATGTATTTAAGGGGTTAGTCCAATCATGCACTGTACACTCAGTGTTTTCCCACACCTATTCTGTTTGTAACATTCAAATTTATTTCATTACAACATCATTATTCATACATTTTAATTTCTTAGTTTTCACCAAAATTCATTTTATGTACTATGAGTCATTAATTCTTCATGATCATCTCAGAACTGTAAATTGCATATACATTTACATTTGTACATAACATTATTTTCCATAATACATTTCAAAATCAATAAACATTGACATTTAAAACGCCCGCCCGATGCATTTCGGTACCCCCATGGTACCTTCCTCAGGGGCAATACTTGTTAACGGTGATATCTGCGAGGTCTCCCTAGTGGTGCTTGTTGCTGGATCTAATGCTGCGTGTAATGTTTACTCATTCGGAAACCTGGAAAGATGGTGATTTGCGTGTATCATGTGCAGATGTCTTCTCAACTTCTCTCACGGACGCCAAAAGTTCCCGGTACGATCAGAGTTCACGACTGCAATATCAGGACACAATGTCATATTTTGGAGAAAAAAGTAATGTGTTACAAGGATGACACAGACTGATAATGGCTAGTTCTATATATGATATTACATGCTAGATGTAAATGTATGCCATTCAACTGCTGAATTTAAACCTTATGTTACATTATCTGTTCAGCAAATCTAGTGAATCTATTGTATTATTATTACGTGTTCCACATTTGGTTTTCTCTTACATGGTTTGGTCACTTCAATCAATGTTTCAGCTTAGTGCAATGGTCTACTAAGGAGGCATTTTCAACTTTACAGCGTATTCTAGACTGATGTTGTAGAATTCCTTTTTGACCTGTTGGGTATTTTTGCCTGTATAATGCAAACCACATGGGTATCTAATGCAATATACTACATTACTGGTGTTACAGTTGGAGAAGGGTTCAAGAGTAATCATTTGGCCATTGAACTGAAACGTCTTAGTGGTTGTTGTAGTATTACATGCAGCACACTTATTGCATTTGAAGTGCCCCACCACAGGTGTAAATTCGAACATGTTGTTTGTAATGGGTTTCTTAGGTGCATTATAGTCATGTACTACACGGTCTTTGAGATTTGAACATCTTTTAAATCCAAAGAAAGGTTTTTGTTTGAATTCGGGTAGACTCTTAAGCTATGTAGAGTGTTTTTGAGTATCTTTGTAAGTTTGTTGGCATGGGTTCCAAAAGTGGAAACACACACCATTTGTGGTTGCTTGGATTGCTTCCCTACTTTAAAGAGAGCTTCTCGATTTTTATAAGATGCTCGTTCAGGGATTTCTTGAGAAGTTTTGCAGGATAACCTTGATCTTTGAGTTTGCCTTTCAGTTTTTTTGCTTCACAGAAATAGTCTTCCTTTTTTTAACAGTTTCTGCGAAACCGCAGAAACTGTTCAAGGTAATCCATCTTTTAATGCCTTATGATGATGGCTGTTGTATTGAAGCAATGTGTTCTTTGCTGTATGTTTGATTAATAAAGTAATATATCATTGTTTATTCCCATTGACTTTCATTGAATATCTAAAATATTCCTTTGATATCGATCAAATTCCATTGTGATTTTGAAATTTGGATGCGAAGAATAGATCCATGCATGAAAGCTGTTAAGACTATCAGAACTGCCTCTTAATATCAGAACAACATCATCAAGGTATCCCAGCTATTTGATGATGTAGGATGAAAAAGATTTGTTGTATTGCCAATGTGCTGTTTCTCACAGCAAAATACATAGGGCTAGATGTAGGTAATTTGGATTTACTCATTCATAAATACCGAATTTTACCGATTCGGTATTTATGAATCGGTAAATCTAATGTAGGTAGAAATTCGGTAAAAAATACCGAATTGGTAGGATTCGGTATTTACCGAATTGTCAAGGGGGACAGGGTGTCACTCTGACACCCTGTTGCACCCTAATTCTGGCTTGTGTGCATGTATGTGTGCCACATGGCACACAAGCCCCTAAGGGCATGTATGTGTGCCACATGGCACAGGTGTACATGCACAGATGTGCATGTACATAGGAATTCGTTATTTACCACCAAATAGTATTTGGTGGTAAATAACGAATTCTTAAGGGCCTGTGGCACTGTTTTCAGTGCCACCTACATCTAGATTTCCAATTCGGTAAATTTACCGATTCAGTATTTTACCGAATAGGTAAATTTACCGAATCGGTAAATTTACTGATTCTGTAAATTTTAGGCCCCCTACATATCAAAAAACAAATACCGGTCGGTAACGGCCGAAATCGGCCGTTACCGACCGGTATTTGGTGTCCTAAATCTGGCCCATAGTTATTTACTGTGTCTGGGGCATACTGCACCCATTGCTACTCCTTTAAGTTGTTGATAAAAATAATCTTCAAACAAAAAGGAATTTCTACACAGGGATATCGTGATGCTTTCAATTATGAAGGGTGTAGGTACATTGTGTGGTCGAGATCTTGATTCAAGCAGATCATTCATAATAATTAGTATTTGATTCTGAGGTATGTTTGTTTATAAACTTTTGATATACATAGGTACTAGCAGTTCACGGACAGGATCAAAAGGATAATTTTCAACTATGTTTATTACTGCTATAGTGTTTCTAATGGGGAACACTTTTCTGCATCGAGAAAAGCTTCCGGTAGTAAATGTTAAAGTGTTACATCAATGGCGGCCTGAACTGTTGAACGTTTCCCAGTCCAGCACAACCCTTTGAAACACTTTGGTAGCTATTTGCTTCTAAGCACTAGTTTTACTTTTAATCTTTAAAAATGCATTTCTCTGTTTCCTTACTTTGGATTTTTGTCATTTTGGTGTCATTTTAATCATAAATCATTAATCATAAAAATAATTCCTATTTCTATAAAACTGTTTTTGGATTTTTAGTGTGTGTTATGTCTTGCTTATTTTATGGTATTGTTGTTTTTAAATGCTCCTATGTTAAGCCTGACTGTTCATAGCCAAGCTACCAAGGGTTGTGCAATGATTTGTAGATGTAAACCTCAGCAAGGCCTACCAGTTTAAGGGGTTCGCCCTTCTCTGCACAAAGTCCTCAGACCATAGGAAGAAGTTGGCACAGAAACTGGAAAATAGAAAAGTATAGTTTATTAACCTCCGGAGGTGGTACTTCAATCCACACAACACCCATCAGTATTGTGTGAAGTAGCACACTGAACTTAAGCACATGGCCTCTTTTATACACAAAGAGGGGGCTCAAAAGAAGGCGGTACAAGTACAAGTACGAGTTTTATGTACATATAAGGGCATATTGGAGACACAATCGATGAGTGGGTGGAGTTAACGTTTCTTGAGACTATCGTAAACACATTCCTATCTGGAACTAATTACTAACAGCTGCAGACTCTACTGGGCATGCACTAATACAGGAAATGCTAAATATAGCCTGTTGCTGGGCAGGTTTCGAGCGCAGTTAACAAGAAGGTAGGACAAAGCACACAATGAGCACATGGCAGCATGTGACAGACAAAATGGCTGCCGCAAATACAAAATGGAGTCGACTGAATTGTTACGATAGTTGCTAATACAGCATGTCTTCTGCTAATGCTTAATTTAATCACTGTCAAATTACGACAGATTAATTTATTAAAACTTTAGTGGGCTTCATCATGTAATTGGGGTGGTATTACTAGCTGTAGATACCTACCTTCTTATAATCCACATTGGAACAATTCTAATAGAGGTATTTCAACAAAATATGCATATGTGGTATTTCTATAACATGATCCTAGCCCAGTAAACCCAGTGATGAACATGTTTAAAAACAAAGACAAAGACTTCATGGTGCCTGATTCACCATGAAGCATAAAGAGTTGTGATAAATCCACCTTTAGCTTGGTGGTTGTTTGCTAAACTTCACGCAGTCCATTGTTTGATAGTGCATGATCCATGTCCCATGAAGATAGACACCTGGGTCAGCCAAATTTTCTAAAGCAGTAATATAATTTGAAATTGTGGCAATCATAATGTAAACATAATACACTCACGGTATCTGGTGCCTGAGATTGAGGGTGACTAGACCAAAATAGACATTGGCCCCTCAAGGCAACCTTCTCTCTCATAGTGATGACCCTGATTCCATACTACACATCTCAGGCAAAGAATGTTTCGCTGACGGCATCCAACTCCCAACAACACTGTACTTGTCATAGAAAGATCAACCTCTTCGCAAGGGATGTGCTTTGAATGCTGGTTCACGGAGTGCGTTTTTGAAGCAAGACCCAAGCTAGATATAGAGTATGACCTTATTTTAGAACTAGCGGAGTGCCAGACCTCTGACACAGCCACTGGGAGACTTAAAATATAACCAACTCCCATATGTAGTTGCAGATCTTTCATCGACCAGACAAACTTATATCTTACAGCATATTTGACAGTAATATGCAGCCCCCATACCATCAGGCCTCATCATATCCAGATGATAGCATTAGAGATGGCCTGAAAACTAGAAAAGCTGTGCCACATCTTCTATTTTTCCTTGTGCTGGGAGCTCCTGGTTCAGTGCTTTTAAGTTAGGTCACTGAGTCACTCATCTCAACCCTTTCTTTCCTGACCTTGAGAAGTAATGAATGTGGACCTGTACAACAGCTGTGATCTCTGGAAGGGCTGAACCATAAGAGGTAGTGTGCTGTATCTCCCAGTATAGCTTTAGACACATTAACAGTACATTAAACAATGCACCAAAGAAATGAAGGGAAGAGCAAGAGGAATGTTAGAGTAAAAGGGGTCCAATTAAAGAAGTCAGGTATACATGAATCTTTTAGGACTGTAGACTGCTGCTGAGAAGGTATGGCTGAATGTCTGTGATGTGAACATAGAGGATAATAAATTAAAGATGTAGAGTTGAAAGACATATAGAAACTTTCAAAGGAATATAAGAGACTAAGGCAAAATGTGATTCGGAAGTATAACGTTAAATGAGATAATCATTGAAAGTGAAAGAGAATTAGTAATAGACTTTTTAATGGGCTTTAGGTACATTAGTAGAAGCATATCTCAATAATCAAGGAATCAAGGAGGATGAGTTATGTAGTACTTGCAATAAAAGTACAGAGGCCATAAAAAGTAGTAGGATTTAATGTTCAATTACAGAGAGGAAATGGATGGATATGATGAAGGTAAGAGCTCATGCAGTAAACGGATGATGTGTACACGGTACTGGCCTGCATGTTGAGAGCAATGCTGCAACTCCTAACTGGAGAGCAAAAGTACATTTAAACACTAGATAAACTTTGAAAATTCTCTGTGTATTTTATGTGAGGATCTTTCTCTTCTGTATGGCTTTCTTAAACTCTTTTTTTTCAAAATGTCAATGATGGGATAACACAGTGGAATAACACCAATGTACATCACAGATAGTTTGCTCTCTTTAATTGAATAAATAGATATTGTATGTATGCACGTTGAGCAGAGTTGCCCAAATAATAAAATAACTTCAGTGATGTGAGCAGAAGGCTTTCTGCCTCCCAAATGATGATTTGATTTTCAGATGGCAGCTATGATGATGATGGAAGACATGATAATCAGAAGAAAATTAATTACTATTGGTGTCGACCCAGGAAGCAGTTTAGTTTCTCAATCCCACTAGTCCTGCTGCAAGAAAGAGAAATGGTTGTGCCCTCCAGAAAGAAGTTGGCAATATCTGAGTACAAATGACTGATGAGCAAAGGTAAGTTCGTGAAGACATTTTTTTTGTAGTGGTTAGATATGAATTAAAATAACAGTTGCAAGAACTCTGCTCAGGAAGAGAACTATGCTTCGGACCATAGAACATCAGTATGTAGGGAAGGAGTCAGCTTACCACCTCAATATCGACGAGTGCTAGTCCGACTAGCTATAGAGCCTCACTTTCCCTCCTAACCTTTCCAGAGGGCCAAGTGATTTGACACCTCAGAACACAACACTCTCGACCTCTCAGGGATTGCGGTCACAGGACACACCCTTTCACTTTTTCACTTGTACTTGTCCACAATAGGATAAGAAAATGAAGTTTACAATGTTTATTTAAAGAGAAACTATAATTGTTACCTCCCCCATTGTATTTTCTTCTACTATCAATATTACTATGATGCAATACATGGTAAATGTATTTTTAATTTTTGTACATCTTTATGTGGATCTCATTGGAGCTCCGAATCATAAATAAAATGAACTGAGATGTAATACCACGCAGCTTCAGGGCTCCAATATAAGACCACAAACAAGCAGGTCGGACTGGCCTACAGGGCAATGAGGCAACTCCCTATGGCTGGTCTCACACATCAGTGTGTGGGCTACTTTTTAGCATTTTGTGAGCTTGTTTTATGGCCTGGGGGGCTGGTTTTTACTGTTGATTCTCTGATATTAGCCCAAACAATACCTGCAACAAACACAAATACATGCTGTTAGAAATGGGTTCTCTGGTTCGCTAAGGCTTGGGCCAAAGCCAGGCAGCGCCCACCACTCTAGTCAGGGCAAGGGAGTTACACGCCAAAGATAACCCCTGCTCACCCCCTTGGTAGCTTGGCACGAGCAGTCAGGCTTATCCCAGGGGCAAAGTGTAAATCATTTGCGCAAGCACACAGCAACAACATCGCAGGCACAATACAAAAGGAACTCCACACAAGGTTATATAAAAATAGCCTTTGTACTCTCATAACACATTAGAATAGTAAACACATAACATACACTGTGCCAACTGGCACGGGCAATATTCACAAGGGAGTATTTACACATGACAAGGCCATGTGGACCACTGTCAGGATCAGCACTTAGCAGAAATTGGTAAAAGTAAATAGATCATAAACATGCAACCAGTAACCACTGGTAGTCACTGTACTCCACCTCAACCTGTAACATAAACTACATTATGCACAGTCACATCAGGCGCGAATTACATTCAGCGCCAACCTCACCAGCATAAACACATTATGCAATCTCCTCATTAGTCTAAACACATTAGACCCTACCTCCTAAGTATAACTCACATTAGGGGCCTAAATCACACAGTGAAGTATAATCTCCCTAACACACACCTAAATAGGTAAAACAACCTCATAAGCCTTAACCATATCTAGAGCTATCAAACAGGGTGCGTAAAACATACTATACACAATACATTTCCTAGCACCACATCACTTTAGCGCATAATCACATTAAGGCCTTGCGCCCTATACCTCTACCACTCCCCCTGGCCAACTGGCCATCTCCAAAGGGGATCAAATGCCCTGTGTCCAGAATGTCACGGCGCGCTGTCAAGGCAGCGCCAGTCAGGGGTGCGCCATCTGCGCAAACCTAAACATTGCAGCTGCCCACTACTTGCTGGGCAGCTGAGAACCACCACATGGGCCTGAACGTAGCAGCTGGAACTAAGTGCTGCACAGCTGGGGAAGGCCTGGCACCTCTGTGCCACCTCTTGCCCTCTCAGGGGCTCTCTCATGAATTGCACCTCATGGTGGAGCCATCTGTCTCTGGAATTGTAGGGCCAACCTGTGGAGCGTTGGAGCCCTCTGGCTCTGATATCAACTGTGCCCGGGAGCACACTGGCTCCTTAAATACTCAAATATGGCCCCAAATGTTGGAGCCAAGTAGGCTCTGTAAATAACCATGCCCATCGTTGGAGCACGCAGGCTCTAAAAATATCTTGCCCCCTGGGAGCAGACGGGCTCCCAAAACAAAACATGCCCATGAAGTTGGAGCGGCCCACTGCCATCTGGGGCCGCTCTACATACCACCACCACACTTGGCCTCGATCAGGCACGGCCCCCCAATAGCCTCTGACTCATGGGGTCTTGGCAGGGGCACTTCTCCGCTCTTCGCCCAGTCCCGCACTGGTGCAGCTTCCCTCTGGCTGCTTGGGGAACTTCTCTCCACCCAGTCCCGCTCCCAGGGGCCGGGTCTCTTCACAGGCGGCAGTGGGACTCTCACACTCATGAGAGCCTCGCTGGGGGGACAGGTGGCATTTCCTTCATGGCGAGGGGCTTCCCCTTCCTCCTGGGTGCCCCGAGTTGCAAGCTCCCATTCTTCACCCCGCCCCCCCCCACCGGGGAGCCTCGGGACTTCCTACCGGCACTCAAGGAGGCGGGGGAGGCTCTCGTCCTCCTTGCACGCAGCCCAGCTTCCTCCTTTTCACCCAGCTGCACTTCTGCTAGATGGCAGTCCCCGCCCCCATCACAGGCGGGCCTGCCTGACTTCCGGTTTCGGGTTCTCGGCCTCTCAGCGCTGCGGCGGGGAAACGCGGGGTGGACACCCGCTTCTGACTTAATTAGTAATCCGGGCAAAGTCGCGGGGTGGGCATCCACGCACATAAATAATTAAATAAGCGGGGTGGCACCCGCGTTCAGTATAAACCAAAAAAAAACATAATGCAGGGTGGGCACCTGCACAATCCCAGCAGTATCGTGGGGATCCCTATGCGGGGGATTCCCTCTGGGCTGCCATGCTCCAGGCTCCTCTGGGAGCCAAATCTCAGTGCTCCCAGGGCGCAAAAAGGCAGCATCTTGTCTGGGCAAAGGAGAAAGCAAGGCAAAGGGTCCAAAAGGTCCTGGAGCATCAAGGGTGGAGCCAGGAAACTCCCAGCAAAGAAAAGTCCTCCAGGAATCCAGGGGCAGGACAGGGCCCAGGGAGGCAAGCCTTCCCCTGGGCCCCAGCAGCAGCATGCCCCTGGTAGTTTCAAGTTAAAAACAAGAACTAATTCATGGGGACACAGCCCTTCTTTTATACAACTAATCCCTTTGTTTAAAAGGGTGCAGGCAATGGGAGAACCAGCTACAGCTGGGGAACTCCTGAGCACTTTGTTTTGCTCAGCCCCTCTCTCCCTTTCACTGGACAGGCTAGGGACATCAGACGCACCACAGGGGGTGAAGCCAGCATTGTGGAGGGAAGGCACAGCTCCATTCAGGGTCCAGGTGCCACTCCTCCCTCCCATCTACATGCAGATCTCTCCATTTACCACCGGGCAGACCCATCCTGGCTCCTGGAACCAGGCACACCAGCCAGGTCCTGTCAATCACAAGCCAGACAGTCAATTCACATTCACTGCACACAGAAATGCCAACTTCTAAAAGTGCCACTTCTCCACTAGCCACAATCAATCGGCACACACCATTGCGCAGCATTTATCCTCACGAGTTCACACACACCAAACTCGCACATGCACTCCCCATCTATCAGGGACTACTATGGACACACATATCCCCATGCATTCCTATGGGAGGGCAGGCCAGTCTCACCACACATACCCAGAGAGTGCACGCACTTTACACTGGACCACAGTGAAAAAGTGCGCAGAGGCCTAAAATCACTAACACCAGGTTACAGAAACAGGGTAGGAAAACGCAAAAAGTTTCGGGGTGAACCTGCCAAAAGGGCCAAGTCCAACACATGCAGTCCCTCATACAGAGCATAACACCTACCCAGTGTCTCGATCAAGTTTAAAACTGCCCGGATTTGCAGACGTGAGACACTTTTTTAACTTTATCGTTTGCTAAAGGGGGCTCTTTTATTTCGATGGCAGACCTCTTCCTTATCCGAGTCCGACCCTGGCCCAAGTTGGCCATCAGCTAGTGGGCACAACCTGGCTATCTGGACAGGTAAGGTCGTTCTAGGTCATTATAGAGAGGGACCCTCTGCGCCCCACTCACACGCTGCTGTATGTATGAGTGAATGATTGGGTCACAATATTTGCTCAATTTGTTGAGTGATTACAATGTGGCACGTTTTTGCCTGGTGTGCCCACCCAGCACTCGATACATGACCCCCGCTCCCAGATGGGCATCGCCAGGCCGTGCCAGTCTGGGCACCTGGTCCTAACGCTGCCAAAGGGCAGGATATTCCACCTCAGCGCCTCTTCGCCCGGAGAGACAACACCAGAGCTATCAGCGCACGAGGAACCTCGGGGCCCTGGGGCCCTGGAGCCAGCATCAGTTTGCATCCTTCTCACAGGAGATGTGGCCCCCAGAGTCTGTCCGCGCGCTGCCGTCTGCCTATATATTCACTCCTCTGCTCTGCATACAACGTATGTTCACTCACGAGGTGTCACCTCCAAGCGGTCTGGCGGGGGGCCCCCTCACCTCACCATCCCCCTCTCATCCCCTCTAACCACACCTTGTTTCCTCGTCTGATCCCTGCTCTGATGATCACTTTCAACCTTTGACCTCTACCCGTTTGAGTAAAAAACGTGCCCGAGCTTCGAGGCGCTGTGCGGTGCGCTTAAAAACGAATCATATTTTCCTTTATTGACAGGTAAGTTGAGTCAGTGGAGGGAGCTGGGTATGATTCTCAAACTTCTACATAATTCCACATGAGAACGCCGAGTGTCGTTTTCTGACGTCTCCGCCTTCATATGCATTATTTCCATGTGTAACAATTATATAAATCCAACTCATATCGAGCAGAGTGACGTGGCATTAGCTCCTAAAAAGCCGCTCTAATCCCAGGCAGGGAGTGCGTTAATTGAGCCCCAGGACACCAGGAATTTGACAGACAATGGAGTGAATTATTTTACCAACAAAACCAAGCGCACAAATAATGCTGCCTGAAGGGCATGGACATATATATTTAAATAAACCTACTTAAACACGTTACGTGTAGATTGCACACACTCGTGTATGTTTTACATATGCAGCTAGATTCGTGTGTACTTTGCAAGTGATTTAAACGAGTGGTCGAGGGAGTGAGCAAGGTAATGATTGAATGAAGAAATTAGTGGGTGGGGGGGGGCGGTTTCCTAAAATATATTATGGAATTAAAAGCACCTGCTGCAGGGTCCCTTGCCTTCAGCATTTTTCTGGCAACAATAAAAATGTCAAGATAACTGGTGAATTATGGAGCTGCTGGAGAGAGATGAAGGTTTGTCCAGTGGACGTTTTGACTCATCACAGGGTAGCTCAGGAGGTTTATGCTGCAAAGCGCGTGTACCATGCAGATCACAACGTGCACAGAACGTGAATAGTTCAGTGTTACTGTTTGTGTCAGAGAGATCCTTTTTGACTTGCAGTTAATAAGTTAAATCCTAATACAGTACAGTGACCTATGAACTGTCAGCAAAGAGCTCCATGCAGAAATGCACGAGAGAGGGCGTGGTTGTGGAGACTCGAGGGGCTCAGTTAGAGGGTGGTAGTGGGGGAATCCGTGAGAAGGAGGTCATTGGGGGCGCCAACAAGCATTGTCACACCGGGCGTCACCAGCAGTAAAGCCGGCCCTGGGGCTCAGTTGGTGCGCCCTCACTCCGGGGGGGAATGCTGGAAAGAAAGCATCACTCAGTGACATGCAAAGACGTCTCCAAACCTGGCAGCGATTCATCACTAGGAGATGGAGGAGAGATAGCACTGCTGTCAGAGGGACAGCTACGTGACATTATCCGCGCACCGATGGTGTGGGGGCAGTAAGGGGACGGGACAGGTATGGTGGGGGATTCAGCATGGCTCCCCACGACCATGACTTCTTAGTAACAGTAGTAAATGAACCGGGTCTACATTTAATCCCACATTGCGTCTCCTGCAGGTCTGTGTCTCGAGGGTCCGTGGCTGTCCTTCCTAGACACAGGCGCCTTAAGGGGGGGGGCACTAGTGGGCAGGAGTACAAGAGCACTGACAGAGGCTCAGCCCCAACTTCAACAAAGACACATGTTCTGCACAGATCTCCACCCTGCTCAAAACACAGTGCGAATCACAGACATGCATAAGCACAGGAGACACTGCTCCTGTGGTACTGCTCCTGTGGTGCTGCTCCTGTGGTCCTTCTCCTGTGGTACTGCCCTGAGTACTGGGACAGGCTCTGGTGAACCCATCCCAAAACATCTAAAAGAGACAGGAATACGGTGGGCATACTAAGGGAACATCCATATACAATGAGCACAGATATAAGGACTCTGCCGTCTTTGCACTATTTCTGGCTGGACTCTAAGGAGCATCTTTCAGAGCAGCGCCCAGCTGGGTTTATACATAGGATGGTGCTGTGAACCCGCCTCCCTTGTTTATCTGACAAAACAATTGTGTGGATTCACTGGTCTGTCACTTTGCCCATAAAAACTACTGAGAGGGACATTTTGTGCTAAAATGTATTTATGGCAATCCGATAATCCTGTGAAAGGTGCTTAGTTATGCAGCAACCCCCAAAGAGCGGATATATCACTCCAACACCAAAAACATGCACAAAAGCTGGGGCTGCTGTAGAAACCACACAAGATGGGACCAGTTACTGAATCAATGAGTGCAGAAGAACTCCGCATCTTCTCGGATGAAATGCACCCGAGGCTCGAAAACAGTTATTTGCTGTGGTTGAACTACAGTGACATTCATGGACGGCTCCACCGGCCCAGCAAATGTTCATTCATCATAGTGGGTGCAAAGAGTCCACGAACTCTTCATCGGGCCCTCAGAAACTTTTGCTGGGGCCCGATGAGGCAGCACAAGAACCCGAAATACATCCATGGAATTTAAGAAGACAAGATTCAGAACCGGGCCATTGCCACCAGCCGCGCAGAGTTCAGAGACAGACCTGAAAGAGAAAAGGGCAAATATGTCTTCACCCATTAAAGTGATGGTCAAGGCAAGGGGTGGCCTCGAGCTTAATCAGCGTAGAAAAATGTAAACACTTGTTACAAATGCCTTTCGCGCGTCTGAGTGCCGCCTCGGCAGACGGGAGCCCCCAGCGGAGTGTGTGCGGCCGGGCACAGCTGAGGAAACAAACATTCGAACCGGCGGCCCCGTGACAAGCGATTTGTAAAGGAATGTGTGGCCCCGGATTCACATTGACATCCCGTATAGCCTCAGAGCGCGCACCCCATAGGTTATGGGGTATGACGTGCGGGTGGGACGGTCCTTAGACTGATCAGAACTGCCAGGAATCCTAAAGGAAAAGTGCTTTTTGGGGTCCCCACTTATTTTCGAGAAGAAGAGAGACGCACAAAGATGGCGGAGTTAATTATCCTTAATATAGACTAACCTAGGATATAAAAGTTTCAAGCAGCTTTGTAGCAATACCTATCACATCAGCACAAGTGAAGACCAGAAATTTGAAGATGAGAAGTGCATGCCGCACTTTATGAAAGGACCAATAGAATCCTGCACTGCCTTCGTTGCACATCTGCAGGAATGTAAATACTCCACGCACACTTTCAATTCCATTGTCTGGGATGAGTTTAGGCTTTGCTCAGGACTTCAGCCCCACAGGCATATTCAACTTCTGTCCTTCAGTAATATTCATTTCTAGCTTGCAGTTACATCTTAGGGTTTTATTCAATATGTAACTGAACAAAAACAGGTGGGAAGTCGCCCACTCTCACTCTCCAAGAATTGCATGAGTGTGCAGTGTGAAACGTATACTGCTTTGTGCCATGTGACCACAGCATGATCAATGCACACGTATGCGGCATAACCTTATATTCCCATGCAGACCTAGACAAATTACTGTTCAATAAAGAAACTGTAAAAATAACTCTCATACCATCTATGCAACCATATTAGAATAAAAACTGAACAAACCATCATAAACAAACTTAAAAAATGAATTAAGCCTGAGCCTCTATCCTGTTACCTTACCAATGAGGAAAGGGCCAAAAGCTGAAGGCGCGTAGCTTCAGGGGGGTGGGGGGGGGGGGGTGTTTAGGGTGTTACATCCCCCCCATATAAATGTATTTTCTGATAATCAGCTACAGGTGCTTTCAGTCGGGTATTGTGTGAGGTCAGTCGGATTTCACCAGGGATTTTTACATGCACAAAAACAAAACCCCACACACACTGTCTCCCACTCTGCTTTGAAAGTCCTCAAAAATATTGGTTAATATACATAGTATTGTGTTGTCTCTCTTAGCACTACAACTGTCCCACATTCTTCTCCCTCCCCACTGTCCCTTAAGCCACTCTCCTGCACCCTGTTTGTGTTATAATATATTTAAATATTACATCATATGCCAGCCTGATTGTCAGAACATTTGAAGCTCCTCTCCCCTCCAGCCTTAGTGACCAAGCTATGCCCCTCAAAATTGAAGGGAAACCACTGGCAACCGACCAAAATGTTCCACAAGGGTAAGTCCTAAGATTTCATCTGGTTTAGGCCTCCTTCAGGTGGTCACAACGATCCATTTATTCAAAATAAAGGATGCTTCATGGGGCTACAGCTCTGCCTTTACACCTAAATGTAAAAAAATGTAAATTGATACTTGTATAGCGCACTACTCACCCGCAAGGGTCTCAAGGCGCTTGTACAAATACCACTGTGGAACCCATCCTGGCTTTCCCTGTGAGGCGTCCACTCCTGGGCACCCCCAAGGTGGAGGCCAGGCATCCTTAGCGTTGTGGGGGCCGTCGAGATTAAGCAAGCTATTGCCCAGAGTTGCAGAGTGGGACTCCATGATTAGAATAGGCACCTGAGGCGAGAATTATCAGGTCCGTGGAATTTTGAGCCCAAGAACCGCAGAGGCGGGGAATTGAACCCTGGTCCCAGGCTAGACCTCTGCATCAGGGTCTGCCACTCTAATCATTGCGCCACACTTCTCCACTGATGCTGATACACCTGATGCTTCATGTAAGGAATTTTGGATTTACTTGGCAGTCTCTCGCCATTATTCCTAATCGAGTATTTCTCTGGGTTTTACGGATCCTCCTTGTGAGAAGTTGGCCTGGTATATAATGCTCACTAGTTCTAGTGATCACTTTGTACCATGCCAAGCAACCCTTATGATGATGGTTGTAATTCAACCTTGTAGACCAGTTATCCTAGTGGTAACGTGGACAAAGCAGTCTTAGGCTAAACTCTGAAAGGCATGTGAAGCCAGCTGTTATACCATACACAACCCCCTTGAATACCAAATGAAAGGGACACCACACAGATATATATTGAAAATATATATTGATTTATTAACTATAAAATCCCCTGGACTCTTTATGAGCACAGAAGCACAAGCGTTAAATCACAAGACAGTTTAAAATACACAAAAGTTGCACAATATGGATGAGCCCTAGGGGCCACCTAAACCATATACTAAATAAGTGGTATAAGAGATACCAGGAGGAAAGTGAAGAGGCCTAGGGCCTTGGGAATCGCTGGAGCTATTCGAGACTGGAAATAACTAAGTCGGGAAAGGCCCACGGGACTCGGGTGCAGTGTTCAAAGTGCACGCACTTCTCAATACAAAGTCTATGGTGCGTAAAAAGCACAAAGTTAGAAAGTTAGGAACCTTCCGAGTGACCTACGGAGCTGAAACTTAAAACACAGGCCCTTGGGATGTGTACCAGTGCAGGAGCACCGGCGGAGCTGAGTTACCTCACCCACAGGAAGCGGGTGCACAGGGTCCAAGATGTGTCGGGTTTCGTCACGCTGGTCGATGGTGCTTGGAGCAGGAGATGCTGCAGGCGGCTCGATGAGAAGAGTTCCGGTGGATCCAAGGGTGGATCTGTAGATGTGAAGACCTGAAAGCAGAGGGGACAGTGTTCAAAGTCACTAGCCAGTGACTGCCGTGGAACCAGAGCGGAACCAGGTGATATCGGGTGCAAACAGGCGTTGTCGGGTAGCTTCTTTCTGCAGCCACGTGGATACCCGGGGTCGAGGACGTCCAGGAGTCGGTCACGAGCTGTCCCACGTAGGCTTCTCGCTGTTGGCGGTGTCGGCGACCTGATCGGAGCAAACAGGCCTTGGCAAATGCAAGCCACGCAGAAGTTGAAAGATGCTGTTCACTCGGACCAGCAAGGTCAGAGCGGGTGCTCCTTTTCACAGGAGCTTGGGTAGGTCTGGAGCAACCAGACCTGCTGTTTAAATCTTCGGGTTCGTCGCCAAGATGGCCGCTGGCCGCGTGGCTAGTGGCCGGGATGGCGCGTCGAGTGGCACAATGCAAAAGGGCCCCACGCAGATCGTGGAGATGCTGGAGGGCTGATCTTTGGTGCAAATGCTGCTCGGTTGTGGGGCTTCTCAAACCCCAAAGCACAAAGTCGAGGGTGCCTCGGGTGCTGCGCAGTCAGCGTCTCGGGGGTCTTTCAAGATGGCCGCTCCCACGTCTCTCGTTGCCTCCACGGGTCCCTTCTTTGCAGGGACTGTGGATCGGGCTAGGAGAAGTCTGGGAAGCTGTGTCTTGTCAGGCTCTGCACTCGGGCTCCGGCGGGAGGCGGCGGCAAAGCAGACGTCGAGGTGCTGGGTGATACCTGTGTTCACAGGGTGGCCCCTCCTAGGCCACAAGGGAGATTCTCTTCAGTCTTCTGTGCAGCAGAATGTCGAAGTCCAGTCTTCTTCTTGTTTAAAGTTGATTTCAGGATGATCTGCTGTGCAATGGCACTGCTCCCCCTCTTATTCCAATCTAGGGGGTGGATCACCTACTAGGTCCCTCCTCTGGGAGGAACCAGGAAGGGGGGCGGTTACACCCCCTTTCCTTTGTCCAGCTCCGCGCCAGGACTGGGGCTGGAAGGCCCCAGAACCGGTTTGGACTGGCCTATGCACGGGGACACCTTGTGTGCCCCGGGCATGTCTGATTCTTTTCAGCCCTGTCCTACCCAATACACAAAATCCTGTCTGGGGTGGTGCTCGCACCTCCCAAGGCAGGAAACCCTTTGTCCAGGCCACCATCTGCCGAGTTTCGGTCAGCAGCAGGAGGCCAGACTTGTGTCTGTGGTGGCAGCATCCATTTTGTGATGCTGAGGCTCTGTTTAACTTTAACCGGGGTTAAGGCTACACACATGTCGTGTCCCTCTAGAAGGGTGGAATGCTATCCCCGTCGCCAGAATTGGCGAGGGGATAGTATTCCAATTCGTATGACACCTTACTCGACATGTTTTGATAAAGCCAAACCAAAGTTAGCATTTAACCGCGAGGATTATAATGCACTTAAGAGTATATGGTATGGCAATATCCCGGAACAGCTTAGGGAGTTGTTCCCGACAGCTGCAGACAGGCTCAGCTCATGCCAGAGCACCATCTCACATATTTCCAAGCACTCTGCCTCCAGGATTGATGAGGCCTTCCATAGGAGTGGCTGATAGGAACATATGTGTCCAGTTTAGGGTTAGGCACAGGCATACTGTACCTAAGTAAGAGGTGATTACACCAACTTACCCCAGCTGAGTGATCAGCCAGTTGTGTCAAATATGGAGGCCAGGCCAGGGGTGGCACAATACATGCTGCAGCCCCTGGTAGGCCTTGGCTACACCTATGCCCTGGGTACCTATGGTACACTGTTACAGGGGCCTATAAGGTGAACCAATTCCAATTGTGTTATGCACCTAAGGTACATGGAGTCCATTTTAAGGAGAGAGCAATCAGCCTGGGGCCCTGAATAGCAGGATCCCAGGCCAACTAAGTCAAAAACCAGCTAAACACCAGGCAAAAAGTTTGGGGGTAACCATAGTCAGATATCCACCTTCCTACATAACCCCCCCCCAAACGAAAGGAGATAAGGCTATCCTTGACCAGGTAAGCCTATATTGCCTAAGTGGCCATATAAGGAAGTACCAGCTCTGGCTTGGTAACCCCCTGTCTCATGGTCCACTAAGCAATCCCTCACCCTAAGGGTATCTGAGGGTCTCCACCATAGGGAATCTCTACCTGTGGTGTGTCTTTGCAAAGTCAAAGGCTGGTGTTGAGATGGAGTACTGAAGTGAGTTTCCTCTGTAGGGCTCAGCTTCCTCCAATCACTCTCCACCATGTGTGCCTTTCTTTCTCTGACTGAGTTGCACTGTGCTCTCAGGGTCAACCTCTGGCTACCTAAAGCTGGAGGCTGGGTCCCTCTGTTTGGCTTACTGGAGGGACAGGTCAGGTTTGGGGCCTTTTGGTCCCAGGTTTGGCTGTGCCCAACAATATCCATCTGGGGGAGGTCCCTAACTACTTTTAAGGGGGATCCCTCAGGAGTTTTTAAAGTTTTCACCTCACTAGGGCTACTAGTTTCGGTGCCCCTAATCTGTTGATGGGGGTGCTTTATTTGACAGGGGGCCCTTTGGGTCTCACTGTCCTTCTTGTCCTCTGCAGCCCTGGGCTGAGTAAGGCAAGGTAGAGAGGGGCAGGTTACCTGCTCCAGACTGGGTCCCTCCTGAGAAGGGTCCACTGCCATCAGAGGCTCTGTCAGGCCAGGCCTAACAACCTCTGGGACAGTTCCTTCATCAGGGGTAAGATCAGTTCCCTGAGGAGGCTGATCCTTTCCTAAAGTCTGGTGGGAGGGAGATTTCTCTTCCTCCTCAATGCTCTCTGTTTGGGTGGAGTGATCCATCATTTCAGGCTTCACTACCCATGTATCAGTTTGAGTTTGGGCTGTGGCCATCACAGCCCCACCAACCTTTTCAGGAGGAGACTCAGTTTGGGTATGGGCTGTTACTAGTACAGCCCTGCTACTCTTTTCAGGAGGGAAGTTATCTAAAGATGGGGCTGAGGTTTGCTCAGCCCTCCCAACCTTTTCAGGAAGGACATCTTGAATTGGGGCTGTAGCCATTACAGCCCCACTAACCTTTCCATGGAGATTTACCATTCTAGAATGGGTTTGCTGTTCAACCTCAGCCCAGGCTGAGATTTCCAAATCATTACCCAGTAGGCAATCTACAGGCAAGTTTGCTGACACTGCCACTCTCTTTGGGCCAGTGACACCTCCCCAGCTAAGATTGACTACTGCCATGGGATGATTGGATTCTATGCCATCAATGTTTGTCACCTGATATTTGGCATCAGGTAAAAGTTGCCTTGAGGGGACTAGACATTCAGCCACCATGGTGATGCTAGCCCCTGTGTCTCTGAAGGCCTCAACTTTCAAGCCATTGATGAGGGGCTCCTGTCTATACTTGCTCAAAGTGTTTGGGCAAGCAGTGAAATTGGCAAACCCCATGCCAGTCTCATAGACAAGAGTATCTGAGTTAGGGGACCTGGATAGGCCAGAGTCCACCTGTCCTCCAAAAGTAAACCCACCCAAATTCTTGGGGGTGCTCCCACCACCTGGGGGACCACTGCTAACAGTGACAGGAGGTGTTGGAGCCTTACCTGGAGGTATATTCTCCTTATTGCCATTCTTGGGACAACAGCTATCTGTTTTGTAATGCCCCACCTGTTTACAGGTATGACAATAAGGCTTTTTCTGGGATGTAGAAGTGTCTTGGGACCCACCCCCATTCTTGGAGTTTTGGGGCCCTGGGGAAGTCTTTTCCTTACTTTTATCCCCACCCTTCTCTTGAGGCTTGGTAGTCTCTTTCTTTTGGTCACCACCCTGGTTCTTAGGCCTGATCCTGGTTCTGACCCATTTGTCTGCCCTCCTACCCAATTCTTGTGGGGAGGTCAGATCAGAGTCAACCAGGTGCTGATGTAGAAGCTGATTTTGACAATTACTTAAGATTTGCTCTCTCATAATTAAATTATACAATCCTGTATAGTCAGTAACCTTACTTCCCAGCAACCAGCCCTCCAGAGCCTTAGTGGCACACTCAACAAATTCAGACCAGTCCTGAGTCTGTGTCTTCTGGGTGTCTCTGAACATTAACCTGTACTGTTCAGTGGTTAAGCCCAACCCATCAATCAGAGCACTCTTCAGGACCATGTAGGTTCTAGAATCCTCATCACTAACTGTGAGGAGTCTGTCTCTGCCTCTACCTTCAAAGGAGAGCCACAAGATTGCTGCCCACTGCTCCTGAGGGATCTGCTGTACCATGCAGGCTCTCTCAAGTGCAGTCATCCATTTGTGGATATCATCCCCAGCTTTGTAGGGGGGCACAATCTTACTCAGGTTTCTTGTATCAAAGGACCTGTCTTTATCCTTCTGGATAGTGCTGCCACCAGTGGATCCTAATCCACTCTCTCTAGGCTGTCTTGCTCTAGCAAGTTTCTCCTTAGCCAGGGCAACCTCTAACTCTTGCCTCTGGATCCTAAGCTCAGCCTCTCTCATCTTGGCCTCATGTTCCCTTCTCTGAGGGCTAGTCATCTCCTTTCTGGAGTGACCATGAGAGCCTCTAGAGACATGGGAGGTGTTGGATTCACCTGAGTGATGCCTTCTCCTCCTATGGCCCTGGTTAAGTCCACCTGGGGGTCTGAATGGGTTGTTACCTGATTCATTCCCAAGTTGACTTAAGTTAGCCTGGTTCAGTCTACTGACCAGCACCTGACTATCTCTGTCATCATCTGACTCACTGCTTTCCACCTCCTCCTCCTCTTCTTCTTCTTCCTCTTCATCTACCTGAGGAGCTCCAGTGGTGGAGGCTTCCTCATCTACTAGGATGATAGGGGTAGGGGTGTCTACAGTGTCATCCTCTGAAGGATGGCCTCCTTCAGCATTCCCTGTGGGGTTTGCTTTAGAGGTCTTTAGAGCCTCAGACTGATCCAAGAGCTCTCTTAGGTGGTCTGTAGTAGGGGTAGGCCCTGTCTTCAGACCCCTTAAGACACAAAGCTGTCTTAATTCCTTAAAGGGAAAAATAGCAAACTGGGATGGTGCCCTTGGAGGGTCACTCTCAACAGGAGTAAGTCCACTGGACCCCTCTGTTCCAGACATTGCTCTAGTGTGGGTGGATGTGTTGCAATCTACCTACACTGGTGTTTACCTACTAAACCTATCTAGTAGTTGTAGCTAGGGTGTGCTACTCCCTTTGCTCTACAACAACTAAGTTCAGTAGAACTTAAGTATACTAGTCTTGTTTTATATGTACCTAGCAGGTACCTGTATGATCTTTCAAATGATAATCTCAAAGATTGTAATGGTAAAACAACAGCAAGCTCAGATCCCAATCCGCTGCTCACCAATGTGAGAAGTTGGCCTGGTATATAATGCTCACTAGTTCTAGTGATCACTTTGTACCATGCCAAGCAACCCTTATGATGATGGTTGTAATTCAACCTTGTAGACCAGTTATCCTAGTGGTAACGTGGACAAAGCAGTCTTAGGCTAAACTCTGAAAGGCATGTGAAGCCAGCTGTTATACCATACACAACCCCCTTGAATACCAAATGAAAGGGACACCACACAGATATATATTGAAAATATATATTGATTTATTAACTATAAAATCCCCTGGACTCTTTATGAGCACAGAAGCACAAGCGTTAAATCACAAGACAGTTTAAAATACACAAAAGTTGCACAATATGGATGAGCCCTAGGGGCCACCTAAACCATATACTAAATAAGTGGTATAAGAGATACCAGGAGGAAAGTGAAGAGGCCTAGGGCCTTGGGAATCGCTGGAGCTATTCGAGACTGGAAATAACTAAGTCGGGAAAGGCCCACGGGACTCGGGTGCAGTGTTCAAAGTGCACGCACTTCTCAATACAAAGTCTATGGTGCGTAAAAAGCACAAAGTTAGAAAGTTAGGAACCTTCCGAGTGACCTACGGAGCTGAAACTTAAAACACAGGCCCTTGGGATGTGTACCAGTGCAGGAGCACCGGCGGAGCTGAGTTACCTCACCCACAGGAAGCGGGTGCACAGGGTCCAAGATGTGTCGGGTTTCGTCACGCTGGTCGATGGTGCTTGGAGCAGGAGATGCTGCAGGCGGCTCGATGAGAAGAGTTCCGGTGGATCCAAGGGTGGATCTGTAGATGTGAAGACCTGAAAGCAGAGGGGACAGTGTTCAAAGTCACTAGCCAGTGACTGCCGTGGAACCAGAGCGGAACCAGGTGATATCGGGTGCAAACAGGCGTTGTCGGGTAGCTTCTTTCTGCAGCCACGTGGATACCCGGGGTCGAGGACGTCCAGGAGTCGGTCACGAGCTGTCCCACGTAGGCTTCTCGCTGTTGGCGGTGTCGGCGACCTGATCGGAGCAAACAGGCCTTGGCAAATGCAAGCCACGCAGAAGTTGAAAGATGCTGTTCACTCGGACCAGCAAGGTCAGAGCGGGTGCTCCTTTTCACAGGAGCTTGGGTAGGTCTGGAGCAACCAGACCTGCTGTTTAAATCTTCGGGTTCGTCGCCAAGATGGCCGCTGGCCGCGTGGCTAGTGGCCGGGATGGCGCGTCGAGTGGCACAATGCAAAAGGGCCCCACGCAGATCGTGGAGATGCTGGAGGGCTGATCTTTGGTGCAAATGCTGCTCGGTTGTGGGGCTTCTCAAACCCCAAAGCACAAAGTCGAGGGTGCCTCGGGTGCTGCGCAGTCAGCGTCTCGGGGGTCTTTCAAGATGGCCGCTCCCACGTCTCTCGTTGCCTCCACGGGTCCCTTCTTTGCAGGGACTGTGGATCGGGCTAGGAGAAGTCTGGGAAGCTGTGTCTTGTCAGGCTCTGCACTCGGGCTCCGGCGGGAGGCGGCGGCAAAGCAGACGTCGAGGTGCTGGGTGATACCTGTGTTCACAGGGTGGCCCCTCCTAGGCCACAAGGGAGATTCTCTTCAGTCTTCTGTGCAGCAGAATGTCGAAGTCCAGTCTTCTTCTTGTTTAAAGTTGATTTCAGGATGATCTGCTGTGCAATGGCACTGCTCCCCCTCTTATTCCAATCTAGGGGGTGGATCACCTACTAGGTCCCTCCTCTGGGAGGAACCAGGAAGGGGGGCGGTTACACCCCCTTTCCTTTGTCCAGCTCCGCGCCAGGACTGGGGCTGGAAGGCCCCAGAACCGGTTTGGACTGGCCTATGCACGGGGACACCTTGTGTGCCCCGGGCATGTCTGATTCTTTTCAGCCCTGTCCTACCCAATACACAAAATCCTGTCTGGGGTGGTGCTCGCACCTCCCAAGGCAGGAAACCCTTTGTCCAGGCCACCATCTGCCGAGTTTCGGTCAGCAGCAGGAGGCCAGACTTGTGTCTGTGGTGGCAGCATCCATTTTGTGATGCTGAGGCTCTGTTTAACTTTAACCGGGGTTAAGGCTACACACATGTCGTGTCCCTCTAGAAGGGTGGAATGCTATCCCCGTCGCCAGAATTGGCGAGGGGATAGTATTCCAATTCGTATGACACCTTACTCGACATGTTTTGATAAAGCCAAACCAAAGTTAGCATTTAACCGCGAGGATTATAATGCACTTAAGAGTATATGGTATGGCAATATCCCGGAACAGCTTAGGGAGTTGTTCCCGACAGCTGCAGACAGGCTCAGCTCATGCCAGAGCACCATCTCACATATTTCCAAGCACTCTGCCTCCAGGATTGATGAGGCCTTCCATAGGAGTGGCTGATAGGAACATATGTGTCCAGTTTAGGGTTAGGCACAGGCATACTGTACCTAAGTAAGAGGTGATTACACCAACTTACCCCAGCTGAGTGATCAGCCAGTTGTGTCAAATATGGAGGCCAGGCCAGGGGTGGCACAATACATGCTGCAGCCCCTGGTAGGCCTTGGCTACACCTATGCCCTGGGTACCTATGGTACACTGTTACAGGGGCCTATAAGGTGAACCAATTCCAATTGTGTTATGCACCTAAGGTACATGGAGTCCATTTTAAGGAGAGAGCAATCAGCCTGGGGCCCTGAATAGCAGGATCCCAGGCCAACTAAGTCAAAAACCAGCTAAACACCAGGCAAAAAGTTTGGGGGTAACCATAGTCAGATATCCACCTTCCTACACTCCTCATATACAGCGGGGCACGGGTCTGAGTCTTGAGTTCCAGATAGAGTCTTCAGGACTTTGTATTAAAGAGATGCCAACTTCTTTAAAGTACTGTAGCTGCGGTTACTGCATAAAAAGGAGTTGGCTCAATGTATCCTCTTCACTCCAAAATGTAACTAACGTCCTGATTAAAAGTTTGGCTGTCGTCTCTGTACATTTCATAAACCACCCCCAGGGAGGTTCCTTTCAGTGTCTGGCCTGCAGCTGTCGTCAGTTTTGATGGCCATCCACCAAACTTTTACAAACATTTTGTGTTTTTGAAAAAAAAATGACCCCCACAAAACTAAGAATGTTGACCCAGGGTGTGGTGGTCATTATTGATTTCTTTCCTGTCCATCTTCACCAGACTTTTGTTGGTGGTAATGAACAGGAAAAAAAGCTCTACTTACCCACCCTAAACAGGAATCATGGTGTAATGTCCTTCCTCTGATGTCCCTCTCTGGAATCAGGCCTTCAGCCTTAGTATACCTTGGACTGAGCCAATGGGTCTCTGTTACCAGAGTACTTATGATCAGCCTGTCTTTAAATGAAGACTGAAGCTTTGGCGAGTGGCACTCCACGTTTGTCATTGAGTGCCCTGTCCTCCGAACTCTAAATTTGGCTTTTTATTCTTTAGTGGTGACATCTCACTACATGGTGGAGCCAAACTTCTAAAGTAAATTTTCATTTGGTTTTTACATGTGAAAATGTCAGCAAAACATTCATGTATAACTGGGAGAGTTGTCTTGTTCAGGCATCCACAAGCATTCCCTTGGATATTCTGTGAACTGATCTTGTAGGTGTGTGACCTCCAAAATAAGGGGGCCCTCATTCCTCGTTTTTTAAATTCAAATTCCTGCTGACACACTGGTGCTCAGAGTGTGGCGGTCATTATTGTTTTTTTTTTCTGTCCATCTCCGCCAGACTTTTCTTGGTGGTTTCGAACATGAATTAAAGGATTAACACTGCTCACCCTAGGACTCACAGTATAATTTACTTCCTCCAACCACCCTTTCACCATCTGGTCATCTGGTGAAGTATTTCTTGGATGGAGCCAATGTGTAGCTCTGAATCTGACTTTATTGGCAATGTATGAACACATTTTCCCATAGGCACAGAATGGGTAAAAACCTTTGATACATCTGGCTCTATGTTCTGTATTGGTTACATTTTAGAGCATGGTGGTGCCAAATTTGCACAATTAACTTTCATTTGGATTTTACAAATTCAAATTTCAGCAAAACATTTATACATTACTGGAACAAGTCTGTCTTGTTTAGCATCCGCAATGGTTCCTTCGGGTCTAGCCACTGCTGAAACATTTATTTGGTGAGCAACATGTGTGTTTAATTTTCTTTCCATCTAAAGAACAACCCAGGAGGTGGTAACTTGCTTCAGAGTAAACTGCCCTATGTCACGGAAAGCTGCCCTGAGGCCTGAAGAGTAGACAGTGGTCAAGCGACCCTAACAAGAGACAGGAGATCTGAGCAGTCAAGACTTAATAATATTTATAATATCTAGAGATGATCCAGGGTTCATGTGGTTCAGTGATTTGTGTGACACAACCAATTCCCAAATAATTTCACATCAACTTTGGCATATTTTTTAAATTGTCCTTTTTTGATTTGCCTCTTTATTTCCTCTTTCCAAAACTATGTTCACCACCCCTCCTTTTTGCTACATGGTACCCACCCACCGGGTGTCATGCTTCATCATTGGCCACAACTCATTCACCAGAGAAAATTCAATGGACTCATTTCGAGGGTGGGTTTCTGTGGAAGTAGGGTCTTTATAACATAAAAAATCCCTATGCCATAAACTCAAGAATTAATATTTCTTAAGTGTGGATCTAAGGGACGGTTAAAAACTAGAGTGATGAATGGGACTGCCTATTATTGATTGCCCGGAGTGGGTTTAAACGTTTCACCCTATATAAAAGTGTCCCAGGCTTTCTTCAGGACCAGGAACCCTTGTTTCCTAACTCCTTTTTGATAAGGATGTTTATTCATCCATCAACAGGCATCCACACGATAGGTATTAGTACAGATCACAATATGGTGGGCCTCAAGGGGGTGATTCCCTCATTCTGTAAAGGCTGCTCTTTGACAAAGAGCTCCTTCTCCATGATGGTATAATTGTGCTCAGCTAGGAGCCGGCTTTTGGGAAAAAATCACTACAGAAGGAAGTTATCCATTCTTGAGGGGTCATATGGCCATTACTCCACCAAATGTAAATTGAAAGTGTCGACCTTCCCCATGTATGGAAGTGAATGGTCTTGTGTCTAAGGATGGTGTCAAAGGTAAAAACCCCTTTCAACCTTTGAAAGGAGGTTTCTGCTTCTGGGGTCCAAGAAAAAATACTCTTCTTCATAGGAAATGGAATAAAGAGTCAAGAATACATGAGAGGTCAGCAATAATTCGCCAAAAGATAAAGGCCTGCTTAAAAATGTCTTACAATTTCTTTGGTCTATTTTTATCCCTGCTGTGGTGATAAAGAAGTCTAGAAATTCATTATTTGTAGAATGGAAATTACATTGCTCAAACTTAGCTAAAAAAAGAGATATTGAAAGAAAATCCACACTTTCTGCATGTGCCCAACTTCAGTAATGAATTAAATAAAATTGCTGTCTAGTAGACTACCACACATACATCCAAACAGACCTGAAGAACTTTATTTGAACAAAACTACAATGCCTCTGTAATCGTTTTTACAGAGCCTGAAAGGTATAACAGTGCATTCGTAGAGACAGCAATTTTTCTTCAACTCTGATATACTCCATGTAGGTCCAGTTTTATATAAATGGCTGCCTATCATTCTAGGTCCAGGAGGATAGGGTTCAAGGGTAATGGTGACATTTCTTTATGGTGACTTTTGTGACACAAAAAAGAGTGGTGAGGACACTTGGAATGTCAAAAATTGAATACGTTCATTTGGCAGCCTATTGTCAAGATATTCTCTCACAGGTTCTTTTGGTTCTCGGTTAAGGCGTACACTTTACGGCATGGTAAGAATGGTCTTGGTTTCAGATCTATCAGGCAGTCAAACCTCTTACATTTGTTTTGTTGAAGACATCTTGGAAATTGCTATATTCAGGTGGTAGACAACCCTGAAAAGTGTTATCCATCACTGTACAAGCCAATTGCAAGAGGGCTCTGGGCTGAGGCCAGGTTAAAAAACGCCCTTTACTGTTCTCTGCACTGAAGGGAAAAACTGTCAAATGGGAGAGGGATTTTAGAGGAGACAGACACAAGATGTCATTGGTTTATGGTCTAAGAGCTCATCGGATGGAGATTTTCTCTGAATTTTTACAGTCTCTTACAAGTCATTATTTTTTATTCTAAACAGAACACAAGAATATTGTTACTCTCTGCACTACATCAACTGAAACCAAAAAAGGAATTCCTTTCTGTGTAGTACAACTTAAAGCATTAATATAATTTGTAAACAATGACACCTTTTTGAATCAATTATATCCCCAACTAATCATATATTGCACATTAGTCAAATCATAACATTAGATGCATCCAAATAATTTTTATTAAAAAAGTTTCATCAATGAACTTAATATAAACATGTTGTTACACATAAAAATAAAATTCATACACATATATTCATAAGTCACAATAAATGACTCTTGATACATAAATAAACAGTCATCAGTTAAAAAACAGTTGTGTTGACGTGTTTCGGTGCTTCGATGTTTGTAACACCTTCCTCAGGACTATATTAAAAACATCGTCTTTCTAAAAACGTGCATTACATCTGTTAGTATACAATGTATGGGGATTATATGTTTTTTTAAAACTCATACGGTGTCAAGAACAAAAATATTAAATTTGTCTTACATATATAGCAATTTTTATTTTGCGGTACCAGTATTGATCCGGGAGTTGAGGTAACAATAGATAATCCCCTGCAACTCTGCTCTATCGTCAACGGATCTGTATATAGAATGACATTGTTTTTAGAATTTTAATAAACCATAATAGGAGTGAAAAATCTAAGCAACAGGACATAAAACTTTGTCACTTACTTTGTATTTTCTATAAGACCATGCGAGTCAATAGATGGACTCCAAGGAGCTTTGTGTTTGTAGTTCCTGTTTTTTGTTAGGTCAATCCCAATCCTTTGTTCCTTAGGAATTTGCACGATAGTCTTCCCTCTTTTTTAATTTGAGGCAATCTTTAACGTCTAGATAAACAGTAAGAATTTTTTTTTTCAGTGAAGGTACTGTGTATATGTTGCATACATATATACATCTGACCATCAAATCTTTTATGTAAATATTACATGTGGCACGGGTGCTTTTATTCATTTGTTAAAAGGGGACAGATCTATTCCCTCCCGTTTCATTTTTACATGTTTTACATTCAGGTACATCCTTTGTCTGCACTGTATCGTTTTTAAATTAGAACAAGCTGGTTCATTTCCCCATGTGTTAAGGAACCATACTTTACTATACAAAGACCCTAACGTAGTGGGATACTGAGGTTGCAACAAGAATAAATGTGGACAAGCTCTCAGTTTTACTGTTCACTCACTAGTTCCCCTTTGAATTGTGAGCAAGTTTGAGAGCAGCCTGCTAAAGCAACACTCCAATCTATTTACCGAGCCCTCTATCGTAGTATAGGCACAAGCGACTCTTACCTCAAAAGACGATAAATGCACCGCCTGTCCGGTCTCCCTGGTATCCCGTGTCAGAATGAATACTGCACCGGGCTGTCTTTATTTATACACAGGATAATTGTGGTTGATTGAACGATTGTTAACACCTTTGTTGAATTAAGGCGTACTTGCCAGCAAAAGTGTGCGCCATGTTTGTAGTTTATTAATCGATTGATGTTATTCTCGTCCACAGTAGAGGACGGACTGGCCCAAATTCGCTTCTGTAGTTATTGTGTTTACCCAGCTATTTAGAGCAGCCTTGTGGGAGATGGGAGCTTTCTCTGCCATATATGTTTTTTTCTGATACAGTTAAATATTTATTGTGTTTTCCATCTGGGTACCAACCAAATCTTGCTGCTACTCCCTGCCCAGAGAATAATAAGTCAGTCTGTTTTGTAAATTTTATCAGTTGCATACAAACCTATTTTTGATCCCACTTTTTAAAAGGAAGTATCGCAATATCAGACAGAGTGGAGCAAAGTTTTCATCAATTTTCCAACTATCTGACAGTAAAACATGTTTCCATGTAGGTTCATTTTTAAGACATGATGTGAGGGCATATGGCACTTTACTATTATAACAAATGGCTGCTTTATTGTCTGTTTCATCCTCATTTTTAATGTATAGTTTTATGTATAGATATGCGTTTATTTGATTTATAATAATTTGACAATGTACTTATGTCCATTACTAGATGTAATGTTGATTGTTCCATATGCATGTACTTTTATGGAAAGGTAAACCTTCTCAATAAAGATAATTGCACTGAACTGAACTAGTTCAAATATTATACACTGAGACACACATTTGCGTCTACTAGCACAAACAATATCATATAAAAAAATTATGAGTCATTCCGCCTGCCATCCTATCAGGAAATGGAACTGCCCGCCAATAAGGGCGGGGGTCCCATGGGGGCCATTAAGATGTGCCTGCCACAGTGGCAGGTTCATCCTGCATTTCTGTCATTGTGGCGGGCGGTGCACTCAGCACCGCCTGCTACAATGCCAGGAAGGCATGTGGTGCACTTCCATGCACAACATGGCTGGCACAGCACGGTGCCTGCCCTGTTGTGCATGGAACAAACCCCATGTGCACCCCCCACCTCCCAGAGTCCCAGAGGGCCCACAACGAGCCCCTGGAAGCAATTCCTGCATGCCTTTGCTGCCACGAAAAGGCATGTTTCTGCATCCATGATAATATGGCTGGCGGTGTATAACAGACACCGCCACCATAATAAACTCTTTTCCACCCGGTCAACTTGTTGACCGGGCAGAAAAGCTGTGGACGGTCTTTCCCTCCACTGTGGTCCCCCCGCCATAGTAATATGGCAGGGGAGAAAATGGGTGGCGGGCGGGGTCGGATCTCAGGCAGATAGCCACCGTCCGCATGTCGGTGGCGATCCGCCCGAGATCCTAATGGGCCCCTATGTGTGATATTCATATATATATATAATTTCTGAGGTGTCTAAGTATGAAGACACACTCAATAGATGACACCATCTCCATAATTCCTTATTTTAAAAGCAAAACCAGCATTTTCATTTGGATGTTCTTCTGCCTTACACGTTTCGTAGAAGCAGCTCCTTTATCACAGGCTTCAATGCAACTTCACAGCACAACTGAAACATCAGTCTCATCTGCATACTAAATACTTAAATTGCCCTCCATTGGGCCTCACAGGTGAGTGTTACAATTGATGAATGCTGGGATTTGTAGTGCTTCTTTATTCAACCCTTTCACTTCAGTAAGTCCTGCTACGTGGTATTCTCTTTTTTAATTGTTCACAGCCCTCCAGTGGGCCTCAGAAATACTAAATGCTAGGTTAATTTTCACATCCTCCCCATGTCTTCTGTTCTGCTGTTGGTCTATAGGTAGTTCCATACCCTGCAGTCTCCCATTTTTCTTCTGTGGTTGTGCAGCCTTCCCGGCAGGACAGCTGGCAAAATCATTTCTGAGGTGTCCACGAATGAAGGCGCACTCAACAGATGACAAATGCTTCTGATTTCTTTATTTTAGAAAAAAAGCTGCATTTGCATTCATATGTACTTCTGCGTTACACATTTCTGACCATCAACTCCTTGTTCACAGGCTTGAATGCAACTTCAGAGCACAACTGAAACGGCACCCACATCTGCATACTAATTACTTATATTGCCCTCCAGTTGGCCTCACAGGTGAGTGTAACACTTGATGCATGCTGAGATTTGTGGTGCCGCTTTAGTCCAAGGTTTGCCCTTTTGTGTGTTCTGCTTTCCCTACTGTTGTCCACATTCCAGTAGAAATAGAATACCTATTTTTCGCAGACTTCACAACTTTTTTTTATTGTTTAAATATTTCTAATTTTGTTTTATGTGATAATCTTTTATCTTTAATGTAGGTATGTGTGTATATATATATTCACTGAAAAAACCAAAGGTTTGAGACCATATATAGTTAGGAATTAGCATTTACAAAACCTTATTTTACTCACACAAAACCATTGAAATTCGCATATATAGTTAGTTGCACTAACTATATATCGTGCACCCGCAATCCACTGCTGATGATGTCACATATTAAATCATTCATGACATGGTCAGTGACATCACTGATGACATCACTGATGACATCTCAAATGACATCACTGATGACATCACTGATGCCATCATCCAGTGACTGTGTGTTTCTGTAAAGTTTAAATATGTTTTACATATTGAAGAATGAGTGGATGTATAAGTGTCTGGATGAAGGATTTAGTAGGTGAGTGACTGACTGTATGAGTGAGCGATTAAATGTGTCTTACTGAATGCATGGGTTAGTGACTAAACTGTCTGAAAGTGTGCATCAATATGTCTGTTGTTGTGCAAGCTGCTGCATGTGTTGATCAGTAGCTATATGAGTGGCTATATGGGTTATTGATTGGTTGCCCAAGTATTTGTATGGAAGACTGAGTGTGTGTGTGGCTGGCTGGGAGGTGTGTGACTCTGTGCAGATCAATGTGTACTTTTATCAGTAATTGTATAAGAGAGTAAGTATGTGTTAGTATATGTTTGAAAAAGTAAGGTGTTCTGTGTTTAACTGTATAGATGAGGAAATCGAAGTGTGATTGATTCTTTACAGGACTGACTAGGTGTGTGAGTAACTCTATGGATGAGTGGCAGTGTGTGAGTGTCTGCATAGGTGTATGAGTGCATATGATAGTGTTGTAATAATGAGTGACTGTATGTATGAGTGATTATATGGGTGATTGAGTGAATGTGTGTGTAGACGTAGGAATCAGTGAGTGTGTATGTAGTAACTGGTATTGGTGTGTCAATGGTTCCAAAAATCATACTCTGTATTTAACACTGGGTGTAACAGAGGTTATTTTAGAGTGTGAGGAGGTGCATTGTATTGTCACATGAATTATATCATCAGTGACGTGATTATTGATGTCAAATGAGATGTCATCAGTGATGTGATCAGTGATGTCAATTGAGATGTCATCAGCGATGTCATTAGTAATGTCATTTGAGATGTCATCAGTGATGTCATTTGAGATGTCATCAGTGATGTCATCAGCGATGTCACTGACCATGTCATGAATGATGTAATATGTGACATCATCAGCAGTGGATTGCGGGTGCGCGATATATAGTTAGTGCAACTAACTATATATGTGAATTTCAATGGTTTTGTGTGAGTAAAATAAGGTTTTGTAAATGCTAATTCCTAACTACATATGGTCTCAAACCTATGTTTTTTTCAGTGAATTTTCAAGGTTTTGTAAATGCTAATTCCTAACTATATATGGTCTGTAACCTATGTTTTTTTTAGTGAATTTCAATGTTTTTTTAATAGCAAGTATCAAATGGTGTAAAATATTTTCTTCTTTTAAAGGAAAAATATATTTTATATGTATCTAATTTAATTTTTTTCTGTCTTTAATTTTTTGAAATTATTTTTGGTTGTTTCGCTACGGGTCCGCGCACAGGATAGCTTCCCGTTAGCTCAATTTGGTGCCGTGACCCGATTCGCGCACCGGGAAACGTTCCGTTAGCGCAACTACCGCGATCGAACACAACATCGTGACGCGTCGCGTAAGCGTGACGTATCACGTTGCAGCGTAATGCGTCTTATGACGCGCCGCGTTAGCGCACCGGGAAGTGCTCAGGTCCGTGTCCCGAGGCGCGAAACGCAACACCCCGGAAGCGAGCCGGGCGCGTGACGGGACGCGTAACGTAAGCGTAACAGGTCATGTGACCTGAAAATAACACTTTTCATTGGTTCATTACATTTTTTTTTCACAAATGATGAAAGCCCCCACCTTTTTTCCTCACTCTGACTTTCATCTTTGTGAGAGGAAGACCTACTTTCCATATTTTCTAAAATGGCTAGTGTTGTAGTTGCAGCTGCTGGAGCCACTCCACCACCACCACCACCAAAAAAGGATGGACCACCTCCTCAGGTCCTCCTTAACCAAGAGGAGGAAGAAGAGGAAGAAGAGGAAGAGGAGCAAGTGAGGAGGCTGTTTTTGCCTGAAGAGCCAAGGAGGTCCCATGTGAAGAATAATTATATCTGGCAATTCTTCACATTTCCCCAGGGCCAAAAAAAAGTAAATGCCCGTTACGTCACATGTCTCATCTGTGACAAAGAACTGTCCCGAGGGACAGAAAAAAAGTACAGCTTCGGGAATCACACCATGCATCGCCACATGGAGAGGTGGCACCCTGTTAATTATAGTGCTGCGCAGGTACGTGACCTGCAGGAAAACCCCCCTCCTGTGGCCAGTACATCAACCGAACAGGCAGTGACGGGACCAGAGCCGAGGGAGACGGTCCCAAACATCCAGATGAACTTCGGGGACCTGAAGCATACCTGCATTTTTTGCGGCAAATTAATTTGCTATGGGGAGAAAAGTATTCGTCTAATCAACAGAGCTTATGAAAATCATAAATGTACAAAATGCCCCAGAAAGTAAATTATCTTTTTTTTTGTTGCTCCTGTTGAGCCCTTTATAATGACTGATTTTCGTTTCCCCCCCCCAAAAAATCAAAAAAAATATAAAACCGTTCTCAAAATACAAAAAAAGTAAAAAAAAATTCATAAAAATAATAAAAAAAATTTAAAACAACAAAAACAATAAAAAAAGTTCTTTTCAGAACTACCTCCAATTTATAAAAAATTGCTAGAATGTTTAGCACTCTGGCAACCTCTTTTTCTTTTGATTTGCTTCCCGGTTCGCGCGCCGGTACGCGAACCGGAAGCGAAACAAAAAACAAATTAAATAAAAAGGAAGAGTGAGTATAAGGGAAGGAAACAGAGAGTAATGTTAAAAGAAAGACAGCTAGAGGGAGTAACACAGAGATACTGTTTAATAGATCTATTTTCCAAAGAAAAGATGTAAGAGGGTATAATTGAGAAAAACACAATAGATAAGGAAGTGAAAGAAAAAAAGGAGAGTAGAAGAATAATAAACAAGTGTTACTTGGAGAATGTGAGTGAATGTTCAAATTAAGAAGAAAAACAGTAAAGAATGTGGAATGAGAGGTAGGGATAGAACCGGACTAAAACAACAACCGTGAGGGAAGGTGTTAAGAAAACAGTGAGCGAAAGTATATAGGAATAAAACAAGATGTGTGACAGTGAATAAGGTTAAAACATGTGGAATAACAGAGAGAAAAAACAGAAAGCAGAAAAGAAGAAGTGACAGAAAAGGAATAATTGAAGCAGCAAAGAAATGTAAATAATATAGTGTGCTTCAACTACAGGGAGAAAGCATAATGAACAAGTAGTGAAAGAGTGAAGAGACAGAGACAATGAGAGTAATAGAGACGGACTGAGTGAACAGGAGTGAGGAACTATGAGAACAGAGGGACTGAGAAAAGGAGTGGAAGGAGTAGAATAAGTAAGTAATAGAAAAGGAATGAGGGAAGTTGCAAAGGTAGGAAACTGAGGGTTAAAGAAATAAAGCAGTGGAACTAATAGAAGTTAAATGTGATAGAGATGTAACGGAAAGAGTACTAAATACTTACCTTATAATTGTCGTTAACTTAGTCACTTGTTATTTTTATACTTTCAATCTGTGAAAGAAAGAACAAAAATTTAAAAAAATATTAAAACATGTATTTAAAAATTAGAAAAGAGAAGAGAAAAGATTAAAAATAATCCAATTTTACAAAGAAATAAAGTTAGGGATAAACATGCAGAAAGAAAGAGAAAGAAACGGTGATAGACAGACAGAGACAAAAAGAAACTGTAATACAGTAAATTACTAAGAGAAAAAAAAGGAAGATAGTTTCATTGACAGAAAAGAAGGATTAAAGAGAAAACTAAATTGAAGATGTGTAAGATACTAAAAGAAAGTGAGTAAGGTAAACTATATAAGCAAAGGGTGAGTAAGGAAAAAAGTGTGAGGGAGAGAGGAGACAGAAGAAGTGAAGGAAAGACTTCAGATACAGACTGAGTAAGGCAAGAAAGAAAAATAAGTAAGTGAGGGTGAGTTATACTAACTGATTGCACTAAAAAAGGGGAACCTAAAAAATTTTAATTTAGAAAACAAAGGGAGGAAAGATGGAAAATACAAGCGAAACAGAGGGTCTAAAAGATGGAAAATGGTGCAAGGGAGAAAAGAAAAAAGCAGAGTTAGAATAGGGAAACAATGTTTGAAAGATAAGTGCAGTTACAGAACAAGGGTAAAAGGGTGAAAGAGAATAAAAGGCAATGTGAGTATCTAAAGAGGATTAATAGAAGGTAGTAAACGATGAGTGAGCATGAGACAAGATGAGTACATATTAAAAATCACAATTCAAAGTACAGAATTAATTATACAAATATATCAAATTTCACTAAAAACAGTGAGTTGAAGGTATTCATCATATAACAGCGGGGTAAAAAAAACACAATCAAAATGATTGTGTTTAAAAAACCCATATAATATAACCAATCAGAAATCAGAACTCCTCAAAAGTAACTTATTTTCCATGACGTCAAAGGATGTCCTATGAACAGCTTATACTCTGTTGTGCTGTTATTATTTTCTGCCGGCCACTTTCTGAAAGAAAAGCTCCATCGTTTTGACAAAAATGTGACATACAATAAATGACTTCTCGCTCTCTACTGCACTTCTCCTCAAGGCCATTTATAACTCTTGGAATGTGGACAGCATTGCAGACTTACATTACCTCTACTCCTTGTTTTGATCTGCTGCTTGAATTAGCTTATTAAAACAAACAGTTTTCGCTCTGTACTACACTTATCCACAAGGCCATATAGTGTAGGAGCCATTAGAACCTCTTGAAATTCCTCAGAGCAAATCCCGAGATTCCTTCCCTAAAATTTTGGTTGTAAGAACACCTGGTAAGAATTTTTAAGGTCAAAAGGCAATCATTATTTGAAAGTTAAAACAGAATCATTGCAGAATGACCAGCCGTTTCCAGACTTCAAATAAGTTGTGTAATGTCCTGATGTTGTTGAAGGACCGTCATGATGTATAATTGCTGCAGTTAGAAAAGTCCTTCCTGATATTGACAACTGAGAAGCCACAACATTTTTAATTAAAGTTGTCAATTTTGTTCCATCAGGCCTACATCGTTGGAACATTAAAATGACATACTGGCCATATCTTCGTATAAATAATGTGGACAGCATTGCAGACTTACATTGGCTACACTCCATGTTTTGATCGGCTGCTTTTACTAGCTTATTAAAGGATACTGATTTACTGTCTGGCAAAGTTAAATATATAAATCTTTCTGAGTCTACACTAGTAGTACTTGATACCCTACAGTTCTCGCAGTCATGCTGCCATTGATAAGAAAGGCCAAACAGATGATCTACATCTACACCTTCATCTTGCAATACATCAAGCATATACATTAAAAACTCCTGACAATCTTGCTGAATATTTTGAGAGAATTGTGTTTGACCTGAACATTTGTCTAACAGATTTCGAATTTCAGACACACTTTCTACTCTTGTTCTATCAGCGCTACATTTCTCTAACACAGAATTCAACAAACAGCAAAAACTTTGATCCGAATTGATCACAATCTGTTCTTTTAAAGTTTCTAGAGAAAAGACAACATTAACCACTACATTAGCATAGCAGTTGACACCAGAACTATTTTCAAATTGAAAACCAACAACATCTTCAAAAGAATTCATTTTCTTTCTGCTTACAATTTTGGGTTCATCGACTTTTTGTCTTTTTGCTACAACATCCCTACTATTGGTGACATTTCTTCGTTTCCGGCCTACCACACGTTTCTCAAACAAAGGATATTGAGGCAAATGTGGCGCATACTCTCTTCTTAACCTATTGTATTCCTTAACACAATCTAGATCCACACAAATGTTTGTGACATCACACTCAATCAAGTACAATCCCGATAAAGTTCTGACTCGTGACAATGCTACATAAGCCATACCTTCTTTGAACACAGAACTGCCAATATTCACCAAAGCACTGTCTACACTTAAACCTTGTGATTCATGGATTGTCACCGCATATGCCAAGCAAACAGGAAACTGCTTACGGCGAACATATAAGTCTTTTACAAGCAAAAACCTAGCAGAGCAACGACCAATTAGCTGTACTTCCTCAATACCATCAAATTTAATTTTTAAAAATTCAATTCCATCTCTATTTCTGTATTTCTCAAAATCAACAACATTACCCATTGATCCATTTACCAGACCTCTTTCAACATATAAATTCCTTCTCAAAATGATATGGCAATTTAAGCACACATTCAGAGTCTTTTCAAAACCAGCAGTTTTAGATATAGTCTTCTCTAATGAAACCAATTTAGATTTCAAATTCTCAGACAAAATAATTGTTGCTCCCATATGCTCTATTCTGTCAATAGCTTCCAGTTTCACAATCTATTGGTTTTCTAAATTCAACATTTTGTTGTTGAAGATGGAACATTCTGCAAGAGTTGGCATCAAACATATTCCAGATTTCTTCTCAGTAATTTTCTGAAAAATATTCTCTGGCAGAACGTCTTCTTCTGGATACAAATTTGACAGTAATCGTGCATGTAAAGCTTCTTTCCCACGCTCGGTCACTTTCCCGATTCTAACAACTTGTAGAGTATTCTTGTAATCTTAATCCTTCGCCTGACGCATATTTTCACGCAGCTCAGCATAATTGAAGTTTAACCATATGTTAACGTTGCCAATGCTCCCTAGGCACTTCCTGGTATCTTCATGCGTAAGCAGTTTAAACACTGGTTGTCCTTTCACTGGTGTCAGCTGCAGAAGATCACCGAAAACAATGATGTGTTTGCCACCAAATAACACATCATACTCTGTTTTAAGAACTTCCTGCATTCTCAAATGCACAAAGGCAAGCATGACATTGGAAACCATGCTTACTTCGTCAATGATAAGAAGTTTCATCTTCTTCAGGACTCTAGATACTTCACAACAAGCATCTCCAGATAACTTGTGGTATTGTAATTTGTTATCATGCTCCACTGGCAGCATCAGTAGCCGATGCAAAGTAATACCTTTAATGTTAGGTGCTGCCAGTCTAGTTGGAGCGGTGACAACACAAGACAGCGATGACTCAGTCCATTTCTGCAGATAACATGAAATTGCTTTAATGAGGAAACTTTTTCCAGTTCCTGCTTCTCCACTCACGTACAGTCGGACAGGCTTCAACGACATACATGAGCACTCTTTCTTCTCATGACTTAATCCATGATCAATTTGGTTGGTAACTTCATCATATATTTTCCTCTGCTCAACGTTGAGTTGTCTTTCCAAATCTTCTAAGTTAACCGCATCCTCCTGAGCATGTGCCATGGCTCTTTCCACTTCAATCATGGCAGTGGCAGCTTCATTTTCGATAACTGGTCCTCCTAGTGGATCCTGACTCAATGAAACAGAACTCTGACTGTCCAGAGAACTGTCTCTAGCAATCTCGGCAGCAATTGTTGCTTCCTGCTCGATTTCTGCATTCAACATTTCTAGATATTGTGGAAAAACAGGACATTCTATGGACTCCTTGGCTGCATTGAAAGAGTCTTCGTAACAGAGGAAATCTCCAAGCAGTTCCTCTTCTGCACGCTAAGGCTTGACAAGTTGCAAAAGAGCTAAATAGAAAAACTCTTTTCTTTCTGAAGATTCGCAACTCAATTTCCGATGATTTACCAATTGACATTTTCTTCGCTTGACCAGACATCCCTCACTTCCAATTACAGCATACACTCCTTTATCAATATCTTCTTTGATGTTCCTCTTGCATATGTAATTTTGTAGAACCTCATACAGACAAACATTCTCCAGGTGACTGCTTCTATTTGGATAATATGTATCCAACATGTTGGTCTTCAAAATATCTGTACTGCTTGGCTCCTTCTCCGCCAAATACTCAATTTCCCGTACAGGTTTCAGAACTCGATTACGCGTTGCAGCAAGACCAAGACTCGCCCAAATGATACTCCTAGATGTGGCATAGAGACTTGCTGAAGATAACCGGTCAGAACATTCGTAAGCTCCGATTTCTCGATGCGACAACATCTTCAGACTGAAACTGTACAACTTCTTACTGAGGCTCTTTTCATGGGAAATGTCCTCCCACATATCCTTCAGTTCTGTCTTTTCTTTTTTTGTGATGTAAGACGTCACATACCGAGCCACAGCCATACAGTTGTCAGCCACAAACTGTATATCCATGTTAGCATTCCACATGGACAAAATCACTGAGTTGTAGTCGTTGATGTACTTGGACTCTTCGTTTCTTTTCAAATTGTATGTATTTTTGGGTGATTTCCCCATCACATTATGTCGCAGCGAAGACATCAAATTGTTCACTCTTCCTTTAGATATCACCGATCGTGGAAATCCAAAACGACATTTTGTGTAGTACTTGTTCTTGTTTCTGAATTTACGACGACAGTACTTTCCACAACGATGGCTTTGAAACCGTAAAACTTGTTCTCTTAGACTTTTGTCTTCCTTTGTCTTTGGAACAGCACATGTAGAATACTGTTCTATGAAACTCATCACTAAGTCATCCGGATCTGTTCCAAATTTGGGTGCATCTTTGATCCATAGCAGCATATGTATATGAGGAGCACCTCTTGCTTGATACTCCTTTCTCCAGAAGAAATCCAACACCTCTCCAAGAGGTGGATTTTTCTTGTTCGTGATGAAAGACATCATAGCTTCAAATCTATGATTGAAGTACCTGCATGCATTCACTAGATCCAAAGAGCACAGTTCTCCGGGTGTCTTGATTTCAATATTTTCAATGTTTCCATTTGCCTCTCGTAGAAATTCAAGTAAGTCTTCCCAGCCATACTCAGCACAGCTGAGAGTGAGGAACCATGTGGGAGTTCCTAAGTTCCTCAGCATACATTTTAAGTCACCATGACGACAGTACCAATACTCATTAGTACCACGCTGACATGCCATGAGATTAATCAGGTAAGAATCCAAAATACTGTCTTGCACATTGACTTTATCCATAAAGTCCCTTGCCGAGATATTTCGCAGTTGTACACCACTTTTTAAGATGTGGTTCACTGCATAAGACAGTCCAGACAGATCACTTTCAAACAGTAGATGAAACAAATAGGGAATGCATTGACGAAACCTAGGATCTTCTGCATACAATCGTAAAGTCCGGTATTCAGAAGCAGGAATTTGATCAGGTCGCTCATCATATTGTCCTCCTCGACCTGTGGGAAATAACTGTGGAAAACACCAAGCTTCCAAACTTTCCTCCCAAACACTAATGGGACTCCCTTTGGCTTGTTTCATTTGAAACAACTCAATAGCATTCCCCATGACTTGCTTGGACTGCAAAGGATGAACACTATAATGTTTATATATTTCTTCATTTTTAGAGGCTTCTACTTTCTCAATTTGTCCAGCACACAAATCGCTGTCCTCTTCTTCACTTACTTCCTCTTCTGCAACACATACATTCTTGTAGTACTCATTGTTTTTCATCAAATACAATGTTGCCTTTTTGACTTTCCTAACATCCACTAAATCTTGCCAGATTTTCTTACTCTTTGTCGGAACCCCATTAACTAGGATAACCAGAGGTTCCTCTTCCACTTTCTCTACTCCAATTGTATTAATGTTTTTCTTCAAATCTAAAGGCAAATAAACAACTCTTCCCTTTAATCCTCTCTGTAAATCTGATGGAGGCAATTTCCCTGTCTTTGGCTCCATTCGTACAATAGCCTGAAAGGGATGCACACTTTGAATTAAAATAGATTCATAAGTATTTAAATCCTTCAATTCAGAAGGAATGTCAACCAATTCCAGATTATTATGAACCGCTCTAGCAGGCATCCGGTTTTTGTTTAATTTGTTAAAACAATAAGTACACATACGTTGGTCCGATCCCACATCAAAACAATTTTCTACCATCAAGTATGTGGCAAAATCCTTCCATTCACTATTGTTTTCCATTTCACTTTTTGCATATAAATCCACTAACTTAGTCTGATTCTTATAATAAGTCCGTCGACAACACACACAAGTGAAATTAGGCCTCTCAATTGATTTCACCTGAAAGATGGAAATTTCCTTGTGAAACTTATCTATATTAGAAATCTGTAAACTTTCTTTCACATTACCTTCTTCTACTGGGTCAATTTCAACATTGTTCTCTTTACTAGCAAAGTAACAGAACTCAATTTCTTCACAAATATTCTTCACATGTAGTTCGGAACCATGCAAAAGAGCACTGCTTAATTGTTTAAGCATAATTGCTGGACTCTTAGCATAATACAACATTCTCACTAATTTCCTCACTTTATTATGATGCACTGCTAGCATCCTGAAATGATGAAAAACACTCTGGCATACAACTTCATTTTCTGTTTTAAACTTTTCTTATTAAATGTTCGAACAAAATCACAAAGCAAATTGATGAAATCCTGTCGCACACTGCAAACACTACTACACTTCCAGGTGTACACTGGACCCTTAGGACGTCTTCCTAAAACTTCATCACCTAACACCTCTTCTGCATCTGCAGACACAAGTTTTTCTTTTTCAACCGGACAACCGTCTTTCACCTCATATGCTCGACCACTGGTGTCAACTGCATGCACCAAATCATTGTCCTGGAAGTAACTCTCCTCATTGAAAAATGCCTCACAACTTGAACTATGCATCCATTCTCCTGAGAAAACTTCACAAAAATTAGTACGATTAACTACTCTCTTCCATCTACTATTTGATTTGAAATCATAAATAGCCTTGTTTAGTTTCCTAATTCTATTGATTACCAAAATAAATACCTTTCGCTTAGTTTCGAAAGCCTGATCAATATTTTTCTCTACATTTTTCTTTTTCTTATAAAATGCCACTTTCTGTTGACCTTTCTTAACATTTTTTAACAAATTGACAATTATCCTGTTGCAGAACATTCGTCTACGAATGTCCCTGAACTGATTTTCCCTTCTACTGCCATGCACAGAGTTATCTCCTGCTCTAGCAGAAACTTTTTTGACGGGCCTTTCCTTTCCCTTTAAATTGTCTCTCTTCTTCTGCACTAAAACATGTTCTGTAGTGGTATTTTTTCGTCTGCAAATTCTTTTTAAAAATTATTTCATTTTCTTACCCGGAGCTTTTTTGGCGACTTCACATCTTTTTATAGTAGAGGACTGCTGAAAATGTTTACCAAGGTGGGGTGTAAGTCGCTTTGCTTCTTTTTTTCTCCTCTGCCTTGAGGGGATTTTTGAATTTTTCAAAAGATCTTGAGTTGAATCTGTGGAAATTTTTATAAATAAATTGTTATTAACCACTATTACCAAACAGTAAACCAATAACAGTAGGCAAACAATTAACACACTAGTTTTCAATTCTACCTACAGCAATTTAACAACATAGACACATTTTAAACTCTCAAATAGTAGCAATGGAATGGAATGCTTCTACATATGACCTGTGCTCTGTTATATGTTAATCTCAACTAATTTCGAGACTCTATTTCACTTTTATATTAAAGACACTTCACACAGGGTGTTTTTGAAAACTTTTATATAATTTTATTTCAACATCTAGAGATTGTTCCTCATCTAGAGATTGTTCCACATCTAGAGATTGTTCCTCATCTAGAGATTGTTCCTCATCTCTAGACATTGTTCCACATCTAGAGATTGTTCCACATCAGACATTGTTGATGTTATTGTTATTGACTTAAAATTGCCAAGCACACATGAAGGCATATTTACAAGGCCCTTGCACCAGGGGGAAGTGACTTAAAATTGCCAAGCACACATGGGGGCGTTTTTACAAGGCCCTTGCACCAGGGGGAAGTGACTTAAAATTGCCAAGCACACATGGGGGCGTATTTACAAGGCCCTTGCACCAGGGGAAAGAGACTTAAAATTGCCAAGCAGACATGAGGGCGTATTTACAAGGCCCTTGCACCAGGGGGAAGTGACTTAAAATTGCCAAGCACACATAACGGCGTATTTACAAGGCCCTTGCACCAGAAGGAAGTGACTTGAAATGGCCAAGCACACATGAGGGCGTATTTACAAGGCCCTTGCACCAGGGGGAAGTGACTTGAAATGGCCAAGCACACATGGGGGCGTATTTACAAGGCCCTTGCACCAGGGGGAAGTGACTTGAAATGGCCAAGCACACATGACAGCATATTTACAAGGACCTTGCACCAGGGGGAAGTGACTTAAAATTACCAAGGACACATGAGGGCGTATTTACAAGGCCCTTGCACCAGGGGAAAGTGACTTAAAATGGCCAAGCACACATGGGGGTGTATTTGCAAGGCCCTTGCACCACTTATGCGTCACTTTTAACATTTACAATGTGGAGCACCATGGGGCAAAAACTGCACAGATGCATCACGCATCTGTACCGCAAAAGCGGCGCATTGCAGAAATCACGTCGCAAGCGCGACATGACTCCTGCAATGCACAGGGGCGAGCCATACATTGCATGGTGCGTCACTGTAAGGATTTGATTCAGCAAAGCCATAAAGCTGACTCAGTGAAATCTTGTAGATTTCACTGCGTTAGTTTTATAAGGCTTTCATGCGAGGGAACGCCCACCCTGCGACAGAACAGCCACATCAAACCCGACGCAGGTTTCATGTGGCGCAGGGCTTTACAGCGTGACACATCTGCCTAGATGCGTCACGTTGTAAATATGTCGCAACATGGCGCATCTTTTGCGCCGCCGCTGCGTCACAAAAGTGACGCAACGGCAGCGCAAAAGAGGCACACAGCCATCATAAATCTGCCCCTAACATTTTAAATGATTGGTTCAGGATACCGATAAGGTGTGGCGTATCCAGAGGTTTGTTTGAGGTGAGGTCTACTCAGGGTTGCAGATTAAATTTAGGCTTGTTGAAGAGTACAGAGGAGATAATACATGTGCAGGCCTACAGATGAAGTGAGTCATGTCCACTGCACTCTTGAACAAAGGCCAGACCTCCTCTGTCTCCCTGGACAGGCCTAAACCTCATCTGCACAATGTGAATAGTAATGTTAGGAAACACAGGTGATGTAATTGAAAAACGTGCAAATATTTGTGCTCATTTCACAATCACATCACCTGTGTTTCCTCAGCTTAGGTATCTCATTGTGCAGATGTAGTCTAGCATATCCAAGAGTACGCAGAAGGTGAGGACTGTATGCAGCAGTGCAATGTACATAACTCACCTCCTTTGACAATTACAGAAGCCTCAGCATATCCATGCCCCCTAAACAGTCCTAAATGTATATCATTATTATCATAGTGACTATGAAACTCTAGCAGTACATATTGTGAAACCTAAATGTCTTAAAGTAATGATTTTTTAACCGACAAACAAGCAAATTATTATCCCAGATTGATGGTGAAAAGTGAAATATGTATTTAAAGAAGCAGACACCATTGTGTCCTTCTCATAAATGTAAAAAGCATTTCTTTAAAAAAAAAAAAAAGATTTTCTGGTCATAATTTGAAAACACAGCACAGCTCCTATGTACAAGCACACCTTGTCAGTACTAATACTTCACATTATCTCCAATTACAGTTTGTCAAAGAAACAAAATCTTTTTGTAAAACATAATGCAAACACTTGACACAAAACAACATTTTAAATGCATTTTCACGTCATAATTTGAAAACACAGCACAGCTCCTTTGTACAAGTACACCCTGTCAGTACTTAAATTTGCCTAGCACACATGGGGGCGTATTTACAAGGACCTTGCACCACGGGGAAATGACTTAAATTTGCCAAGTACTCATGAGGGCGTATTTACAAGGACCTTGCACCACCTTTAAAGTCACTTTTAATGTGGGGAAAATGACGTGAATGTGGCTCATAGGCCTTGTAAATATGCCCCACGCTGACTATGTAACTCTTGCAGAACATATTGTGAAACCTAAATGACTTCAAGAAACGAGTTTTTAAACCGAAAAACAAGCAAATTATTCTCCCATATTCATGGTGGGAAGTGAAATATTTATTTAAAGAAACACACACCATTTTGTCCTTCTCATAAATGTAAAAAGCATTTCTTTTTAAAAAAAACGATTTTCTGGTCATAATTTGAAAACACAGCACAGCTCCTATGTACAAGCACACCTTGTCAGTACTAATACTTCACATTATCTCCAATTACAATTTGTAAAAGAAGCAAAATCTTTTTGTAAAACATAATGCAAACACTTGACACAAAACAACATTTTAAATGCACAGCTGGCTTCCTTATTTTCTCCAAAAAGCATACTAGTCTCTTTCTAAATTAAAGGAATCTTTTCTCTCCTTAGCACGATTTTTAAACCCATCATGTAAGCAAATTAGTCTCCCAGATTCATGGGAGAAGTGACTTAAAATTGTCTAGCACACATGGGGGCGTATTTACAAGGCACATGCACCAGGGGGAAATGACTTAAATTTGCCAAGCACTCATGAGGACGTATTTACAAGGACCTTGCACCACCTTTGAAGTCACTTTTAACGTGGAGAAAATGACGTGAATGTGGCTCATAAGCCTTGTAAATATGCCCCCATGCTGACTATGAAACTCTTGTAGAACATATTGTGAAACCTAAATGACTTCAAGGAACGAGTTTTTAAACCAACAAACAAGCAAATTATTCTCCCATATTCATGGTGGGAAGTGAAATATTTATTTAAAGAAGCAGACACCATTTTGTCCTTCTCATAAATGTAAAAAGCATTTCTTTTAAAAAAAAAACGATTTTCTGGTCATAATTTGAAAACACAGCACAACTCCTATGTACAAGCACACCCTGTCAGTACTAATACTTCACATTATCTCTAATTATAATTTGTCAAGGAAGTAAAAACTTTTTGGGAAACATAATGAAAACACTTGACACAAAACAACATTTTAAATGCACAGCTGGCTTCCTTATTTTCTCCATAAACTATACTAGTCTCTATCTAAATTAAATGAATCTTTTCTCACCTTAGCAAATGCTTTTTGAATTTCAAAACAGTCTCAGAAACACACCAATTTTTCTTTAGCAGAGCAAAGGGTATGCACTCCAGAGGCTGCAACCAACAAAGGCACAGATGCTGAAATTCATCACACATATCTCTCATGTCACCCAATCAAAACTCCCTCACTTTTTTCAAATCAACACCCTTCCCCCCTCTGCCCTTTCTGCCTTTTTTCCATAGCAACTACCTCCTGACAGACCTCTCATGTTTACAAGTTCACACAACAATGTTTCAAATGAACTCTGAACTCTCAGTACACCTGCTAATCCACAGCAATGTTTCTTAAAATCGTTTTTTCTTAACCATTCAAATTACATCTTTCAAAGAACACATCCATGCACCCTAACTTTCTGTTTTCAGCAATGGAAATCCACCAATCACTGCTAGTGAATAATTAGCACTGAAACTCCACAGTTTGTTTTCTTTACAAACTCCTACTGTTTCAACTGCCATTTCATTCCCACACTTCATCTGACTGCAGCAGAACCTCATCTCACCATGTTTTCTGTCTAGATTCTTGGACATAGCTACATCCACTGGGCTCACAGGTATGCTGATAACAGAAATTTACACAACCTCAATTTACAAAATGTGGAAATCAAATGGATTGGGCAGAGAGGATTGAGATGTCACCAATTAATACCATTGGTGAAAACCTTTTTGCATTTGCCAAACCCTGACCTCTTAATAGTGCACTGTGGAGGAAATGACCTAGGCACTTTGACTGGGGTAGGTCTGGAAATGCTTTTAAAGGACACCTTTGAGCAATTGATGGCACATTTTCCTCAAACTGCCTTGGTGTATTCAAATATATGCCAAAGACAGAAATGGAGGTGGTCCAATCAATTTTGTCCACAAATCGAGAAAGCGAGGAAGCATGTAAATAAGTCTGTTTCAGGTTACATGAGAGACCATGGAATGGGCTCCATCTACAACAATAACTTGCGTTACTACATGCAAGAGATCTACAGAGGAGATGGTGTACACTTCTCAGATGAGGGAAACAGAGTTTTCATACAAAATTTAAGACTGTGTATTGGTACCTACTTATAAGTACCTAGAACTTACACAGAACCCAAAAGCTCTTTTCAGAGCTACCTTAACTATGATTACTCTTTAAAAATTTCGAATGTACCTCTTTTCACGAATTTTCACTTATGTTCGCTTCCCGGTTCGCTACCCAGTGCGCGTACCGGCAGCTAACCGCGCGAAAAATTCAAATTTTTTTCCCGACATATATGAGCCTCCTCAGCCACCCTTAGAAAACCTAGGGGGTCAGGATACGTCTCCCGTGCCCCCTTATACCCTATCCCAACATTCTTTATCCTCCATCTTGTGTCTAAATTCATCCGAAACACAAGATGGCGGACTCCCGTTACGCTGCCGGTTAGTTTCGAACCGGGCGCTAACCGCGCAAAAATGTGATTTATTTTTTATTTTTTGCCCCACGGGACCCTTTAATAGCCCCCACATCATTCCTAGGGGGTCAGGAGGGGTCTACCTTGCCCCCTTTCATTAATTTCCCCCTTCGTTTTTCTCCACCTCTTGTCTCTCGATCCTACCAAGAGACAAGATGGCGGCCGTTCCGGACTGTTTAGAATGTTGACAGACACCGGAGAGCCAATCCGCTTCTCCTCGCGAAGTTCCGTTACGCGTCTGGTACGCGAACCGGGGCGCTAACCGGGACGCTGTCACAGATATATATATTTTTTGGAAAGTTAATTTCTCAAAATCCACTGGAGCACATATCTTGAGACCTAGCAAAGGCACATCGGGCAAACAGTCTCTACAATTTTGCCAAGTTTCATAGAAATCCATTCAGCCGTTCGAGCTAAAAGTGAGTCCAACCGCCCTATGGAAAACTCAATGTTAAAAACACGTTTTGGGACCCCCCTTTTTTCTCGGCCCCAGCTTGACGAAATTCCCCTAAACTTTTAGGGGACGCTCAGAAACGAAATGTGCCCTTTTCCTGAATATTTCAGCCAATTCCGTCCATCAACGCCAAAGTTATTCAACATAGAATTTTCAGAAATCCCTATTCAAAAAAATCCTAACTATATATACCTACTGGCGACCGCCAATAGGTAATATATATATATATTCACTGAAAAAACCATAGGTTATAGACCATATATAGTTAGGGATTAGCATTTACAAAACCTTGAAAATTCACTGAAAAAACCATAGGTTATAGACCATATATAGTTAGGGATTAGCATTTAAAAAACCTTATTTTACTCGCACAAAACCATTGAAATTTGCATATATAGTTAGTTGCACTAACTATATATCGCGCACTCGCAATCCACTGCTGTTGATATCACATATTACATCATTCATGACATGGTCAGTGACATCACTGATGACATGACTGATGACATCTCAAATGACATCACTGATGACATCACTGATGACATCTCAAATTACATCACTGATGACATCACTGATGACATCTCAAATGACATCACTGATGACATCACTGATGACAACATCCAGTGACTGTATGTTACTGTAAAGTTAAAATATGTCTTACATATTGAAGAATGAGTGGATGTATAAGTGTCTGGATGAAGGATTTAGTAGGTGCATGACTGACTGTATGAGTGAGTGATTAAATGTGTCTCACTGAGTGCATGGGTTAGTGACTAAACTGTCTTAATTTGTGCATCATTATGCCTGTTGTTCTTTAAACTGCTGCATGTGTTGATCAGTAGCTATATGAGTAACTATATGGGTTATTGATTGGTTGCCAAAGTATTTGTATGGGAGACTGAGTGTGTGTGTGGGTAGCTGGGAGGTGTATGATATCTCAGTGCTACATGTCAAAGTAAGTACATATGTAAAACACAGTACATGTGAGAGTTGACATATATAACAATCTGTGCATAAGAGCCAGTGAATGTGTGAGTGGCTGTATGGATCATTGTGAACTTGTATCAGGGATTGTATAAGAGAGTAAATATGTGTTAGTATATGTTTGAATAAGTAAGGTGTGTATAACTGTATAGTTGAGGAAATGGAGGTGTGATTGATTCTTTGCATGACTAACTAGGTGTGTGAGGAACTCCATGGATGAGTGACAGTCTGTGAGTGTCTGTTTACACTGAGTGTATCTAAGGTTATGTTAGAGTCTGAAGAGGTTCATCGTATTATCACATGAATGATGGCATCAATGATGTGATCAGTGATGTCATTTGAGATGTCATCAGTGATGTCATCAGTGATGTCATTTGAGATGTCATCAGTGATGTCATCAATGATGTCACTGACCATGTCATGAATGATGTAATATGTGACATCATCAGCAGTGGATTGCGGGTGCGCGATATATAGTTAGTGCAACTAACTATATATGCAAATTTCAATGGTTTTGTGCGAGTAAAATAGGGTTTTGTAAATGCTAATCCCTAACTATATATGGTCTATAACCTATGGTTTTTTCAGTGAATTTTCAAGGTTTTGTAAATGCTAATCCCTAACTATATATGGTCTATAACCTATTTTTATTCAGTGAATTTCAATGGTTTTTTAATAGCAAATATCAAAAGCTGTAAAATGTATTGTTATTCTAATTCAAAAATATATTTTATATTTTATTTTTTAAGCAAAGGACCCAGATGCATTTACAGTTTTTCACTAACAATGTTCCAGGCTAATGTATTTTCCCGGGAAATTTACAACTGTCCTGCAAGTAAAATATTCCTTTTTCGAGAAAAAGGGCGTTTCTTCGTCCTTCGTCCCATGAGGGAGCCGTTGAGCAAAAGAGGCTCGACCTGCTGTCTTAGTCACTGATAGGCCTGAATATCGGATTCTTATCGATCACTTTATGTTGCAGGAGTGGAAAACGCAACAGCCCTTGACCATTTATCTTTACAGCATTCCTGCGTATTATACCTTTTAACCATCATGTAATCGGGCTGCTTTATTTCACTTGCCTTTTACTGATTCGAAAACAGTGGCTATTATTCAAAACTTTACCAATCTAGGTACTACTACCATGTTTTGTTTTAAAAACCTTTATTGTGAAAATGTCAGTATACAAATACGGGCCTATAACCACGTGGGACGGCCACGGAGCAAACTGGAATCGTATATGATGAGGGGACATTTACACTGTAGAAGAACGTAACGGGCGGGCCATTAGGTTACAAGAACTAAAGTGTCTAACAGTTGCGGAATCGGTGGACGTAAATGTTATAATTAAAGTACGACAGGGCCAGTTACAATAAAATTATCTAGATATACATTTGCGGGCAAGTACCATGGGTGACGTTAATTCGAACTTTCAATAGTACAGTAATCAATAACACATCAGAACTTAATATCAATAGGGATGTCCAAATGTTCAATCAGTACTCGTCCCCGCCCGCCATGTGCTTCAAAACTGCATACGTATCTCGTGATATCAAGGCTGGGCAACCAGTACACAACAAGGAGTTGCGAGTCCCATTTATACCGGCGCCATTTTGGGCGAGGCCGGGCAGGTCCAGGATATAGTCAAAATGTCTCCACCAACCAGCGGTCGGACCAGAACCCCTTTCGGCAGTCAAAAAAGGTTCCGTTAAATGACAACAGAAGAGATAGGCAACAAGAACCATCAGTCAAAAGAGGGGAGGGCAAGTTCTTCCCTACCGGGTCACGTTGGGGCTCCACCGGAACTGATCGAATTGGTAGTCTACAGTGTTACTGGATGTTTCAGACTGAAGCTGGCGTCAGCATGAGAGCACCACCATCTCGTGGCTCCGTCGTGGCCATTCCGCAAGCAATCATGGCAGCCGCTCCCCACCAGAAGCCTGCGGGAGTCGGAGGCCCCGGTGACTTTTGTAGAATCTTCAAGGCTGAGGGGACGCCTTCGGGAATGGGGCCCATGCCCTAGCAGGCAAGCATCCGAGTTCCAAGGTGTCCCAGGGCCATTGTAGTGGACCAGGCCCAAATCCGAAGAGCCGGCTGCCATTTTGAGAGTCCTGTGGCAGCCGCCTATCGCTGCACCGCAAGAGTGGGCGCAATTCAGCTGGATGGTGGGCGAGACGCTGTAGCCGCAAGAGCGGGCGCAACTCAGTTGGATGGCGGGTGAGGCACTGTGCCGCAAGAGCGGGCGCAACTCAGGTGGATGGCGGGTGAGGCACTGTGCCGCAAGAGCGGGCGCAACTCAGCTGGATGGCGAGTGAAACGCCAAGGGGCGCCTCACTGCAGCTGAGGAGCCTCCACCTGGGGAGGCGGGGGAGGCCCGTTCGCGCCGTCTCCCCCCGGGGCGCCCCACGCCGTCTTTCGGCGCAGCATTGTAGGATGGTCAGACCAGTGCGGCAACTTGCTGGACACCACCTCGGTGCCGTCCGGATCTCGGCGCGTTGTGCTGCCTTCTGCCTATTTGCACAACAGTCCGCTACTGACGCCGCCTCACAGGCCGACGGATTTGTGACGCGCCGCGTAAGCGCGACGTATCACGTTACCGCATAATGCGTCTTATGACGCGCCGCGTTAGCGCACCCGGAAGCGATCCGGGGCGCGGCGCGGAGCACGTAACGTAAGCATAACAGGTCATGTGACTTGTTTATAAGACTTTTCATTGGTTCATTTTACTTTTGGTTTCCTATTGATGGAAGGCTTGGTCATATGACCTAAAAATAACACGTTTCATTGGTTTAGAACATTTTTTTTTCCCAAATGATGAAAGCCCCACCTTTTTTTTTCTCACTCTGACTTGTAAAGCAAAGGACCCAGATGCATTTACAGTTTATCACTAACAATGTTCCAGGCTAATGTATTTTCCCAGGAAATTTACAACTGTCCTGCAAGTAAAATATTCCTATTTCGAGAAAAAGGGCGTTTCTTCGTCCCATGAGGGAGCCGTTGAGCAAAAGAGGCTCGGCCTGCTGTCTTAGTCGCTGATAGGCCTGAATATCGGATTCTTATCGATCACATTTATGTTGCAGGAGTGGAAAACACAACAGCCCTTAACCATTTATCTTTACAGCATTCCTGTGTATTATACCTTTTAACCGTCATGTAATCGGGCTGCTTTATTTCACTTGCCTTTTACTGATTCGAAAACAGTGGCTATTATTCAAAACTTTACCAATCTAGGTACTACTACCATGTTTTGTTTTAAAAACCTTTATTGTGAAAATGTCAGTATACAAATACGGGCCTATAACCACGTGGGCCGGCCACGGAGCAAACTGGAATCGTATATGATGAGGGGACATTTACACTGTAGAAGAACGTAACAGGCGGGCCATTAGGTTGCAAGAACTAAGGTGTCTAACAGTTGCGGAATCGGTGGACGTAAATTTTATAATTAAAGTACGACTGGGCCAGTTACAATAAAATTATCTAGATATACATTTGCGGGCAAGTACCATGGGTGACGTTAATTCGAACTTTCAATAGTACAGTAATCAATAACACATCAGAACTTAATATCAATAGGGATGTCCAAATGTTCAATCAGTACTCGTCCCCGCCCGCCATGTGCTTCAAAACTGCATACGTATCTCGTGATATCAAGGCTGGGCAACCAGTACACAACAAGGAGTTGCGAGTCCCATTTATACCGGCGCCATTTTGGGCGAGGCCGGGAAGGTCCAGGATATAGTCAAAATGTCTCCACCAACCAGCGGTCGGACCAGAACCCCTTTAGGCAGTCAAAAAAGGTTCCGTTAAATGACAACAGAAGAGATAGGCAACAAGAACCATCAGTCAAAATAGGGGAGGGCAAGTTCTTCCCTACCGGGTCACGTTGGGGCTCCACTGGAACTGATCGAATTGGTAGTCTACAGTGTTTCTGGATGTTTCAGACTGAAGCTGGCGTCAGCATGAGAGCACCACCATCTCGTGACTCCGTCGTGGCCATTTCGCAAGCAATCATGGCAGCCGCTCCCCACCGGAAGCCTGCGGGAGTCGGAGGCCCCGGTGACTTTTGTAGAATCTTCAAGGCTGAGGGGACGCTTTCGGGAATGGGGCCCATGCCCTAGCAGGCAAGCGTCCGAGTTCCAAGGTGTCCCAGGGCCATTTTAGTGGACCAGGCCCAAATCCGAAGAGCCGGCCGCCATTTTGAGAGTCCTGTGGCAGCCGCCTATCGCTGCAAGACAAGAGTGGGCGCAATTCAGCTGGATGGTGGGCGAGACGCTGTAGCCGCAAGAGCGAGCGCAACTCAGCTGGATGGCGGGTGAGGCACTGTGCCGCAAGAGCGGGCGCAACTCAGTTGGATGCCAAGGGGCGCCCCACTGCAGCTGAGAAGCCTCCACCTGGGGAGGCGGGGAGGCCCGTTCGCGCCGCCTCCCCCCCCGGGGCGCCCCACGCCGTCTTTCGGCGCAGCATTGTAGGATGGCCAGACCAGTGCGGCAACTTGCTGGACACCACCTCGGTGCCGTCCGGATCTCAGCGCGTTGTGCTGCCTTCAGCCTATTCGCACAACGGTCCGCTACTGACGCCGCCTCACAGGCCGACGGATTTTGTAGGCTTTTTATAGCCAAAAGCCGACTAAAAGACAGCCCAAAGCAGCCCATTGTTGCTACTCCGGGGAGGGAGGGGCAGGGACAGTGTCAAGCGGACGGTGAATGCTTTGAGATGGATGTTGCAGCAGGCTGCCATGTAAATAGTTGTTTAAAATGTTTTTTTTTTAACGTGTTTACTTTGTTGGAGCGTTGTATATATTTATAAGTTATTAAAGTGTTATAATCCTACCACTTTGTTGGAGTGCTATATATTTGTAATGTGGCAACGAGCACAAAGATGTTACTGTATAACCAGAGAAAGAAATAGTCCAATTGTGCGTGATCTAGTCCAATCTGGTGACGCCGATAGTGGGTATCAGCAAACTTTCATTTGTATAGGGTTTGTCGGTTATTGGGCGGGGTGGGTGGTAGGGCAGGCATGCTTAGGCAGCGAGGGCGGCGGAGCCGAACTACCTCGTGGCCATCCCGACTGCGAGCTTGGCTCCTCCCCCTGGTTTCATACTTTTGCGGAGGGCTATTTCCTGGTGTTTCTTGTTTTAGCAGGGTCAGAAAGGATCCTATCAGTGGCCTACTGATTTTGTTCGATTCCTTTCGTTTTGCCATAATTTGCTAGGAAGGTACCGTGGCTAATCCGTATTTTATATATATGTCCTCTTTATTAGGGGTGCCCTCCGGTGGGGCCGGACGAGCTACCTCTAATAAATGGTCCGGGTAGAACCAATTACCAATCAGTGGGGAGAAGATAGGCATGACAGATTACAAAAGGGGGGACAAGGGTCCGCACTACCTATCTTACAGTGAGAATCACCATTGCTTCCCCCCCGACTGACACCCTCCTTTGCCTCAGCTTGGATCATCATTTGCTAAAGTGTTCGAAGACCCCACGTGAGTATAAGCACAACCGGGGCCTTACTGCACACCCTGAGAAAAACTACGCAGCAAGACAATCTCTACCTTCTCACTTTTCCATGTTCCAACGCTTTGAAATGTACAATATATTTACTCGCAGTGACAAAATGGCGGTCAACACTTCCTGATTTCCTTCGAATCGAACGTGAACAGACGTCACGCAGCAAAAAAAAAATCCGCTCACGCGCAGCCGTCGGAAGACATGTATCAACATATATGAGCCTCCTCAGCCACCCTCAGAAAACCTAGGGGGTCAGGATACGTCTCCCGTGCCCCCTTATACCCATTTCCCACATTGTTTTTCATCCATCTTGTGATTTAATTAAAACGAAACACAAAATGGCGAACTCCCGTTACGCTACCGGTGAGTGACCCGGTTTGCGTACCGGGAAGCGCTTCTACTGCGAAAAATCAATTTTTTTTTATTTGCCCCACGGGACCCTTTAATAACCCCAACATCATTTCTAGGGGGTCAAGAGGGGTCTACCTTGCCCCCTTTCAATAAATTCCCCCTTCGTTTTTCTCCTCCTCTTGTCTCTCGATCCTACCGAGAGACAAGATGGCGGCCAGTCCGGACTGTTTAGAATGTTGACAGACACCGGAGAGCCAATCAGCTTCACTTCGCGAAGTTCCGTTACGCGTCAGGTACGCGAACCGGAGCGCTAACCGGAACGCTGTCACAGATATATCTGTTTTTTAAAACGTTAATTTCTCAAAATCCACTGGAGCACATATATTGAGACATAGCAAAGGCACGTCGGCCAAACCATATCTACAATTTTGCCAAGTTTCGTGTAAATCCATTCAGCCGTTCGAGCTAAAAGTGAGTCCAACCGCCCTATGGAAAACTCAATGTTAATAACGCGTTTTGGGACCCCCCTTTTTTCTCGGCCTCCCCTTGACGAAACCCCCCTAAACTTTCAGGGGCTGCTCAGAAACAAAATGTGCCATTTTCCTGAACATTTCAGCCAATTCCGTCCACAAACGCCAAAGTTATTCCACATAGAATTTTGAAAAAAATCCCATAGGAAAAAAATCCTAACTATATATACCTACTGGCGACCGCCAGTAGGTAATATATATGTATGTGTATATATATATATATATATATATATATATTCACTGAAAAAACCATAGGTTATAGACCATATATAGTTAGGAATTCGCATTTACAAAACCTTATTTTACTCACACAAAACCATTGAAATTCCATATATAGTTAGTTGCACTAACTATATATCGCGCACCCGCAATCCACTGCTGATGATGTCACATATTACATCATTCATGACATGGTCAGTGACATCACTGATGACATCACTGATGACATCTCAAATGACATCACTGATGACATCTCAAATGACATCACTGATGACATCACTGATGACATCTCATTTGACATTACTGATCACATCACTGATGATATCATTCATGTGATAATACGATGAACCTCTTCAGACTCTAATATAACCTTAGATACAATCAGTGTAAACAGACACTCACAGACTGTCACTCATCCATGGAGTTACTCACACACCTAGTCAGTCAATCAAAGAATCAATCACACCTCCATTTCCTCAACTATACAGTTATACAAACTTTACTTATTCAAACATATACTAACACATATTAACTCTCTTATACAATCCCTGATACAAGTTCACAATGATCCATACAGCCACTCACACATTCACTGGCTCTTATGCACAGTTATTTATATATGTCAACTCTCACATGTACTGTGTTTTACATATGTACTTACTTTGACATGTAGCACTGAGATATCCATTCACTCACCAATACACTCATGCACACAGTCAACCGCCCATACAGCTGTTTCCACATGCACTTTTGAAACCATACATCTAGTGAATCAACTGCTCACACATCTATGCACAGAGTCATACACCTCCCAGCCACCCACACACACACTCAGTCTCCCATACAAATACTTGGGCAACCAATCAATAACCCATATAGTTACTCATATAGCTACTTATCAACACATGCAACAGTTTACAGAACAACAGACATAATGATGCACAAATTAAGACAGTTTAGTCACTAACCCATGCACTCAGTGAGACACATTTAATCACTCACTCATACAGTCAGTCATGCACCTACTAAATCCTTCATCCAGACACTTATACATCCACTCATTCTTCAATATGTAAGACATATTTTAACTTTACAGAAACATACAGTCACTGGATGTTGTCATCAGTGAGGTCATCAGTGATGTCATTTGAGATGTCATCAGTGATGTCATCAGTGATGTCACTGACCATGTCATGAATGATGTAATATGTGACATCATCAGCAGTGGATTGCGGGTGCGCGATATATAGTTAGTGCAACTAACTATATATGGAATTTCAATGGTTTTGTGTGAGTAAAATAAGGTTTTGTAAATGCGAATTCCTAACTATATATGGTCTATAACCTATGGTTTTTTCAGTGAATTTTCAAGGTTTTGTAAATGCTAATTCCTAGCTATATATGGTCTATAACCTATGGTTTTTTCAGTGAATTTTCAAGGTTTTGTAAATGCTAATTCCTAACTATATATGGTCTATAGCCTATGGTTTTTTCAGTGAATATATATATATACATACATATATAAACATATATCATCTGTATATCTATATAAATACAAACATAAATGCATGCATACATATACTTATATGCATTTTAGGGTTGTTAGGGCGTTTTTCGTGTGTATTATGTTGCTTTTTTAGGGCTTTTGGGTCAATTAAGTAGGGTTCCCGGAGCCTAGGGCTGAGGGGCCGGTTCAGTTTCGTGCGTATTGGTGTTGGCAAGGTTTTGAGGGATTTTGGCGGTTTTTGGTCGAGATTTGGCCGTTTTATGGCTTTTTTTGTGTTTGCGGGGGGCGCGTATTCGGGTTGAAATTCGTCCCCGTTCCAGTTAATGGATTGGGCTGATTTTTGGTGAGATGTTAGGGAATCGCTGGAACTAGTGTTCAGCCAAGTTTGAAGCGGATCGGAGCAGTGGAAGTGCTTTAAAGAGCAATTTTTGTGCGGAGTAGCGAATTGTCATGTTATTCAATGGGAGTTTTTGGTGCGCATGGAGAAGGTGAATTTGGGGTGTTCCAGTTGCGCTAGAGGGACGGGGCTTGGGTGAGCTGTAGGGAGAGTGGATCGGCAGGTGTGCCGAATTTTTGGGATTTGTTGGCCGAAGGGAAGGGTGTGCTTGGGCAAAGTCGATTTGGTGAAAACGGTGCGTTATTTACATGAAAGTTGAAAAAACACTAATAAAAGCAAAGCTAAAAAGCCACCTCATTACAAACAGAATGGCTTTAACTTAAACGAGGGCGAGATCTATTGCATTTTCAATGCTTGTTTACTTTGGTTCCATCAAGAAGGCATTCAGATGTGTCACACATTTGCCATAAATTCTGAATGTTAGCACTCTAGTTGCACATTAGATCACTGTAGTAAAGCTACTGCTCACCAGGGACGTCTGCTGCTGGTATTCAAAGTGCATGTTTCAGTCTGCATGTCAGAATTTTTTTAATGAAATAGAAGAGGATTTGAGAAGTCACTCAAAATGATCCCTAATTTTTCTTTCTGAAGCACTAATCATACTTTCTATGGCAAAATTAACCCCCTCATGTTGTTCCTTTTTAAATTGAGTGTTTTCAGACTTACCACTTCATTCCAATCAAGATGGCTTCTGGTGTGCCATACTTTTGTCATAAGTAAGACTGTTAGCGCTCTAGTTGTTCTTTAGAACACTCTGGGACATTCTGTCATTGGGCTATACTTGGGGTACATCTGGGTGATATTTGGGCTACATTTAGGCTCTTTTGTCTCTGGTGGCCATCTTGCGAGACTATGTCAGAATTTTTTAATGAAATTGAAGAGGGTTTGAGAAGTCACTCAAAATGTGCCCTAATTTTTCTTTCTGCAGCACTAATCATAATTCATATGGCAAAATATACCCCCTCATTTTGTTCCTTTTTAAATTAAATGTTTTAAGAGTTACCACTTTATTCCAATCAAGATGGCTTCAGGTGTGCCATACCTTTGTAATAAGTAGGACTGTTAGCGCTCTAGTTGTTCTTTAGAACACTCTGGGACATTCTGTCATTGGGCTATACTTGGGCTACATCTGGGTGATATTTGGGCTACATTTGGGCTCTTTTGTCTCTGGTGGCCATTTTGGGAGACTGCATGTCAGAATTATTTAATGAAATAGAAGAGGATTTGAAAAGTCACTCAAAATGTGCCCTAATTTTTCTTTCTGCAGCACTAATAATACCTTCTATTGCATAATATACCCCCTCATTTTGTTCCTTTTTAAATTAAATGTCTTAAGAGTTACCACTTTATTCCCATCACGATGGCTCCAGGTGTGCTATACCTTTGTAATAAGTAGGACTGTTAGCGCTCTAGTTGTTCTTTAGAACACTCTGGGACATTCTGTCATTGGGCTATACTTGGGCTACATCTGGGTGATATTTGGGCTACATTTGGGCTCTTTTGTCTCTGGTGGCCATTTTGGGAGACTGCATGTCAGAATGTTTTAATGAAATAGAAAAGGATTTGAGAAGTCACTCAAAATGTGCCCTAATTTTTCATTCTGCAGCACTAATCATACTTTCTATGGCAAAATATACCCCCTCATGTTGTTTCTTTTTAAATTAAATGTTTTAAGAGTTACCACTTTATTCCAATCAAGATGGCTTCAGGTGTGCCATACCTTTGTAATAAGTAGGACTGTTAGCGCTCTAGTTGTTCTTTAGAACACTCTGGGACATTCTGTCATTGGGCTATACTTGGGCTACATCTGGGTGATATTTGGGCTACATTTGGGCTCTTTTGTCTCTGGTGGCCATTTTGGGAGACTGCATGTCAGAATGTTTTAATGAAATAGAAAAGGATTTGAGAAGTCACTCAAAATGTGCCCTAATTTTTCATTCTGCAGCACTAATCATACTTTCTATGGCAAAATATACCCCCTCATGTTGTTTCTTTTTAAATTAAATGTTTTAAGAGTTACCACTTTATTCCAATCAAGATGGCTTCAGGTGTGCCATACCTTTGTAATAAGTAGGACTGTTAGCGCTCTAGTTGTTCTTTAGAACACTCTAGGAGGCTGCAGTAGAACACAAAGGAATCAACTGACAGTCTCTGTCCTTGTTGGATGTACATGTTTTACTGAGAATGTCAGACTTCATTTTCACATGACTTAGAAAGATAATGTGAATTTACAGAAAATATGCTTTCAGTTTAGCTTATAGATCCCCTTCCAAACCACTGTGGGAAAATCATGAGATATTAGTTTTCTTTCAAACAATATTCATGATATCACAGCAGAAGGTTTTTTCACATGGTAAAATCACCTTAGAACCCACCACAATTCCTAAAACGAGTATGGTACCATCAACAAATGATTTATAATGTAACTAAAGTCCTAAAACCCTCTATTAACTACAATGCTTTTTAATGAGGTGCTATCATGTATATTGGTCCCAAGATGGCTGCCAACACTTCTTGGATGAAGTGCTGACAGCCAATCAGATCAGATGTGTGGTTAGGCTCCGCCCAGATATATATATTTTTTTGAACCTAAATTACTCAAAATCCACTGGAGCACATATATTGAGACCTAGCAAAGGCACAACAGACTAACAGTCCCTACAATTTTGCCAAGTTTCGTGCAAATCCATTCAGCCGTTCGAGCTAAAAGTGAGGCCAACCGCCCTATGGAAATTAACATGGGAAAAATGCGTTTCGGGACCCCCCTTTTTTCTCGGCCCCCCCTTGATGAAACCCCCCCAAATTGTCAGGGGCTGCTCAGAAACAAAATGTTCCATTTTCCTGAAAATTTCAGCCAATTCCGTCCACAAACGCCAAAGTTATTAGACATAGAATTTTCAAAAATCCCATAGAGAAAAAATCCTAACTATATATACCTACTGGCGACCGCCAGTAGGTAATTACCTACTGGCGTCTCGCCAGTAGGTATATATAGTTAGGATTTTTTGTCTATGGAACTTTTGAAAATTCTATGTCTAATAACTTTGGCGTTTGTGGACGGAATCGGCTGGAATTTTCAGGAAAATGGCACATTTTGTTTCTGAGCAGCTCTTGAAAATTTGGGGGGGTTTCGTCAAGGGGGGGCCGAGAAAAAAGGGGGGTCCCAAAACGCGTTTTCCCCATGTTAATTTCCATAGGGCGGTTGGCCTCACTTTTAGCTCGAACGGCTGAATGGATTTGCACGAAACTTGGCAAAATTGTAGGGACTGTTAGTCCGATGTGCCTTTGCTAGGTCTCAATATATGTGCTCCAGTGGATTTTGAGAAATTAACGTTCAAAACAAGATATATATCTGTAACAGCGCTCCGGGCTGCGCTCCGGTCCGCTTACTTTTCGCGAAACGGAACTTTGCGATGCGAAGCTGATTGGCTCTCCGGTGTCTGTCAACATTCTAAACAGTCCGGAGCGGCCGCCATCTTATCTCTCGGTAGGATCGAGAGAGAAGAAGAGGTGAAAAACGAAGGGGGAATTTAATGAAAGGGGGCAAGGTAGACCCCTCTTGACCCCCTAGGAATGATGTCGGGGTTATTAAAGGGTCCCGTGGGGAAAAAAAAAAAAAATGATTTTTCACGGTAGAAGCGCTTCTCGGGCCGCAAACTGGGCCGCAAACTGGTAGCGAAACGGGAATTCACCATTTTGTGTTTCGTTTTAATTAAATTACTAGGTATAAGGGGGTGCGGGAGACGTATCCTGATCCCTTATGTTTTCTGAGGGTGGCTGAGGAGGCTCATATATGTTGATACATGTCTTCCAGCGGCAGTGCGTGTTTTTTTTTTTTTTTTGCTGCGTGACGTCTGTTAACGTTCGATTCGATGGAAATCAGGAAGTGTTGACCGCCAATTTGTCACTGCGATAAAATATTTTGTTATAAATGAATCCTTATTGATAAACATTGTCTGCGCCATCTTGCCTTTTTTCCAATGCCACAATTTTGTCGTGCACGGCAGCCATTTTAGATGCCAGGCCGGTCCCAGGCTATCACCTAGCCCTGCGGATGTAGTTTATGGCCCCAGCTGTAGAGAATCCAGACATACCAACCCTCCCGATTCAGGCGTGAGACTACTGATTTCAGTGCTAGTCTCCCGCCTCCCGATTTCTGCAAGCAAAAACCTGGGGGCATATTACCAACAACTAGCGATCATTTTTGTCTCTAACTTGTTTAGAGACAAAAATTATCGCCGCACATCGGCGATTTTTATCGCAGATAAACCTTCCTATTAGCAAGGTTTATCGCAAATGCGATAAAAAACGGCCGCAATGCATGAATATCGCTGAAAAGTCAGCGATATTCATGCATTATCGAGCAAATGCTCTTAGCCATGTTATCCACCTCCCATTGGATAACATGGCTAAGAACTGCTCAGGGCAGGTGTTAGCTTTTGGAGATATTCGCGCTTAGCGCGAATATCTCCAAAAGTTGGTAATAGGAGATAGCGATGTTAGGGACTGTTTCCAGTCGCTAACATCTTGGCACGCCCACTTTGCATGTCATTAGTGATAAATATCACTGACATGCAAAGCGGGGCCCAAGATGGTCGCTATCTCCTTTTAGCTGTCACTAACTGGTGTTAGCGACAGCTTGGTAATAGGGAGATAGCTTTCTTGGTTTTTTAAGCCAAAAAAGCGGAGATAAACCCCCTTGATAATATGCCCCACGATTCCTCGGGGGTTTCAGGTGACAGGGCTTAGTATTGTGTTACGTGGTAATTCTTCCAGGAAACGTCAGAGGGTCAATGCAGGGGTTCTAGAAGGGGTGATAAACCATTTAAGCCTCATGAACAAGCGCATGGTCTTTTAAAGATCTGTGAAGTACTCGGGGCGGCGGTGTGTGTGTGTCCTCTTTCAGGAGCGGGCGGGGTGGGGGGCACTGCCAGCAACTTGCCAGGCCAGGCAGTGTTCAACACTTGCATCACCCTTTCTCTGCCTGCTATTGCGCTCCATGCTTCGGAAAGGTAAGAAAAAGAACGTGCATTTGAGTTTGAAATGTCCGATCCTGTAGCAGTACACTTGCAAAGCCCACACATGACAATAACCCGATTCAAGGCCCCATTCACCCGATTTTTTAAAAATATATAGCACTCCAACAAAGTAGGATTATAAAACTTTATTAACTTTTAAATATAACGAACGGAACAAAAACTGTAAATACATTTAAACATTTTTTGACAAAAAAAACAACAATGGTCAGAAGCTGTCTTTTGTGCGAATAGTCCCAAGGCAGCACAACGTGCTGAGTTCTGGACGGCACCCAGGTGATGTCACCTGGGTGTCGCACTGGTTTTTGGTTTCCTACAATGCAGCTCAGAAAAACAGCGTGGGGCGTCCCGGGTGGTGCGGGGGGAGGCCTCGTCAGTAGCGGTCTGAAGTGCGAATAGTCCCAAGGCAGCAGAACGCGCTGAGATGTGGATGGCACCCAGGTGATGTCCAGTAAACTGCCGCACTGGTTTTGGTATCCTACAATGCTGCTCCGAAAATTGGCGTGGGGCGGCCCGGGGGGGGCATGGGGGAGGCGGCGTGAACGGGCCTCCCCAGGTGGCGGCCATCCAGCTGAGTTGCGCCCGCTCTTGCGGCTACAGCGTCTCGCTCACCATGTAGTTGACTTCTGCCCACTCTTGCAGTGCAGCGATAGGCGGCTGCCACAGGACTCTCAAAATGGCGGACGGGTCTTCGGTTTTGGGCCTGGTCCACTAAAATGGCCCTGGGACACCTTGGAACTCGGACGCTTGCCTGCTAGGGCTTGGGCTACATTCTCGAAAGCGACCCCTCAGCCGTGAAGATTCTACAAAAGTCTTGGGGGCCCTCGACTCCTGCAGGCATCCGGTGGGGAGCGGCTGCCATGATTGCTCGCGGAATGACCACGACGGAGCCACGAGATGGTGGTGCTCTCATGCTGACGCCAGCTTCAGTCTGAAACATCCAGAAACAAGGTGGGGCTTTCATCATTTTGGAAAAAAAAATGTTCTAAACCAATGAAAAGTGTTATTTTTAGGTCATATGACCAAGCCTTCCATCTTTAGGAAACCAAAAGTAAAATGAACCAATGAAAAGTTTTATAAACAAGTCACATGACCTGTTATGCGGCATAGGGCTACAAAAAGCGTAGAAAATCCGTTGGCACGTGAGGCGGCGTCAGTAGCGGACCGATGTGCGAATAGGCCGAAGGCAGCACAACGCGCCGAGATCCGGATGGCACCGAGTTAGTGTCCAGCAAGTTGCTGCACTGGTGTGGCCATCCTACAATGCTGCGCCGAAAGACGGCGTGTCCAGCTGAGTTGCGGTCACTCTTGCGGTACAGTGACTCGAACGCGCACAAATCCGGATGGCACCGAGGTGGTGTCCAGTAAATTGCCGCACTGGTGTGGCCATCCTACAATGCTGCGCCGAAAGACGGCGTGTCCAGCTGAGTTTCTCCCGCTCTTGCGGTACAGTGACTCGAACGCGCCGAGATCCGGATGGCACTGAGGTGGTGTCCAGTAAGTTGCCGCACTGGTGTGGCCATCCTACAATGCTGCGCCGAAAGTCGGCGTGGGGTGCCCCGTTGGCTTATGAGGTGATGTCAGTAGTGGAAGTTGTGTGAATAGGTCGGAAACAGCACAAGGCGCCAAGATCCGAATGGCAAGTCCTGGATGTTGAGTGCCATAGTTGAGAGTTCTGAGCAGTGCTTGTAAGACTGTCTGAAGCTTATTTGCACCTGCTGCAGCTTCACTATTGCCCTGGTGTGGCCAAAGGTCGCACATGACATAGGCGGCCGGCTCCCGAGGTCCGGCGGAACTTTTTTCCTTTTCCTTTTTGCTTCTTGTCCCACAATCCGTTTCAACTGAAGACACGACCAGGTCCCTGAATGTGTGCAGGGGGAAGTTATTGATTGAATGAAAATGGCGGCTTGACACAAAGCTGACTCAAGCGTTGCTGTTGATGCTATACAGACAAAAATTGGTTTTCAGTTTGTACATTCTTCAGGATTTTTTTTTCCATCCAAGGCTGATTGAGAGTTTGTAGAAAAATGGCTTCAGATTTTCCACATACTACTCTTCAACATTCTTCCTAAATGTAACAATGTGAGACTCACTAGGAGAACGGCTGTTTATCTTTCCTTTCAAAATGCTGCCAACAATATTTTCTGAATGGAAGACACCATCTTGTAGCATAAAAGGGCCGAAAAGGGTTCTGGTCTGGCCGATGGTTGGTGGAGACATTTTGACTATATCTTGGACCTGCCCGGCCTCGCCCAAAATGGCGCCGGTATAAATGGGACTCGTAACTCCTTGTTGTGTACTGGTTGAACAACTTTGATATCACGAGATATGAATGCAGTTTTGATGCTCATGGCGGGCGGGGACGAGAATTGATTGAATATTTTGACATCCCTATTGATATTAAGTTCTGATGTGTTATTGATTACTGTAGTATTGAAAAATTGAATTAACGTCACCCATGGTACTTGCCCGCAAATGTATATCTAGATGATTTTTTTGTAAGTGGCCCTGTCGTATTTTAATTACAAAATGTACGTCCACCGATTCCGCAACTGTTAGACACCTTAGTTCTTGCAACCTAATGGCCCGCTCGTTACGTTCCTCTATAATGTAAATGTCTCCTCATCATATACGATTTCAGTTTGCTCCGTGGCCGGCCCACGTGGTTATAGGCCCGTATTTGTATATTGACATTTTCACAATAAAGGTTTTTAAAACAAAACATGGTAGTAGTATTTACATTGGTAAAGTTTTTACTTTTAGTCACTGTTTTCGAATCAGTAAAAGGCAAGTGAAATAAAGCAGTCCAATTACATGACGGATAAAAGGTATAATATGTAGGAACGCAGTAAAGATAAATGGTCAAGGGCAGTTGTGTTTTCCACTCCTGCAACATAAAGTGATCGATAAGAATCTGATAATCAGGCGTATCGGCGACTAAGACAGCAGGCCGAGTCTCTTTTACTCAACGGCTCCGTCATGGAACGAAGAAACGCCCTTTTTCTCGAAAAAGAAATATATTTTACTTGCAGGACAGTTGTAAATTTTCCGGGAAAGTACATTAGCCAGGAATATTATAATATATATGTTTAAAAAAAAAAAGTTCGAAATCAATAAAAAGCGTATTTTTTAGGTCATATGACCAAGCTTTTCATTATTAAAATAACAAAAGTAAAATGAACCAATAAAAAGTTTTATTAACAAGTCACATGACCTGTTATGCTTACGTTACGCGCTGCGCGCCGCGCCCCGGATCACTTCCGGGTGCTCTAACGCGGCGTGTCATATAACGCATTACGCGACAACGTAGGTCAAGAATATAGTCAAAATGTCTCCACCAACCAGCGTTCGGAACACAACCCCTTTCAGCAGTCCAAAAAGTTCTGTAAAATGACAACAGAGGGGACAGGCAACAAGAACCATCAGTCAAAGAGGGGATGGCAAGTTCTTCTCTACCGGGTCATGTTGGGGCTATACCGGAACTGATCGAATTGGTAGTCTACAGTGTTTCTGGATGTTTCAGACTAAAGCTGGCGTCAGCATGAGAGCACTACCATCTCGTAGGTCCGTCGTGGCCATTCCACGAGCAAACATGGCAGCCGCTCCCCACCAGAAGCCTGCGGGAGTCGGGGGCTCCCAAGACTTTTGTAGAATCTTCACGGCTGAGGGGACGCTTTCGAGAATGGGACCCAAGCCCTATCAGGGAAGCGTCCGAGTTCCAAGGTGTCCCAGGGCCATTTTAATGGACCACGCCCAAATCTGAAGAGCCGGCCGCCATTTTGAGAGTCCTGTGGCAGTCGCTTATCGTTGCATCGCAAGAGCGGGAGCAACTCAACTACATGGTGAGCGAGACGCTGTAGTCGCAAGAGCGGGCGGTAAACAGCTGAATGGCGGAAGAGGCACAGTGTAGCAAAAGTGGGCGGAATGGCAACTAAAACGGGAAAGGGGCGCCCCACTACAGCGTGTCTTCAGGTCAAACGGATTGTGGGACAAGGTCCAGAATAGAAGAGTCATCAAAAGGCAAAAAGTTCCGCCGGACCCCGGGAGCCGGCCGCCTATGTCGGGGGCGATCTCAGGCTAAACTGGTGCTATAAGACTTGGGGAGGGGGTCGGAGCCAAGCGTCTTCTCCGAGTCCGTGCCATCACACCGCCCCTCGGGGGCCTCCGTCAAGCGGTTTAGGGAGGTACCATATCACATTGTTTTGAAATGCAGTCAGGTCCACATTCGACACTCACTTACTTTGAGAATAGTGAAGCTGCAGTAGGTGGAAATAAGCTTCAGACAGTGTTACAAGCGCTGCTCAGAACTCTGAACTATGGCACCCAACATCCAGAACTTATGCCATTTGAGAATGGCAGTGACATCGAAGCAACTCAGGGACCAAAACCATTAACGTACTTTCACGTATGAAAATCTTACTTGGGGAGGGGGCAGGAGCGAAGCGCCCCCTTACAGTCCGCGCCACCACACCGTATGTTGAAAATCTGAAGCCATCGTTCTACAAACTCAACCAACCTTGGATGGAAAAATCTAGAAAAATGTACAAACTGAAAACCAGTTTTGGTCTGCATAGCATCAGTAGCAACGCTTGCTATCAGAGTGCATGAGTTTCATGCTCGATCGATTGAGCTAGCCGGATCGGGCAATAAAAAGTATAAAATAGTTATGTAAATAGTTATTTAATAAAATGTTTTACCCTGTTTCTTTGCTGGTGTGTTGTATATATTTTTAATATTTGCATAGGGTTTGTCGTTTTTTTTGAGCGGGGTGGGTGACGGAGCCGAGCTGTCTTGCAGCCCTCATGGTGTGGAGCTCAGTTCATCTCACTATTTTCGTATTTCTCATGAAGGGTTGTTCCTAATATTTCTATTTTAGCGAGGTCAAAAAGAGATCCAATTAGTGGCCTACTGATTTTGCTCGATTAATTTTATTTTTTTACACGATTTTTCACGATTTTTCACTATCTGCAAAGACTAAACAGAGTATTGCGACTTTGTGCTTGTTTGTAAATAGAGAATGAACCAAAGAGAATCAATTGTAAAACAGTAAATGCTTGGATAACAATCAATCAAATGGAGAGACAAGCAGGCACGACGGATTACAACGGGGGTAAAGGCCTGCGTTAACTACTCTTCACTATCTGCAAAGAGAGAGTACTACTAAGAGAAAAGAGGGGGGGGCAGCGTTCAAAGCACATCAGCGTGCATAAACACGAAAAAGTTTTTACCTATCACGTACTTGACATTTGACAGCTTTTGATATTTGCTATTAAAAAACCATTGAAATTCACTGAAAAAACCATAGGTTATAGGCCATATATAGTTAGGAATTTGCATTTACAAAACCTTGAAAATTCACTGAAAAAACCATTGGTTATAGACCATATATAGTTAGGGATTAGCCTTTTCAAAACCTTATTTTACTCGCACAAAACCATTGAAATTTCATATATAGTTAGTTCCACTAACTATATATCGCGCACCCGCAATCCACTGCTGATGATGTCACATATTACATCATTCATGACATGGTTAGTGACATCACTGATGACATCACTGATGACATCTCAAATGACATCACTGATGACATCTCAAATGACATCACTGATGACATCTCAAATGACATCACTGATAAAATCACTGATAACATCTCATTTGACATGACTGATCACATCACTGATGATATCATTCATGTGATAATACCATGAACCTCTTCAGACTCTAATATAACCTTAGATACAATCAGTGTAAACAGACAGTCACAGACTGTCACTCATCCATGGAGTTACTCACACACCTAGTCAGTTATGCAAAAAATCAATCACACCTCCATTTTCTCAACTATACAGTTATACACACCTTACTTATTCAAACATATACTAACACATATTTACTTTACTCTCTTATACAATCCCTGATACATGTTCACAATGATCCATACAGCCACTCACACATTCACTGGCTCTTATGCACCGTTATTTATATATGTCAACTCTCACATGTACTGTGTTTTACATATGTACTTACTTTGACATGTAGCTCTGAGATATCCATTCACTCACTAATACACTCATGCACAGTCAACCGCCCATACAGCTGTTTCCACATGCACTTTTGAACCCATACATATAGTGAATCAACTACTCACACATCTATGTACAGAGTCACACACCTCCCAGCCACCCATACACACACACTCAGTTTCCCATACAAATACTTGGACAACCAATGAATAACCCATACAGTTACTCATATAGCTACTGATCAACATATGCAGCAGTTTGTAGAACAACAGATTTATTTTTATTTAATGCCATTTATAAAGCGCGTACAATTACCCTTAGGCGTCTCGGCGCTGAAATTGCATTAAAGTTTCACCCTAGACAGGAAATACGGAAATGAGAGTTACTGAATAAAGAGCCATGTCTTCAGTTTTTTTCTGAACTGAAGAAGAGTGGAACTGGTTCTTATGTGAATAGGTAGGGTGTTCCAGAGTCTAGGGGCCGCAATTAAAAAGCGGCGATCGCCCCAGGAGCCTGTTCGACTGCGTTGAACCACTAGTTGATTAAGAGAGGTGGATCTGAGCATTCTCGGAGGGTTGTAAGGAATCAGTTGCTTTCTGAGGAATCGGGGTCATAGGTCCTGAAGTGATTTAAAGACAGTACACAGAGATTTGAATTTGACCCTGTTGTGAATGGACAGCCAGTGATATTGTTTAAGCGTGTCCGAGATGGGTGCAAATCTAGGTTTTTTTGAGAGCACTCGGGCGGCGGCATTCTGCACGGTCTGTAATTTTTTAATGACTCTGTTCTGGGCATTGAGCAACAGACCGTTGCAGTAGTCTAATGAAGACAACACTAGTGAGGAAACTAGTGTTTTTGCTGCTGATTCTGGTAAGTAAGGAGTGATTTTCCTTACCATTCGCAGCTTAAAATGAGCATTGGCAGCCACCTTATTCGCATGGGCCATGAAGTTGAGCTGATTGTCAAAAGTGACACCTAAGTTTCTAACTTTGGCCGTGGGACAGGGAGGGGTGCCCATGGCCGCTGGCCACCAAGTTGCCGACCAGGCTGGGGAGAGATTACCGAAGATAACCACCTCACTTTTATCGGAGTTAAGTTTCAGGCAATTTCTTGCCATCCACTCACTAATAGCAGTCATCCCATCTTGGAATCTCTCCGCCATTTTCTGTCCATTACCCTTTATGGCCAGAACCAACTGGGTGTCGTCGGCGTATGAGGTCAGGCCCATCCCGTAGGCTTTGATGACACTGGCGAGGTCCGACACATATATATTAAATAGTGTCGGACTCAGGGATGAGCCTTGTGGGACCCCACACGGTAACGACAGGTCGGCCGACTGGAAGGGGCCCAGTGTAATATAATGTGATATAATGATGCACAAATTAAAACAGTTTAGTCACTAACCCATGCACTCAGTGAGACACATTTAATCACTCACTCATACAGTCAGTCATACACCTACTAAATCCTTCATCCAGACACTTATACATCCACTCATTCTTCAATATGTAAGACATATTTTAACTTTACAGAAACATACAGTCACTGGATGTTGTCATCAGTGATGTCATCAGTGATGTCATTTGAGATGTCATCAGTGATGTCATCAGTGATGTCACTAACCATGTCATGAATGATGTAATATGTGACATCATCAGCAGTGGATTGCGGGTGCGCGATATATAGTTAGTGGAACTAACTATATATGAAATTTCAATGGTTTTGTGCGAGTAAAATAACGTTTTGAAAAGGCTACTCCCTAACTATATATGGTCTATAACCAATGGTTTTTTCAGTGAATATATATATATATATATATATATATATATAACATTTCTATGGCAAAATGAAACCCCTCATTTTGTTCCTTTGCAAATTAAATGTTTTAAGTGTTAACACTTTATTCGAATCAAGATGACTTCAGGTGTGCATACTTTTGTCATAAGTAAGCCTGTTAGCGCTCTAGTTGTTCTTTAGAACACTCTGGGACATTCTGTCACTGGGCTATAGTTGAGCTACATCTGGCTGATATTTGGGCTACATTTGTTTTTTTTTGTCTCTGGTGGCCATCTTTGGGCTACATTGGGCTACATTGGGCTACATTGGGCTACATTTGGGCTCTAACATATATATAGCCCAATGTAGCCCAATATATATTTTTCAAAGTTAATTTTAGTAAAAACCACTGGAGCATATATCTTCAGACATAGCAAAGGCACATCGGGCTACCAGTCCCTACAATTTTGCCAAGTTTTGTGGAAATCCATTCAGCCGTTCGAGCTTAAAGTGAGTCCAACCGCCCTATGGAAAACTCAATGTTAAAAACACGTTTTGAGACCCCCCTTTTTCCTCGGCCCCCGCTTGACGAAACCCCCCCAAACTTTCAGGGGACGCTCAGAAACAAAATGTGCAATTTTCCTGAAATCAACGCCAAAGTTATTCAACATAGAATTTTCAGAAATCCCTATTCAAAAAAATCCTAACTATATATACCTACTGGCGACCGCCAGTAGGTAATATGTATATATATATATATATTCACTGAAAAAACCATAGGTTTCACACCAGTTATAGTTAGGAATTCGCATTTAAAAAACCTATTAAATTCACTAAAAAAACCATAGGTTTCACATCAGTTATAGTTAGCTGGAAATTTTACTGACATAAAACCAATGAAATTCCACGTTATAGTTAGTTGGACTCACTATAACTTGCGCGCCTGCAATGCACTGCTGATGACGTCACATATTACATCACTCATGACATGGTCAGTGACATCACTCATGACATCACTGATGACACCATCCAGTGAATGTGTGTCTTTTTGAAAAATAAATATGTTTTATATTTGTATTTGTAAAGGACGATGGAAGAATAAATGGTTAAATAAGTGTGTAAATGGATGTTTTTTTTTAAAAGAATTGATTGGTTAACTGCCTTATTAAGTGTATCCTAATGAATACATATATTAACGAGTAATTTTTTAATATTTAAATATATGTATCAGTGTTTCACTTTGTGTATAAGTGGCTGCATGGGTTGGTGACTGACTCACTGTTTGTATGTGTTTTGAAGACAGCATATGTGCAGGACTGTATGGGTGGATGAGTGTGTATATGTGTGTGTTAGTGAGTGAATGCCTGTCTCACTAGTGTCTTTATGAGTAACTACATATGTTTTAATCTTGTATATATGAGCATTGATGTATATAAGTCAGTATATGTGAGAGTGAGAGATTGAAAGAGTTCCTTTTTAAATAAGTATGTGTTTCTATAAGTGATTGTTTAAGAGAGTAAGTATGTGTAAGTTTCCTTAGAAGTAATGTGCTAATGTATGTATAGCTGTATATGCAAATAAATAGATGTTCAATAGTTTATTTGCATGTGTGAGTATGTGTGTGAGTAACTTTTGTAAGACTGTCGGTGTGTAACAGGATGTATATGTGTATCACTATATATGATGAGTGAGAATATGTATGAGTGACTATATAAAACTGTTGGTGTATGAGTGGATGTGTATATAGATGGTGGAATTACTGAATTGGTTTTTGTAACTGGTATGGGTATCTCAATTTTTTTTGAAAATGTTAGTTTCTATTGTTTGAATATGTGTTTCAATGGTTACATTACGCTGAAAGGAGGTCTATCGGTCTGTCACAAGGATGGTGTCATCAGTGATGTCATGAGTGATGTCACTGACCATGTCATGAGTGATGTAATATGTGACGTCATCAGCAGTGCATTGCAGGCGCGCAAGTTATAGTGAGTCCAACTAACTATAACGTGGAATTTCATTGGTTTTATGTCAGTAAAATTTCCAGCTAACTATAACTGATGTGAAACCTATGTTTTTTTTAGTGAATTTAATAGGTTTTTAAATGCTAATTCCTAACTATAACTGGTGTGATACCTATGGTTTTTTTCAGTGAATTTCATTGGTTTTTTAAATGCTAATTCCTAACTATAACTGGTGTGAAACCTATGTTTTTTTCAGTGAATTTCAAACATTTTTTAAATTCTAATTCCTAACTATAAGTATCACTTTATAAATAAGACTGTTAGCACTCTAGTTGTTCTTTAGAACACTCTGGTACATTCTGTCATTGGGCTAAAGTTGGGCTACATCTAGCTGATATTTGGGCTACATTTGGATTTTTTGGTCTCTGGTGGCCATCTTTGGGCTACATTGGGCTACATTTGGGCTACATTTTGGCATATATATAGCCCAATGTAGCACAATATATATTTTTTCAAAGTTAATTTTCGTAAAAACCACTAAGAATAGGGCTACCAGTCCCTACAATTTTTCCCAATTTTTTTTTTATTTTTTGCTTTGGAGCGCTCCCGGTGCGCTTCCCGGGGAGCGCCCCGAAAAGCGTACTTTTATAAAGCGCCCGGGCGCGCTCCGGGGAGCGTCCCGTAAGCGCCAATATCGCGAACGAAAACATGATCGTGACGTATCGCGTAGCCGCGTCCGCGTGATACGCACGGCGTAAGCACACCCGGAAGTACTCGAGCGAATACGATCGCGCAACGTAAACATCCGACGCGCTTACGCTACGCAACCCGGGCGCGCCCGGGGGTGCGTAGCGTAAGCGCGTCGGGTCATGTGACCTGAAAATAACACTTTTCATTGGTTCATAACAGTTTTAGTTTCATAATGATGAAGCCCCTGGTCTTGTGACCTGAAAATAACACTTCTCATTGGTTCAGGACAGTTTTTTTTCCAAATGATGAAAGACCCCACCTTTTTTCCTTATTCTGACTTTGTCCTTTGACTGAGGAAGACCTGTTTGTACATCTCTGTACCTTTTTGATCTTAATAATGGCATCAGTAGCAGCAGCAGCTGGTGCATCTGCCCCACCACCACCACCACCAAGAGGACCAGCTCCAGATTATATTGGTGGTCAAGAAGAGGAGGAGGAGGAAGAGGAAGAGGAGGAGGGGAGGAGAAGATGGCTGCCTGAAGAAAATACCCCATACAAACCCAAGCCACACATTGTATGGGAGTTTTTTTCAATCCCAGAGGGCAAGAAAAAAGTGAATGCGGCCAAGGTAACTTGCCTAATCTGCAATGAAGAACTCTCACGGGGCAACCCAAACAAAAAATATTCATTTGGTAACTATACCATGATTCGTCATATGACCCGAAAGCACCCAAACAACTACTCTCGTGCAGAGCTCAGGGAACTGGCCAGTAACCTCCCCCAGTCGTCAAGGACCACCTCCCAAAGAAACCAACCCACTTCATCGGGACCAGAAACATCAGAGATGATGCCTTGTATTCAGCCAAGATTTGCTGATTTTAAAATCATTTGTTCTGCATGTGGCAAGCTTATCGCCTATGGTGAAAAAAGCGTAAAGCTCATCATCCTTGCAGGTGATAATCACAAGTGCCCCAAAAAGAAGTAATTTTTTGGGTTTTTTGTTTTTTTGCTCCAGTTGAGCCAGTTTCAATTCCCTTTTTTTGTTTCTCCCCCTAAAAAAATACAAAAAAAATATAAAACTATTTTGAAAAGCCAAAAAAAGTACAAAATGCTCAAAAAACACAAAAAAATATAAAACAACAAAAAGAAGAAAAAAAAAGTTCTTTTTAGAACTACCTCCAATTTCTAAATAAAGGCTTCTTTTTTTTAAAAACTCTGTCATCTTTTTCCCTTATAGTACGCTCCCCGGGCCGCTCCCCGGTGCGCGTACCGGGTGCTTCCCCCGCGCAAAACGAAAAAAAAAATATTTTAAATGCCCCGTGGGGCCCTTTTATAGCCCCCACATCAAACCTAGGGGGTCAAGTGGGGGTCTACTCTGCCCCCTTATGGTCATTTCCCTCTTTGTTTTGGCCACCTCTCGTGTATTGATCCTACCGAGACACAAGATGGCGGCCGCTCCAGACTGTTTCGAATGTTCACAGACACCCGAGAGTCAATCAGCTTTCCGTGCGCACCTCGCGTGGCGTGCCTGGTGCGCGTACCGGTGCACGTACCAGAGCGCGGCTATAGATATATATATTTTTTTGAACCTTAATTACTCAAAATCCACTGGAGCACATATCTTGAGACATAGCAAAGGCACATCGAGCTACCAGTCCCTACAATTTTGCCAAGTTTGGTGGAAATCCATTCAGCCGTTCGGGCTAAAAGTGAAATCGACCGCCCTATGGAAATTAACATGGGGAAAACGCGTTTTGGGACCCCCCTTTTATCTCGGCCCCCGCTTGACGAATCCCCCCCAAACTTTCAGGGAAGGACCGGAACGCCGCAAGGCCATTTTGAGGAAATTTTGAGGCAGATTCGTCAACCGGCGCCAAAGTTATTCCAAATAGAATTTTGAGATTTACCATTGAAAAAAACCGCCAGTAGGTAATATGTATATATATATATATATATATATATCTATATATATATCACTGAAAAAAACATAGGTTTCAGGGACGTTATAGTTAGTTGGACATTTGACTCATAGAAAACCAGAGAAAATTTCCCGTTATAGTTAGTTGAGCTAACTATATCCCCCAATGCACTGGTGATGATGTCACATATTACATCATTCATGACATGGTCAGTGACATCACTGTTGATATATTCTCAATCTGAATTCCTTCATCTTGTAGTACTCCAAGCATAACCATCAGAAATTTGTGTGCATATTGTTGTATATTTGGGCTGAACGTTAAAGATCCAGTACATGTATCCAACAGTACACAAATACCAGAAGCAGAATGGATCTTACTTCTATCAGTTCTCAATTGTTGAAATAAACTATAAAGTGCTGAACAAAATCTTTTTTCCTGAATTTCCATAATTTCACCATAAACATCTTCAAGTTAAAATATAACGTTTAAAATAGCATTACCATAGCAGTTGACACCAGAAGCATTTTTTAATTGGTATCCAACAACATCATCACTTGTTTGTATTTTCTGCTTCTTTACATTTTTTCTTTTCTCTTGATTTTCTTTCTGCTTTTCAACCATAGATGATTCTTCAACATGTTTCCGTTTTGAACTCACAACACGTTTCTCATAAATAGGATATTCACCTAAACTTGGAGCATATAGCCTTCTCCAAAAAATTATATTCTCTTACACAATTAACCTCTGCTCTAGCTTTGTCCTCATCAAAATCATTTAAATACCAACCAGACAACGTTCAAACATGAGATATTGCAACATATACCATTCCCTCTTTAAACACAGTTCTTCCTACATTTACTAAAGCATTATCTACACTTAAACCTTGAGATTTATGAATAGTTATTGCATATGCTAAACAGAAGGAAAACTGTTTTCTGTGAACATACAAGTCTTTTACAAGCATAAAACGTGCAGCAGAATGCGCAATCTGTCTTACCTCTGTAATCTGATCAAATGTAACTTTCAAGAATTCAATTCCATTTCTATTTTGATATTTCACAAAATCAACAACTTTCCCCATTGCTCCATTCACTAAACCTTCTTCTACATTAAGATTACACTTCAAAATTACCTGACAGTTTAAACATACATCTACATTTTTTTCTAAGCCAGCAGTTTTTGATACAGACTTTTCCAAAGAATACAATTTAGTCTGTAGTTTTTCTGAAAGAACAATTGTTATTCCTTGATGCTCTATTTTATCAATTGCTTCAATGTGAACTATTTCTTGATTTTCCAATTTTATAAGCTCTCTATTAAATGTAGAACACTCTTCCACTGTAGGCATTAAGCAAACTATAGACTTTTTTTCCTTCATTTTCTTGTACATTACTTCTGCTGGTGTGTTTTCATTTGTAAACAAGTTCTTTAGTAGATGTCTTTGAAAATCTTGTTTGCTTAGAACACCAATTCTTACATCCTTTAGAATATTTGCATAATATTCATCTCTTGCTTGTCGCATATTCTGAGTGAGTTGTTTATATTCAAAATGTAACCACAGATTCACATTTCCAATACTTCCCAAAGATTTCTTAGTGTCTTCATGTAGAAAAGTTTTAAACACTGGTTCTCCTTTTTACAGGGGTTAGTTGTAGTAGATCTCTAGTACAATATAATGTTTTCCTCCAAAGAGAACATCGTAATCTGTTTTTTTTTTTTCACAACCAATTTTATTAAGCAAATGATCATCACAAATGTGGCATCTCCACACATCGAGAACACCACAACAAAATCAATACAGCAATTACACAGGCAGCAAGTAATAGAGCAGAGTCAGAATAGGCTTAGTATAGAGATTCCCCGAAACCCTACCCTAACCCCAAACGCTACCTCCCCCCCCATTCTAAGAACCCCCCCCCAACCCCCCCTACCACACGTGTATATATAGCAACAGGGAAGAGTCATATGTGGGCGTAATTCCACCAGGGCGTTACTGCTGCGGGCCAAGATTGTCACTGCGATCAGATGTCCTCCTGTTTCATTCTTAAGTGTACAAAAGCAAGCATTAAGTTTGAGACCATGCTCACCTCATCAATAATTAAAAGTTTCATTTACTTCAGCACTCTTGACACTTCATAAGAAACTTTTCCAGACAACTTCTGATATTCTAATTTATTATCATGCTCAACTGGTAACATCAATAATCTATGCAAAGTAACTCCTTTAATACTGTGTGCAGCTAATCCAGTTGGGGCTTTTACCACACAACATAAATGTGAACCAGTAGTTCTTTGAAGATAACTGGTGAAAACTTTAATTAAAATGTTTTTACCTGTCCCAGATTGACCACTGATGTACATCAGAAGAGGTTTAAAAGATGAACACACACATTCTTTTTCTCCATGCAACAAACCATGTTCCATCCGTTCTCTCACTTACACACATATTTATTTCTGCTCATCATTTACTTGTTCTTCTAAGTTTTCCAATGCAATATTCTCCTAGTGTGCTTGTTGCATTGCAATTTCAACTTCATGCATTGCAATTGCTGCTTCATTTTCCAGCATTGGTTGTCCAAGAGGATATTGACTACATAGACCACTACTTTGACTATCTTGAGAACTTTCATGAGCTATTTCAGATGTAATCTTCTTTACCTGTTCAACTTTGTCATTCAACATTTTTAAATATGTGGGAAAATTTGTACATCCAATGCTATCTTTACATGCATTAAAAGAATCTTCGTGGCATTCAAAGTCTCCAAGTAATTCACTTTCGCTACGCCATGGTTTAAACAGTTGCAAAAGTGCTAAATAGTAAAATTCTTGCTTATCTGGAGTTTCACAACTAAGTTTCTTGTGGTTTATAAGATTACCCTTTGCATGTTTAACTAAACAACCATGACATCCAACTACTGCAAATTTTCCTTCTTTTAAATTCTGTTTAACATTTTTCTTGAAGCTGTAATGTTGAAGTACTTCATACAGACATAGCTCTTCCAGATATCGACTCCTTTTCGGATAGTATGTATCCAATATATTCGTTTTAAGAATGTCTGTATTGTCTGCTTCATTTGCTGCTAATTGTTCAATTTCTTCCAATGATTTCAACACTCTATTACGTTTGCTGGCAAGACCTAAACTTACCCAAATGATTCCTCATAACTTTAAATATAAACTTGAAGAGCACAAGTGGTCTGAAATTTCATAGGATTCAATTTATTGGTGGGAAAGAATTTTCAAAGTAAAGTTGCACAATTTTTTGCTAAGGCTTTTCTCTTGTGCAATTTTTTCCCACTTTTGTTTCATCTCTGTTTTTACTGATTTCGTTATGTACGATGTAACATAACGTGCAACAGTAATTGAGTTAACTGCCACATATTGGATGTCCATGTTTGCATTCCACATTTGGATTGTAGTCATTGAAATACTTTCACACTTCTGTTCTTTATAAGTTATAGGTATTCTTTGGAGATTTCCGAGTTATTGGATGCCTTACAGAATAATTTATTCTTCCTTTAGAAATGACTAGACGGGGAAAACCAAACCGACATTTAGTGCAAAATGTTCCTTTAGACTTGTATTTTCTTCTCCAATACTTTCCACAATGATGACGTTGGAAACATAAAACTTGCTGTCTCAAGCTTCTATCTGCTACTTCTCGTTAAATCTCACATGTAACATACTGTTCGATGAAAGACAATACTATTTCATCAGAATCATTTCCAAAATGTAAGTGCATCCTTGATCCATAGTAGCATATGTATATGAGGTGCACCTCTTGATTGATACTCCTTTCTCCAAAAGCAATCAGTAACTTTTCCAAGAGGTGGATTATTTTTATTGCTGGTAGAAGACATCATAGCTTGAAACCTATGACTAAAATATCTGCACACATTAACAGGATCCAGTGAACACAGTTCACCAGGAGTCTTTATTTCAACATGTTTTATATTGGAATTCGCTTCTCTCAGAACTCAAGCAAATCTTCCAATGCATACTCAGCACAGCTAAGTGTGACAAACCATGTTGGTGTATCTAAGTTCCGTAACATACACTTGAGTTCTCCATGATGACGATACCGATACTCATTTGTTCCATGTTGACATGCCATCAAATTGATTAACTGTGCTTCTAAATTTTCACCTATTTCTTGAAGTTTCTCCACAAATTCTTTCGCAGAAAGACGTGATTGATAAACTCCAGTTTTAAGTATGTGGTTCACTGCATACGACAGAGAAGACAGATCACTTTCAAACAAAAGGTAAAATATGTATGGAATGCACTGTCGAAATCTAGGAACTTCAGAATATAATCTTGTTGACCGATATCCGGAAGCTGGAATCCGTACAGGTCGATCATCATATCGTCCACCTTCTCCAGTAGGAAACATTTGTGGAAAACAACAAGCTTCCAAGCTTTTTTCCCATATACTCATTGGAGTTCCCTGTGCTTTTTTCATTTGAAATACCTCAATGCTGCTTCCTATTACTTCTTTTGAATGCAAAGGGCATATTGTGCAATGTTCATAAATCTCTTCAGTCCTTGACGTGTCCACTTTCTCTATTTGACCACCTGAAATTTCAGATTGATCTTCTAAACGTATTACCTGTTCATCCACATTTACATTTTTGTAATAAATATTGTTCTGAATAAGATATAATGTAGCCTTTTCAACTTAATTAACAATAGCCACAAATTCTTGACATATATTCCAACTCTTTGTTGGTACACCATTTACTAAAATAACTACTGCCTCATTTTCCTCTTTCTCTCCAGCAATAGTTTCAATATTTTTCTTAAAATCCAAAGGTAAGTACACCACTCTTCCTTTCAGCCCTCTTTGCAAGTCTGTTGGTGGCAGTTTACCTGTTTTAGGCTACAGCAGAATTATAGTTTGTAAAGGATGAACAGATTGAATTAGAACCGACTCATATGTATTCAAATTGGCCAGTTCCTCCCAAATAGCTACTAATTCTAGCTTATTTTGTACTGCTCTAGCAGTTATTTTGTTCTCTTCTAATTAGTTGTAACAATATTTACATATACATTGATCACTACCTAACTCAAATCAACCTTCCACAAACAAGTAAGTTTCAAATTCTTGCCACACACCATTGTTCTCCGTTTCACTTTTCAAATACAAATCAACATTCCTACTTTGACTTTTATAATGAGTACGTCGACAACAAACACAAACATAGTTTGGTATTTCATAGCACACTACATTAAACTTTCCAATTTCTTCTCCAAACTGATCAGTACTTATCACTTTCCCATCTCCTCCAACATCTGTAATTGTCAAACTTTCACTTTCTGCTCTTCTGAACCAAAATATTGCATTTCAATATCATCACACTTTTTTTGAACATCTGATAAAGAACCATATAAAAGACATGTATTCATTTCACTTAAACATAATGCAGGACGTTTTGCATAGTACAGTTTCCTTACAAACTTCCACATTTCTGAATGGAGTACTGCTAGCATCCTCAATTGATGAAAAACACTTTTATAAACTTTTCTTGAAAGAGAATGCCCATACTTCTCAGTATATTTTCTTACATTACATGGATCTAGTCCTTGTAACAACTTAATCTTCTGTTTAATACTTTTCTGTGTATATTCTCGTAGCAAATTTCGCATTATATCAATAGATTCCAGTCGAATACTACAAATACTACTACAAACCCACATATACACAGGAGCATGTGAACATTTCCCTTGCACTTCTTCAGCTATTAACTCTTCTGCACTTTTACCAACCATTTCCTCCTTTGGAAGAGGACAACCATTCTGAACTTCGTAGCAACTACATGTTTTCATTAAACTCTGAATCACTCTTGATCGAAAAAGTCTCTGAAGAATTTCTTGAAATTGCTTTTATCTCCAAGTAACAGATACTATTTCTTTATCATGTTTCCTTTTCCTGGTATTTGAAATTAAAGTCTCCTTCACCTTAGTTGAACAATTCTTCTTTTTGCTTTGTGTGATGTTTTTTTCATTAAATGTTTGTGATATTTTGTTCACAAATTATCTAGTACTTTTACTAGAACAAACTGTTTCTGTACTACACGCATTTTCTCTAATTCGACTTCCAGACCCAGTGCTGCAACGTGATGGAGCACGACAGGGGAGCAATACAGTAACAAGTAATGCCATAGAACATACAGCAAGTATTTATTTATTTATTTATATACACATTTACAATTTATATGTAACTGCACTAACTCCTACTTTTCACTTCTCCGCTGCACCCCACCACACCACAGCACTCTCTCTGCAACCCACCACAGACAACTTTATAGATAGTATTTAAAAAAATGTAATCTATGTACTTAGGATGATATTATGAACGGATCACTGAAATAATATCGACTACCAAAATATCGACTACCCAAAATATCGAGGAAAAAATATCTACAACCAAAATATCGAGTTTGTATGTACAAACAGGTAAGTACAAAAATATCGAGTACAAAATATCGTTGTAAAAAATATCGTTGTAAAAAATATCGACTTTACTAAAAACAATGTTTAATTACATTAATATAAAAAATTAATTACTAAAATATAATTAACAATACTTAAAATAACTTTTAATAATTAAATAATTAATGAAAGTAAAAAAATAATATTTTTTTAATCATATTTCTTAAAACATATATATATATAGTAACAAAATTTAATTAAATAATACGCAATATTGTATATGTACCCCAAAAACCCAAAAATGACCCTAAACCCTAAAAATACCCCTTTACCCAAAAACTAAAAACTGACCCTGAACCCTAAAAATACCCCTTTACCCAAAAACTGAAAACTGACCCTGAACCCTAAAAATACCCCTTTACCCAAAAACTAAAAACTGACCCTGAACCCTAAAAATACCCCTTTACCCAAAAACTAAAAACTGACCCTGAACCCTAAAAATACCCCTTTACCCAAAAACTAAAAACTGACCCTGAACCCTAAAAATACCCCTTTACCCAAAAACTAAAAACTGACCCTGAACCCTAAAAATACCCCTTTACCCAAAAACTAAAAACTGACCCTGAACCCTAAAAATACCCCTTTACCCAAAAACTAAAAACTGACCCTGAACCCTAAAAATACCCCTTTACCCAAAAACTAAAAACTGACCCTGAACCCTAAAAATACCCCTTTACCCAAAAACTGAAAACTGACCCTGAACCCTAAAAATACCCCTTTACCCAAAAACTAAAAACTGACCCTGAACCCTAAAAATACCCCTTTAATTTAACATAATTAGCAATTAATCTATTAAATTAAATTAATTACCAATTACATGTTAAATAAATACCATATATTATTTAATTACCAATTAATTAATTATTACTACCAATTAATAAATTTACATATTTAATTAATTATAATTAAATTACTTCCCACCCTATTCCCCTATACACCCACAACCCGCTACAGAAAATACATTATTTTAATTTACATAATTAGAAATTAATCAATTAAATTAAATTAATTACCAATTAAATTTTAAATAATTAACATATATTATTTAATTACCAATTAATTAATTATTACTACCAATTAATGAATTTACATATTTAATTAATTATAATTAAATTACTTCCCACCTTATTCCCCTATAAACCCACAACCCGCTACATAATAAAATTACACAATAATTAAAAAAATCATTAATTAAAAATACTTATGAAATAAAATGACACTTTTCACACATATTATTAAATAAAAACACTATAAATAATTAAATATTATTTTAAAAACTATATTTTTTACTATCTAGATTATATACTTGGATATTTTCACTGTCTATATTATTTACAGTCGATATTACTTCACTTACCTTAAAAACGATATTTTGGCTGTCGATATTCTGTCTAGTCGATATTTTGTCCAAACGATATTTAAAACTCGATATTCTGTCCAAACGATATTTTGGAGTCGATATTATGTCTGTGCACCATTATGAACCAAACTCCACACACAAAAATTACCATTATTAGCCTAACAATTTTATCTACAACTTCCCAAACATAACATTGCACCTAGGGTTTTAATTGGGGGGGTTCCGGGGATATGAGCAGCACCACTTTATTTTTGGGGGCCCCGTAACAGGTCTTTATGGGGCTCTATTTTCGGGATTCGTGAAGGTAGTCATTTCTTTTTATTGCACTGCAGTGCGACTGTGAGAGCATGCACATTGCTCACTACTGAGAAGTGCAGACATCATGCCAGCTGAATCGCATTGTAGGAGAAGGGAAATCCTTTAAAGAGAGCCATTTTCTCTCAGGATTTCCCTTCTCTTTTTGCAACGCAGGAGCAACATCATCGTAGGGTCATTAGCAGGCACACCACCAGGCGTGCTAAGCCCATTGCCCCGGATTCTCTGGGACAGCTACCCGGGCGCACACACAGAGCCGCACCCAAGTACTTCACAGGTCTTAAAAGACAATTTTTTTCTAAATGACACTCTGTTCTTTTTCATCCCTTTTTAGAGCCCCTAAATCCCCACTCTCCATATTGCTGAAAGAATTAGGCATCCCTGAAATTTCGCTCTGGTTGCGCCTCTGCAGACGACCACAAGCAGGCAACTTCGGCATTACCCTGCTCTGACCTTACACAGTGTCTTGTTTTAGTGCTATGAAAACACACGCTCTTCCTGGCTCACTTAGTTCTCACACCCCCTCTTTAATATGAAATAAAAGCTTTGTAATTCCTTTTATATTCCTATACTGCGCTTCACATGGAAATATAGAACTGTAGCTTCTCGCCACCCCAAAGTAGCTCTCTCGTATACTCCCTCAAATGTAACAAGTACAGGTATTCAGTATCTGTGAGTCATGGCCACTTTAAAGCAGTGTTCCTATGTACAACTGGACAAATCGTTATGTTTCTAAATTAAAGTCTTACACTGAAAAGCTTCTTTACATTTCTTTCTCTAGATGAACCTTTGTTTAAAACACCACCAGAAAAGGATGGTGAACTATGCTCCACAAAGAGCAACTCAAGTCTTTGTTCTTTATAAGAAACATCTGCTTGTCTATGCTTATAGCCAGCCTTTTCCACCCCTTAAGAGGCTGGGTGGATGAGTATAATACGCGGTATTTAGGATCAGGGGTGGAGGGTGCACGGAAATAAGGACGGATAGTTGAATAAAGGGCGAGTGGATGCATGGCCAGATGGATGAATAGATCAATGTATGGATGGAAGGATAAATGAATGCATGAACCAGTACTTAGGATAATGCTGGACTTTAACTGGGCCGGGTCTGAGGACCGGCAGTTATTTTCAAGGAGCCTCCAAATGGATCTCTATTGGACTCTATTTTCAGCCCTCGCAAAATACTCAATTAAAAAAAATTATTTATTTATTGCACTGCAGTGACAGCATGCACATCGATGTACTCATGCTCTATTTGCTCACTACTAAGAACTGGAGACATCATGCTAGGTGAGCCACGTTGTAGAAGGAAGGGAAATCCTTTAAAGATGTTTTTCTGAACGTAGGATAATTGGAGGGGATTTTCTAAAGCACATAATGCTACTTATCTTGATTTAGACCACGCCCCTACATGCATAGCCCACACCCCTTTAAGAGGTTTGCCCCTCCTTTTAGACCACCCAACTTTATTTTTTTCCACTTAAAAGTCTGAGTACACTATAGTAACAAAGAAATAGTCTATGCTTCCATTGAAATCTACAATGGCACCAAGTTTCATAATTTGTCATCAATGCTGGCAGCCTTCTACAACACTGCAAACATTTGTTATCCACAGAAATGTTGTGTGATTTGTGTATCTGTCTGCTGGAACACTCATCACCAAAAGGTATTAAAACATGGGAATTTGCCAGAAAAACATCTACCATACCATAAAGCGATTCATAAATGGGCCCACTGCCACTACACCACCCTCTTCCCATCCTTCCTTAACCTTACAAAATCAAAGAAAGAGCCCAAGCAAACCTAGTAGAGCCACTATAGCAATGCAGGAACTTAATTTCAACAACTGTCTGCCGGAACACTCATCAGCAAAGCGTATTAAAACAAACAAATTTGCAGGTAAAACATATACCATGCCATAAGGTGCTTTAGAAGTGCTTCCAATGGTACTACAACACCTTTAGTACCTCAACATCTGCACGTTACTAAATTCTGTGTTTTAATCACCAACATACCCACCTCCCCCACCCCCACCCTTGGATAACCGTACGAAATCAAACAGAAACCCCCACCATTCCTAGTAGCACTACTATACCCATACACAAGGTAAATTTTAACAGGTGTCTGCCAGAACACTTATCACCAAAAAGTATTCAAACATGCCAATTGGCAGGTAAAACATAAACCAGCCCATAGCACGGTTGATAAATGGGCCCAGTGGCACTATATATTCCCTTTACAAGCTACACATGTTTACGTTACAAATGTCCGTGTTATAATCAGCAAGATACCCACCTACCCCACCCCTTGCCTTGCTTAACCTTACAAAATCAAACAAAGACCCCCAGCACTCCCGTTACTGCCACTATAGCCATACATAGACTTAAAGTCAACAGGTGTATGCCAAAACACTCCTCAGCAAAAGCTATTAAAACCTGCAATTTTGCAACTAAAACATACACCATACCATAATACGGTTTATAAATAGTCGCAGTACCACTACTCCACCTCCACACCCGCCCTTGCTTAACTTTACGCAATAAAGAAAGAGCCCCAGCAAACATAGAAGCGCCACTATTGCTATAGCCCGAAAAGCTCATCAGCAAAACATATTAAAACATGCAAATTTGCTGGTAAAACATATACCATGCCATATGGAGCTTCATAAATGCTCCCAGTGGTACTACATCACCTTTAGTAGGTCAACATCTGCACGTTACTAAATTCTCTGTTTTAATCACCAACATTCCCACCTCCCCTACACCCACCCCCGCCCTTGCTTAACCATACAAATTTAAACAGAAAAACACACCATTCCCAGTAGCGCCACTATACACATACACAGGGTTAATTTAAAAAGGTGTCTGCCCGAACACTTATCAGAAAAAGTATTCAAACATGCAAATTGGCGGGTAAAACATAAACCATCCCTTAGCACGATTTATAAATGGGCCCAGTGGAACTACACCTCCTTTACTAACTAGACATTCTATATATTACTAAAGTCGTTTAAACACTCTGTAGAGTATATAGCAGGGAATGGTGAGAGTAAACAAAGTTGTAATTCCCAAACTTTTGATACACCGTCCCTTTACTGTATCTATATTAAGGACATTAAATAGAATGAAAAGATTGACAAGTGTCTCAAAAGGGATAGTAAAGCTAAGCACCGGTAAAACCCAGAAAACTTCAACACCTACGTAAATCTAGCACAGGGACACAGCCTGACAAATAGTATCACTTATAATCACATGTACTGTACTAATGTCAACAAATTCATGCAGAAAATATACCGCACATTTTCATTTCTTTTTTATCTCTCACACATTTATAAAACATCTCTTCTAAAGAAGCACTCTCCACCCACTTCTATTTCATAAGAACAGATACTTCATTAATATGTTTACTAACATATATTTCAGTATATCTACCTTTTTATTATTCACTAGTCAGAAACTACTAAAACTATTAACTATACCCAAATGCAAACCTGAAACATTGTTCATATTATATCTCAACCTATGATCAAATGATTCAAACTATGCGTACATATAAAAGGAACGTATCTTTTTTACTATCTCCATCTCCTCTCCATGTAATCTCCAAACAGTGTGGACGTCCTCACAGTACAACAACCTACCTCGAATTACATTCAAATCTACATCACAGTGTAAAAAATGAGACCAAACCTGCCCACATAACATTTCTGGGTCTCGTTTTCTCACTTTTAACTTAATACCACATACAACTCCTACCCCCTCACCATTGCCACAAAAAGTATAATTAGCAAACGTGGGACATTTTGTTTATTTCGCACAAATACATTAGCAAACCCAAATTAACGCTGAATCTCATTTTAAAAACCATACAGACATTTAAAGATGACAAACTACACTTCTTCTTTGTGACAAATTCCTAAACATATATAAAGTACTTATTTAACAACAGGTAAACTTTATGCATATTTTACTAACACTATATTATTTTGAAATAAAAAATACTTTCAAACTTAAAAACATCACCTCAATATACTTAATCACTCCTACAGAACACATAACACACCTTGTTCATTTCTACCTCACCTTTGTAGTTGGTATGCAGATTTCAAATGTCACACACACATGCAATTCTTTCTTTGTCACACTGTACATGTAATGCACTGCTTTCATCAAGAATGGAACCAGTAATGGCACAATTTCTCTGTCGCTCCACACATAAATACATGTAAAAGAACAAATAAGAATACTTCATTCCTTCAACGACATTCCAAAACTTATCTCCATTGGTTAATTTTGAATTTACCATACGAAAAGCTACTTAATATTCCGTGCCACATACAGGTCAGAAGTTCAAACCAATATTATCACCACACTTTCTGGAAGATTCTACAACACCTGCAGGTTTAAAGATAACAATTTGTTTTTAACCTAACAATATAGTTTTGCAACATTTTATCGAACATTTAATGGCACGTGCAGGTTAAAAGTTCACAATAGGGGTCAGTAGTTCATCAGCTTTATCCCCAACTCCAACAGCACCTCAGCTTATGCCCCCAGCGCCATCAGACCCGTAGGAGTCAGTGCTTGCCACTTTACAAATACCGAATTCATTTGATACGCGTGAATTTTCCTTTGCACTCCCTATATAACACCCCTAAGCATGATACACAAGTTACAATGTTCGAAACAAAAGTTCCCCTGAGTAGGTATAACTACATGCTGACACTACTTGGACAGATGTGGCACAGCGGCCAGAGCACATGACTTCACAGCATATGACACACAGTTTGGGCTCACGCTTTCGTCCCGGAGTTGGGCAGCAGCTCAGCTTAGCAGCATGAGACTCTACACAATACCGCACATATTTTCCGTACCCCAGGACTTTCAGACCAGTAAGGGTCAGTAGTTCATCCTAGGAGGTATAAACACATGCTGACACTACTTCAACAGGTGTAGTACAAGGCCACTGCAATGACTTCACAGCATAAGACACACAGTTTGGGCTCACGCTTTAATCCCAGAGTCCAGCACCAGCTCAGACCTCATTAAATTTCCATAGCCCGCTACTTTCACACCGGTAGGGGTAACTACTTTGCTTTGCACCCCCTCTATAGCATACCCTAAACATCCCACAAAGGTTACAGTGGTCTTACCCTCCTCTTTGCTACTTTTTTTCCCCTTTTTTCCCCTGACTCGCTTCAACGGAATCACAAAATGGCAGCCAACACTTCCTAGTTTCAAACGCTCGCAGCGCTCGCAGCCACTAAGCAGCAAGCTCATGCTCGTAACGCCTCAGCCAATCAGATGCCAGAATGCCCAAATATCGATATCTGTACATTTTAATATTTCTCAAAAACTACTGAACAAATTTATTCCAAATAAACAAAAGCTTGCTTTCTAGACCAATACCCTTCTCTCTGCTGAATTTAGGGTAATTCTGTTCACCCATTCGACCTGTAGCCTTGTCTAAAGTTTCCTATGGAAATTAACATGGGGAAAATACGTTTTGGGACCCCCCTTTTATCTCAACCCCCCTCTTGACCAATCACCCCCAACTTTCAAAATAGGAGCTGATATGAACAAAGAATTAGTTTTGAAAATTTCATGCAAATTCATCAAACAACGCCAAAACAAAAAACGTTCTTCCAATGGAAACTTAGGGGCCGATTATGATCGCGGATAATCCGCATCCTCCGGGCCGGCGGAAGCCACCGCTGGCCCGGATGATGCGGATTAACCGCTGCGGACTGGAAAAAGACACCCTGTCAGATTAGGATGGCTGGGGGATATTTTTTCCGTCCGCAGCTTTTCCGCCGCGGTCGCCTTCTGACCGCGGCAGAAAAGCTCTAACATGGCTGCCGGTGTTTATCAGACACCGCCAGGGATATTAGGATGGTGGCGGTCCTATGCCTTTCCACTGCGGCATTTCCGCCGTGGAAAGGCATACAGTCTTTTCTTTGGTGGCCCGTTGCGGGCCCCCAGGGGTGAAGGGGGGTTGGGGGGGTGCACATGGGGGGTACCTATGGTACACCCTGCCGTTGCGTGCAAGAAGCGGCAGGCACCACGGGGTGCCGGCCGCTTCGTGCATGCAAATGTAAACATGCACTTTTTAACCTTGCGGCGGGTGCTGCTTGAAGCAGCATCCGCCGCAATGTTAAATGTAGGGGATGTGACCGCCTACTTTTTCACTCGAGGACCTAGAGTGTGTGGCAGCCATTGAACGCAGCTCACCACCGCGAGACAGAGCACCCGGGAGGAAGGAGGAGCGACGGCGGTGACGGAGCTGTTCGAAAAGTTAATTTGGCCGTCGACCCGAGGTACGAAGGATTAACATTGGCATCCGAAATTGCAGAAGTGCTGAACAAAAGAAAACGGAGGAAACCTGCTCGCGCTACACCGGAGCTGGGAGGACGCGGTAAGCCGGCTGGCCACTGTTGAACTCCGGCAGAGGGTAAGCGCTGCATGCACGAGTACCCACAGTATTTAACGTATGATTTTCGTACCTCTGTCCCTTATTTCAAGTCACCCTTGGCGGAACCCCCGCAAACTGCAGTTGTGCCCCACTAGACTTTAAACAACAGAGTATAAGTGAGTGTGCTTTCCTGGATTCCGTAAACATGTCTATGACAGCAGAGAGAGAACGGGAGGCGGATGACATCTTCAAAAGCATAAATGCTATTACGAGCACAGCAGAGGGTGCCACAGTTTCACAGGTACCAGCAAGTAACTTGCAAACCCCTTTTCAACAACTGGAGAGGATTCAAGATTGAGAAGTTCGCAAATGGTGGGAGGCCACATCGCTACAGCGCTATGTTGACAGCAACAGGGTCCCAAGAGGATTACGGATTTTCACAATACCCTCTTACGAGAAACCGGACCCGCAACTACTGAAAGACTGGTCAATATATACTGCTGACTTGAGTAAAGGAATGTTGCTAATGTTAATTAAATATGCCTGGAGTGATAGGGACAAAGCCCTCTCTGAAACACAAAGATTGGAGGACTTAATCAGCAAGGACAAAGATATCAAATCAACTGAGGATTTGCGGAATCAAATGCAAAAAAGATTGAAGGACTATGAGAATGGAATAAAAACAGGACTATCTAACTGGCAGAATGCTCACTTTTGCAAAAAAGTTTGATGCAACAAGAAAGAGACTTGCTCAAGGAGTTCAAATCCCCTCAGGGATGGTTACATCAGAATCAGATGCGTCCATCTCAGAGGATGAATCTGCCAGGAGCAGCGAAGGCAAGAAGAAGGCTAATGATAGCGGAACTACAGTCCCTCCCCCTTTTTCAGACGAGTACCAGGTGATGAAGGAAACCAGACATCGAGCCCAACCACAGATGCCACAAAAACCACCACCAAAAAGAGGAGGAAAACAAGACGGGGCAGGAGGGGGCGCACAGGTGGCGCCACCAATGGTAACTCACAGCAAAGGCAGGAGGGGGAGGTGGTAGAGGAAGAACGTACCATTGTGAATCTTTCTGAAAGAAAACGTACAACATATGAAGAAACAATTCTGAAGAAAGAAATGACGTTCTGCCCAACAGCCAAATTTGACCTGGTGCAAACCAGAATAGATATCTTCAAGTTTGTCCGGAAGCTCAAATTACAAAAAATATTTGCCTTGAAAAAGCAATCTGGAACTCAAACTGTTCTGGTAGAAACAGCAGAAACCGGACTTGCTCTCATGGACAGTGATCTAACACTCCTCACAACCGCGCATGAACTTGCGGACCTGGATGATGTGCCCAGCTCCATGGAGGTGCTAAGGAGGGAAGAGATCGTACAAACGAGGGATCCAAGCAATCTAAAACACAAATCAAGATTCTTACCTCATGTTACACATGATGCAATAGACGTCTTTAATGACGCTGTCCTCCAAGACCTGGAAAAAATTACATCAAAAAATATGGAACTGACAAAAAAGAACTCTAACATCTCAAGGTTGGAATGGGAGACGATCAAGTCTCTGAAGGATGATACTACGTTTGAGATTAAACCCTCAGACATGGGGGGAAACATTTTAATCTTCAGTAAAAACAAATACAAGAAGGAGGCCCTAAGACAATTACAGGACAGTAGTTGCTATAAAATCATAGACAGAAGGGGTTTTGCAAAATGCATAACGGATTATCACGCACTGTTGGAGGGGTGGAGAGTTGAAGGAATGCTCAATAAAAATGAGTACGATTATCTGCTTTGTGAACATCCGATTATTCCCACATTCTATCACCTCCCCAAGGTGCATAAGGATATCAGAACCCCCCCGGGGAGGCCTATAGTTTCCTCCATAGGAAGCTTACTGGAAAACACAACAAGGTTCATTGACAGCTATCTGGCCCCCTTTGTTAGAGACTTGCCTTCCTATGTTAGGGATACCCAAGACTTTTTAAGACAAATTGATGGCATTAAGTGGGAAAAGGACATGCTTCTCATTACTCTTGATGCCACCAGTCTGTATACCTGTATAGAACATCAAGACGGTATCTCTTCTATAAAATGGTTTTTGGGGAAGAAAAACATGAAATATCATCAACATAACAGTATGCTATTGAAGATGACAGAGTTCTGCCTCCACAATAATATTTTTCTATTTGCAGGCAGTATGTATCGCCTGATGAGAGGGACCGCCATCGGCACTTGCTTCGCCCCCAGCTACGCGAATTTATTCGTAGGCTGGTGGGAGAAGCACGTGGCCTGTGGGGGGACCAACGAGAAATGGCTAGATCATAATATGATATGGGCGAGATATATCGATGATCTGTTTGTCATTTGGCGGGGCGATAGATCCTCGGCTGAGGAGTATGTCGCGACGCTAAATGACAACGATCTCAATTTGAGAATCACCAGTACTATAAGTGAGACATCGGTATATTATCTCGACTTAGAGGTCTTTGTGACAGGAAGCTCCTTACAAATTAGACTCTACCGAAAGCCCACAGCGGGCAATACCGTATTACATGCGGCAAGCCATCATCCCAAGAGTATGATAAAAAACATCCCATTTAGGGAATTATTATGCCTGAAGAGAAACTGTTCTGATCCCAAAGATTTCTCACAGGCACGGGATGAAGCACTGTCGAGGTTCAAAGATAGAGGATATTCTAGATCACTGTTAACAAGTGCAGTGAGTAAGGTGGAGCTAGTAGACAGAAAAGACCTCATTAAGATGAAAGTAAGTAAGGCTGAGCCAGAGGGTGTAGCAAGAATGATTACCAGCTTTAACATGAGATCTAGTGAGCTGGTACAGATATTCAATAAAAACTGGCACATCCTAGGGACGGATACAACTATGAAAAACTTACTACCGTCAAAACCGTCTATAACCTATAGGCGTTGCCAGTCTCTTAGCGACCCTCTGACTAGCAGCCACTTTGAGAAATCCCACAGAACATTAAAATCTAAATCCATAAATGGTTTCTTTCCGTGCATGCAATGCAAAGCATGCAAGTACAGTAAAAAGCGGACCAAATATGAGGGAAGACCAAGTGACCCATGACCCATGAGAGAGATTACAAAATTCCTGAACTGTAATTCGGAATTTGTAATTTACTGCCTGTAATGCCCGTGCTCCAAGACATGCATCGGAAGCACAATTAACCCGGCCAAAAAACGTATCCAGGAGCACATGCCATTTGAGATGTCATCAGTGATGTCATCAGTGATGTCACTGACCATGTCATGAATGATGTAATATGTGACATCATCAGCAGTGGATTGCGGGTGCGCGATATATAGTTAGTGCAACTAACTATATATGGAATTTCAATGGTTTTGTGTGAGTAAAATAAGGTTTTGTAAATGCGAATTCCTAACTATATATGGTCTATAACCTATGGTTTTTTCAGTGAATTTTCAAGGTTTTGTAAATGCTAATTCCTAACTATATATGGTCTATAACCTATGGTTTTTTCAGTGAATTTTCAAGGTTTTGTAAATGCTAATTCCTAACTATATATGGTCTATAACCTATGGTTTTTTCAGTGAATATATATATTTACATACATATATAAACATATATCATCTGTATATCTATATAAATACAAACATAAATGCATGCATACATATACTTATATGCATACAGATGCATGTTATTTACATGAAAGTTGAAAAAACACTAATAAAAGCAAAGCTAAAAAGCCACCTCATTACAAACAGAATGGCTTTAACTTAAATGAGGGCGAGATCTATTGCATTTTCAATGCTTGTTTACTTTGGTTCCATCAAGAAGGCATTCAGATGTGTCACACATTTGCCATAAATTCTGAATGTTAGCACTCTAGTTGCACATTAGATCACTGTAGTAAAGCTACTGCTCACCAGGGACGTCTGCTGCTGGTATTCAAAGTGCATGTTTCAGTCTGCATGTCAGAATTTTTTTAATGAAATAGAAGAGGATTTGAGAAGTCACTCAAAATGATCCCTAATTTTTCTTTCTGAAGCACTAATCATACTTTCTATGGCAAAATTAACCCCCTCATGTTGTTCCTTTTTAAATTGAGTGTTTTCAGACTTACCACTTCATTCCAATCAAGCTGGCTTCTGGTGTGCCATACTTTTGTCATAAGTAAGACTGTTAGCGCTCTAGTTGTTCTTTAGAACACTCCGGGACATTCTGTCATTGGGCTATACTTGGGGTACATCTGGGTGATATTTGGGCTACATTTAGGCTCTTTTGTCTCTGGTGGCCATCTTGGGAGACTGTATGTCAGAATTTTTTTAATGAAATTGAAGAGGCTTTGAGAAGTCACTCAAAATGTGCCCTAATTTTTCTTTCTGCAGCACTAATCATAATTCATATGGCAAAATATACCCCCTCATTTTGTTCCTTTTTAAATTAAATGTTTTAAGAGTTACCACTTTATTCCAATCAAGATGGCTTCAGGTGTGCCATACCTTTGTAATAAGTAGGACTGTTAGCGCTCTAGTTGTTCTTTAGAACACTCTGGGACATTCTGTCATTGGGCTATACTTGGGCTACATCTGGGTGATATTTGGGCTACATTTGGGCTCTTTTGTCTCTGGTGGCCATTTTGGGAGACTGCATGTCAGAATTTTTTAATGAAATAGAAGAGGATTTGAAAAGTCACTCAAAATGTGCCCTAATTTTTCTTTCTGCAGCACTAATAATACCTTCTATTGCATAATATACCCCCTCATTTTGTTCCTTTTTAAATTAAATGTTTTAAGAGTTACCACTTTATTCCCATCACGATGGCTCCAGGTGTGCTATACCTTTGTAATAAGTAGGACTGTTAGCGCTCTAGTTGTTCTTTAGAACACTCTGGGACATTCTGTCATTGGGCTATACTTGGGCTACATCTGGGTGATATTTGGGCTACATTTGGGCTCTTTTGTCTCTGGTGGCCATTTTGGGAGACTGCATGTTAGAATGTTTTAATGAAATAGAAAAGGATTTGAGAAGTCACTCAAAATGTGCCCTAATTTTTCATTGTGCAGCACTAATCATACTTTCTATGGCAAAATATACCCCCTCATGTTGTTTCTTTTTAAATTAAATGTTTTAAGAGTTACCACTTTATTCCAATCAAGATGGCTTCAGGTGTGCCATACCTTTGTAATAAGTAGGACTGTTAGCGCTCTAGTTGTTCTTTAGAACACTCTGGGACATTCTGTCATTGGGCTATACTTGGGCTACATCTGGGTGATATTTGGGCTACATTTGGGCTCTTTTGTCTCTGGTGGCCATTTTGGGAGACTGCATGTCAGAATGTTTTAATGAAATAGAAAAGGATTTGAGAAGTCACTCAAAATGTGCCCTAATTTTTCATTCTGCAGCACTAATCATACTTTCTATGGCAAAATATACCCCCTCATGTTGTTTCTTTTTAAATTAAATGTTTTAAGAGTTACCACTTTATTCCAATCAAGATGGCTTCAGGTGTGCCATACCTTTGTAATAAGTAGGACTGTTAGCGCTCTAGTTGTTCTTTAGAACACTCTAGGAGGCTGCAGTAGAACACAAAGGAATCAACTGACAGTCTCTGTCCTTGTTGGATGTACATGTTTTACTGAGAATGTCAGACTTCATTTTCACATGACTGAGAAAGATAATGTGAATTTACAGAAAATATGCTTTCAGTTTAGCTTATAGATCCCCTTCCAAACCACTGTGGGAAAATCATGAGATATTAGTTTTCTTTCAAACAATATTCATGATATCACAGCAGAAGGTTTTTTCACATGGTAAAATCACCTTAGAACCCACCACAACTCCTAAAACGAGTATGGTACCATCAACAAATGATTTATAATGTAACTAAAGTCCTAAAACCCTCTATTAACTACAATGCTTTTTAATGAGGTGCTATCATGTATATTGGTCCCAAGATGGCTGCCAACACTTCTTGGATGAAGTACTGACAGCCAATCAGATCAGATGTGTGGTTAGGCTCCGCCCAGATATATATCTTTTTTTGAACCTAAATTACTCAAAATCCACTGGAGCACATATATTGAGACCTAGCAAAGGCACATCGGGCTAACAGTCCCTACAATTTTGCCAAGTTTCGTACAAATCCATTCAGCCGTTCGAGCTAAAAGTGAGGCCAACCGCCCTATGGAAATTAACATGGGAAAAACGCGTTTTGGGACCCCCCTTTTTTCTCGGCCCCACCTTGATGAAACCCCCCCAAATTGTCAGGGGCTGCTCAGAAACAAAATGTTCCATTTTCCTGAAAATTTCAGCCAATTCCGTCCACAATCGCCAAAGTTATTAGACATAGAATTTTCAAAAATCCCATAGAGAAAAAATCCTAACTATATATATATACCTACTGGCGACCGCCAGTAGGTAATATATCTATATATACATATATATATATATATATATATATATATATATATATATATATATCTCGTCAAAACACTCGCTTTCTTTTCCAAAAAAAGTAGACGGCACTCTGAGCTTCAATACAGAAACGTGATTTATTGGCAGACCCCCCTGCCCCCAAGAAGACAGACGCGTTTCGCCGTGAAGGCTTCCTCAGTGTCAACAGTGCATTACGAAAAACGCTATTTTATCTCCACCTCTCTAGCCAAAATGGAGAGAGGACTAAGGTACCAAGTTGTTTTTGGCAGCCATCTTACAATGTGCTTTTGTATAAGTACAGCGCAAAATACATTACAAGTAATAATTCATGGAGTATGGCGTTTGCAAAGTGCCCGTGCAGTTACAAACAGTGTGGGCTCACCCATTAAAATCCTTTGCGCATTACATTACATTGCATAATAAAACATTAATTCATTTAAAAGGGCAATTAATAGAAAAATAACGGTTGTGAACAAGGATACACCTCTTTGGCTCCAAGAGATTGATTTTCACATACACAGTTTGATATCTTCAGACATTGTATCTCTCTACTGGATATCAGGGTGTTTATATCAAAGATATTTTCTTATTGCTTTGAAACAACATTATTTCACACCGTGTTGGCATATAGCCATTTACATTTTATCTTGTTATGAGTGTTAAAAAAAAAAAATATATATATATATATATATATGTATATATATATATATATATATATGTTTTTTCTAGTCGTACATTGAAAAACCACATTTAATGTAAAGTATATTTTTAAATATTAGTGTTATCTTAAGTATATATGTTTATATAGACATACACACACATATATTTATTTGTGTCATGTTTGTGTAAGTATACATTTATATATAGCATTAAATGTTACTTACATCTATGTAGTTTACATCAAAGTAATGTTATATATTTTCAAATATTCAATATTTATTTTCTTAACAAACCTTCATAAGTATAGGAAAGCAATATTTTTGCGATCAATATTTGTGACACAATATTTATATGTCATGATAATATGTCACTGATCCCACCTAAAAGAAAGGCTTTGTCTCTGTCCACATGTTAGTTACCCTGAGTACAATATTTGATATTTTTTTTTTCTTTTTTTTTCATAAATCTTTATTTCGGTAATATTGTTACCATAAAAGATACAAGATACATTCATCATGATAAAAACAACTAAAACTTTTAAAACATCACAGTTCATTTTAGTCAGATATTAGGGTTAAAAAGTACAAGCTCAGAGTACACTTAGTGACCAGCCTTAAGACTCTGTATCCTCAGCGTCCACATTGCGCCTAAGTATTTGGTCCACCATAAGCGTGGAAGGGTATACTCAGACGTGAGTCCCTTGCTCATTGCACCATCAGGATTCAAGCAAGCCGGGCCGAAGACGGCTGAAATGCCAGAAACCGGTCCCCGGTAGCTTGTTTCCTTCCTAGTGAAAGAATTGGCTTGGTAGTTTGGTTTGCCCTGTTCCCATGATGCACTGGGCCAGGGACAGACTAATTTGCATATAGCCAGGTTCTGTAGCTGGGATGGTGCAGTGAGCTAAAAAACGGTGTTGGATTAAGCCCTGATCTCTTGACTGGGTGAGAGTATTCTGCTTAATTCAGAAACTCTGTCCATCACCACCCCCTGTTGTTTAATTATTTTGTCCACCATAAGCGTGGAAGGGTATACTCAGACGTGAGTCCCTTGCTCATTGCACCATCAGGATTCAAGCAAGCCGGGCCGAAGACGGCTGAAATGCCAGAAACCGGTCCCCGGTAGCTTGTTTCCTTCCCAGTGAAAGAATTGGCTTGGTAGTTTGGTTTGCCCTGTTCCCATGATGCACTGGGCCAGGGACAGACTAATTTGCATATAGCCAGGTTCTGTAGCTGGGATGGTGCAGTGAGCTAAAAAACGGTGTTGGATTAAGCCCTGATCTCTTGACTGGGTGAGAGTATTCTGCTCAATTCAGAAACTCTGTCCATCACCACCCCCTGTTGTTTAATTATTTTGTCCACCATAAGCGTGGAAGGGTATACTCAGACGTGAGTCCCTTGCTCATTGCACCATCAGGATTCAAGCAAGCCGGGCCGAAGACGGCTGAAATGCCAGAAACCGGTCCCCGGTAGCTTGTTTCCTTCCCAGTGAAAGAATTGGCTTGGTAGTTTGGTTTGCCCTGTTCCCATGATGCACTGGGCCAGGGACAGACTAATTTGCATATAGCCAGGTTCTGTAGCTGGGATGGTGCAGTGAGCTAAAAAACGGTGTTGGATTAAGCCCTGATCTCTTGACTGGGTGAGAGTATTCTGCTTAATTCAGAAACTCTGTCCATCACCACCCCCTGTTGTTTAATTATTTTGTCCACCATAAGCGTGGAAGGGTATACTCAGACGTGAGTCCCTTGCTCATTGCACCATCAGGATTCAAGCAAGCCGGGCCGAAGACGGCTGAAATGCCAGAAACCGGTCCCCGGTAGCTTGTTTCCTTCCCAGTGAAAGAATTGGCTTGGTAGTTTGGTTTGCCCTGTTCCCATGATGCACTGGGCCAGGGACAGACTAATTTGCATATAGCCAGGTTCTGTAGCTGGGATGGTGCAGTGAGCTAAAAAACGGTGTTGTATTAAGCCCTGATCTCTTGACTGGGTGAGAGTATTCTGCTTAATTCAGAAACTCTGTCCATCACCACCCCCTGTTGTTTAATTAAGTATTTGGCTACAGCAAAAACAATGTGGTCAGTCATATCTGTCTTTAACACTCTAAACGCAGCCAAACACTCTGCGAACCCCATGTTCCTACATATAGGGACAATCCAAGTCTTTCTGGGAGCTTTATAAGCTGGACAAAAAAAGATCATGTGGAGCTCTGATTCAGTGGCCACTCCACAGGCCGGGCATATGCTAGTAGTTGGGTCTCTCCACCTGCTAGTTAGTGCTCTTAGTGGTAGGGTCCCATGCCTCCACTGCAAGTAGAGTTTTCTTAGTAAGACAGGGTAAATTTTTTCCAGGGCTGGTTCAAAAAAATAATGATCCTTAGTCTTTAAGAATTCATCCGTGAGTGACCCCAATGTTGGCTGACGACAGAAAGCCGCTAATTTACTGTCACGGTAGACCTTTGCCAGCTTCTTCTTAGAAATTAATGGAGATGCAGTCAAGGGATCAGACCAGAGTGTCGCTAGGCCTATGTCCTCCAGTTGAGTTTTAATGAATTTTAGGCATTTGATTTTTCCCGCATTCGGGATGGCTAAAACCTCCTGTAGACCCTGCCTGTAGCTGGTCAGTTCCGGGACAGCCCACAACCTCCGCCAATAAACTAGGGGGCGCAATGCCAGTTCTTCGCTCAGAGGGCGCAACCCCAAATCTAGCCTTAATGGGACAAGGGGTGTACTTGGCGGTAGTCCCGCCAACCGCCTAATGAACTTATTCTCCTCATTCACTAAATTTGGGGAGACTTCATGACCCCATAGCTCACAGCCATACATAGCAGCCCCCCTTGCCTGTGCCTTGTAAATCTGAAGAGGTGGGCCTACGGGTTTGATAGGTGACCTGTTATTCCGTATTAACTTCAGAACCCCTCCCGAGTACTGGGTTAGTTTAAGTAGTGCTTTCTGTTGGTGTGAGCACAAAGACATTTTTTCATTTATCATGACCCCAAGATACTCAAAGGTGTCTACCTTTTCAAGACTAGTCTGACCAATGGTAGGTGTAAAGCGTAGTTTTGGTGGGGGATTAAAGACCATAAATTTGGTCTTTAAGGTATTGATTTCTAGGCCATATTCCCCACAGAAATCTACAAAACCATTTAAGACACGCTGTATCCCCCTTGGAGACTTGGAAAGCAGCAGGGTGTCATCGGCAAACATGATCGCTGGCACCCTGGTGCCCGCCAGCTTGGGAGCGTCTAGGTTGGGAATTCCGTTAAGGTGAGCGAATAACCCTGCCTTACCCCCCTGTCAACGGGGAATCGATTAGACAGCGCCCCATCCTTGCCACACCTCACCTGAGCAAAGTTGGCCGTATGGAGACGAATAATCATCTCTAACAGGCCCCTCGGGACCCCCAGTTTGGCCAGCACTTCCCAAAGTTTAGTGCGGGGGACCAGGTCGAAGGCCGCCCTCAGATCCACGAATACAGTGTAGAGGCTGCCACCCTCCAGCTGTACCGTTTTCCAGAATATGGGGGAAAACCGAAAGACCTGATCTATGGTGGAAATCTTTCTTCTGAATCCTGCCTGGAGTGGACTCAGAATGGAGTGGTCCATGATCCAATCCGACAGACGATCCAGAAGTAGCCTTGCAAAGAGTTTCTGAGAAACATCTATCAGGCTTATTGGCCTGTAGTTGGCTGGGAGCAGAGGCGAGCCCTTCTTGAATATGGGGACGATCTCTGCCCCCAGCCAAGTAGTGGGGATCGTCATGCCGTCCAAAATTGCATTGAACAGCATCCGTAAATACGGTGCCCAGATCATTACTTCGTGCTTATAAAGATCTCCTGGGAGTTTGTCCAGGCCTGGCGCCTTTTCAGGCGCGAGACCCTGAATTGCCATTTTAAGTTCATCTAGGGTGAACCCGTCCATTTGGGCTAGGATTTCGGGGGTTCCGTCCAGAGCGGGTTCAGCTACGTTACCCACTTGGCTCTGCTCGGGGGAACTATACAAGGATTTAAAATGGTCCTCCCAGACTGCGGCAGATATGTTTGCATTTACTGCCGCTAGCGGTTCGGCTGATCCATGTTTAACGATCAACCAAAACTTACGGGCGTCATGGACTGCTAGGGCAGCCGTCATTTCCGCCCAATTATCCTGGTCCCATTCTATTTTGGCTAAACGAATGATGGACTTGTAGGCCAATCGTTTATCCCTGATCTTACAAGGAGTTTCCCGTGTCATAAGGGACTCCAAAAGGGCAGCCTTTGCTCTTCTACAAGCAGCATTGAACCAAGAGGCTCTTTTCCCATTAGCCTTTTTCACCCTGACCTCTGGGTTTAATATTTCTGCCAAATTAGTACCGAGCTCGGAGTGGATGTCCTTCAGTGCACTATGCTTATCGGTGTTGGAAAGCTTTAAAGGGAGGTCCCTCACCTTTTCAAGTGCGGGCACCACTACTTCATATAGCCTTTGGATGTCTTGGGGATTCTTCACTAATGTTGGCCATCTGATTCTGCGTCTGTTGCAAGCTGCAACTAGGCCGTCCGTGGATGTTGAATTTGAATCTGTGTTTACTATCGGGACACCCTGTATAGCTAGTCTAAGTGACAATGCATTGTGGTCACTGTCGGTCCTGCCAAGTATTGTGAAATCCCTCACTTTAGCCCACTCCTTAATTGGGACCAGAAAGTAATCTATCCGTGATTCGTATCCTGGTCTGTTGAAGGTGTTCTGGGGTGGGATATCTCCCTTAAACCGCCCGTTGCAAGCCCTCAACGAGTGGGATAGGGTAAAGGATATTATCTGTGTAACTAAGGGTGACCATGCTTTAACAGGTTGACCCGGCACGGTGGGTATCTCCGAGAGAACATCCTCATCGTTAATTACCCCTTCCATGTGATCCGGGAGGGGCTAAAACTGAATGTGATATGATATGATATGATATGATATGATATGATATGGCTTTTATAGAGCGCGACTTACACTCCACGGAGCATCTTGAATTTGAATTTAATTTGAATTTAAAATTACTTTTAAAGCGCACGTTCGCCAGCGGCTTCATGGCGCTACAACAAACAGAAACAGGGTGGGCAAGCCCATACATGGTAAATAATTCAGATCTTGGCGCTAGTAGTAAAGTGTCACAGAGGAGGAGAGAAAGGAAGTGCACGAAGCGACCAGAAAGAGAGGGAAAGATTAGTGGGCCTGAAAGTGAATTGAGTTAAGTTAAATTAGTGCTAGACAAAAGGTGTCAGAGGCACTAAAAATCCAGGTTTTGAGGGCCTTGCGAAACAGGTTTTCTGAGGAGATCAGACGCATCTGGGTGGGGAGCCTATTCCAGGCTCTAGCTCCCAAAAATCCAAGGGATTTTCCTCCTTTGGTTGAGAGTCTGAATCTAGGGACCACCAGTAGGTTTAGGTTGTTAAAGTCCCCCCCAATTACGAGTAATGGACATAGGGTCGTCGAGTCAATAAATGCAGATAAGTCCTCGATCGTTCCGGAGGTGGCAGTGATGGCAACTGGTCTAGAGTAAGCATTTATTATTGCTACTCTTTCACCAGCTGGCCACTCTAGGACAATGCACAGCAAGTCCGGTGAGTTAGTTTCGATATAACTTGCCCTGCAGCCAAGATGGGAACCCACCCAAGTTGCTAGGCCACCCGATGGTCTGCCCTTCCCACCCCATTTGGCCATAGATTCGAAGGTTGCATATCCTGTGCGGGGGTATTGTTCTCTTGCCCACGTTTCCTGGAACAGGCAGATATCATATTCCTCTATGAATTCCGTCCATTCCTCGGAATCCATCTTATTGGCCAACCCAGCCACATTCCAAGAAAGTATCGAGAATGTACCCGGTACCCCCCGCTTCTCTCTAGGATTATGAGGGTATCTGCACCTACTTGGCCTGGGCTGGCTGGGGTTTGAGAAAGGCATAGCCTCCGGTGCCGAGCGAGGAGTTGGATTGCACTCTACAAAGGAGGCTTTGTCCTTCTCAGCATAGCCAGCTATGCATGCATTAATGGTAGTGACTTCATCTATCTTAAGTTCAGTGAATGTGCCCCCCTCCCGATGATCATTGGTCTGCCCCTTCCTATACTTATTTTCACCCTTGAGTTGATTAAGGTCTCCCAAAAGGAACGATTTCTCACTAATCCTATATGTTGACGGTGATACAGGAACAAAACAGGGAGGGGGATCAGACAAAGAGCTATGTGTGTCTAGTGCTGGCAGGGTGACATTTGCTCTGTATGGAAGTCAGTCCACATCCTCGAGGCATCCAAATCTGTTGTAGGTAGGGACTCCGCTCCACCCTCCAAAAGCACCTTGCCAAGAATTCGGTACCCCCCCTGCGCACCATTTCGTGCCGGCAACGTGTCCCAATTCCAGTTTCCACCCATTTGGGCTTGAGGACACGGGGGATAAAAGTAGGTTAGTGATCTAGTTGCAATGGGAGATTTCGCTAGCTGGTTACTCCATGAGAGTTTGTAGTGTGCAGTTTTAGGATCTTCAAATGAGACCATGACACATTCACCAGTAATGGATTTGTGCGATGTGCCTATCCAAGGAACACGCCGCACCATGAGAATTTTACTTCCAGGTGGTTGGGAAGTGGTCTGTTCACGTTAAGCCAGTAGATGACCTTGTTTTTTAGGGATCCAAAATCCTCCTGTTGATGATACTGAATTTCAGGCACCCCTGTGAGCACTACTAGGTATGGTCTAACCTCTGGGGGAAGATCAACATAACCCCTTTGGTGGTTTTTCGAGTATTTGTGTCTGTAGGCATGTGTATCATGATCTTTGTTCCGGGGGGCAGCCGGTGCTTCCGGAGCTGATACAGGTGGAAGCGGCACCTCATTTGACCTTCCCGCTGCCCTATTTCCATTGGTGGTTGCAGGAACCTTGTGGCGAGGCTTTGGAACAGGTTTGGTTACCGTCGTTGCTGGCTGGGTGGCAACCCTTACTGGAAGAGTATTGATCGCTGACGGTTGGATAGATGGTTTGTTAGCAGGAATGGTCAGGGAGGCGAGGTTTAGGATGCTTTTTTCCGTCTCCAGGAGCTGAGTTTCTATACGGGAAAGTCTGACTTCTAGAGGGGTCAGCAGTTTTTTTAACGTTTCCCACACAATTGTCAGGAATTCAACATCCTTTCCTTCAATCATACAAAGTGGCACCCCACAATTTTCATTTTCAATTACAAGATTCTTATGTTCCTCCACCATCCCCACTGGACTAGGATCTTGGGCTGGTGGAAAGCCATTTACCTTGGGAGCAGATGTGTGGGAAGGCTGGACTATTGCTTGAGAAGGCAGCTGGGCCTTTGCAACCTTAGCCTTTTTCCTAGAATAGGCGGTGGTGGTATTTCGCTTCCGTTTTTGATTAGGGGCGCTTTAGTGAGAGGGGTGGGGTACTCGGGCACCTGCTCTTAAGATCTATGTTCGATAGGGTACCCATGGATGGCCCATCTGGCCCACCCGCCCTGGGTAGTGATGTTGGGGCTTCCTGTTGAGCTTCAGCCTCCAATCGGAGAACTGCCGGAGACGAGACTGGTTGATGATGGATAAGTGCCTGTGTTAAATTTGGTACTGGACCCACTGTACGATCCGGTGTTTGGCAAAAGCAAAGTGACCCAGAGAGGATTTCTTGGCATTGGCCAACTCCTGGGAGAGCCTTCTGGCAGCATCTAGCTCAATGGAAACCCTATGCTGCATCTTGTTGATCTCTTTGTCTATTGCAATATTGTTTCTGGTGATGAAGTCATCAAGTGTTCCATTTTGCAGTTTCCCCTTAGCTGCCCGGGGTCTGTGCTCGCGTGTAGACATCGCACTTTAGGTGCTGCATGCACCGCTGGGTGAAGTGAGGCAGAAAAGATAGGAGTGGGGCCAAGGTTTATAGCCCGGACCGGACTCTCCTGTACTCGAACGGCCTCAAACGGCCCGCTCTTTGCCCGGTCTTCGCCCCGGGCTCCGCCCCGCGCGCGTCCCGCGATGCGCGTGAGCAGGCCCTCTTTTGGTTGGTAAGAAGGCGTGGCACTGGGAGGGGGCGCGGCTCGGGCGGGATGAGGAACCAGCTGCGGATGTTTCAGGAATGCTGGTGCTCGCAGTCCCGCTCGCCGCGCCTCGCACCTCCTCTGCAGCCACGTCCGAGTGTCAGGAGCCTGCACCCAAGTCCAAGTGGAGGAGCGATTTCTTTTTCTACTCCAGTAGCAGGAACCAAGGTAGGGCAAAGAAAATCCTCTCAAGAGCGGCTCCCGCGGAGCAGGGGCCGCAAGAGGTAAATAACTGGCTGGCTGGAAGGAGGCGTGGCACTGGGAGGGGGCGCGGATCGGGCGGGAAGAGGAACCAGCTGCGGATGTTTCAGGAATGCTGGTCCTCGCAGTCCCGCTGGCCGCGCCTCGCACCTCCTCTGCGGCCACGTCCGAGTGTCAGGAGCCTGCACCCAAGTCCAAGTGGAGGAGCGACTTCTTTTGCTACTCCAGTAGCAGGAACCAAGGTAGGGCAAAGAAAATCCTCTCACGAGCGGCTCCCGCGGAGCGGGCGCCGCGAGAGGTAAATAACTGGCTGGCTGGAAGGAGGCGTGGCACTGGGAGGGGGCGCAGCTCGGGCGGGAAGAGGAACCAGCTGCGGATGTTTCAGGAATGCTGGTCCTCGCAGTCCCGCTCGCCGCGCCTCGCACCTCCTCTGCGGCCACGTCCGAGTGTCAGGAGCCTGCACCCAAGTCCAAGTGGAGGAGCGACTTCTTTTGCTACTCCAGTAGCAGGAACCAAGGTAGGGCAAAGAAAATCCTCTCACGAGCGGCAGAAAGCGTGTGCTCCCATTTAGAACCATCGCTTGCCATACTACTTTTTGCTCTAGAGGAGAGTTCAGTCACCTAAAAAAACCATAGTGATTTGGCAGTTTTCAATAGAAGATTTGTTTATTATGTGGTAATAGTATTGGCTAATAATATTCAAAAACGTCATGACATGCTCACTGTGTGCATTAACTACACTGTGGACCATGCTTCTATTGATAGGCTAGCCCTGCTGGTGAATAGAGGTTTTCATAAGGATTTTCTCTCATTCTGAAAGAGTGTCCACCACAGTAATGCTGAAAGGCGTCTCTTCCCAACATGCCTCATACTGATCCCTTCTGGTGTGTGAATGCACTGTTACAGTTTACTCTCCCCAACTGCAGTCACTCACACTTCTGCAGCTCTCCAACACCATGGGTGTCAGAATCACACTTATGGGAATAATTTGGAACACATGGTTCACTTTTGACGATAACTGGGAAAAAATACAGGCAGGCCAAAAGAGCAAAAGACTTACTCACTTTTTAAATACAAACAATCAGATCATACTATAATGCTGTTATTTCATTGCAAATCTTAGCTCCTATCCGTTCTGCAGAGACAGTGTGCACTCTACTCTTACAGTTCTCCCCCCACATCCTGCAAATTCTGCCCACTAGTGCAGGCTAACGCTATATGTAAGTGGTGGGGTGTGATGATTCCCCGAAAATGCATCGAGCAAAATAAGTAAAAATACTTCTTGTAGTTGGTTTCAGTGGGAGTGGACTCTCCCCTGAGAATCTTTTGAAACATTTGAACTCAAATGTTTCAAACTACTACAGAACCTTAAAGGGCATTCATGAAATGTTCCAGTTCTTTCATGGTGCACCAGGGTAGCCTGGCCTTTCCTAGGAGCAGATCCCATTTTTTCAAATATCATGTCAGAATTTACTTCCACTATACCAATGTCAGCATGTTTTCATGGGTGAAATTAATGAAATGAAAAGGGGATTTGTATAGCGCGGCTGCTGCCCGAGGGCATCCAAGCAGTGAGTAGAGGGCATAGTACTCTGAGCGGCTGGGAAGAGTTAGTTTCTGAAGAGGAAGGTTTTTAGTTCTTTGCGGAAGGACGAAAGGCTCTGGTTGGATCTTAGGGAGAGGGGAAGGGAGTTCCAACGCTTGACGGCATTGAGCTCGAAGGACCTGCCTCTTATCCAAAGGAGTACATAAAATATGACATAAATTTGCCATGCATACTTTACCCAGAGTCCTGGGTACCTCTAAAGATTCCTTCACTGATGTTTAAATCTATGGAACAAACTGAGACAGAGTAAAACATGTTGACTATTTGGGCACACACTTCAATCAATCAATCAATCAATCAGTGACATTTATAGAGCGCGCTACATACCCGTAGGGTCTCAAGGCGCTGGGGGGGGGGGGGGGGGTGCCGCTACTGCTCGAACAGCCAGGTCTTCAGCTTCTTCCTGAAGGAGAGGTGGTCTTGGGTCAGGCGCAGGTCGGTCGGGGGGGAGTTCCAGGTCTTGGCGGCCAGGTAGGAGAAGGACCTTCCTCCTGTAGTCGCTCTTCGGATGCGGGGGACGGCGGCGAGGGCGTGGTTGGCTGATCGGAGGTGGCGTTTGGGAGCGTAGAAGTTGACTCGGCTGTTGAGGTAGCTCGGGCCTTGGTCGTGTAGGGCTTTGTGTGCGTGGGTGAGGAGGCGGAAGGTGACTCTCTTGTTGACGGGGAGCCAGTGGAGGTCTCTCAGATGTCCGGAGATGTGGCTGGTTCGTGGGATGTCGAGGATGAGTCTGGCTGAGGCATTTTGGATCCGCTGGAGTCTCTTCTGGAGCTTGGCGGTGGTGCCGGCGTAGAGGGCGTTGCCGTAGTCCAGTCGGCTGGTGACGAGGGCCTGGGTGACGGTCTTCCTGGTCTCTGTGGGGATCCACCAGAAGATCTTCCGTAGCATGCGTAGGATGTTGAAGCACGACGAGGAGACGGTGTTGACTTGCCTGGACATGGAGAGGGAGGAGTCCAGGATGAAGCCCAGGTTGCGTGCATGGTCTGTCGGTTTGGGTGCGGTGCCCAGGGCGGGAGGCCACCAGGAGTCGTCCCAGGCGGAGAAGAGGACCTAAGTGGCATAGTCAACTAAATGTGAGGCTCTGCTGAGTCAAAACACATGACCAATTAGCAGCTGTGTTAAGAACATTAGCAAAGAAATTCTTAACATATCCAACAATGCTTACAAAGAAAAGGCAATGCAGGGAGGGTCCTATGGGGCAGAAATAAGGGGCTACACACCTGTAAAAATCCTATAAGCAGTGTATACTCAATTTCTTCATCTGATGCTACACCTAGGCTCTGGTACCCCAATGGTATACCTTAAGAGATCACTGAGTTTGTAGGCTATTGCTTCATCAATTGTCATGAAAACTGATTTTACAAATGGGTCATGTTGTGGATGCACAAGACCTTGTCTCTGTTGCTCAAATGAGAATTTACCTTGAAAAAACAAAATACAAGAGGCGTTTGGCAAAACAGGATAGTTTGTTTAATTAAACACTTCAGCAGGGAGAACAGTTACAGAGTCTGGGTCTTAGAACTGTCTCAAAGTACAATCTATTGGAGCACAATTATATACATTTCTTGGAACCTCATAAAACAGTTCAAAGATCCTTTTTAGGGTAAAATAATGTGGACCTAATCATGGAGTCATAAATTATTACCAACTGATAAAAAAATGCTAATAAAAATAGATTGAAGAAAAGGGAATACAACAGGTTTATGTACAAGAAAAGTGTGCACAGTTAGTAAGCCATTCGCTCTAGTCATATTCGCTTATTAGGTCCACATTGCTATTCAAGCTCTGCCTAAACATATAATTCCTGGCATGCAAATGAATGCTTTATTACAAATTCAGACTTGGAATCCTGCCAGTCCTATTTTAATCCCAAAAAATTGTCAAAATCTAAGGCATTTAAGGGCCAATGTTCGTGTAACTTGAAAACTGGAGTGTCTGCAAGGCTCAAACCCAGAGCAGTGTGCAAAGCTGTTGGGAAGATATAATAATTGCTTTGGAATAAGCCAAATATTTTAAATGTTCCTTCTTTTATTTCCTACTTTAATTTGTATTTGAATGGCCTGGGCTAAAACAAACAATATTGACTGATTGATTGACATTAATCAAGAGAAAAATCTCTGTGCAAATCCATTTGTTTAGTCTGGTCATCAACCAAAAGGAGCTATATCTAGTCAGTCAAATGAATAACCAACGAAAAAGTGTAACTCTGATCTACAATAAAATACATAATGTGATAATGAAAGTGGTCAAACCCAAAGATGCACTGAAAAACAAGGATACAGTGCAATAGGCATACAATCATAAAGATGTAAGGAAATTAATGCCTCACAAGCACACACTGGATTGTGGGGTTTGTGGCAAAGAGTGTAATTTGAACATTAGTGTAGGAAGTTCATCTTTCCTTGTAGTCACTTCAGATTTTCCACCCTTTGTTGGGCCCTGTTTTTGCTGGTTTTAGAACACTGTGCACATTAAACCTGCTAACGCGAGTGAAGTGCTTGAGCACCCCCTTTAAACATGTTTAAATTATATATAGTGGTACACAAGTGATCACCACATCACACTCCCCTACACACCTCAACACACAAAGCCCAAGTTTATTGTGACTGAAGACTTTCACCATCTTGGCAATTGCCTGACATTTGTCATTTTTGGCCTGTGTAGAGTAAGGAAAGCAGTAACTACTGAAAAAGTGGGTTGGATTGCCCTCAGTATCCTTTACCTCAATGGTTAGGGACTGCCCACAACTCAACCCCACCCACTAGCTTGTACCAGAATATAATTTGGCACCCATCAAAACACTTTCTTGACCTTTTGAAGTGAGGAAGAGCTCTTTTACCTGGGAGGAGCCCCAAAGTACTGGATCTGCTCCCCCTTGTATCCAGGAGAAAGAAGTTGACTTCAAGTGTGAGTTAGCTGACAACCCATGTGGCTACAGGGAGACAGCAAGCTACATAAAACATTTCACAAGGAGCAACTGAGCCTGGACCTCTGCTGGAGTGAGTTCTGTCCCCAAGTGTTGCCAATGAGGTCATAGGAGCTTTAGAAGGGACAGAGAGGAGCTGTTCCAGAAAACCTGAAAAGATAGGACTTAATTAACTAAGGGCCTCATTACAAGGTAGGTGAGAGGTATTTATCATATGTTGTAAATACCATTACCTCAGAGTGAGATGTTTACCATGTATAGTAAATATCTCCTATTACAAGCCTTTAGCTTGTGAATGAATCAGTATTCCACACACCAAATGCATGGTTTAATTTTTTATGAGCCCTTTCCCTGATACATTCTGGCAGATTTCATCTGCCAGAATTTACCAGGGGAAAGCTGCTTAGATGTGATACACAACTGGTAATGTTGATCCCTGTAGAAACATGGTTTTGAACAGGAACTGAATTTAGCCATGAGCCCAGAATCTGGACCCAAGTGTAAAGGTAAAATCATTGACAGGGACAAACCTAGTTGGTGTATCCAAACCTCGCTCCATTGTGATCAGCCTGAACCATGCCTATTCAAAGTCAACTGCCACGATGCACTGTCATTGGTGCTTAGTGCCTTTTAGCGCTATTTCTACTTAAAATTGCAAAAACCTATATCTCGTGTTACCCTTGTTGGGAGTTGTAAAAATTTGTTTGAGTCGGCCTTCACCCTCACCAAATAATAATCCATTGTTTTACATGTAGTCGTTCCTGGAAGTGTAGTCCTGACTTGTTTAGTATTTGCTGTTGGAGACCTCAAAGAAGAAGTGAAACATGGATAGGGGTTCCTCATGTGACAGTTCAGCTTCAATACACTAGCTCGGAGAACAGTTTGAAGGAGACCCACCACACCATGCAAATGTGGCAAATATTCCATTTAACCTCGAATGCCTAGTGCAGAAGTTGTAGAAAGAAGAAAGAGAAATGCCTTAAATGTCCAGGGCTGCTGCTTTCTCCTGTCACATACTTTAAATACCAGTGCAATATTCTCACATGCAGGATTAATATCAGTTATAGACTACAAATGGCCCAGTATGTTCTTTCATGTCCTGGACTGAGTCCCATATAGGAAAACGTACATCATCAACTGCTTAAATTCGGACTCTCCAACAGGCAGACAAAATGCTCAAACGCTCTGTGCACCATGTCTCAAAGCAGGTTATGCCCTAAAAGCATCATTCGCTAGACAGCATTGTCCATATATTTAATATAGCCCCCTCATAAGTGCTAATTTCACTCAACTGTCCTGTGTGGCCTACCTGTGGTTAGATGTGTCCTACATTGAACAGGACTTGCATTTACTGCTAATTATTACCTCATAAGCCTAGTAAAGCCTCCCCAATGGGAATGTATGACCTCAAATACCCAGTGAACATCTCCCCTTGGACAGTAATGACCCCAAATATCCATTGATGCATCCCTTAGGGGAAAGCACCACATAAGTTTCTAATTTTGCCTCTGCAGGGCCAGGCTTGGCCTCACCTGTCTTGTGCAGCCTCACTCACATGCTTGTTTTAGCTCACATCACACTCATCCTTTCTCATTTCTTCTCACCCACTCTTCTTACTCACTTGCAATCACTCTGACTCTCTCATTCTCATTCACTTTGACTCACTCATTCTCACTTACCGATACTCTTTGTCACTCATGACCTGTCATTGGCACTCATTCATTTTATTCTCACATACACATGCACAAATCACTGACATAATATCGAATACAAAAATATAGACTTACCAAAATATCAATGCCACAATATAGAATGCAAAAATATAAAATTCCTATCTAAAACAGGTAAGTGCAAAAATATCGAATCAAAAATATCGTTTTAAAAAATATAGTTACTCAAAATATTAATTTTTTTTAAATGTCTTAAAAGTAATTTAAAATTAATGAAATAATAAATATAATGAACTAAAACATACTTAAAAATACTTAAATAACTTTAAAATTATTAAATAATTGATTGCAAGAGTAGGGAAAACGTTGGATAGCGTAGGGCTAAAAATTACTATTCCCACATCAGTGGGTGCAACAGTAGGGAAAGCGTTGGATAGCGTAGGGGTAACAATTACTATTCCCAATCCAGAGAGTGTAACAGTAGGGAAAACGTTGGATAGCGTAGAGGTAAAAATTACTAAATCGATATTATATTACTTACCTTCAATTCGATATTTTTCACCACTATATTCTGTCCATTCAATATTTTGTCCATTCTATCAATATTTTGTCTGTTTTCCACATGCACACCTTCACACACATGCACACTATCTGTCTTGTGCATTCAGCTCTCACCCCCATGCTTACACACAACACACATTCAAAATTGTTTTAACTCAGCTTCCAATAAAGGTCTCATCCAGCTCATGGTGCTCAGTTTTATATTACACAACAAGTACATAAAAGGCCACTATCTTCTACTAGGACACAAAAAAGGGCAGAAAATAGGAAGATAAGATCCACAACGACAGTAAGAGCAAGCTAACCTGTGTTCTTGGCAGTGATTTTGAAACCTCTGATTCCAGGGGACGCAAAGGCAGTGTCAAGGATCACAAGGGGCAATCTAGTGGTTACAGATGGGGACGTGGCCAAGATGGCAGCCAGAGCAGACGGAGCTTAAGTAGCTCTGTAGCCGCCTGCCAAAGATCGGTTAATTTCCCTAACCACTCAGCTATTGTGGATCAATAGCACTGCCCCAGCTCATAGTCAAGCACAGGGGCCATATAGAGAAGCAGTGTGCTGTGGGATGAAAAAAATACCCATCTCGAACCACCACTGACATCGAAGACAGGGCTGGGTGATCCCTGTAGTCGTAAAGATGATCAGACCACACAATATAGGCTGTTTTCCCCCTGCTTGCTGCGGTGGAGGCAGTGGCTGAGTGCTGGTGCGGTATCCAGCCTCCAGCGGAGGTGAGTGCCCGTGCTTGGCAGATGGGGCCTACCATGCAGGAGTGACCCCAGCACCTCTCACGTGGGTGGCCTTGCCTGCGGAGCAGGGGGGAGAAACAGAAGGGAGGTGCTGTAAATGCGGAGAGGGCCCAGATGCACTGGGGCCAGCCCGGAGAGCCATACCTAAAAACATTGAATCAAGCCCCTTCAGGAGTCAGGGACTGGCGGAGCTGCGGCGGCTTTGCCAGGCTGGGACGGCACTGGTCTGCAGATGTATCCTGCCAGACTTGCTATGCAAAAGTACATGTATAGCATACATTCATAATTTCATTAAAAACGTGGTGCCTGTGTACAAAAATGGAACGGCTGGTTAATTAAAAATCCATAAAATATAATTGGGGTAAAAGTGTATAGTTCAAGTGGAGACTGTAGGAGAGTCCCGGTCTGGAGGCAGCACCTATGTCCGTAGATCTAGTGGTCGATTGTTTGAGCATGTTCTACTAGACTGTGTGTCTGTGAACAGTGGAGTCGAGAAGTTACCGACTTGAGAGTCTTATGCAAGGGGGATTATACTTAGGGTGCAGCGCAAAGTTTTGTTTGTGCAATTTTCACGAAGCGTACAAAACTGCAGGTTAGTCTGGTATTGGCCCCGTTAAAGCATGCCTTCACTGCCTGTCTACAGGACCGGATATGCATTTCGTTTATGTGCGGTTTTAACAGCTCTCTCCTTTCCCGGTCTAAAGACTTGCATATACACAGAAGATGCAGCATTTCTTCTTTGGTTTCGCCGCATAGTCTGCATAATGTGGTTGCAAATGTTGTTTCCAAGGGGGCATGTGGGGATTTCAAAAGGTAAAATCCCCATCTCAATGTTAGGAAGCCTTCCTTAAGTGAGCCAGAGAAGCTGGTTCCGAGGTATGGTTGTGGTGTGCATTTTAAGTAGCTTTGTATCACAAACCAGCTATGGGCCCTCTTAGTTAAGCTTTCCCTGTCGTTTTCAGTAGAGACAAACTTTGCCGACTTGTTTACCAGGTCTTTAACATTTTTAAATGGAAGTCCTGACTCCCAGATGTTTTCAAGGGCTAACATCCTAATCCCTGACTGAAGGTAGGCCTTGGCGGGGGAGTCATTTTTTCTTGATATTTCCTTCCATAGAAATGAATTCAGTGATCCCACTGCTGCGCTCTTTATTTTATACCAGCTTTTTACGTATGCGGCCTTCCTACTTATTGTCTGATTTGCTATTCCAAATTCAAGTCTTATTTGGGTGGGGGAGGTATATTTTGGGAGCTTGAAAATTATTCTAAGGGCTTTGGCGACCGTTTTATTCAGGGTTTCTTCATCCAACCCTGGCATGGCCTCACTGCCATAGGTTAACGTTGGCAACAGCTTTTCTTGGAGCACTTTGAGCAGCAGGAGCAAGTTTGGGCCAGTAATTTTGTTTTTGAGATTTTTCAGAGTGATTGCTAGGGTGGTCCCTCGCCTTTGAATCGCCTCCTTTTGTTGCTCGTACGACCCATTTTTGTCAAAGATGATTCCTAGATATTTGTACTCTTTGACAACTTCAAGTTCTCTCTCACCCAGCTGCCATTTCAGTTGTTTGTTTGTGCTGCGCTGGTTTAGCACCATTATTTTTGACTTTTCTAGGTTAATTTCTAACCCGTTTTTGAGGCGAAGTTGTTAGCGGTGTGAAGCAAATGCTGTAAGCCGACTGGTGTTTGGCTGATTAATATTAGGTCGTCGGCGTACAGTACATTTGAGAGAGGGAGGCCTCCCAGTTTTGGTGCATGGTGGTTGCTGTTGTCTAGGTCAGTTGAGAGATCGGCCACAAAAAGATTAAATAAAGTTGGAGCCAGAACGCATCCCTGCTTTAATCCTCTGGTAGTTGGGATTCACCTGGACACAGTCGTACCACCCCCCAGTTTTATTTGCACCCATGTCTCTGTATGTAAAAGGATAAGTTGATTCAGGAGGGCGGGAGGTATTTTCCATTGAGCTAGCTTTGACCATAGTTTTCCACGATCTATGCTGTCAAAAGCGGCTTTATAGTCGATGAAACAGACAAATAATGGTTTTCTTGTCGCTTTTGAGAAGTCAGCTGAAAGCGAGAGAGCCAGGATGTTTGTGGTGGTTCCAGGTTTTCCTGGAACCCTGTTTGATTAATTGGGATTAAGGATTTTTCCCTTGCCCATTCCCGGAGTTCAGCCAGGATGACTCCGGCATAGTACTTAGCCTCGTTGTCAATAAGGGCGATGAGCCTGTAGTTTTTTGGGTTGCTCTTGCAGCCTTTTTTATAAATAGGGGAGATGATGGAACCTTTCAAAGATTTTGGGATTGTTCCTGTTGCAACGATGTTATCAAAAAGCTGTAGTAATGTACTGGACCAGTATTTTTGATCGTGTTTGTATAGTGTTGGTGGCAAGCCATTCGGCCCAGGGGCACCCTCTTGATGACTTTGCTTAATTCTGCCCTCGATCGTTTTTAAAGAGAAGCTGAGTGGCGAGTTATGCCTTTTGTGAGGGGGGGCGGGGAGAGTACGAGATGATGTTCCGCTAATTTTTCCAAATTGATATGGGGGTCTGCGTTAAAGTAGGTTTGCAAATTGTTAGTTCAAACATCCTCCGTTATATGTGAATTGATCCTGGGACCCGATGGATTCTCTATGCTCTTGACCGTTTGCCAGAATCTTGCATTATTGTTCGATTTGGCGACATGCAGTGATTTGGCCCAGAGTGATTCCTTGTGGTCCTTTTTTGCGCGCCAATTAATTTTCTTTTTCCTTGCTCGAAGTTTTCCTAGTACATCTAGGGTGCCGGCAGTCGCGCTGTTTTGGCGTAGGGAGCGGATTGCTCTGTTTATATCACCCCTTAGTTGTCTTAGTTCAGCATGCTGGCTTGAAGTCAGATGAGGGCATTGGCTGGTTCACACCCGGATGTTTTGTTTTAGTTTATGTTCTTGTTGTGGAGATTGAGTAACGGCCGGCGGGACTGTGTAGTATGTAGATCCATACTTACAAACAATAATGTAGACAAGGCAGTCGTAGTTGTGATTTGAAGTAGGTTTATTAAGCCATAAATAAGTAAACAGGAAGAATTATGCTGGAACAAGCAGCCCCACCAGGAGCAGCCTCCTAGCTACTCAGCCCATACTCCAACTGCCAACCTCATACCAGTCACACAAGCATTCCATCCATGTCAATCACACTCACATTCTAAACTGGAACACTCACACTGGCTGAGAAGCTAGGAGCAGGGAGGTGCAGTAACATAAACACTAACCCAGAATACTACACATCCTCTCCCTCTCGAATTGGAAAACAAAAGAAAACCAGAGAGCGAAGAAGAAAACTAACCACAAACAGAGTATACAATCGTAATATTTTTCCGTAAACCCAGGGATGAGAAGGACTTCACACCACGAGAGGGTAAACAGAAAAAAGCCAAGAAAGAAGGAAGAAAGAGACAGTAGACACTAACACTGACACCATCCTCCTCCTTTAATACTGAAGAAAAGAAAAATGAAATATGAGAGAGGTACACAAACAACAAGTGAGCAAGACCTAACATGAAGAAAACGTCTTCACGAAGGTAGACTGTGGCAAACAAGTCCACTCCTCGAAAGAGGAACTAAGAAGACACAGGACTAACCCATGAACAAAGGTGTAACCAGGGACGAACCCAAGAAAACACACGCAGCACGAGAAAGTGCAGCACAATGTGGCAAAACAATTCCACTCCTCATGTGAGAAACACTAAAATATGGGGCTACCCATGAATGAAAGTGTAACAGAGGACATGCCTAAGAATACACGCAGCACAAAATAGTGCAGCACAATGTGGCAAAACAATTCCACTCCTCATGAGAGGAACACTCAAAATATGGGGCTACCCATAGACGAAGGTGTTAAAAGGACATAACCCAAAACACCAGCGGCACGAAAGGGTGCAGCACAATGTGTCAAACAAACACATAAGAAAAGTGAAGCACAATAAGCTTACACAAGACAAAGTGAGCCAAGTAATGACTACACACAAAAATGTGATGCGCAGGGCGTCTTACACACTGGACACAAAAGAGAAAATCGCACAGTGCGACATGCACGCAATAAACGTACAACAAAGGTGTCCAACAGAGATAGAGAAGGTAAAGTCGAAAACAAAGACTTGACCCTATAACCCAGACATGAGGGTTAACATATGGTAAAACCATGAGGGGAAATAGGATTGCGACCTAAACCCATCCCAAAATCAGGGATACAATAATGCAAATGAGGGTGAGAGAACCCTTAACTAATGCTTAGCGCATACATGAGTGGGAGAACTCATGTACCAAACTAAAGCAGTGAAAAGAGGGTGAGTGAACCCTAAACGAAGAGGGTGAGGGAACCCACAAATGAAAAATGACACAAGCGTAAATGCAGTGTAGACATAAGGGTGAGAGAACCCAACATAAGTAAAATGTCACATTTCATATACATTTCAAAATTGAACATTCTGTAAGTTAAAAATATGCACATAAATTAACCACGGTCAAAGGTGTGCCTGTCACCGGGATGATGGACAGGCATGATGTAAGGTACAATAAAATGCCACATGGCAGCAGAACAAAGTAGAAACGTGGCACGAAGATAGGCAAAGTAAACCTCTGGTGAAGGATTACAAGTAGCAAAATGCAGGAGTTTAAACACGTAATGTTCCACGTTGAACGGAGCTTGCAGGAGAATGCAGCTTCCAGCACACGAGACTAAAACAATAAAATTGAGTAACAGTACCTTGCTAGCGGAAGAGTACCTTGCTGGCGAAGCTGGCAAAACAGAACTAAACAGGCAGAATCCCTGAAAAGACAACACCTCGGAGAAACACATCCGAGGCATATTTGCGCAAAATCTTGTGTAAAATGTCCCGTTTCTTGAAATGGAAAATATTTTCCCCAAACGAAAAGCTTGGTTGAAAGTGCGGTGACGAACGGGGGTCGATAGAACGTTCAGATGCTGAAGAGAAAACTTTATTCAAAACATTTGCAGGCAGAACACCATGGAGCACTGGAGTCAAACAGTTAACCAGCTCAAAGAAATCCAAAGATGGCGGCACGCTCAGGTGATGCAAGCCGGGTGGCTCACGGCGCGCTCCTGCACCAAAACGTCCTAAGGCAGCATAAATGACGAAGACACCTGAAGATGTCACAGCAGGCTGAAGAGAAGCACCGCGCGGCACTGCGCTCAAAGTAAGTTGCACGAGCCACTTTGAAATTTGAAAGGAAACTTAACTGTCATGCTGACATGCCATACGATGTGATGTAAATTACTAAAGAAAAATCCTACTGTATATTCTCAGCGTCGATCTTCCCCAATTTTAGCAGAGACACTGGTAACTGAACCAATAAACTGTTCAACTGTGAGAACGCCAGTGGGCAGATGAAACTGGCAAAAACATGCAAATAGAGCTTGAAATGGCACAAGAAATTCTCTCATAAGTGCAGCGCTAGCACAAAAGAGAGCACAAGATGACAGTCAGCAACACTACAGCGTGTGTCCGTGTCAAGCAACTCTTCACCGGCCAAAAAAAAACACAGTCAGTCATAAAATACCTTATTTCCAGAGGCAAGTTCTTTGCTGACACTGCTTGCTAAATAGGCAGAAGATGTAGTTTGTTGCTTTCAAGGTACAATGTCAGGTTTTGTTTCTTCTGCGTCACGTAGCCAGATCTGTTGTTGATTTTTACGCAGAAACCTTGGCTCTTCTGACAGCTTCTTTTTAAAGAAACAGCGATGACATGACACTACTGATCTTGGGCTGTCTGGTTTTCTTGACACTGGCGGGGCTACTTCGCGTGAATGAGGAGTCTTGTTGCTTGTTCCACAAAAGTTGCAGGATACTCCCAGCTCTTGTTAATAGGCCTATTTTGCGTAGGAAAGTCGCCAGATCGTCGCCAAAAATAACGTAGTATGTAGATCCATACTTACATTCAATGATGTAGACGAGGCAGTCGTAGTTGAGATTTGAAGTAGGTTTATTAAGCCATAAATAAGTAAACAGGAAGAATTATGCTGGAACAAGCAGCCCCACCAGGAGCAGCCTCCTAGCTACTCAGCCCATACTCCAACTGCCAACCTCATACCAGTCACACAAGCATTCCATCCATGTCAATCACACTCACATTCTAAACTGGAACACTCACACTGGCTGAGAAGCTAGGAGCAGGGAAGTGCAGTAACATAAACACTAACCCAGAATACTACAGACTGTTTGGCCCAGAGTTTTGGAGAAAGTATCCCAGGCGCGGACGGTGCTTCCTTCGATGAATGTAATTTCATCCCACAATGTTTTTGCAGCGACTGATAGCTTTTCTGGGTCGCGTATTTTGCATCAAATTCTCTTGTGTTCGTATTTCGTCCTTTGATGGGGGTGTGGGTTTGCGTATGTTAAGGCAGTCCCCTGAATACCAAGAGTGAGCTCTTGAGGTTGGTGGTCGTTGTGATCGGACACCCCGATCCGGAAATCTTTTACTAGACCAAGGAGTGGGAGGATGAGGAAGGTGTAGTCGATTGCAGAGTTAACTGAGTTCCTATGAAAAGTTGGAGCTTGGGGTCTGTCCCCTTGCATGCAACCATTTAGTGCTACCATCGATAGGCTTTCCAGCTCTCTGTGCAAATCCTTTGAGGTTTTGGTTGGCTCGCCCCACTTGTAGTTGTCCTGGGAAATGATCCCCCATACTCGGTGTTTACCATCCTCAGCTAAGAACATCTTAAAATCACCTGTTATAATGTAGTTCAGGCCTTCACCCTCCTTTATTAGCTGCGTAAGTTCGAATATCAGCTGCTTTGCACCAATCCTCTTGCTCTGGGGATGAATATAAATATTAGCCAGGGTTATGTGATGTAGGTTGCTTTGACCCTGCATTTCAAATTGTATTGCCAGTATTTCAACAGATGTTGTTTTTTTACTCAAGCATTCTTTTCCTGCCGTTATAGCTTCAATCGAGGCGTAGACGGTCAATTCACCTTTGCGGTGCCCGTAGTTTGATTGTCGGACTGCAGAGAGATGGTAGGTCTTGTAGCCTTGGAGGTGCAGGGGTTCCTCCAGCCAGGTTTCCTGGAGGAGGATTAGGTCAAACTTTTGAAGGTATGACAGTAATGAGGTGTCGTTAATTTTGGTCCCGAGGCCGTTAATATTCCATGAGCAGACTTTTAAGTTCCTGTCCTTGTTTCCCTGTTCAAGGATGGGTCATAGGTTGTCAATTCTTAAATTTATAGTTTTGGATATCCACGACCAGTCAGTTGGGGGATGGTTTTCTTCTGCCCACCTACCCCCCCCCCCCTATCATAGGGCTGAGGCCGTCTGGGCCTGTGACCGAAGTGCTGCGGGCTCCCTTGAGGACTGTGCTGATTTTATTGCGGCCAGTCCCGCCGCTCGGTAGCCTCTTGTTGGGAGCTAGTTGGTGTTGGATCAGCTGGGTCGGGTAACCAACTCGTCGGGGCTGAGACACTCGGATCCCCCAAGCCTCTAGTTGTTGGGCTTCGCTGAGGATTCTTCCTGCTAGCTCGGGTGTTGCCCACTCAGTTTAAGTTGCCTCTTGATCTGAGAGATGATTGAAGGTCTCAAATTCTATTGACAGCAGATCTTGAGTTTTGATCCCGGCTAGACGTTTAGAATATGGAGGATGTTGCCACGGTTTAGGATGTCCCTTCTACCTTTGGACTTGTATTCAGGGACAAATAAAATTGTTTGTGAAGTGGCTTCCTGACATTGATTTGCCGGATTGCTGCTGTCTGGACGCTTACGGCTTTCGTCTTCAGTCAATAATTTCGTTTGAATTTTTTCTGCTTTGTTTTCGTTGCTGAAGGATCGCTCTTTGTGATGAGGTTGATTATCAGTGTTAGATAGGAAAATTGTGGTTATTCCAGTTGTTACTTATGGGTTTATTTGTATAGTTGTGGGTTGATGCTGGTTAATGTCACGTACTGCAGGATGTGTGCCCGTTGTTGGGTCCTCACTTCCATATATTCTGGGCTTGTGACTACTAGTCGCTTTTTCTTGAGCTTGATGGTTTATTAGGTGTTGATTATTGTCCTTGGTGCTGTCCTCGACTGCTCGTGCTGGGCCTCTTGGTGTTGAAGAGCTGGTTAGGCCTTGGACCAGCTGTTGAATCTTTGGAGTCCCCAGTTCTTTGAGCTCCTGCTTAGAAGCATTCTGTGTGTTTGGTACGGTTTGGAAGTATGTTTTTATAGGTGAGTTCTTGTGCCTCCCTTTCCTCCTTTGTTTCCTTCACTGCTTGGAGGATTGACCTTTGTTCTGCTCAGCCTTGCCTCCTGAAAATATTTCTTCATGCATTTTTGGCTGACTGGTGGTTGCTGCCGTTGGTTCCTGATTTACGGCCTCAACAGTCCCTGGAGGTTTGGGAGGAGACGGATTGGATGTTTTAAAATAACTTTTGGTCCCGGTTCTGGTTTCCGAATCTTGGCCAGACTCTTGAATGGTCAGGTCCATCGAGGGGGTTGCTTCTTCCTTTATTCTTTCCCCTGGAACTGTACTGGAGCAAGAAGAGTTGCAGGTGATGGATGAGTTCGAATCTTTCGTGGCCTGTTCTTGGGCCTCTTTTTGTGTCCGTGTCTTGGGGCCAGTTTGATTGTTGGTTACTGGTCCTCTAGTGCTGGTGTTTACACTGTCTCTGTCGAGTTTCAAACGAGAGCCTATAGTTTTCAAATCGGTAAGGAGATCATTCATCGCTGTCTGTAGTGTGGCGATTTTTTTCCACGATTAGGTGGCAGGTCCAGCTTGGTGGAAGTATGGCTGTATCCCGTTGGGCTCTTTCAATAAAGTTGTTCATGTCTGAAAGTTTGCTGTCTATGCTGGTAACATTTAATGCCAGACAGTTGAGAAGGGTGAGCTGGATGTCCATTTTGTTGGAGTGGTATTCCAAAGCTTTGGTGGAGAGTTGCAAGGTGTTTAAAAGGGTGGTCCATATTCCTGATTCGCCTGGCTGGGAGTTTACGTCCGCCTTTTTGGAAAGTATTTCCCAATCCTTGGGGGACCTCCTCTTTTTTGCCCTCAGATGTATAGGTGGTGACAAGGCTTTCCCATTCTTCATTTGTGAGGGAAGCAATGTTGATGCCTCCTAGAGTTGTATTGTCTGATTCACCCTCCTCGTTGACCATTGTGTATAATTGCTTGATTGAGTGTACCTCAGAATGTGGTTCCGCCGGAGGGTGCTTCAGGAGCGTGTGGTTTGTGCTGTTTCGAATGGGTAATTGGACCGCTGGTGACTGATTGAGGAGAATTACTTTTTTGTTGTCTGTACATTCCTGGTTGTCATTGTGATTGTACTTATTGGGTTCGTAGTTCGGGTCAATGGGGTTGATATAATAGGATTTTGGATGTTGTAGGCTGAATGGCTCTCTGGTTGCCTTTATGCTAATTTTGTCCTCAAATGGGGGGGTCGTGAGGCATGTAAAGTGAAATACGTCTGACACTGAGACGCCTGGAAGATGACTTGTAGACTGGCGGTGCAGAACAGTAATTTCGGGCTCTAGAGGAATCCCGCATGGTTCCGTAGATAGTTCCATTTCATCCTCTTGAAGAGGTTGGGAAGCTGGTAAAAACATGGTTTCATTGCTTGATGGGGGCTGTTCGGGGGCGCCTCCTGTTGTTTTTTTCAGAGCTGATTGTGGGGGGTACAATACTTCTTTTGAGGCCCCTATGTTTGACATGTTTGAAGGGCTGTGTCTCTTCTCCCCTAGTTCGGTCGATTGGGTATTCAGGCCGGTAGCTGTTGAAACCGGTATGGCTAGGATAGTTCCTAGAATGCCTTCTGGTGGCTGAGGGTGTAGCTGGGAGGGAAGATCCGTTTGGTTGTTGGTGTTGAGGTGAAGCAATGCTCCTGCATCTTTGATGAAGGAGAATTTGGAGTAAATTTTAGGTTGGGATGTGTTCGCCCCCCTGGGGCGCATGTTGCTTCCAGGTGGTCATTGCTCCAGTCTCCCTTGAGTCTGGATCAAGGTCTACCAGCAGAGTGTCTGGCGTACTTGAGATCTTTTCCCGTCCTGTCAGAGTGTTTGGGACCTGGGGAGTATTCTTGGTCGGCTCGTTTGAAGACTTCCCTGATATTGGTGGTGGTTGTTGGGGCACGCCTCTCCTTGCCAGACCTCATTATTAGCTAGGCTTGACGCCCTCTACTTTGGATTATACTAGGTGGTCAGCAAGTTTCAGACGTTTAGTCCTTTGCTACTTGTTTAGTTTTTCCCTAATAATTTCCTGTGTGTTCAGTGTTAGACCTCCTCCTAGTTGACGTCGGGTTGAAGGTTTGATGATGATGCTAGTGCTGGCTTAAGTTGGTAATTGGTGGCTGGTGGCTGCTGGCAGGTCTTTCTTAGCGGACCTAAGCAGTGGCGCTAACAGATGAGTGGGGGGAGCTGGGGTGCAAGGGGGTATAATAAGACTGGCGGGTGTCCCCCCTGCCACTCTGTTTTCACAGCTCAGATAGCTCTCCCGCGTGACTCTCGAGACGCTCGTGGCCCCCTCATAGCCCCCCTCGCAGCTCCTCACCTCACAGTTTGACGTAGTGTAGTGCACCCAGCTTCGAGGACTTGCCGCTCGTGGCATGTGGCGGAAACTTAGCAGCTCATCCCCCCGCAGCGTCTCCGCCTCCCTGCTGTTGCTGCTGATGGCGCTGCTCTCACGGGGAGGAAAAGAGGTCCGGAAATGGGTGGCTTGAAGCGAGGCGGGGGAGAGCTGCGTGCGTTCGTGGCACCTCCGCTGTGTGGCACTCACAGGTTGAGTCTCGCTGCTGCTGCTGCCTCTGCCTCTGCCAAGTTCCAGAGGGTCCGGTCCCAATAGGGTCAAAGCGGCAATCGCTACTTCTCCTCTCGCCTCAGCCGCATCCATCTGCTTTCCTCCGCTACCGCTCTGCTACTCTGTCCCCGCGTCGGAAAAGGAAATGACTCGAGAGACCAAATTACTGAAATTAATAAAACAAGAGTAGAAACTCCTAGTGAAGTATGTGTTTTTTGTCTTCATAAAAAAACAACATAGCATAAATAAAAAAATAGGTATGTTGCAAAAACTGAGTACAGGGATCTCTGTACATCAGTTTAAACTTGCTCTGTTCTTAATAATTGAGGAAGAGTTTTATCTATGTATCAGCCAGGTTTTGTGCAAGTAATCTATTAGCAAACTGGAGGAGAATAGAGTCCCATTGAGATGCATTTACAATAACTTTGAAATCGCTCAACTTCCTGATGAGATTCAGCAGCTAATACCTATGAGAGTAATATTATCCAGTCTGTACAACCTTTTCAAGCTATAGCACAAATTCAACCAAAACCTACCTCCAACAGAATTACTAAAAGGCCTGAAAGATAAAGTAGTGCATCTTCCAGACTTGAAGGAAAACATTCAAACTCTTGGTATAAATTAATCCATGGGATAGCCACTTGTGGCTTTATGGAATAGTGTGTCAAAAAAATTATTTAAAAAAATTGGCAAGAATTATTTAGCTCAGATACAGTAGAGAAAGTTTTACAATCTTTGAAAGAAAAAAAGAAAAATGTTAATGGTCTAGATATAAAGCAAAACTCTTCAAAGTCTATGGAAAGTCATCTGTTACCGAGCATATATTCTGCTAAATCATTTAAGAGCCTTACAGTATTCACCCTGTACATTCTATAGATAGGACAGGTGATGCTTTTGAGTTATATCAAATGAGGCAAGCAAACGTGAAGCAAAATATTTTGTGGGATAAGAGTTTAGAAACCTGTTATTTTCTACTTATCTTTTATACAGGAGAAGGAGGTTGTTATGATCATCGTTGAGTTCAGATTCCTGCTTCAGAGTTTAGACTTTATTTTGAAGATCCCCATTTCAGATGGAACATTGAATATCTTTCCCATCTTTTCTTTGAACGTGAACTGGATGCGGTGTGCTATGCTTAAGCTCATGTTCTCAAAGGAGCATGATTCCTTAATATTAGTCCAAGAGCATTTGTGAAGAGATTTGTGATAAAGATAAAATTCTTGATTGAAACCTCATAAATCTCATGGCATGTCAATGCATAATGAACGAGTATTAGTTCTATCGGCATGCTGAGGTAAACTGCATGTTGTGTAACTTGAGTGCACCCACCAGATTTGTGACACTCAACTATGCAAGGAATGTTTGTCATGTGATTCTTGACTTCCTCCAGGATCACTCTAATATTGCTTGTATCAATTTCAGTACATCTGGAGACCTGTGCTCTACGGATCCAACAAATATCTGTAGGTACTTCAATCATAGTATTCAAACTATACTTTGCTTTATCTGCAAAAAAAACATCCTCAACTTGGTGAGGTTGTTGACTTCTTCTCTATGAAAAACTATAAAGCTTGAGGCACTCCACATATGTTAATTTCACTATGGAAAGAAAAAGTGCAAAATTGGACAATATACTGATGAGCCAGTTGCATAATTCATTGAGCATTACCTTACTTGTGAGAAACAAATGAACCTCAGAACAGGAACATGAGGCAGCAAATGTTACAATTCCAGCCCCACACATATGGAAAACCCTCTCCTCATAGATGTAGAGCCAAAGGTAATACTGATCAAAGTTTTCTCGAGGCTGTTTTTTTTCTAAAGGAAGAGTAAACAGTTTCATATCTACAGTAGGACTCAATGTCATTGACACATCTCCCAAAAACACATACAGCACTCAGAGAAGTGAGTCTTTGAATTTTAATATTTGCCAACTACAACCTTTTCATTTGGTCTATGTGGAATGCAAACATGCGCATAAAGGTTGGTACAGAGAATTCCACTGCTACTGAATGTCATGTCATAGCTAACAAATTCTGAGAAAGTGTATATTGAAAGATGTATGGGAAGACTTTTCAGCAGAGACATTTCTAATTTAAAGTGTTGCTAAATTTCAATTTGAAGATGCTGTCAAGCAGGGAGCTCTGCTCCTCTGAAAGATGTTGTACAGCAAAAACAAAACCATATGCAGTGCTAGTATAGGCCAGGCCTGAGAGTAATTTTATTTAGACCAGAGTAATTGGAGTACTTTCTGGTATTCTGTGCTATTCTTTGTTGCTGAATTAATATTAATAATGTGATTACACTAGCATGCCTGCTTAAGAATGATTTGGGGTAAATAAAAAAGCATATTGTGAGTGAGCACAAGCAGCCTAATGTACTGATGTTTATGTTATGTTGCATTTAATGCTATTTTCCTATCTCAAAATGCATCTTCATATCTCTTTTGGAGGGGAGGGTTAATTTTGCTCTCAGAAGCTAGTGCTAAATTCCAAGAGTAAATTGGAGGACATCCCTAACACATGTACATATTTAGCTAGGGCAAGCAGCTGGCCAGTATTCATATTCTGTTGCATTAACTCAATTTCTTAGAGCAAAAGGCATCATTCGTCCATTTTGGATAGAAGAGGGCACTTTCGCTCTAAGATGCAGAATTGCTTTTGTGCAATAATGTGTATTCTTGTAGATTGTTTTTGGTATTTACGTGTGATTCTGCTATAAAGAATTGCATGTTATACCCAGCCCTTTGTAGGTTCTGCTTCAACACAAAAAAGAGTATTGAAGTATTGTGCTGTGATACAGTATCTTGCTCACTTTGAACCATAAAGTACTAATATAGTGAAATCAAGCATGATGAATATTTACTATTCCACTCAAAGTGCTTATTAACAGAACTTATCTCAGTATGTAGTAGTGCAGTTGCGAACATACAAAAACAATCTTGAATAAAGCATTGAAGCTGGCAGGTTTACTGTTTCTGGCTGTAATATAGAAAAAACAAGTCTCATTAATCATTGTAAACTCATGTGCCAAACTGCAAAAGAACAGAATTATCCTATCTGATTCTTCTGCAACTGTGTAAATCTTGCTGTGCTGAAAAATAACATTTAGGTCAGACTAAACTACATATACAAAGACATTTTGCAGTTGCAAATTTCCTAATTCTGCGAAGCAGACAATTTACAAAAGCAAAATTGCCTTTTTGGATTAACAAAACCTAATTTGTGATTCAGTAGGTGTGTTGAGGGCCTCCGTTCCTAATACCAAATTGAATTGGTATGTATGAATGTTTTGTGACCAAAATGTGGTCAGAATAACCAAATTGGGCAGAGCGACCCCTTCTCCTTTGAGAATGGTTGGCAACATTTTGTTAGAGGCAGGCAGTGATCCCTTGGACCACTGCCTACTCTTAAAAAATTAAACGTCAAAGTTTAGTTTTTTACTTTATA